>NC_134362.1:90807508-91407508 GCF_048569485.1 Anomaloglossus baeobatrachus
TATAAGAAATCCTGTGGGACAGTATAGGATTTTTTGTGGCAGTTGACCCAGCCACCTTACAATAAATGTGAACCCAGGCCTTAATTTAAAGGCAGATATCCTCAATAGAGTTCTCCATTTCCTCTGATCATACTACACTCCATCTTACTTATCAGAGACGACTCCATATGGTCATATTGTCCGACCGGATGACGGCCTAAGGCCGAAACGTCTCAAGGTGGACTCTCTACCATTGTACAGCACTTTTTTCTTTCACCTATCTGCAATAAAGAAAAAATAGCCAAAGATTTGAAATGGTTTATTTTTTTATGGTACCACACAGTGTGCCGGGGGTTCATCTTTGACTTGATATAATATGAATTAAGACTAAGATTGACCACACTGCCCTGGTTAGTTTTTATTAACTTCCTTGGACATAATTTTAATTAACACTGTCTGATTAAATGTGTGTTCTCGATTATAATTACTATAAATAAAGATTTGTTATATAACCTTTTCTACATATTTGTGGTTGTCTAATCTTTAGACCCGATATATCCAATACTGACCTGTGGTCATTTTCAAGGGAAATTGTTATGAGTTGGGATCATGGTCATATATAAATATAGTTAAATATTCATGTATTATAATGGATCTACTTTTTCAATTGATGGTTTATCAGAGTGCATCAGTGTCCGCATGAACTGTCGATATTTCAATTAAATGCTATGGCAGGAGACCCAGGAGGACCCCACTGCTGACACAGACATTAGAAGGGAGAGAGAAAAAAAAAATAAAAAAGAAGAAGACTGCAGTTACTCAAAATGTACGCGAGTAGCCAAAATAATTCTGGGAAAGCATCTTGTGGTCACATGAGATCAAGATAGAGCTTTCTGAGAAAGCACATCATTCTGTTTCCTGAAAACAGAATGAGGCCTACAAAAGAAAAGAAAACAGAACCTACATTCAAAACCGACAAAGGTGCAAAGATGTTTAGGGGTTGTTTTGGTGCCTTGATTGTGTGCATGGCATCAGGAAATCTGGAGAAAACCAAAAGATTGTGAGTTGCAATGTATTGTTAAGTGTTAGAGAGCTGGGTTTGCATCCTGGGTCAGGGGTCTTCCAGCAGGACAATGACCCCAAACAAGAAACATATTGATGGAAATAAAATGCTGAAGTCGCAGCAATGAGCCTAGGTCCCATTGAACACCTGCAGAGAGATCTTAAAATTACTGTCGCACCTTTTAAATATGAGAGACCTGGAGAAGTTTGCAACAGAAAGGTCAAAAATTCCAAGTAAGAGGTGTAAAAAGCTTGTTGATGGTAATAAGCGATTGATAGCAGTTATTTATTCCAAAGGTTGTGTAAAAATATTAAGTTGGGGATGCAAACAATTTTGTCAGGCCCATTTTTGCGGTTGTGTGTGAAATTAAGTCCAATTTGCCTTTTATTTTAATTCTTTATTCCTCTATTCTGGTGTCCTTTTGTATATAAATACACTACTCAAAAAATTAAAAGGGAACACTCAAAAAACACATCCTAGATCTGAATGAATGGAATATTCTCATTGAATACTTTGTTCTATACAAAAGTTGAATGTGCTGACAACGAAATTACACAAAAATCAATGTTTTAACCAATGGAGGCCTGGGTTTGAAGACACACAAAATGAAAGTGGAAACAAGTCAAAATGAGGCTCAGTATTTTGTGTGGCCACCACGTGCCTGTATGAACTCCATACAACGCCTGGGCTTGCTCCTAATGAGGTTGCAGATGGTATCCTGAGGGATCTCCTCCCAGACCTGGACTAAAGCATCCGCTAACTCCAGGACAGTCTGTGGTGCAATGTGACGGTGGTGGATGGAGCGAGACATGACGTCCCAGATGTGCTCAAATCAGATTCCGGTCTGGGGAACTGGCAGGCCAGTCCATAGCATCAATGCCTTTATCTTGCAGGAACTACTGGCACAGTACAACAACATGAGGTCTAGCATTGTCCTGCATTAGGAGGAACCCAGGGCCAACTGCACCAGCATATGGTCTCACAATGGGTCTGAGGATCTCATCTCGGCACCTAATGGCAGTCAGGCTACCTCTGGCGAGCACATGGAGGGCTGTGAGGCCCTCCAAAGAAATGCCACCCCACACCATTACTAACCCACTGCCAAACCGGTCATGCTGAAGGATGTTGCAGGCAGCAGATCGCTTTACACGGCGTCTTCAGACTCAGTCACACCTGCACAGCAACGATTTGGTGAGTGCCGTTTTTTCCTCTTTCCACATTGGATATAACCTGAACTTTATGCATATGTGCACCCCGGATCAGCTGTGATTCAGCCTGCATGCTTGGATTCACAAAAAGTCCATGGTTGTTGCTGAGTAGTGCCCTGCCCTCCTCTCATCTACCTTGAAATTTCAGTCACATCTGTCACATGTGCTCAGTGTGAACCTGCTTTCATCTGTGCAGAGCACAGGGCGCCAGTGGCGAATTTGCCAATCCTGGTGTTCTCTGGCAAATACCAAGCGTCCTGCAGTGTTGGGCAGTGAGCACAACCCCTATCTGTGGACGTCGGGCCCTCATGCCATCCTCATGGAGTTCGTTTCTAACAGTTTGTGCAGACATATGCACATTTGTGGCCTGTTGAAGGTCATTTTGCAGGGCTCTGGCAGTGCTCCTCCTGTTTCTCCTTGCACAAAGGCGGAGGAAACGTCCTGCTGCTGGGTTGTTGCCCTCTTACGGCCCGCTCCACGTCTCCTGGTGTACTGGCCTGTCTACTGGTAGCGCCTCCTTCCTTTGGACACTACGCTGATAGACACAGCAAACCTTCTTGCCACAGCTTGCATTGATGTACCATCCTGGATGAGCTGCACTACCTGTGACACTTGTGTGGGTTGTAGAATCCATCTCATGCTACTGTGTCGCTCAGGCTTATGGGGTACTCTGTCTTAGGCAGTGTATTTCTGGGGAATCTCACTTTGGTGGTCGTTGCCCGGTTCCGTGCCCTGGGCCCTTTTTGAAAAGGGGAAATATTTACAGGGGATTAGACTAATGTTCACACATGACGCCACTTGCGGTGTTGCGGCTATGTAGACGGAGCCGTCGCTGCACAATGTCTACTGCTGGGGCTGGTGTTAATGGCAGCTGGATGTTAGACCCTCTGCAAGCAGGGCCAAGCCCCAGAGGTTAGGTGAACTGACAGGTGTCAGAAGAAGGTAGTCCACACAAGGGATTCAGTGCAACTGCTTCTTTACTCATTTTTTGGTGGTAACTGGTCACCCGAGGCCAGCTGGTTTCACCTTCAGGTCCCCTTTGTCCCAGTGCCAGTTTAGTAATCTGGTTACTTCTTCCCCTGCACCTGTCTCTGGTTGGTGGGTCCCCATGGCATAGAGCAACTGGAAGTCCTCATGCGGTGGTTTTCCACTGCAGTCCGTATGACGGTAGCATGAACCCTGTGGGGTTGGAGTCTTTGGTTCTGTCCCCAGTTCTCACTTTGCTACTGAGTCTCAGATTTTTAAAGTCAGCGAGGTCCTTGATGGTCCCCTCGCTGTGCAAGTGTTAACAGGCCTGCCTGGAGCTTCTGCCTGTCCTAGGGTCCTGTACCCTCTTGGTGCGTAGTTACGGGAGTACTCCACTGGCAACTACCCTCCTGGGCACCAGGTTACTACTCACTCCGAGTCAGTGAGTCTGCTCACTTTCAGTCACCTCTAGACTCTGTCTTTCTGACTGTCCACAGTCTGCCCCTCCCACCTGGTCAACTAGTGGACTGGACTGCCTCCACCTCTAGGCGGCCATCCATTGGCCCGACCTTAGCGGTGTACCATTCTATGGGGGATTGTTGGGGAAAACAGGGATTTTGTGTAGTGTTTGTGTGTGACCGGCACTGGTCTTCCTGGGCCCTTGGGGTTAGACCGTGCATCCTGGTGGGGATGCAGAAGTTTGTAGCTCCCTGATGGCTTCAGGGGCGCTACACTACCACGAGTATGAGAGCACAACCAGCATTCAAAAGTGACCAAAACATCAGCCAGAAAGCATTGGTACTGAGATGTGGTCCCCACCTGCAGCAATACTCCTTTATTGAGTGTGTCTTGATTATTGCTAAACTTCCATCTTATCTCTATTCAAATTACACAACAGAATGTGAAATTGATTGTCAGTGTTGCTTCCGATGCGGGAAAAAAATATTTCATTTTTATTTTTAGTACAGATCGTGCTACAATAAAAAGGAAAAAAAAAAAAAAAAAAAAACACCATCAACAACATAAAACACCACATGACTTAACAGGTCATTTTGTTGGGATTGCTTCTCTTTAGGTTACGTTTCCATTAGTGTTTGTGGAGTTTTTTGACGCTACAGCGTTTGTGCACCAATTTCGCTGCAGCCCAACCACTTTACCAGCAAACCAGGTACATCAGGACTATAAGCCGGACCTCTCAGGGAGCAAGGAGGGGTCGGGGGACTGCTGCCAGGTAGTTCAGCATATTCATGCGCTCTTTATAACTGCTAGATCTGCAGCAGAGAAAACATTAACTTTATTAAAATGACAGCAAACAGCTCAGTAAGTGACACATCGCTGGAATCGGGGTCTCTGTCTACCTTAGGATGGGGTAGCAAAAATCTGGTGACAGATCCCCTTTAAAGGATCAGTTGCATCTCAGGAAATGGTGTAGAACAGTCATGGCGAACCTTTTACAGGCCGAGTGCCCAAACTGTAGCCCTAAACCCAATTTTTTTTTTCGAAGTGCCAACCAATCCTATTATATAAAGAATTGATTTTAATCTTACCTTTGCCGTCTTGTCTTCTCTTCAGCAGGGGGCATCACGCTCATGCTTACCACACATGGAAGCTGAGCCCCTGCCCTTTCCAGACACAGCAGTTGGATTGATCTTCCTGGAAAAAATTGCAGCATATTAGACAGAGATTTTAGTCTGGAATGCAATCAGATGTCACCCTGTAATCCACATCTATATTTCAAAGTCTGAACATCTTGAAATCCCATAAAGACGTACGAGTGGCTCCACTCCCCATCGTGTAGTTCTGTCCCCCTTCCTCGGCCACTTCCTGGTAAACATGTCCCCCATCCTGATATATATTTCCTACATTCTGGTATATTTGTCCCTATCACGCCCCATCCTGGTAAATGTCCTCCATCCTGGTAAATGTTACCCATTCTGGCATGTTCCCCCATGCTGGTAAATGTACCCCATCCTGACATATTGCCCATCCTTGTAAATGTTCCCCCATCCCGGCATGTACCCCCATCCAGGTATAAATGTACCCCTTCCTGGTAAATATACCCTATCGTGGCATGTGTCCTCCATCCTGCCATGCATGTTTCCTCCATCCTGACAAATGCCAGGATGGAGGAAACATGCATGCCAGGATGGAGGAAACATGCATGTTACCCCACCCTGGCATGCATTGTTCCCCATGCTGGCATGCATGCCCCCCCCCCATGCTGGCATGCATGTCCCTCCCCCCCCCTCATGCTGGCATGCATGTTTCCCCCCTCATGCTGGCATGCATGCCCCCCCCCCCCTCATGCTGGCATGCATGCCCCCCCCTCATGCTGGCATGCATGTCCCCCACCCATGCTGGCATGCATGTCCCCCCCCCATGCTGGCATGCATGTCCCCCCCCCATGCATGCCCCCCCCTCATGCTGGTATGCATGTGTGTCGCCCTGGGCAAGCCAGGGGACACAGGTCACACACCACCACACCCCACATCCCAGGTAGGCACATCTAAGCTAACCAAAAAATCCTTGTTGCCTTCCTCCAGGGGCTGATGATTCACACCAGGGGGTGGGCCAGGCGGTTGACTCCGCCCACCGAGGAGGTCACAGCTCTGGAGGCGGGAAGTACCAGGCACTTCAGTCAGGGAGGAGGAAGTGGAAGGAGTGGAGGAGTAGCTCAGAGAGTGTAAAAGTACACAGCTAAGTGAAAGTGAAGGAAGAAAAGTGGTAAAGGAGGAAAGCAAGTGAGGTGACAGTAAAGAAAGAAAGCCTGAGGTCAGCAAGGTCAGCAACAGCGGTGACTGTCTGGAGGGGGACCGTTTGGAAGTTCCTGGAAGGACCCCGTAGGCACAGCGCTGCCCCCGCGTCCCTGCGCCCACCAGGCCCTGCACCTCCCAAGCCATCACCGGGCCCCGGGATCACCAACCCCTACCCACGGAGGGGCAACACAACACCTGGCTGCTCCGCACCACCATCCCCGGGACCCCCGTATTGAGCAGCGGTGGTGAAATCACCACAACCGTGGGTGGCGTCACGAACTATAACAATCCCCCACCCCCAACAAACCCCCTTTCACTCACGGGCGAGGAGTGCCGCTCGAGCAACCCCGGGATCCGGCCCACCGCTCGAGCCACCACAGAGCAGCTGCCGGACCCGAGCAGAATGGGTGAGCGTAGTGTGCTGACACCCTCCTCCCCGCCCGCGACAACTTGGCGTCACGAACAGGATCTTACCGCTCTGCCGTCTGGTAGAGGTGCGCCTTGTTACCGCCGGAGGTATCCGGCAGAAAAATTTCAGAAGCCGCCATCTTTGGCGTGAAAAGTTCCCGCTCGAGCGTCTTCTCGAGCAGTAGAGGCGCGAAGGCCAAAACCCCGCCCCGAGAGAGGAGGGGCCGGAAAGAGCTAAGGGGGACGCGATGGTGGCTGGACGCATGTAGCTGCGGCTATAAAAGCAGGGACGCCAGGACTCTGCAAACATCCCGTTCCTGGAAGCAAAAGAAGCCATCATGTGGATGCCGTCCCGCGACACCGTAGCCCCCGCGCCTGGAACCGCGGCGTGGGTGGAGATCCGAACCGCGCAGCTCTACCAAAGGCTGCAGGTCAGGATGCAGCTCCTCATGGAGGAGTGGGAGGCCGACATGGCGGACGTTGTAGCCACCGTGCGGAGACGCGAGGAGGAGGCGGAGAAAGGGAGGGTGAGTGACCCACGTCCCGATGCCCTTGAAGGGCCGGTCATCGCGGCTGTGGGGCCCGGTCCAAGCCCTCTCCCCCCGTTGCCTCCCTCGCCACCCGTCCCGGAGGCCGTGACCCCGCCACTAGGCCTGCTACCACCGCAACCGGTAGCAGTACCCAGCGTCCCCGCCCAAGCGGGCCGACCTGTAGCCGGAGCCCGCGGCACACCGGAGGTGTTACCGTGGAAGACGCCGAAAGTGGAACAGGAGGCATCCCCTGAAAAATCCCCCGAGCCGGAGCCGATGACCCGCTCCAAGCCGAAGGCCCAGCAGCGGAAAGCCCCTATGCCCATCCCCCACACCTCGGCTGAGGTAGCGCCGGGTTGTTGCTGCAAGGCAGCGCCCAAGGCCAAGACACCGCGGGACATGCCGCCCAGATTCCTGACAGTGGGCAACGTCCAGGATGTCCCGCGGGGCCCGACCCGTGCGCCGGCGCTGGCGGCAGCGCCATATTGGGATAGGGAGCCGGTACCGCTGGGCCTGGAGATCGCCGAGAGGGAACGAAAGAAGGCCGAACTGGTGGCCAGAGCGATCCGGGAGAAAGAAAACCTCCGGCAAGCAACCTCCCGTGTCCGCCGGGGCTACGGGTTCATCTACGAGCCGGGCCTGGAGGCCGAAGTTTTTGTAGCCCGGCGGGATGTGAATGCCCACCTGCCCGAGGAGCATCCCGGCCGCAATCTGATGCCGGGTGACATCGTCCAGTACACTCGGTTCTTTGGGGAGCGAGGGTGGTTTGCGCTGGACGCTAGATTGAAGGGCAGCCCAGAGGCCTGGGCAAGTGCCGCGCCCCCTCCCTTGGAAGGAACACTGGAGCCTGTAAGTCCGGAGTAGGGCCGTGGATGCCCTGTAGCACTGTCCCCGTGGGGACCAACAGCTTGTTTGTTTGTTAGAAGAAAATGATAAGTGAAATTACCGAAGAAGTTACCTGATTTGTTTGTGTGATTTGCAACCGGCTGGAGCCGGCACCGTTGTCCCCGTGGGGACCGTTTAAAAAGTTTTGCATGGGAACTATCCATGGACAAGCCCGTGAACTTGCAGGGCACCACAAACGTTAAGTGGCTTGTAAATATGTTGTTTACCGTTACCGTTTTCCGCAATGCCGCCTCCGGAGAAGCAGGTTGGAGGGAGGGCCCTCAGCAGAGCAGGCTGGGGCCCAGCCACCAAAGGAACCGGTGGCTACCCTCTGGAGGGAAGGACAGATCCCGCTCGGGTACAGTGTGCTGGACTGTGGGTCAAGGGGTGCTGCCTGGGCTTTAGGGGCAGCATCAGGGCCAGGTTGCTTGGGTGGGAGAGAGCGGAAACCGTAACCGTAAACCGTTATGCAACGTTGAAGTAAATGTGCCTCCCGTCTTGGGATGAGTTATTAAAACTGTATATATGTTATTATTATTATGTTATCTTTTTCAGAAAAATAAAAAAAAAAAAAAAAAAAAAAAAAAAAATCGGTGTTGGACGGCAGCCCACGGACGGTCTGCATTTTGCTAAGGGGGAATGTGTCGCCCTGGGCAAGCCAGGGGACACAGGTCACACACCACCACACCCCACATCCCAGGTAGGCACATCTAAGCTAACCAAAAAATCCTTGTTGCCTTCCTCCAGGGGCTGATGATTCACACCAGGGGGTGGGCCAGGCGGTTGGCTCCGCCCACCGAGGAGGTCACAGCTCTGGAGGCGGGAAGTACCAGGCACTTCAGTCAGGGAGGAGGAAGTGGAAGGAGTGGAGGAGTAGCTCAGAGAGTGTAAAAGTACACAGCTAAGTGAAAGTGAAGGAAGAAAAGTGGTAAAGGAGGAAAGCAAGTGAGGTGACAGTAAAGAAAGAAAGCCTGAGGTCAGCAAGGTCAGCAACGGCGGTGACTGTTTGGAGGGGGACCGTTTGGAAGTTCCTGGAAGCAGTGTTCCGAAGGACAGTCAGCACCAGGGCAGGGGCCTCTCGGACCCCGGCAAGGCTTGGAGTCGCCGTGATTTGCCGAATCCGTCAGTGAAGGGGACGCAGATCCCCCAACAAACAAGACCCGATTGAAGGCAACAGCCCAGCCAGTATAGGAGAGACACCGCCACCGCCAAAGCACAGTTTCTTAGGGCCAGCGCCTGCGGGCAAAGATTAGAGCTCCCCCGGTCCAGCTTGAAGCCGGGGAGCAGGTTACCGGTGGGGACCCATCGCAACCACAAGTACACCAAGGTGCAAGGAAGAGGGACATCACCGTCACCTACCGGGAGAGCAAGTGCAGCCGTCTATGGGACCGTCCAACCGGCCGTTTGGTTTACCGTAAAAACTGTGTCCACGTCTCAGGCTGAGTGAGTACCACAGTGCCGCAAGGCACAGCGCTGCCCCCGCGTCCCTGCGCCCACCAGGCCCTGCACCTCCCAAGCCATCACCGGGCCCCGGGATCACCAACCCCTACCCACGGAGGGGCAACACAACACCTGGCTGCTCCGCACCACCATCCCCGGGACCCCCCGTATTGAGCAGCGGTGGTGAAATCACCACAACCGTGGGTGGCGTCACGAACTATAACAATCCCCCACCCCCAACAAACCCCCTTTCACTCACGGGCGAGGAGTGCCGCTCGAGCAACCCCGGGATCCGGCCCACCGCTCGAGCCACCACAGAGCAGCTGCCGGACCCGAGCAGAAGGGGTGAGCGTAGTGTGCTGACACCCTCCTCCCCGCCCGCGACACATGTCCCCCCCCCTTATGCTGGCATGCATGCCCCCCCCCCCTCATGCTGGCATGCATGTCCCCCCCCCCCTCATGCTGGCATGCATGTCCCCCACCCATATGCTGGCATGCATGTCCCCCACCCATATGCTGGCATGCATGCCCCCCACCCATATGCTGGCATGCATGCCCGCCCCCCATGCTGGCATGCGTGTTCTCCCACCCCATGTTGGCATGCGTGTTCTCCCACCCCATGCTGGCATGTGCGTTCCCCCTCCCCCACCCCATGCTGGCATGTGCGTTCCCACTCCCCCACCCGACGCTGGCATGTGCGTTCCCCCTCCCCGACGCTGGCATGTGCATTCCCCCACCGCCACCCCACGCTGCCAAGTGCGTTCCCCCACCGCCACCCCACGCTGCCAAGTGCGTTCCCCCCACCCCACACTGGCATGTGCATTCCTCCCATTCCCACCTTGGCACAGCCGCACACGAGTTATAAAAAAAAAAAAAAGCAACACACAACTTACCTTCATGCACCCGCTCCACCGCTGCGCGCTGCTGGGTCCTCAGTTCCCACGCGGCCAGCAGACGACGATGGCGCCGCTCGCTGACGCTCCTCCGTCTCCTAGGCAACACACCTGCAGCCTGGGGAGGAGGAGTGTCAGAGCGGAGGAGAAATGTCTCCTCCGCTCCAGCACAGATTTGATCTGCCGGCGTGACTGCACTAGCAGACCAAAGCTGCAGGATCGGGCGACCGCACGCGTGCCATAGGTTCGCCATCACTGGTGTAGAATGTCTGGTGCAAGGTATGCCACAGTCATGAATTAGCTGGGTGTTGCCATGCTTGAGTCTAGCCCATTTTTTAAAAAAAAAAAAAAAAAAAAAAAAAAAGATTGCTGGGAATGGGGGACAAATTCACATACTGCAAAAAAAAACAAAAAAAACAAAAAAAAACGGAGTCTTTTCAAAATGTTTTACATGATAAAACTGGCGCAAACACGCTTATGTCTAAGCGCTTATCTTTCCGGTGTAGTTTGTGTGCTTTCAGAGTTTAGTCGTTCATATGCTGCAGCCCCCAATATGCACATCAGCAGAACAGGACCAATATGACAGCAGGAAGGTCTCTAGGCATAGACGAGCTCGCAGCCAGGACAATGCATCTTTGAATAGATATATAGCTACTCAAGAAATGTAAAGAAAACTGCGCCCAGAGCGGATGAACGAGGCATGTTTAGGAAGATCCATCTATATGTAACACGGAGTAAGATGTGCTTTAAGCTATAAATTACATGGAGCTGCAGTTACTTGATCTGGTAAATGAATTGGTTCTCAGTCTCCAGCTGTGCGTCTGTCCACTGGGAGATTTAGAGAAGGCAAATGAAGAAGCCTCCCACACAAATCAGGAAACTTGGCAAGAAAGCTATAACATTACACACTGTTTTGAACAATCATTTTTTGAAATTAAGAAAAAACTACTGCATGTCCCGATGATGAGAAAAGAAATTGCTGGATTAATTTATGGAAGAAATAAGTAATGTAAATTGGTAAAGGAACTCTCCAGGTCATCCTGGTGCACAGTCATACTCCGCGTCGAGGTGGTGGGCGGAGAACGATTTCTAGGTCCCTCCCTCACAGAGCCGGCACTAGCTATAGCCCAGTTTTGCCTGGAGTGTTTCTATTATGCCTACCAAATCAGAGCCAATTCTCCTCTTTGGCCCTTTTTATCCTTTTTCCTCCAAGAGCCATAACTTTGAATTGTCATTCAAAACTGAAAATAATGTACAGGACACACCAGAAAAAAAAAATTCCAAGTGCGGCCAAGATGGGAAAAAAAAAAAAAGTGCGATTCTGCCACTTTTTTTTTTTCCCCACGGGGTTCATTATGTGATGAAAGTTTATCCATGATTCTCCAGGTTAGTATGATTATTAAAATTTAAATAAATAAATAAAAAGTGGAGGTTTGTGTTGTCATTCTATTTTTTGGTGAGTGAGGAGGAGGAGGGGGGGGTATCAAGTATTGGGGAAAAAAAAAAAAAAAAACACAACATGAAGCAAGCACACTATACTTAACCAGTCTCCAGCATCACTGTACACTGTTCCCACTGCCCCTCCAACTTCCGGGGCCGCTTATTAGCCACATGCATATTCATGGCTTTCCCCATGCACCGGTGTTTGTGATTAGTTGCAATCAGATATACAGGCTGGGGGTGTGTCTTACTGCAACCAATCACAGACATGGTCTGCAAGACTAGCGTACAGTACAAATAAATGAAAAAATTGGCGTAGGGACCCCCCATATTATGATACCTAGCTCAAATAAAGCATATGGCTACAGGCTGCAGCATTTGGCTATGTATCAAAATAAGAGGGACCCAATGCTATGTTTGTTTTATTAAAAAAAACCAAAAAAAAAAACCCACAACAGCATGCTGTGCCCCCACCCCAAATTTTGATACCCAGCCAAGATAAAGCATGACAGCTGGGGGCTAAGATTCTCAGGCTGGGGGGACCCATGTTTATCAGTCTGCAGCCACCCAGGATTGTCGCATTCATTAGATGTGACAATCCCAGCACTTTACCCGCCTCTTCCAAATTATTACCCTGATTGCCACTGCACCAGGTTAAGTTAATGTCAGCCCACAGCTGCCACTAAGCCCTGGACTAGTAACGGCAAGCATCTATGAGACAGCCCCCATTACTAATCTGTACATGAAAAATAAAAAACACCAAAAAAAAATCCTTTAAATTTGACATACAAACAAAACACCCTTTTTGACCACTGTATTAACCCCCAAAACACCCCTGTATGTCCTACGTAACCCACACAAGGTCCCATGACAAATCTAGCTCTGCTACATCTGCAGCTCATAGCTAGTGACAAAGAACATGACTGCTCACTAGGAGTTCCAAGTAGAGAATGAATGAGCAGTGCGATCAGCAGTAACGTCGCTCAGGCTATTTGCAGTCACAGGTATCTCCAACTGTGACCGCAAATCACCTGGGTCATTCCATGGTAACTTGCGTTACATTCAGAAGCCAAAAATTGAGTTAATAATGGCTACAGACTGTTCTCTGAAGGCAGGCACAAAAATGAGTGAATGTATATTGTACATTTCACTATTCTCAATAGATTTCAACACAGTTCGATTTTTCAACAATAAAAATTAAATACAAAATAAATTGTTATTACTTGGTAACTTGCACTTCTTTTTGTGTAACGTAAGTTACCAAGTAATATATTTTGTATTTAATTTCTGTTGAAAAATCAAACTGTTGAAATTATTGAGAATAGTTCAATGTACAATATACATTCATTCATTTTTGTGCCTGCCTTCAAGAACAGTCTGTAGCCATTATTAACTCAGTTTTTGGCTTCTGAATGTAACGTAAGTTACCATGGAATGACCCACCTGAGTGACATCACCGTTGATCACAGCTCATTGTCTGAACCTCACAGAGTTCATGATCGAGCTCTGCGACTTCAGATATGTAGCAGAGCTGGAATTATTGTGGGATCTCGTTTGGATTACGTCGGATCTGCAGGGGTGTTTTGGGTGGGTTAAGGTGGTGAAAGAGGATTTTTTTTGTATTTTATTTCAAATAAAGGATTTTTTTGGTATTTGTGTTTTATTTCTTTTCATGTACAAACTTGTAATTGGGGGGTGTCTAATAGACACCTATCATTACTAATCCAGGGTGTAGTGGCAGCTGTGGGCTGACAATAACTCCTTATTACCCTGATTACCACCTCACCAGGGAAAAACGGGAAGAGCCGGGTGAATTGCTGGGATTGTCGCTTCTACTGTAAATAATCTATTTTTAGGCTGGGGGTCCCCAATAAACATGGGTCTCCCCAGCCTGAGAAAACCAGCCCCCAGCTGTCGAACTTTATCTTGGATGAGTATTAAAATTGGGGCTGTGATACACAGCCAGGATAAGTGCACGGCTGGGTGCTGCAGCCTGTAGCCGTATTCTTTATCTGTGCTGGGTATCATAATATGGGGGGAGCCTACGCCAATATTTATGAATTTATTTTTACTGGACAATAGACCTGCCTACCGGTGTCTGGTTGCAGTCAGACGCTGTCGCAAAGACTTGGGGCGCGTCTGACTGCAACCAATCACAGACGGAGGTGGGCAGGGAAAGCAGTGAATATGCAATGAAGGTAATGAGCGGCCTGGGAAGTTAAGGTAGTGAGAGCAGTTATAGCCGCGCCGGTAATTCGGTAAGTAGAGCGCGCCTGCTCCCTTCTACCACCATTTTTAAGTCTGGATTCTGGTCCCCATAGAGCAGGGGTGGGGAACCTCCGGCCCGGGGGCCGTATGCGGCCCGCGATGACATTTAATGCGGCCCCCGGGCACATTCCAGGCTACCCCAGTGCTTGAGCGGCACTCGAGCTTTTGCCGGCCGCCGGCCCTTTAAAATCCCAGTGCGTTCTGGGTAGATGCTACAATGTACAGGCTTTTTCCAGATCCTGATTGCAGCCCGTACTAGAATGTACGTGCTCTTTTCGGGACCTGACTACAGCCCGTACATTCTAGACTGAACCCGGGACTGTGCTCGAGTGCTGAGAGTTTACCTTGTGGGCGGGGTAAGCAGCGCGCTGTGCTCCAGTCACAGCAGAAGAGGTGCAGCAGATGCCTTCCTGCTGTACATGCCTCCCGGACCTGTGCTGTGTGACTCCTCCTCCTCCTCCCCTACTATTGTGAGTATACAACCCATCGCTGCCCCTCATCCAGTGCTGTGTACCCCCCCTAGTACTGTGTGTACCCCCAAGTGCTGTGTACCCCCTAGTACTGTGTGTAACCCCTCAATGCTGTGTAATCTGTGCAGCCTCCTAGTGCTGTCAGTGCTGCCACATAGTGCCTCTCCCTGCTGCCTCCAAGTGCTGTCACCTAATGCTCTCCGTGCTGCCTTCTAATACTGTCACTGCTCTTTGTGCTGCCACCTAGTGCTCTTTGTGCTGCCACCTAGTACTCTCCGTGCTGCCAACTAGCGCTGTCTGTGCTGCCAACTAGCGCTGTCTGTGCTGCCAACTAGCGCTGTCTGTGCTGCCAACTAGCGCTGTCTGTGCTGCCAACTAGCGCCCTCTGTGCTGCCAACTAGCGCCCTCTGTGCTGCCAGCTGGTGATCTCTGTGCTGCCACCTAGTGCTGTCCGTTGTGCCAGCTAGTGCTCTCCGTGCTGCCTTCTAATGCTGTCACTGCTCTTTGTGCTGCCAACTAGCGCTGTCTGTGCTGCCAACTAGCGCTGTCTGTGCTGCCAACTAGCGCTGTCTGTGCTGCCAGCTGGTGATGTCTGTGCTGCCAGCTGGTGATCTCTGTGCTGCCAGCTGGTGATCTCTGTGCTGCCAGCTGGTGATCTCTGTGCTGCCACCTAGTGCTGTCCGTTGTGCCAGCTAGTGCTCTACGTGCTGCCACCTAGTGCTCTCCGTGCTGCCTTCTAATGCGGTCACTGCTCTTTGTGCTGCCACCTAGCGCTGTCTGTGCTGCCACCTAGCGCCGTCTGTGCTGCCAACTAGCGCCGTCTGTGCTGCCACCTAGCGCCGCCTGTGCTGCCACCTAGCGCCGCCTGTGCTGCCAACTGGCGCCGCCTGTGCTGCCAACTGGCGCCGCCTGTGCTGCCAACTGGCGCCGCCTGTGCTGCCAACTGGCGCCGCCTGTGCTGCCAACTGGCGCCGCCTGTGCTGCCAACTGGCGCCGCCTGTGCTGCCAACTGGCGCCGCCTGTGCTGCCAACTGGCGCCGCCTGTGCTGCCAACTGGCGCCGCCTGTGCTGCCAACTGGCGCCGCCTGTGCTGCCAACTGGCGCCGCCTGTGCTGCCAGCTGGCGCCCTCTGTGCTGCCAGCTGGCGCCCTCTGTGCTGCCAGCTGGCGCCCTCTGTGCTGCCAGCTGGCGCCCTCTGTGCTGCCAGCTGGCGCCCTCTGTGCTGCCAGCTGGCGCCCTCTGTGCTGCCAGCTGGCGCCCTCTGTGCTGCCAGCTGGCGCCCTCTGTGCTGCCAGCTGGCGCCCTCTGTGCTGCCAGCTGGCGCCCTCTGTGCTGCCAGCTGGCGCCCTCTGTGCTGCCAGCTGGCGCCCTCTGTGCTGCCAGCTGGCGCCCTCTGTGCTGCCAGCTGGCGCCCTCTGTGCTGCCAGCTGGCGCCCTCTGTGCTGCCAGCTGGCGCCCTCTGTGCTGCCAGCTGGCGCCCTCTGTGCTGCCAGCTGGCGCCCTCTGTGCTGCCAGCTGGCGCCCTCTGTGCTGCCACCTAGTGCTGTCCGTTGTGCCAGCTAGTGCTCTCCGTGCTGCCACCTAGTGCTATCCGTGCTGCCTTCTAATGCGGTCACTGCTCTTTGTGCTGCCACCTAGCGCTGTGTGCTGCCAACTAGCGCTGTGTGCTGCCAACTGGCGCCGCCTGTGCTGCCAACTGGCGCCGCCTGTGCTGCCACCTGGCGCCGCCTGTGCTGCCACCTGGCGCCGCCTGTGCTGCCACCTGGCGCCGCCTGTGCTGCCACCTGGCGCCGCCTGTGCTGCCAGCTGGCGCCGCCTGTGCTGCCAGCTGGCGCCGCCTGTGCTGCCAGCTGGCGCCGCCTGTGCTGCCAGCTGGCGCCGCCTGTGCTGCCAGCTGGCGCCGCCTGTGCTGCCAGCTGGCGCCCTCTGTGCTGCCAGCTGGCGCCCTCTGTGCTGCCAGCTGGCGCCCTCTGTGCTGCCAGCTGGCGCCCTCTGTGCTGCCAGCTGGCGCCCTCTGTGCTGCCAGCTGGCGCCCTCTGTGCTGCCAGCTGGCGCCCTCTGTGCTGCCAGCTGGCGCTCTCTGTGCTGCCAGCTGGCGCCCTCTGTGCTGCCAGCTGGCGCTCTCTGTGCTGCCACCTAGTGCTGTCCGTTGTGCCAGCTAGTGCTCTCCGTGCTGCCACCTAGTGCGCTGTCTGTGCTGCCAACTAGCGCTGTCTGTGCTGCCAACTAGCGCTCTGTGCTGCCAACTAGCGCTCTGTGCTGCCAACTAGCGCTCTGTGCTGCCAACTAGCGCTCTGTGCTGCCAACTGGTGCTCTCTGTGCTGCCGCCTCGTGCTGTCCGTTGTGCCGCCTCGTGCTGTCCGTTGTGCCGCCTCGTGCTGTCCGTTGTGCCGCCTCGTGCTGTCCGTTGTGCCGCCTCGTGCTGTCCGTTGTGCCGCCTCGTGCTGTCCGTTGTGCCGCCTCGTGCTGTCCGTTGTGCCGCCTCGTGCTGTCCGTTGTGCCGCCTCGTGCTGTCCGTTGTGCCGCCTCGTGCTGTCCGTTGTGCCGCCTCGTGCTGTCCGTTGTGCCGCCTCGTGCTGTCCATGCTCAGCATCTCCTGTGATGTATACACCCCATCTGTGATCTATACGCTCCTCCTGTGATGTATACGCCCAAGCCTTTTCTGGGATGTATATGCCTCAGTATCTCCTGTGATGTGTATGCCTCAGTGTCTCCTGTGATGTGTATGCCTCAGTGTCTCCTGTGATGTGTATGCCTCAGTGTCTCCTGTGATGTGTATGCCTCAGTGTCTCCTGTGATGTGTATGCCTCAGTGTCTCCTGTGATGTGTATGCCTCAGTGTCTCCTGTGATGTGTATGCCTCAGTGTCTCCTGTGATGTGTATGCCTCAGTGTCTCCTGTGATGTGTATGCCTCAGTGTCTCCTGGGGTGTGTATGCCTCAGTGTCTCCTGGGGTGTGTATGCCTCAGTGTCTCCTGGGGTGTGTATGCCTCAGTGTCTCCTGGGGTGTGTATGCCTCATTGTCTCCTGTGGTGTGTATGCCTCATTGTCTCCTGTGATGTGTATGCCTCATTGTCTCCTGTGATGTGTATGCCTCATTGTCTCCTGTGAGGTGTATGCCTCATTGTCTCCTGTGAGGTGTATGCCTCATTGTCTCCTGTGATGTGTTTGCCTCATTGTCTCCTGTGATGTGTATGCCTCATTGTCTCCTGTGATGTGTATGCCTCAGTGTCTCCTGTGATGTGTATGCCTCAGTGTCTCCTGTGATGTGTATGCCTCAGTGTCTCCTGTGATGTGTATGCCTCAGTGTCTCCTGTGATGTGTATGCCTCAGTGTCTCCTGTGATGTGTATGCCCCCAGCCTCTCCAGACCAAGACAAACCTGGAAAAGCAGTTGTGAGAAACAAAAGGATCAATATCACCGAACATCACAGCCGCTCCGGCCACGACATTAGGGGTGAGTTAATTAATTAATTGTTTGACCAAATATAGCCTGGTCCTTTTCAAGTTGATAATTTTGTGCGGCCCCCGAAGGTTGGTAGAAAATTCCAAATGGCCCCCGGCAGATAAAAGGTTCCCCACCCCTGCCATAGAGACTTACAGTGCTGGCCAAAAGTATTGGCACCCCTGCAATTCTGTCAGAGAATACTCCGTTTCTTCCTGAAAATGATTGCAATCACAAAATTCTTTGGTATTATCATCTTCATTTAATTTGTCTTCAATGAAAAAAAAAAAAAAATTATTGTCATAAAGCCAAATTGGATATAATTCCACAAACATAAAAAAATGGGGTGGACAAAAGTATTGGCACTGTTTGAAAAATCATGTGATGCTTCTCTAATTTGTGTAATTAACAGCACCTGTAACTTACCTGTGGCACCTAACAGGTGTTAGCAATAACTAAATCACACTTGCAGCCAGTTGACATGGATTAAAGTTGACTCAACCTCTGTCCTGTGTCCTTGTGTGTACCACATTGAGCATGGAGAAAAGAAAGAAGACCAAAGAACTGTCTGAGGACTTGAGAATCCAAATTGTGAGGAAACATGAGCAATCTCAAGGCTACAAGTCCATCTCCAAAGATCTTAAAGCTCCTGTGTCTACGGTGCGCAGTGTCATCAGGAAGTTTAAAGCCCATGGCACTGTGGCTAACCTCCCTAGATGTGGAAGGAAAAAATGACGAGAGATTTCAAACGCAAGATTGTGCGGATGGTGGATAAAGAACCTCGACTAACATCCAAACAAGTTCAAGCTGCCCTGCAGTCCAAGGATACAACAGTGTCAACCTGTACTATCTGTCGGCGTCTGAATGAAAAGGGACTGTATGGTAGGATACCCTGGAAGACCCCACTTCTTACCCCGAGACATAAAAAAGCCAGGCTGGAGTTTGCCAAAACTTACCTGAGAAAGCCTAAAACGTTTTGGAAGCATGTTCTCTGGTCAGAAGAGACAAAAAAGTAGAGCTTTTTGGGAAAAGCCTTTAACAGAGTTTACAGGAACAAAAAAAAAAAAAAAAAAAAAAAAAAAAAAAAAAAAAGGAAGAAGAAGAGGCATTCAAAGAAAAGAACACGGTCCCTACAGTCAAACATGGCAGAGGTTCCCTGATGTTTTGGGGTTGCTTTGCTGCCTCTGGCACTGGACTGCTTGCCCGTGTGCATGGCATTATGAAGTCTGAAGACTACCAAGAAATTTTGCAGCATACTGTAGGGCCCAGTGTGAGAAAGCTGGGTCTCCCTCAGAGGTCGTGGGTCTTCCAGCAGGACAATGACCCAAAATACTTCAAAAAGCACTAGAAAATGGTTTGATAGAAAGCACTGAAGCACTGGAGACTACTAAAGTGGCCAGCAATGGGTCCAGACCTGAATCCCATAGAACACCTGTGGAGAGATCTCAAAATAGCAGTTTGGAGAAGGCACCCTTCACATCTCAGGGACCTGGAGCAGTTTGCCAAAAAAGAATGGTCTAAAATTCAGGAGAGCATTGTAAGAAACTCATTGATGGTTACCGGAAGCGGTTGTTCGCAGTTATTTTGGCTAAAGGTTGTGCAACCAAGTATTAGGCTAAGGGTGCCAATACTTTTGTCTGGCCCATTTTTGGAGTTGTGTGTGAAATGATCAATGATTTGATTTATTCTTTGTGTTTTTTCATTGCAAGCAAAATAAATGAAGATAATACCAAAGAATTTGTGATTGCAATCATTTTCAAGAAGAAAGCGTATTATCTGACAGAATTGCAGGGGTGCCAATACTTTTGGCCAGCACTGTATATGGGGACCAGAGTCCGGTCAGATACCCTGGATAAATTCCGGGCCGAAACCAGTTTTTTTTTTATTAAAAAAGTCCACCCACAACTAGAGAGTGAAAAACCAATACAAAAACTGCTGAAAAGAATGGAAATGTTCATGCCTTTAAAAATGCAGTTAAAACCAAGGCAGTTCACAAAATTGTTGTGTATGTACACGCATGAGATTTCTGTAATCTCAGAGGCTTTGCTGGGACTGCGATGGCAGCGTTTTATTAGCATGAATTTGTATAAAACCAAGGCAAAAAAACGTTAAAAAAAAAAAGTGGAAAAACACTGAACATAGTCTCCAGTACAGAGCTTTAGGCTAATAACAGAGGGGCATGGCCGCCGGCTCCACGCCCGTGTTCTCTGCCCCAGTACGGAGCTTTACACTGGTCTGTGCCGTAACGTCCCATACCGGAGGGGTGAGGTGCAGCTACTATTTTATTGCTTAAGGGGGTTTAAAGTTACTAGAACTGCTGTGGCCAGTCACTTGCTCGTTTCAAGTGACTTTTGTATGTGCACATTATTCCTTAAACATTTTGAGCCACTTTAAAAAGGGACTATCAGCAGGTGTAACCACTGTACCACGGGTCCAAAGGGGTGTGACTAAGTGACTACCTCGTCTTCACTAACAAACAACTAAACATAGAAACAATTAACTTTGCATGTTGCTCATGCAGGCACCTCCCTAAGGGGGAGGGTGCCTTAATTATGTAGTGACTCTCAGCCACAGCCTGGAGGCATTACCAGACTAAGCACACTGCCCATTTAAAAGGCGGGCAGCACGCGCCCAAAGCACGCTCCCTGGAGACCTGTGCAGGACCTGGGAGCTAGAAGCCACAACGGTGGACACGGGGGAGGGCTGCACATAACATCTCTGCCAGGTGGAGGAAGGAGGAACTGCGAAGGGAAAACGGCGTTCTAGTATCTGGAGGAGTTATCAATTTATTCCATTTTAAAAGACAAAATGCACACTTTTTATAGACTATACAATTTTTGTCGCTGAAAAATAGAAAAAAAAATGTGGTTAAAAGCAAAAACAAACTTTATTTTGCACCAAATTTATGAAGTTTGTGAGCCATTTTGAAGAATTTGTTGGAAAAAAAAAAAAAAAAACAGACAAGCAAAACACAAGAAAAAAAAATTACTTCAAGAAACAAAAAATGATGAAATCGGGCCTACAGTCTCAAATTTCACATTAAATCGGTTCTTCCTCCCAAACTGCCGACGGATGGGGGCTTCTTCCCCTTATAGCAGCCACTGTCACTGTATGATGCGGCATATCTACGCATCAGAATCGCGTGCAGATTGTGCATGGCAGTATCATGTTCCTGGCTTAATTGTAAGGTACTGCGGAATATTTTGGCCCTATACAAGTACACTTATTATATCTGTGTATATGCAAAAGGTATAGCTAAAGTTGGTGTTAAAACGAATGTACCTGAGGGAGATTTTACAAATGGCATTTTCGGCACAGAAAAGCAGATTATGAATTCACAGTGGATCTGTGATGAGATCAAGGTAAAGTACTGTATCCAGTAAGCAAAGGGTTACTAAGCCATTAATTAAAATGTATCCAAGGGTCCATCAATGAAACCTGCGCAGGACCTTAGTGCCAACGAGTGTGTATGACGTGGACGCGTCATATACACAGGCTTCAGAAGACAGAGGAGCAAGATGGCCGAAAGAGGAGGCGCCGGTCTCGGAGAACAGCGCTGCCCATCTGGACCAGCAGCACTGGAGTGACCAGTTTCGGTGAGTACTGTATTATAAAGTGTTTTTTATGCTGTACAGCGCGGCCTGTGCTCTTATACACAGCATGTTAGAATGCTGTATATAAGAACCCACTGGTGGTGGCCGCAGCTTAGGGGCCATAAAACTGGTGAAAGGTTCACTTTACCGTAAATGAAACAAAGCTCAGACTGTACTGTAGGTCAAAATTTAACTTTTTCACAATACGTAACTCTCAACTTGTTCAGTTGTACGGTAACTGCAAATCAATACATTTTCAGTTCATTCTTCCTCCACAAATCCATCAAATTCTTCATCTTCAGTGTCGGAGTTTAACAGTTGGGCGATTTCTGTATCAAGCATTCTCGGGTTCCCCTCATCATTATCTGAGTCGGTTTCGGTGCAGCTGCTTATTTCTTCAGTGATTATTCCAGCCTTTCTGAAAGCTCAAATTATACTGGAGACTGATACCTTTTTCCAGGCATCCACGATCCACTGGCACATAGTGGCATAACTTGCCCGGCGTTGCCTCCCTGTGTTGGTGAATGTGTGGTCACCTTCTGTCATCCAATGCTCCCACGCAGCTCGCAATTTAACGTTAAATGACCTGTTGATGCAGATATCTAGTGTCTGGAGCCCTTTGGTTAATCCACCCGGAATTACGGCAAACTCTGAATTAGTGTCAAAGCCCAAGTGAACAAAACTATCGGTCACATGGGCGCGCATGGAGTCACAAACCAATAGGGATGGGGATTTGTGAAAAAAAAAACATCCGGTCTCTTGACGTAGACCTCCCTCAGCCACTCAATCATCTTCTCCTCGTCCATCCAGCCCTTTGGGTTAGCTTTGATGATGACACCAGCAGGAAACTTTTCTTTGGGTAAAGTCTCTCTCCTGAAAATGACCATGGGTGGTAGTTTCTGGCCATTAGCCTGACAGGCGAGAACTACAGTGAAAGAGGACTTCTCGTTTCCTGTGGTGCGTATAGATACCGTACTGGTCCCTGTTTTCTCAACAGTACGATTTACGGGGATATCGAAAGCGAGGGGGACCTCATCCATGTTAGTGATGTGTTCTGGCTGGATGTTCTATTCATTTATCATGGTTGTGCAGTAGGTGCGGAAAATGGCCAGCTTCTCTTCATAATCCTTTGGCAGTTGCTGGCAGACAGTAGTTCTGGTGCTGATGGAGAGATTACGTCTTTTCATAAAACGAAAGCACCATGAAGGACCTCCTCGAAACTCTGATCTCCATGTCGCGTGCTAACGCTGTGGCTTTCAGTCGAATAAAGACAGTGGAGATGCTTCTACCAGCGGTTCTCTGTTCGATAACCCACTGTTCTATTTTGTCCTCCAACTGTGGCCCTCTTGCTTTGTTTCCTCGGAAACTCAGTTTGGTCTTCTTTACCTGGCGCAGTGCATCTTCTTGTTTCCTCCAACTACACACCATAGATTCATTTATGTTGAATTCTCTTGCAGCTGCTCTATTTCCATGCTCTACTGCATGATTTATAGCTCTAATCTTAAAATCTGCATCATAAGCATGTCGCTTAAAAGGAGGCATTTTTGGGGCACAGATAACCCGTGCTGCTCCCGCGCACAGATCTGTACATATCACCGCACTCAGTGAGGCTCCTGACTACGGTGGCCGTAATGCTCAATCGATGTACTGTACTGTATCCATATATAAAGCGCACCGGGTTATAAGCCGCACTTTCGATTTGAGAAAATCTCAGGCTTTTATGTGCGCCTTATTGTCCGGAAAATACGATATTATAGAAGAATGTCACTGGTCACAGCCAAACATGGAGCTGGCAGAGTGACGATACACATTTCCCAATATGTGTCATCTCATCAATAGACCATGGTTGTACAACAGGGCCCCTGGCACTACTAGCTAGCAGTGGCTTCATCCAGTGACAGCCGCGGACAGTCAAACGCTTGCCTTCAGTGGTATTACGTAGCGCCAACATATAGCTGTGGATGGAATAGAAGGATATTACTGCTGAAATCTAGTTAGGTTTATTTTTAGTTCTTCTTTGAAGGGAATCAATGGTCCTCTTTTATAGAAACTACTCCAGGCAAAAGTGTCCTTTGCTGCACATAAAACTGGTCAGATTGCAGCTTTCATTGTTCCAGTGGAGCAAAAGAAATGAAACTTTTTCAGTAGAGACAATTTTCAAAGCTTTGCACTTTTGGCGAACAAGTTAATTGGCATACGGACACATCAGAGCGCTGGCTAAGTAGCCACATGATCCCTCAAAGAGTGTCTCTGGTCATTTAAAGATATCAGCTAACCAAAAGGAAAGCTGATGACTGGCAGATCAGTGGAGGTCCGACCACTGGGAGTCCCATCAACTCAGACTCCGAAATCCATCCTGCCCCAGCCATTCATTTTCTGTTGGATTAGCAGAGGGAGCCATCTCCGGCAGCCCCATAAAGAAGTGTAAAATGAGAGTTGTTCTAATTAGATACAGTGGGCGCTCTTCAGATAATTCTTGGCCCAGTCTTGACGTTTCCCCTTCTGTGTATTGTGCAGAGGTGGTCAGTGTCAGCCTCCCTTACCTCCGCCATGTCTCTGAGCAATGAACAGCTTGTACTCTGGACCTCCAGAGAGGCTGCGACTCTGGAATATGACCACACTGGAGGATAATGGGCTCCTGGTCACTTCAGGTTTAATTTTTCTGAAATATTTGGCAATTAATCAACACATTTTGAGACCCTGTTGATAAGCTGTAATAAAACTAAATGGTTTTGTAATTACATACCGATAGCTTAGTGTCATGGGTAACAGTCATGTGGTTTCTGGCCATGGAAGGCCACGGCGTTTCGCTGCACAGAATCCTCCCTGACTTTCCATTGTTCCTGCTGTCAATATTCATTGGTATAAGTAGCTTTCCTGCTGGATTCATATCTCCCCCTTTTGGACCCAGCAGGAGCTCAACTTCCACCCAGCTGCTGATAATCAGCTTTATCCTTATGCTTAAATACCCCTTCCTTCCTTGGACTTGTGCTGGTAATATTTGAAGTGCATTCAAGCCTTGGTTCCAAGCAGATGGCTTGTACTCCTCTGTGGTATCATTGCTGAAAGTTTTGCTGAACTTCTACCCGAGTCATCTGTAGATAAGTAGTTAATGCATTTCCCCGTGTGTCATCTCTAGTATTTAGTGGGGTTGACGAAGAGCTCATCCCATCAGTTTCCCCATTTAGGGTCCAGCACTAGGGATACCTAGGGTCAGGTTCCCCACATATAAGCCGAGCCAATCTAGGGTGGCAAGGGACCCCAGTTATAGGTTTCGTCAGGGGACACCATACTCCCTTTCCCTAGAAACAGGGTTTCACTTCCACCGTTTGCTTGGTACTTCCCTGTATCTACCCAATTAAACAGTACTGGATCCCGCTGTTAGTCTTGTAAAAAAATGTGACTCTTCAGAGTTAGTTAAAATCGCTTTAATGACCCATTTTGCCTTAGGAAAGACGCTGCCTAATAATTCTGCACACCTTGATGAATTATGTTGTACCCTTAGACCGCTCCCTCCCTCATTACAACAATACACATCACATGCTCTGTAACATCCAATAAAATATTCAAGTTTAAACAGCCTGGAGTGGAAAATTATGTGAGGATAAAAAAGGGAACAGACTACCTAGCAACCACAAAAAGATTTAAAACAATGTAACCTGTAAATACGTACATCAGACATATCCATTTTTTAAATATTGGAGGGGTAAAACATGGTGGGGAGATTGCATGGGGTATGCAGTTGGTGCAGGACAAGGCACTCCTGCTCCAGTGATCACTAGGGGTGCAAGTGTGAACATGTTTGTAGCACTAGTACATCTTTATAAGAGGATGCAAAAAATGACAGTGCACCCTATTACCTGTGCATCACTTCTCATTAGAGAGGAAGAGGGAGTGCACTGTCACTGTGTATTCAAAAGGAAACATATAGCGCAGTGAGCCTGAACTCAATATTTGTTGGAATTTTCCACAGACACAAGCTCAACCGAGCAGTTACCGCAGCCCTGACTCCCTGACGGTGTCCCGTTTGAGTATCCCAGCATACACAAGAAAAGGAGGGAAAGAAAGAAACTTAGAGCAGAGAGAGAACGAGATTACAAAAGTGATTAGATTACTAAATACAGTACTGTACATCACAAAAGTGAGTACATCCCACATACATAATTATACCTTTTCATGGGACAACACAAAAGATATGATACTTTGATACAATGTAGAGTACTCTGTGTACAGCTTGTATAAAATTTGGTGCCCTCTAAATAACTACAGCCATTAATGTGAAAACTGATGGCCTCGAAAGTGTCTACACCCCTAAGTCAAAATGGCCAAATTGTGCTTAAAAGTATAAATATTTTGTGCTGCCACCATTATTTTCCAGCACTGCCTTAACGCTCTTGAGCATGGAGTTCACTAAAGCTTCCCAGGAGCCACTGGATCCTCTTCCATCCTCCATGACAACATCACAGAACTGAGGATGCCCCACAGATGCGCAATAGGGATTAGGTCTGGAGACGTGTGTGGCGCCCTGGCCTAGCCAGGTCGTCACAGATAACATCCAAACACCCCCCACCCCCATTAGACAGGGACACCAGCCAAACAAAAATCCTTGTTGCCTCCCTCCAGTGTCTTTTGTCCACACCAGGTGGGGCGGAGTCAAGCAGTTGGCTCCACCCACCGAGGAGTTCACAGGCCTGGAGGCCGGAAAAGTGTCAGATAGAGTGTTGGAGTTTGAGGAGTGAGGAGTAAGCACTTGGGTGTCTGAGTGGCCCAGGCACTGACAGCAAGGTTGGCAGACGGTGGTGGCCGTCTGCAGGAGTGGTGGAGCAACGCAGAACCGTAGGACCGGCGACGGCCCGCCGGTACCGACTGGGGAGCGAAGTGAAGCCAGCACACAGAGGCAGGGCCATCAGACCCCGACCAGGCTTGGAGCCGCCGACAATAGTCAGATCCGAATGAGACTGGAACCTCAGGGGTTTCACAACAGCAAAAATCCTGAATGAAGGCAACCGCCCACACCGTGAGGGTATACAGCTACCGCCTAAGGCTAGAGACCCAAGGGCCAGCGTCTGCGGGCAAACGGGCTCCTCCGGTACCCATATACCGGGGAGCGGACTACCGTTGGGAATCCATAGTACTCAGAAAGAGAACATCAAAGTGCAGGGAAAGACAGCCGCCATCACCTGTCCGGGGAGAAGCACTGCAGCCGGCTGCGGGACCCGTCCATCCAGTCGTTTGGTTTACCGAGGACTTTGTACCTTTCTTGCTGAGTGAGTACACCCGTGCCATCCGGCACCTCGCCGCGCTGTCCCTGCAACCCTGCACCTCACCAACCCTGCCTACCCGTCACAACATCACCGGGACCACCGACCCCTACCCACGGAGGGGGAAAACAACATCCCAGCTGCTCCTTACCATCGCTGCCAGGATCCCCGTCATCAGCAGCGGTGGTGCCTATCTTCACCACGACCCGTGGGTGGCGTCACGGACTAAATCCCCCAAACCAACCACCCCTTTCACTCACGGGCGAGGAGCGCCGCTCGAGTCCCCGGATCCAGCCCACCGCTCGAGCCACCGAGCAGCAACAGCGCCGGACCCGAGCGTTAGCGAGAGCGCAGCAGCGACGGCGTCCTCCCCGCCCGAGACACGTGCTTGGCCAGTCAAGCACCTTTATCTTCAGTTTCTTTAGCAAGGCCATGTTGTCTTGGAGGTGTGTTTGGGGCGGTTATGTTGGAATAGTGCTCTGCGGTCCAGTTTCCTGAAGGGAGGGGATCATGTTCTGCTTCAGTATGTCAGTACATGCTGCCATTCATGGTCCATCAATGAACTGTAGCTCCCCACAGCAAACAGCACTCATGCAGCCCCAAACTAGGATACTCCCACCACCATGCTTGACTTTTGGCAGGAGACTTGTCTTTCTGCTCCCCAACTAGTTGCCGCCACACACGCTTGACACCATCTGAACCAAAGTTTCTCTTTGTCCCATCAGACCACAGGTCAAGGTTTCAGTAATCCATGTTCCCACCCAAGACCGTGAAACACTAATGAGTCACTTGACACCGGGGAGGAAAAATGGCTAGTTGGGCACAATTTGTCCTTTTTCACTTAGGGGTGTACTACTCACTTTTGTTGCCAGAGGTTTACAGTAGTGGCTGTATGTTGAGTTATTTAGAGGGCACACCAAAGTTACTGTTATACAAGCTGCACACTTACACTGTACATTGTATCAAAGTGACAGAACTTCAGTGTTGACTAGTGTTGAGCGGGCCCGGACTGTAAATGTCCGGATCCGCGCGGTTTCAGCGCTATCCCCGGGGCGGATCTGGGCGCGGGATTCCGGCTGCTCGATCCGGAATCGGCAATTAATAAAAATGAAAAAAAAAACAAATAAATGAGCGTTTCATACTTACCGAGGCTCTGTTATGGCGGCACACTGCTTCCGGGTCGCGCTTTCACTTACTGTGCGGTCACACAGCTTTCCGTGTTTTCCCCGCCCACCGGCTGTCCTCTCAGCTGTGATTGGTTGCAGGCTGACGCACCCCCAGCCTGTGAAAGTCTCTGCCGTGCAGTCATCGCTTATCGCGGTCAGTACTACGCTGCACTCGGAGCGGGCAGTCTTCTCTATGGCTGCTCTCTGTGACATGTAGCAGAGCTGGATGTGTCTTTGCTGGATCTCGTGTGGATTACGCCGGAGCTGCAGGCTGTTGGGGTAATAAAGTGGTGAAGGAGGAGGCTGCGTTTGTATTTTATTCTAAATAAAAGGATTTCTCTGTGTCTTGTTTATTTACTGTCATTTACAGGTTTGTGATGCGGGTATCTCACAGATGCCCGTGCTATCACAAACCTGGGGTTTAATAACAGCCGTGCGCTATTAACCCCTGCTATTACCTTGATTGCCACCGCACCACGGCAATCAAGATGAGCAGATATCGCCCCGGAATGGCCACATCTAATACATGCGGCTAAACCTGGCGGCTGCGGATATACCAGCCCCCGGCCGGCGTTATGGCTGGGAATGAAAATTGGGGAGGGCCGGCACGTCGTTTTTTTTTTTAAAATTATTTAAATTTACAAAAAAACAAGCAAAAAAAAAACGCATGCGGTTTCTCTTAGGCAGCAGTCACAGCGTGGGACTCCCACGAGTCTGACATCGCAGCACAGCCGTACACACATCTGACAGGAGCGTGCATGTGTTTCTAGGTACATGCACGCTCATGTCCAGACAGTGGCAGCTTGTGCCTGGTGATGTCATGTCAGACCCACACGAGTCTGACAGCGCATCACCCGCACACTTCTGAGGGCTCTTGTACACTTGCGTACCGCTTCCGATGAGACAGCGTAGGAAGCGATATGCAAATGCCCCTCTGCTGCGGGTGTCAGCCGAGGGTCATGCGACTGTGATGCGATCTTGCAATCGCATCACAGGAGCGGAGAAGATAGAGGGAGCACTTTCTCCCCATCTCCTCCACTGTCTCCGCGTGCATCAGTGTGATCCCATCGCATGACACACGGCTCACGCTGGCAGTACAGCAGAGCCGAGTGTCATGCGAGTGTACGTCCCTGCCACTGAGGTCAGAGAGAGCGGACCTCTGCTGTGGCCGCCACTGAGGAGGGGAGGGGCTGGACCTGTGGAGGAGACAATGTCACAGCCCAGCCTGTCATAGCCGCTCAGTCAGTGTCTACACTCAGAGCGGGCAGCCGTGCTCTACGCGGCTGCTAGCTGTGAGATGTAGCAGAGGCGTATGTGTCGCCGTGGGACGTGTGGATTACGCCGGAGGGTGTTGTAATAAAAATGGTGAACGAGGCTGCGTTTGTACTTTATTGTAAATAAAGGATTTTTCTCTGTGTGTTTATTTACATTCATTTGCAGGTTTGTGATGCAGGTGTCTCACAGACGCCCGTGCGATCACAAACCTATTACTCCGACTGGCACCGCATCACGCCTCCGGGAAGAGCCGGTAATGTACCGGTATAGCCGCATGTAATACATGCGGCTATACCGGGCGGCTGCGGGCTGAAATACCAGCCCCCGGCCAGTATTACCATGGCTGGGGATGAAAATTAGGGAGGGACCGCACGTCGGGTTTTTTTATTTAATATTTAAAAAACAAACAAACAAAAAAAAAACGGAGTCACACTTACGACAGACACACTGCTTTCCCCGCCCACCGGCAGTCCTGCCGCCTGTAATTGGTTGCAGTTAGTTGACACGCTGCCACTCAGGGTGGGGGCGTGTCTAGCTGCAACCAACACGCGCCGGTGGGCGGGGTAAACAATGAATATTGAATGGTCGGCTCTGGAAGGTAACAGCGTGACCCGGAAGGAGTGTGCCGCCATGACAGCGCCTCGGTGAGTATGCTGCGCTCACTCCTAGCCCCCTAGTCGCTCCACAAACGTTTTTACCCTCCAGATTCCGGTCCCCATTGACTTATATGGGCACCGGATTCCGAAGCGGATCGGATTCTTTTTTAAATTTGTTAGTGATCCGCCGGCCCCAGATTATTGGCCGTTCGATCAGCTCTAGTGTTGACCCATGAAAATACTGTATATAAAAATATTTACAAGCGCGTGTGTGTGTGTGTGTGTGTGTGTGTGTGTGTGTGTGTGTGTGTGTGTGTGTGTACTCACATTTGTGATATACTGTACATAGACATTTAGGATTATTTGATTTTCTATTTTAGCTTAAATTTAAAAAAATATACAGAAAGTATTTCGATGTGTTTCATGAGATCATCGATGTGTCTTTCTTGCTCCTTACTATTCCATGATTGGATTAAAAATTAGGTGCAGGCTTGCTGTCCTGTAGGACAAATGATCGCTAAGGCAAGCAAGCTTAACTTAGCAGGTGGGGAGGGTATGAAAGGGAATCTGTCATCACATTTTTTGCTATATAATCTACAGCAGCATGATGTAGGAGCACAGACCCAGATTACAGCGATGTATCACTTAGTTTAATGGGGGTAGCTGTTTTGGTAAAAATCATAGTGTCTCTGTTGCAGCGCTCAAAGTGAAGTTCTGTTTTGTCCCATCCACACCACGGATTGGCAGCTTCACATGTACACTGGTTTGAGAAAAAGCTGCTAATAAGTGCTGGGGCGGGGTTAGACTAGGAGGTACAAGACACCTAGTCCTTCTAGTGGTAATCTGCTGCTATTAAAACACAATGTATTGAAACAGCAAGACACAGCCTAGCAAGTGACACATTGCTGAAATTAAGGTCTCAGCCCCTATATCATGCAGTTTTTTAGATTATGTAGAAGAAAAAAAAAAAAAAAAAAAAAAAAAAAAAATGCAGATTGCTCTTCAGTTTTCTACCAACAGAGAACAGACCTGATCAGGAGAGCGACCTTTTGTTCTCATTTCAGGATCAAGGAATGTTGCAGACCCGGGTTTCATGATGTTAAACAACCGCCCACTGGAAACATGCTAGTTTGTCGGTAGCCAGTTAATTATCGGTTTACACAGGCTGGCCGGATGTTAGACGTGCACTGAATGATCTGTAAAAGATCGTTCAGCCGCACGAGTCTCGTTTACACAGTAAGATATGCTGCTGAGGCTGCAGCACAGAATATCAGGTCACCAGACAGTGGCAAACTGTCGGGTATACGAACATCACAAAACAAGTATTCCTACGGACAATAGTGCGGTGTAAATGGACCTCAGCAACATTTTTTTTTTGTTCAATTTAAAAGTTTCATAGTAGCATTCATTTAATAGACAGCACCGAAGTAAAAGAGCCTGGAAGCAGAAGAGCAGAGGGCGCAGTGTAGACATTGCGAGAAAGTTAATGTTATATGCATTTCCCAGCCCTGATGTTATGTAATAAGCATTGCACAACGTCATGACAATAAAAATAGGACAAAGAAAAGCACTGTCCCTACACCTCCTGATGCAGCAAAACACGCATAGAGATGCAAGGCAGTGTAGTCTTCATTTCTCCCATGGCAACCGCTGGTGGGTAACTTGGCACTGTCCTTTTATGATGCCTATGGAGTGCTCATGGTCCTTATATGTGGTATCTCCTTGTATGTTTTATAACAGATTGTATGTTTTATAACCAGATAGTCTAGCAAATGCATACAAAGAGATGCCAAGGGAGAGTGAAGACCACACTGTCCCTAAAGCTTGATGCGCGTTTCACCTCAGCTTCATCTGGAGGTGCAGGGACAGTGCTTTTCTTCAGGTTATATTTTTGTTGCCATGAGCATGCTGCTCTGTTTTTCTATGTTTTTATGTGGGTTTTGCCTCTTGCACGGTGTAGGTTTCTAATTGTACAATAAAATTAGTAATTTTGGTAACAGCAGTCCACTTTGGGACTGAATTGTGTTATGCAGTACTACAGGTCACTTATAGGTTTATTTGCTAATTGGGACTTGGTACATTTATATGAAATTCTTAATTACTTACCAGTAATAGGATTTTTCCAAATCCCATGACAACAACACCTGAGAGAGAGGTTAAGCCCACCTCAGGACAGGAAACCCACTGAAATAAAAGGGCAGTACCTCTCCTCCACATCAGTAGGTTTACCAAGCCAGAGAGGACCAACAAAAAGAAAACAAATGGGTAATCACACCACTACCAAAAGGGACACCATTACCACTAACACTCCCCGAAGGGTGCTGTTACAGGCTTCTGAAAATCCCATTACTGGTAAGTATTTAAGATTTTTCCCCTTCGCACGTGACAGCACCACCTGAGAGATTCTAGAGAGCAATCACCTTAGGGAGGGACCACCGCCTTTAATACCAGTCTACCAAAAGAAGATCGGCTGTGGAGGATAAGTCAAGTTTATAGTGACGACAGAAGGTAGAGGAAGAGGACCAAGTGGCTGCCCTGCATATCTGATCAATAGAAACCTCAGCCGAAGAAGTGGAGACTGACCTAATGGAATGAGCCCTAATCTGCAGGGGAACTGGTACACCCTTAGATGAGTAGGCAAGCAAGATAGCATCCCGGATCCACATAGCAAAGGTGCTTTTAGATACTTTACAGCCCCGGGACTTTCCCTAGAACGCAATAAACAGGGCCTGAGATTTCCGCCACTCCCTGGTCCTATCCAAGTAGGTTAGAAGGGCCCTTCTCACATCCAGTCTATGGAGCCTGGCTTCTTTGTCATTGGAAGGAGGGTCACAAATGGAAGGCAATATATGGATTTCCTGGGACCTGTGAAAGGGCTTGACTACTATAGGAAGGTATGAGGAATCTGTACGCAAAACCACCCTATCGACCAAAATTTGAGTATATGACTGGGTAATAGAGAGCACATGTAAATCCCCCACCCGTCTAGCGGACGTCAAGGCGATGAGTAGCGCCACCTTCAGGGACAGGGTTTGGAGCGGAACATCAGAAAGGGGTTCAAACGTGGCGTCTATAAGGGCATCAAGGACCAGATTTAAATCCCAGGGAAGCATACGAGGAGCGGGGTGGGGGTGGCTCTAGCAGAGGACTTAATGAACCTGCTAATTCATTTATTCTTTGTGAGGTTATGATTATAGAGGGCTCCTAGAGCCGAAACTTGTACCTTTAAAAAGGTGCTGGTGGATAAGCCCAACTCCAACCCCTTTTGAAGGAATTCCAAGATGGCCGGGAAGGGAGGGGGACCCCTTATTTGTGCTACGAAAACTTGTAGAAATTTCCGCCAGACCCTACCATAAATACTGGTGGTGACCGGCTTCCTACTTTTAAGCAGCGTCTCTACTAGGTTCTCCGAGAATCCCTGTGCTAGGAGTAGCTGCCTCTCAAATGCCACGGTGTCCAGTTGAGGGCTGGATCATTGGGGTGGCACACCGGTGCCTAGACTAGTAGGTCTGTCTCGTCCAGAAGTATCCAAGCTTTTTTGAGGCAATAGAACCAGGCTATTTTTGGCCAGAAGGGAGCTATGAGGATGACATGGGCTTTTCTTCCTGAATCTTCCTGAACACCGCCGGAAGAAGAAACAAGGGTGGAAAGGCATACAGAAGACCCTGTGACCAGGGGATCTGCACTGCATCTATTGCCAAGGGATGATCCCTGGGATTGAGAGAACAGAAACGCTCCACCTTCCTGTTGGCCCTGGTTGCAAAAAGGTCCAAAACTGGAGTCCCCCACAGATCTGTAATTAACCGAAAGACTCGGGGGTTCAGTGCCCATTCTCCTTAATGCAGAGGATTTCTGCAGAGGAAATCAGCTTCCTCGTTGTCCTCCCCCTGACTATGAAGTGCACTCAGGGAAAGTATATAGAACACGGGACTCAACTATCTGAAAAATTTCTACTGCAAAAGCAAGTAGAAGAGGGGGATCTGCTCCCTCCCTGATGATTCAGGTAGGCTACTGTGACTCTGTTGTCTTAAAGTATCTGGACTAATTGACCTGTCAGATAAGGGAGGAATCACAATTTTCAAATCTGTTGCCAGGCAGGAAGGAAGAGGGAGAGCCTTCCCCCTCACTGGGATAATGGCATCATTGAGGACCTTTTGGCTTGGTAGAGGAGGATGGTCCAAACATAAATCCTGAGGACGTCTTCCTTATATCCCTCCAGGAGTCCTGGTCTCTGGGGGCTTCTTATGGAAAAATTGCTTTCTCCAAAAAAGGACAGCTACGAGGAAATTGGGTCTGTACATTTGGGAATCCTTGTTTTTTTGTCTGCCGCTTTAGATAGAAGGTCATCTAGCTGTGAGCCAAACAAATAGTTTCCTTCACAGGGCATCCCACATAGCCCTTAGATTGCATGTCTCCCTTCTAGGATTTTAACCAGAGGGCTCTTCTGGCTGAGTTGGGAAGAGCAGCTGCCTTTGCAAATAATTTGAGCGAGTCGATGGAAGCATCTGCTAGAAAGGCTGCCGTCCCTTGTATACGCGTATTGAGGAGATAATGTCTTTTCTAGACACGTCACCTTTAAGTTGGTCTTCTAATTGTTGGACCCAGATCATTAGGGACCTTGCTATGCATGTACCTGCCACCGCAGGGTGAAGAGCTCCTGCTGCAGCCTCCCATGTACCATGGAGAAACCCCTCCGAATTCTGGTCCCATTGATCACTTAGCGAACCTATATCATCAAAGGGGAGGGTAGTGGACTTGGATGCCTTGGAGACCACCACATCAATTCTAGGTGGCTTGTCCCATGAAGTAGTAGCAGTTTCATCAAAGGAATACTGTCTTTTCAGTGAAGATGATAGGGACACCCCTCTATCTGGTTTCTTCCATTGATCCATGATCAGGCCCTGGACCTTTTGATGAATTGAGAACACCTTTTTCTTCCTGCATTCCAGGCCACCAAACATGAGGTCTTGTGTAGATTCGAAATCTTTGTAGTCCACCAGCCCCATGGTGGTGCGGACAGCTTTCACTAGGGGTGTCACTTTAGAGGATGGGAAGCATGGTCTGCCGCCTTCGTCTGAGGAAGATTAGGAGTCCAAGGATGAGGAAGAGGCAGGTGACAAAATTCTAGAGCCCCGTTCAGAGCTGGCTGATTTATCTGAAGCTCCACCATCTTTCCTAGTAACCTTTTATGTTTTTTTGGTGCTGAATGAGAGAGAGGGAGGTCATGGAATCCCTGACTTCAGCTCTAATAATATCCCTTAACTCAGCCGTGAAGCTTGGTGCTTCTGTACATAGGATCTTTTTTAAATAGGTGGGGTAAAGATCCTTTTGCTAATCTAAAGATAGGAGTTGTGGGATTTGCAAGGATGACCTATGATTCCTCTTACAGGTATGTTTTTTTAGATACCTCCTGAAAAAAAGAAGGGAACATAGGGGGAGAATTTAAGGTATGTAATCCCCAAGATAGCAGATCTGGTACCGGTTTTGGAGGTGGTTTATGACTTCCAGGTTTAGATATCTTGGAACCCCTGGAATGTCGACTCGCCGGACTTGAGGGACTGGCCCTGCCGGAAGAGCGCTCCCCTCGCTGCTGATTTTGTAATGCCTGCAAATCTTCATGCTGCTCCAGCGCATCCTGCTCTGGTGGAGAGTTGTCTTCCATCCTGAATAGGAGCGAAACCATACTCACCAGAATGCAGATAAGACGACTCCTTATACCTTCCCGGTTTGAATTTCCCGCCCGGAATCTGTTCGCTGGGCACCGCCATCTTGGCCTGCGCATGCACAGGTGACAAACGTCCGGGTGCAGTGTCACTTCTGTCTTCACCCCGGTGTTCCATCAGCAGGGTGCTCGTCTCGCGGGCTCCGTGTGAGGTCACCTAGCCTGGGGCGACGCTTGCACCCCACCACCGCAGACAGCCGAAACCCTGGGAGGTGCATCAAAGCCCGAATGCCGGCTTTTGGCAAGTACCAAACTTGCACACTGGGTTGGACCTTGGAGATCCCATGGGTTGTCCCATGAGGACAGGAAAAAGAAAAAAAAAAAAAAAAAACTGATGCGGAGGAGAGGTACCGCCATTTTATTTCAGTGGGTTTCCTGTCCTGAGGTGGGTGGAACCTCTCAGGTGCTGCTGTCATGGGCGAAAGGGAAAATTTAATTTAATATGGACGTTTGTATTGAAGTGTGGGCAATACAATTTACTCAATGGTGACTTAATAAATGTGTATAATAGAACGTTACTGCAGTAATCAGGACTGCAGTCCGTATAGCATTAACAATCTCTACATGAAGGGAATTATCCTATAGAGAATAGCAGCCTCTAAAGTCACACAGAGCTTAAATGTAAAGGAACGATAAATGTTATACAGGAAAGGTTTTGCTGGAGACAACGTCCTACAGGTGTGGGGCTGCATTTAAATGCCGTCTCCAGAAATATATCACCGAAACCAGGCATTTGGCAAAGGACGGAGGAGTCGCATCAATAATGCATGAGGGAGGGAGATGCATCTGTAAATAGATCTATTATTTCATATCCCAGTGTCTGCCAATATTAGTTGTTTTTGACAAGTGTGATGGGGAAATCCATATTTCCCTGTAGGCGGTGACATTATTTTCAGCTGATATTAATGACAAGGTATGAGGAGGAAGAAAATGTGTGTATGGCAGGGATATCCCCAAATATCACAACTCAAAAGTGCAATGAACCTGCTGAAAGGACTGGTGTGTGGGCTGCGGCTGGCAGCAGCGGATGACATGCCTGCGTAGAGCTGGCGTTCACAAATACCACCCTCGCATCCCAGGGGAGAAGCGGTGGGGGCCAAGCCGGTCTTTTTAATGCAAATCTCTCCTCCTAAAAGGGACTCATCAGGGATAGCCTGAAAAATGATTAAATGGATGTGTGCACAAGAACCGGCTTTATTTTCCCAGACCTGTTTAACCTCTGCCCTGCCAAAATATTTTCCAGTCAACTAATATATCAAAAATAAGTTAACAAATTTTTTTCTTGACTTTCTAATTCCTATTAAAAAAACAAAAATAATAAATAAATGAAAATAATTAAATATATTTATTTTTCTCATATGTTGCTGCATTTCTAAGCTTGGGCTGCAGCAAAGGTTTTCCCTCGGGGCATTATGGCTGTAGTAGTTCCCAGAGGGGAAAGTTTTTCTGTTATAGTAAAACTACTGTCATCGTGTATTCTACAACAAAACTAAACAAACACTAGATCCTGATGGGCTAAGGTGCATCAAAAGGCATCAGATACAATCAGAAGATGACGGGAGTAGATTGGTGCAGCCGCCATTGGAGAGATCACTAGTAGGATGTGCGCATATGGTTTTTAAGAAGTTGCGTTTTCGAAGGCATAAGTGCTTCAGGAAAACGTCAGGAGTTGCCAGCATCTTGCTGTTCACTTTCAAGTATATAGATCAGTCAGCTTCCATAAGAAGCCGCCTGTAGTATGATCAGGCTATCCAATTTAACTGCTTCAAGACATCCAAACGCAGAAGCATTTAAAAGTGACATAAGAACACTGCACATCAACGTCAAGCATTTTTAAAGGGTTTTTTTTATGCAGTGATTTTAGCAATTGGCCGGGAGTATGCCTGAAAAAGGCTGTGTGCACATCATCATAGGCTTCATTTAGACATGCACGAATCATGTGTATACGCTAGCCATGTGTTTTCCGGACAGAACACAAACCGATTATATTTTTTGCCGCTGTTCACATAGCCGTGCTATTGTTCTTTTGTGGACCATGTGTCCGTTTTTGTTTGTCATGGTTCAAAATTACCAGTATAAAAAAACCCCCCAAAAAACAGGGATAGCGCAAACCATCCATGTGATGTCCATTCTAGCTGTAGTGTGCACAAACATGGAAACCAAGTAGGATATGTTTATTGCACAGACACCTTGTTGCAGCATGGTAAGTGTCCTTGTAGATAGACAAGCAAATCCAGCAACGCAGATCCCTAAAATGCTTAGTTTATAACATCAGACTCAGTCTTTCCTCATTAAATATAGCTGTGGTGGTAAGAAAGTACAGCACAGCACAGCCTGCCCTCTCCAGGTGGCTGCATGCCATGGCAGCGGGGATTCGGGGGGGGGGGGAAATTTTACAAACCATTGATTTGACGCCAGTGATTCTGAACATACACAAACAATAACCCGAGTGTCAGTGTTTTTCATGCCATTTTCAACAGTGTTTGGGCAGCGTTTCAGTTTTTACCATCTTTTTCTTCAGTAGTTTTCAGTTTGAATAAAAAAGTGAATATAAAGAAATTCTCCTATTCACTGCAATAATAAATCAGGCTGCATTTTTGTCCCACTAGGAACAGTCTGTGGGGCCTAAGTGTATGTACTATGGCCTTCAGCATCTCTGGAATGGTCTCCCATTATGCATATTATTGTTCGACAACAGCAAAGGGAGCTGTCAGCGGCGGATCTTGAGGATTTCCCCAAGTGCATTCAGTGTGGCAGAACATTCCTCATACAAACATTACTAACCTCAGTGATCGCAGACAAGGCATTACGACTGTGTATTTCTGTCGCGGGCGGAGAGGGGTTTTTGGGGAACGCCGCTCGCCTGGGGGAATTTCTGGCGCTCGGGTCCGGTGCTTCTGCTCCTCGGTGGTTCGAGCACGGGGCCGGACCCGGGACTCAAGCAGCGCCTCCTCGCCCACGAGTGAAAAGGGGAGGTTTGGTGGTGGGATGTCGGTTGTGACGCCACCCACGGGGTTGTGGTGATGGTGAGCACCACCACTGCTGACGACGGGGGTTCCCGGGAGCGATGGCGGGGAGCAGCTAAGGTGTTGGCCCCTCCGTGGGTAGAGGCGGTTGGTCCCGGGGCCCCGGTTGGGGGAGAGGTTTGGTTGGTTGGATAGGGGCAAGGTGCAGGTGCCGATGCGGGAAGGCAGCGCGGATGCGGGGCAGCAGTGCAGCGCTGTGCCGGATGGCACTGGTGTACTCAGGTAGTCAATGACAGAGTCTCTGGTAAACCAAACGGCTGGATGGACAGGGCCCGCAGTCGGCTGCGGTTTCTTCACCTGTCCCCGGACGGGTTTGTAGCGGCTGTCTTTCCCTGCACCTGTGTGTAAGCGTTTGACCCCTATGGGATTCCCACGGGTGGTCTGCTCCCCGGGTTGTACGTGTCAGGAGAGCCCGTTTTGCCCACAGGCGCTGGCCCTTGGATCTCTGGCCATTGGCGGTGGCTCTTATCCGGACGGGTTGGGCTGTTGCCTTCTGACGGGACTTGGGTGGGAATGAACCCCCGAGGTCCAGACCGCAATCAGGTAATTTGACCATTACGGCGGCCTCCGAGCCTAGTCGGGGTCTGATTACCCTGCCTTGGTGCTTAGCTTCACTCCGCTCCCCGGTTCGGTACCGGCGGGCCAACGGTTCCGCAGACGTCCACTGACTCCTGCAGACAGCCACCACTGTCTGCCGACCTTGCTGATATTGTCTGGGCTCCGACCCAGACACACACAGTCTCCACTTTACTCCTCAACTCCACTCCACTCCAAACTTAACTTAACTTGACTACTTTTCCTGCCTCCAGGCCTGTGAACTCCTCGGTGGGTGGGGCCAACCACCTGGCTCTGCCCCACCTAGTGTGGACATCAGACCCTGGAGAAGGCAACAAGGGTTTTTGGTTGACAGGTGTTCCCTACCAGGGAAGGTGGAAGGTGGTGTGTATGTGTATGATGTTATACTGTGACTCCTGGGGTCCAGGGCGTCACATTTCTGCTTGTGGCGCTCCAGATAGCAGATACAGCAGTGGAGACTCGCCGGCGACGAGGAATACAGCAGGGTTTGTTTGTTTTTTTGTTTTTTTATAGCAAGTATGAAAATTGAAAGAACCTCTTTAATTTCTGGATGTGCTGCTACACAATAGTCTTATTGATGGATTTATATATTTTTCTGATATGCAATTACTTCATCTTAAGAAATGGTGAATGTCTTGTATGCTATTGCCCAAATGTACAGTTATCTTCATCTTATGTAAGTTATAACACATCACTGTTCCGCGTCATCTAGCGGTGCACGGACCCTCCAATGTTCGCTCGCAACGGTCGTGTGACCAGGCTACATGACTGAAGCCTGTAATGACGTGGTACAGATATGTCCTAATGTGTGGGGGTTGTGTGTGCAGTAAATTAATCACAATTACCTTTATTAATAACCAGCAGCTGAGTATTGGTGTGTAAAGTGCAGACGTGGGATATCCGCACCCCTGAACACTTTACATTATTAATTTCACTGACCCATAACATGTTTTAGAATATACTTCCTAACATATACACTATTTAAACACTTGTGCTATATTTTAATTGTCTGGTCCTGGTTGTTATCTAATTATGTGTCAGAATAAAATATAGATCATCAAAAATACTTTGGATTTGCCTTTAGAATATACTTGATTTATCTTTCCTAATCCCCTGCCACTATCTACACATATATCAACTAAAGTAGGGCGGGGGTGAAGCCAGTAGTGGATACAACGGACTGGTCAGGTCTCTTCTGGACAGTAAGGCTAGGTTCACACACTGCGTTTTTTTTGCCGCGGGTGCGTTTTTGTGCGTCTTTTGCGGCAAAAAACGCACAAAAACGCACCTGCGGCAAAAAAACGCGGCAAAAAACGCACGCGTTTTGCCACGATTTGGTGCGTTTTTTGCTGCGTTTTTGCTCACTGCGTCTTTATGCGTTTTTTATCAGTGAACAATGCCATTAAAGATTGTTGAAAAGAAAAAGAAAAAAAAAAAAAGGTCATTTCCTTCTTCAATATGGTCTTCATTCTCCACTAGTGTATGCAATAGAGCAGACAGCTGCAGAACTACAAGGCTCAGCATGCTCCATACAGGACTGTATGCTGGAGGGAGAGGCAGAGGGAGCAGAACTACAAGGCTCAGCATACTCCATCCAATAGTGTATGCAGGAGAGCAGACAGCAGCTGCAGAACTACAAGGCTCAGCATCCTCCTTTCAGGACTGAATGCAGGAGTTTTTTGCCCCCAATAAAATGACGTGGGCTTCGCCATATTTTTGTATGCTAGCCGGGTACAGCAGGCAGGTACAGGCTGCCCCCAACCCCAGCTGCCTATTTGTACCCGGCTGGGAACCAAAAATATAGAGAAGCCCTTTTTTTTTTTTTTTTTTTTTTTAATTATTTCATGAATTTCAAATCACACGGTGACTCCATCTGCATCATTATAGTCAATGGCCCCTTTGGCACATATGTCCGAATCCAGTTTTGCAGGGCATTTGGACCGAAGCCCTGATGGGACCACAAAACGGGGGGAGGAACGCAGTGTTAAAGCGCCCTTACTCAAACTACACTTTCTCTAAAACCCAGTGATTCAGAGACAGTCAAACTTGGCTTAGATGATGCTAAGCAAAAGTCAAGATTAGTATGGAAAATGTTCTACATGGAAAACAAAGCTTGAGATTCTGCATTCAGCCACACGGCCTAGTGCTACTACCACTTTACACCGCAGAAAAACAGGAGGTTCATCAGCAACTCACAAACTGGCTCCCATAAGAAAAGCCTGCAAGGACTGAGCGCCCGGGTTGGGGGTGTAGAAAACCATTTCAAAAAGTCACACGGCCCAGCATAGGGATACAACTTTATTACCAATGTAGAGGAAAATCCAAAGTGCAAAATCCAGATAAGATGACAAGTGATGCCTCCATGTTACTAGAGGATACAACACCCCATCACAGCATCTATAACTAAGAGTGCTGTATACACACTAAAGTGTCACTTGTCACTATCTGGATGTTTGCACTTTGGATTTTTCCTCTACATTGGAATAAAGCTAAGTTTCTATCCCTATATTGGACCATGTTACGTTCTGGAATGATTCACACAGAAGCCAAAACTGACAAACCTATTATGTGACAAAAGGTTGTGTAATGTTTTTAATTTCATGCAGAATTATTCCTTATCCATTTGTCTCTGGAATTAGATGTTCATTGTTTCCAAGTAAGTAATGACCAGGACACGCACATAAGGCAATGGGGCCATGTTATAGAATACAAATTTGTGAGGATTGTTGGGGAGGCCAGACAATCAGACCCAACCTCAGTAAATGTTAGTGTAGCGCCCCCGAATACATCAGGGTGCTACAGTGAACTGCATCCTTTTCCCTCAGGGTGCAGGACCTACCCCACATGGTTCCAAGTTCCCAGAAACCAGTGTCATCTCCATCAGCACCACAAATCCCAATCAACACCTCACATTATGACCTGTCAGACACACCAGTGAGTTGGTCAAGCTGGAAAAGTGCCACCCACCCAGGGGATAGGCAGACTGGTGGGAGGATAGTGAAGGAGTCTAGTGAGAGCTCTCAAAGAGAGAGGAGCTGGGGAGTGGGAGCTCCCAGGGAGCTAGAACGACCAGTAGCAGCGACATTGGAAAAGGGTGCGACGGACATAGTCTAGGAGGACTGTCATCACCAGAAAGCCCAAAAGAATGGACCGGTACCGAGCACGACAGTGTACAGGACCCTAGGTCAGGAACCGATTCAACGTCCTGGCAATTAACCTGCAGAGGAAGGGGACCTTCAGGGACCTTCCCAGAGAGCTCAGAGACTGAAAGCATCAGCACACCACGGGGGACAGGGTTTTCCAGAGAAAGCAACCCATTAAAAGTCCCAAGTGCCATCCCTTGGGAGCAAATTTTCACCTAAACATTGAAGAGCGGGACCTTATAGTTTTAGGCTAGAGGGACCCACAAAGACATGAAACTCTGCACGGAGGCAGGCTCCGGATTACTATGTGACACCGGTGGGACCGGGTACTTGGACGGGCTTCCCGCAGCGGCACACAGAGAATTTGGCTTACTTGCAGCGTGTGTGTCTCCTTTATAATCCTAATCCAGCACCACGATTACCCACAGTTAGTACCCTGGTACCCTGCTCTCCCAAATAACCACCCAAACCCCTGAGCCCAGGGCCATCCCTACCTGTGGAGGGACCAACATCAGGCTGCTTAACTCAATCTGCCCCGGTACTCTTTACAGCAGCGGCGGTATTTCCATTACCACAACCCACAGGTGGCATCACAAACATATCCCCTGTAAATACCCCCTTTTACGAATCAAAGTGTCCGCCAACCTGGGTCCGGGCCCCTCGAGCCACCACAATCCCAGATCCGAGCAGCTCGATCAACTCCGGGGCGGTACATTAGAATATTCATATCTTATTTAGTATTGACAGATTGGGATTGATCTTCCCAATATCAAAATATCATAAAAACTATACAAAAAAACAAATAAATAAATAAATAAAGCACTAGATCCAATTACCTGTACAATGCACCAAGAAGAGATGACCCACTTCTTGAAAACCGATATACACTGGGCGGCAATGAATACTTCTGAACACACCGTCCGCCTTTTTATCAGTCTTGGTCCAGCCTCAAAAGCCCTGAAGCCATGAATCCTGGGAGATGTGGTGCTTCAACTAATGGGGGGGTGAAAAAAAAAAAAACCTATCAAACTCAATATCTCACAGCTGTGTACTAATGATCGGGGCTGGACAAATCCCAGGAGCCGGGTAGTCCATGTACCACAAATTACTGCATTATTCTTTACCAATGAGGTCTATGGACATTCCCATTGATCAGGGATTTGTTCAGCACTGCTGATAATCATTATAGATGAGGCTACAACGGAGGAGGAAACAGACAGCGCTCACATCTAAACCTCAATATACAAAACACTGAATATGAAAATCTAAAGTTTGTAGCTAATCTAGTGACACATTTTTTTGGTTCATGAGAGATAATATAAATATGATAGATAGCGTGGAATAGAGTCGCCCACCTAGGGGGTCAGGGAGGGGAGGTGAGGAGTGTAGTCAGTCAGAGAGGAGAGTTGCAGGAGAGAGGTTGGGAAGTAGCCCTCGAGCTGTGAGGAGCTCAGAGGAAGTCAGGAATAGTAACTCCTGAAGGAACTGTCTGGGTTGCAGACGTTGGTCTGGGCTTAGAGGAGTCTGACCCCTGGTCGCAGGGGATTGTGGAGAGGTGCTCGGACTTGTTGAGGAGGACAGCTGGCAGCATAGCACCATCACCGGTCCAGGACCAAAGGCACGACGGGGTACACGGACCCTAGGTCGGGAGTAGCTTCAGGCAACCTGACAATTCACCTGAGAAGAACGAAGCCTTTATGATCTGTTCCCACCCGCTCCAGAATCGGGGCATTAGCGCAACGAGGGGGTTGGACTTTCCAATCCAAAACTGTCCATTAAATCCCAAGCATGAGCCCCAAGAGCAAGCTCCCATACTTAGCCATAGTAGGGAGCAGGGCCCGGCTAGTGCCATGCTACCAGGCCATCAAGTTGAACTCAAACTAAGTGCCAGGAGGCAGGTCACGGATCACCAGGCAGCACCATTGGGGATGGGACCCGGACGAGCTCCCCTCAGCGCCAGCGGTACTCAGAGACTTGGTTTACCCGGTTGTCAGTGTCTGCTTCTGAACTGAGTACGAGAGTGACGCCCTGCATCCCATGGCACCCCCCTCACCGAGTCCCGGGGCATTCCCCTACCCGTGGAGAGTTACAACACCTTGCTGCCCCACTTAATCACCCTGGGTACTCCCAACGGCAGCGGCGCTATTCCACAAATTATCGTACACCACGGGTGGCGTCATGAACTATACATCAACTCCCCTGTAAATACCCCCTTTCATTTGAGTGGCCGTACGACCCCTGGGTCCGGAGACCCTCGAGCCACAGCGAACCCGGATCAGAGCAGCTTGGCTGCTTCCACAACGGCGGCACATTAACTCCGAGGCTCAATGGCAACTGTGGCATCCAAGTGGCAGAAAATACGTAATTACTTACCGGTAATGTGTTTTTTCTGAACCCATGACAGCACCACGAGAGAGGGGATCCGCCCTTCAAGGACAGGAAACCTCCAGGACAAAAAGGGGCGGTACCTCTCCCCGCATCAGTTGGTTTACAGAGCAGGAAAGGACCTCCGGAGGAAACAACATTATAACATAACCAGCACCAACATGAACCCCGTGCAGCTAAAAAACAGCCAATTATCCACATGCTGGGAGGGAATGTAAGGGTGCTGTCATGGGTTCAGAAAAAACACGTTACCGGTAAGTAATTACGTATTTTTCCAGCACCCATGACAGCACCACGAGAGAATTACATAGATAGAGGAATAAGCCAAGGGGGGGAAAAAAATCACAGAACCGAGCTCCCCAGGTGAAGCCAGCAAGGATAAGGCCAACTTATAGTGCCTATAGCGAGTGAAAGGGGAAGATCACGTGGCCCCTGACAAGCTGCTCAATGGTGACATACGATCTTGCAGCCCAGGAGATGTCATTGCCCTTGTGCAGGGAACTTTCAGACCTACAGGCACATACCTACCACAAGCCGAGCAGACGAAGAAGTGGCTTCGCAGATCCACCCACCAAGTGGATTTAGAAGCCTTGAGCGTCTAGCTATCACCCTGAAAGAAAACAAACCGGACCTGCCTCTGCTGCAGACAGATATTCCATAAGGAACCGCTAATGTCCAGCAAATGGCCCCCCCCCTCCCCTTCCTGATCTTGCCGACCATCCCAAGGATGGAAGAACAATTCCCTTTTGAATTAAGAAAACATGACGTACTATCAGGAGGCAAGGAGGGGCAGGTTTCAGGACACCTTATCCTTGAAAGCTGAGTAATGGTGGAACTAAGATAGGGCCTGGAAGTCACTAACCCTACAAGCCGATGTGACGGTGTCAGGAAGTCTGTTTCAGAGGCAGAGTAGTTAATAACATGGACTCCAAGGGATCAATGGGGCTTTGTCAGGGTAGATAGAACGAGAATAAGGCCCCAAGGGGGCAAGATAAATTGCGCAGAGGGCTAGACCATACCCGAATGAACCGGGAGGCCAGCGGACTCCAGACTGGACTCAATGGTACCAGGTAGCAAGGGCCCATATTAGAACTCTTGGTGAACGCAATGACAGACCCAGTGTCAACCCCTTCCGGAAAAACTCTAAAATTACCGCAACAGTCGTCGGTCCATCAGGGCTCACCCTTGGAAGACAAGAATATTGTCCAGGCCCGCCTTTTTTTTTTCAACCGGCTTACTACTCCGAAGAAGAGTAGGGACAAGAACAAGAGAAAACCCTGAGTCGTAAGGTGACCTTTCAAAAAAAAAAAACCACACGGTAAGATGCAATATACCTGACAGGGGGTGAAGATCTGGAACTTGAGTGAGGAGGACCAGTAGGACCCCCGGCCTGGAGAACGACAAGTTACCAGGGAATAGAATCATGGTAATCTGGCAAAAAATGGCGCTATCAGGATCATCACAGCCCTGTTCTCCAGGATTTTCTTCAACACGGCTGGAAACAGGCTATGAGTGGAGAGGTACAACAAGGTCCCATCTACATTCGAACAGCAGGGCGTCCACCACATGAGGCCGATCCCGAGGATTTAGAGAACAGAACCAATGAACCTTATTTCAGGTCACAAAGAGGTCTATTATCAGAACACAGGCAACGTATAGCGAAGTGGCGATGGACTGACGGAGGACCCATCCCCCGTCTCAACCGGCCGCTGCCGAAAACAGTCCAAACCGATTACTCTTCTCCATACAGGAACTGACGACCAGACAGGGAGGGTAGGGACCAGCCCACCGCTCAGTCTACAACCAGCCATATCCTGGCAATATTTATGAAAAGAAAAGAAAACAAACCATGGGATTTGCTTCCAGACCACACACCGCAGAACAGGTGACCCCGAAGGCGGGCTCCTCTTTGAAGACGTGCGGTAAAAGCAAGCACCTTAGGATCTCAGGTCATATGAAGCGTGTTTCATGACTTCACCGGTTCAACCAGCAATGTAGGGATTCGAATGTGCCGGAGTACAAGCACTTGGTCAATGATCCTCAACAATTGCTTGAGTCCCCAATATGTCCCACTGAAGGTTACTACAGTGTGCGCCCGGTCCCACCGAACTGTCGCAATGGCGGATGTAAGGGAACCCTGTAGGGACATAGCACCTTTGAGGGACAACCTTGGTGCCTCTGGTGCCGGATCTATTAGGACCGGAAGATGAAATACCCGAACTTCTGAATCGAAGTAAGCCCTAAAAAAGAAAATTAGGACTGTCCTCGGACACAATCCTGATTCTCCTAGTGTAGGAGCCTTTCCCGTGTGAGCAGGAAGAACACCCTCCCGCAGAAAGGCGGCACGATGACAGGCAGGCCTGCCATCAAACAAGAAGTTGCCGAGGTAAGGGATGATAAGCACTTCTCTGCACTGTAACGTCTGAAAATCTTGCGAAGACTCCCAGCCCATAGTTATCCCTTGGAAGGGTTGCATACCGGAAACGTCGAATGTTTCCTTCCATAAACAGGCTACTCTGAGGAACACTAAACTACGTCGAACTGGACATGATAGTATGCATCCGTCAGATTCACTACTGGTATGTGACCGCCTGGAATAAATGTTTCACACTGGGCCTCCCGGACACTATTCCGAAACAGGTTTACAACGAGAGAACTGGTTGCCAGTCTGGTTGAGGCCGCAGATGAGTCTAAAAGGAACGCTGCCGCTCCTTGTGAGAAGAGGAGTGGGGACATGATCCGTCTAGGGGCTTTCTGGCATAGCCTAACCTTGATGTGGTCAACTCATACTGCCAGGGACTCCATTGTGGCAGCAGCTTCATTAGCTGTTGCAAGCCCCAGCTGAAAATTCCGAGGTATTTGAGGAAGTGGCGTTATTTCCATCCTAGAATGCTGTAAGTCCTTACCTCCCTCATTTTCACAGAATAGGGAATTGCCCCCCCAATCCCTTCAGCCGTTACTTGTCCAGTCTCAACTGTAGAGCCGCTGTGAGCTAACAAGGGCAGGCACAAGCAGCCTAGAGCGGCCGATGACTATTTGAAATCCTGAGAGCAGCGACAGTCAGCTTAAGGGGCCCTGCGACAGAAGGAACAAGCTGCTTCCTCAAAGGGCAGGCTGGGTTGAACTTTGCCTATCCGCCTGTGGCCCTTATATAGCAATGAGGGACTATACATTATCAACAACCGGGAGGCATCACGGGTTCCCTCTTCTAGGCCACAACATACGAAATCGAGACATCTCTTGGGTGCCACTTCAGGGATGCCCATAGCGTGCCCGACCACAGTCACTAGTGTGACATTGTTCTCCATCGAGAAGTCTGAACAACCCGAGATACTGTCAGACATTGATGGGGAAGCTGAAGAATTCCACTCACCCTCAGACCTGACAGTCTCCATAAGCAGGGAAGGCAGGCCTGAATTTCCGAAGGCCACGACGCTGCAAAACTGTCAAGCCAACATCGGGCTTGACAGCCCTAATCAAAGTCCTCACCTGAGAGGTTATGCTTAATACCCTTCTGGCACCACTTCTGAGACCAGGTAACAGACATCTCCTGATTAAAGGGAGCGTGGTCCAGGTATTGAAGTGTATCCATTGAGTCCGCCCCAAAAACAGGCAAGAGTGGCTCTGAACAAAGTGAACTTTCATGAAGGTCACTTACCACTCTGATGCAGAGGCGGAACTGGGGTAGAAGGAGGAATGATGGCATCTGATCAATCTCCCCTGCAGGCTCTGGGCGTCGGTCCTGCTGGATTTTAGACTCCACTAATTGGACCAGGTGCCGATCCTCCCAGAGTATCACATGAGCTAGTATACCCGTCCGCGTTGAGTCTTGCAATCACACTGCCCCAACTGCGTGCCAGCCTGCGCTGTCTGGTAGGAGCAGAACTGGAGGTTGCCTCAGTGAGCCCCTTTTTTTTTTTTTTTGAATGACATGAATGCTCACATCTAAAGGGTTATCAGTCATTTTAGCGCGACCGACAAGAGCCATATGAGTGCAGCAACTGCCAGCAACCAGCTCCCTCTGTCCCCCAGCTGTCAACACGGAGCTGTTGCCGTGTACATAGCAGTCTGCAAGAACGGAGTCAAACCCATAACGTTATAGGAGCCATGTCGCTAATGCGGAGGCCGACCCACACCAAGGGTCTCCAACACCAGGCCCGCAGGCCACATGCAACCCTGGAAGCTGTTTCCAGCAGCACGGGGACAGCCGTATTCCACCGGAGGGGGTGAAGCCTTCAGTTCATCTCACTACAGCCGAGTCTCAGCACACAGCCGGTGTCTCTTCCGGGAGGTGACGTCAGCTGAGCGTCATGCGAGAACCCAGAGAAGATCCCGCGCCTGCGCGCACACACACCCACCATGTGGCAGTGGCCATCCTCAAGATGGCGTCCCTCGTTGTCTCTCCTGCCCAATCACCCGGAGTGGCCGGGCAGATACTTGTGAGGCCCCGAAGCACACTGTGGAACACCACCACTCACCTCTAGGCCGGTAAGACAGCGTCACTGCTCCTGCAGCATTGGAGCGTGGGAGACACTGACATTCACAGGCATAGCCCCCGTGGGCTGCTGTGGCGAGTCCTCAGACTTGATGCTGGTAGGCTCCGCCACTCCCAGGTGAGGCCAAAGAAACAGGTACATCCCCCGTGGGCCTGCAGCCACGAGGACGCCACCGCAGGGAAGCGCAGCAGCAGCCAGGAGGACGCCACCGCAGGGAAGCGCAGCAGCAGCCACGAGGACGCCACCGCAGGGAAGCGCAGCAGCAGCTACGAGGACGCCACCGCAGGGAAGCGCAGCAGCAGCCACGAGGACGCCACCGCAGGGAAGCGCAAAAGCAGCCACCTCCATCACAGCCCCTGGCGCCGGTGGTAAGAAGAGGGGGGGGGGGAGGGAGGGAGCCCACGCGCAGACGGAACCCCCGTGGGTTTTTTCGGCGGGAGAGCACTTGCGGCCGACCAACCCTTACCTGGTCCCCGCAGGCTCCACACCACGTCCTCGCGCCTGGAATCAGTCCTGGCGTCACCGGAGGATGGTGTGCCGCACGCAGGCCCGACCCCCGTGGGTCCGCTGCGGCAGCTCCACGGCACCTCAGCCGACCGCAGCAGGACCAATGCCGCTGCCAGAGCCAGCCGGCTGGGCGCCGGTTTTGAATCTTCGGCCCATCAGGACCATCCTGGATCTCTGGAGGCTCCCTGTTCAAGGACAGGAAACCAACTGATGCGGGGAGAGGTACCGCCCCTTTTTATCCTGGAGGTTTCCTGTCCTTGAAGGGCGGATCCCCTCTCTCGTGGTGCTGTCATGGGTGCTGGAAAAAATGGCGTGATACCATGGAGTCACATGAGCGACGTCACCGCCGCTCATTCTATCCTGCGCACGTTTACACTTACTATTGCAGCAGGTTTCTCTTCCGGGTTCTCCTTGTCAGTTTCAGACGCGCACTGCGCATGCGCAGTGCGCGTCTGAAGCCGGCGCGTGAACACCCGGAAAAGAAGCCTGCCACAATGCGCGCAGGATAGAATGAGCGACGGTGACGTCGCTCATGTCACTCCATGTTATCACGCCCACAGGGGCGTGATACCACGTAAAGTATGCAGACGTCCATAGGGCAAGGCGGCGCCCCTGTGACCAGAAGCTCTCTAATTTACATAGGAAATCTGAAGGTAATAAAACGTTTTTTATTACTTTCATATTATACAATTTTACAACATAAGGATGGGTAGGGAGGTGTAATTAGGGCACACATGCGTCTGCTGATAGGTCAGAACGCATATTCTAGGTGACAGGTTTCTTTTAATTTAAATATATTACTGGTTTAACATGGACAAAAGATATTAACATGTTATTTTCCTTTAAGGAATTCTTAGGTTTTGGAGATTTCCACCATATCTATCAAGCCTATCCAATGCCAACTATTTTAAAGGAGATTGAATACAAGATACAAGTAAGTATATTGAAAATATACATGGGAGTGTAATAAGGGTATACAAATTCCTGAGCGTGCTCTTATGCCTTTAAAGCGTATTCTATTGTGACCCAGTGTGACAGGGTCCTTCTCCCATATTACCTGATCAACAGAGCGAGAGATGGCTTACAATCCAAAGAGCATGTATTCCAAGCAAATCAAATGGTCCATAACATAATCCACAAAACAGAGGGTAAAATTAGTCCAGTAACACAAATATAGTCCGGTAAGCGATAAATGTCCAGGTCTCTGAGAAGTCTCAGCTTCTCCCAGAGGATCAATCCTTCTCTCCAAGTTCTCAAACAGACTGACAAATCCCCCAGGTAAGCCGAGAGTTTACAGCAGGCGGATCCCAGGCCCCCTCCCCCAGACTTAGGGACAGGAACACTATAGGGGGTAATTACCTACAGACAATACAATGTACACACGAGCAGTACAAATAATGGACAGTGAAACACGCCTGAACATTAACCCACACAAAATGGTACAAGACCCACAATATCCCACCATCACACTCAGTATCCAAAAATATCCATAAAGACAATTTATTAACTCAAACAAAGGGCACAAGGCCTAGAGATAATCAACCAACTGTAGATTATAGCCCCTTAACTAATGCCCAGTTGTGATTATTGCACCTTGGCCATTTAAAGGTTACTAGATGTTTTGTTGCACTTTTGCCCTTTAAGAGATTGCCAAGTATCATATTGCACACTATTCCTATAAGTAATGGTAATTCCGTTTATATTATAAATCCCTATTGATGTTTATAAACTCCAAAGAAAGACCCCCTATTAGTATATTTAGGCCTTTTTTATTAAAACATTGTATTTGAACAACCCGTATTGAAAACTAACGGTACAACTAAATATTAGCTAGTAACTTTGTAACACTTGATGTATAACTTCTACTGTTTGTAAATAGATTAACTGTCTGGATTTTGTCCACTTTAAGCCATCGATATATGGAACTTCTATCTGGCAGGTCATCTATATGTAAGCATTGCACAAAGCAGAACAGCACAAATCCGTACAATGTGGGAGATAAGGGGCCATTCTGTGTAGTGGTCTCTGAACACTGCATAGAGCTGTGGTGCTCTGCACTATTACGCTGCTCACCTCCATCAGATCATCGATACACAAGTCCCAGACAACCCCTTTAACATATTGTTTTTACAGCACAACAATCATTGGTGTCGTTTTGTTTTGTTTCTGGGTTTTTTGTTGGTTTTTTTTTTAACACACCTTTAAAAACTGTACCAAAAACAACATTACTGGGTTTTTTCCCCATTCTACCCCACTAAAGAGTACGTTAAAATATACGGCAAATACAGCTCACCCAACAAATACCGGCCCTCACACAGTGACTTATGTTAACAACTAAATAAATACAAGTTATGGCTCTTGCAAAGAGGGGGGGTAAAAACATTTTCTGCCAAAAACAATTATGGTGTCAACAAGTGATTAAAGTGGTATTCTCATCTCCAGATCCTATCCCAATATGTAGTAGATGTCATAATAAAAATATGTTAGCCAATCCCTCCAATTAGAAATGTAGTATAGTTCTCCTGATATAGCCATGTCTCTCACCTCATGAGCAGGGCATTGCAGCTTAAGTATCCAAATGTCCACTAGCAACTAACTGTCCTTAAATAACGTGGCTGCAACTATGAATTAAAAACATTGCTATAATCAGGAAAACTAAAGTACATTGTTAAATAGAGGTATTAGCTAATATTATTACATCTACTACATATTGTGGATCGGATGTTGGAGATGGGAGTAAGCCTTCAAGCTTTATTACAGCGCTGTAGGATGTAAAATACACCTGTGTAAGAACAGAGTCCCTGAACTGCCCTTTCCTTGATGTACATTACATACCGTGATGTAGACTGACTTAACCCTTTATCGACCAACCACTGTTAGTGGATGTGCATGGCTTGAGCCTGCAGACATTGACTCCAGTGTTATACAGTAAATAGACGCTATGGTGATGCTCCTATTGGACATGGACATCACATGACCCCCCCCAAGTTGCAGTTTAAACATATATATCATAAATATATACACAAACACACAAGCTGTTTGCCAGATCGGTACATTAAACTCAGGTTTAGAAAACAGCTATGAAGAGCCAGTCTCCAGATTGTCTAGACCAGGGGTCTCAAACATGCATGCGGCCCCTGAGGCTGCATGTTGCGGCCCCCAGACCCCCTGACAATTGCAGCTCTGCAGTGGGCCGGCACCGGCTCGGCTTTACTAAAGTTGATTCATTTGCGCCGCCACCGCACAGAGGAGCTGTCCGCACTATACCTATGGCTCCTGCCAGCCAATCGGATGCAAGAAAGTGACGTCGCTGTATGACGTCACCTCCTTGCATCTGATTGGCTGATGCAGCCAGTGCTATAGTGCACAGAGCTCCACTGCGTGGCACCGCAAATGGTTCAACAGTTGTAAAACCGTGCCTGCGCCAGCCCACTGCAGAGCTGCGATCATCACTGGGTCTGCAACAAGCAAGTAAGGTTCGTGACCACTCTCAGGACTCGCGTCCTGGACGTGGCAGGTCCTGACCTGTGGGGCCACCCGCAAGTCTCCCCCGCCGAATACCGCTGCTGCCCATGCCCAAGTTCAGGCTGCTGTGGTCTCCTCAGGGAGGACACATGCGACTTCGCAGCAAAGAACGGACGTGCTGCGGCCTCTGAAAGCCACACCGCAGCTCAGTGTTTGCTGCAGGCAGTACACACACAGTGGCACGGGATTCTAGGAATCCTGTCCACTCTGCTTGAACTGCACATCGCAGCGTTTTGGACACAGCTGGAACAGGCTGCATCCAAAACGCTGTCAATACTGATCGTGGGCACGGAGCCTAGCAAGAGGGAATGGAGGAAAGGTGAGATTTTATTTTTTGTGTATTACTAAAGGTTGAGCACAATACCACAGGATGCTACTGGGCACAAGGATAGGCACAATACCACACGGATGGGCACAATACTACTTGGCTCAATACCACAAAGATGGGCACAATACTACTGGGCTCAGTACTACTAGAAGCAATACTACAAGGATGAGCACAATATTACAAGGATGGGCACAAGAATGGGCACAACACCACACGGATGGGCACAACACTACTGGGCTCAATACTACTAGAAGCAATACTACAAGGATGAGCACAATACTACAAGGATGGGCACAACACCACACGGATGGGCACAACACTACTGGGCTTAATACCACAAAGATGAGCACAATACTACAAGGATGGGCACAATACTACAAGGATGGGTACAATATTACTGTACTATTGAGCACAATACTACAGGATGGGGGACATTACTGCAGCACAGGGACATTACTACAAGATGTTGGCCAAGATTACTACATGATGCTGTTAATTGTAAAACAATATTTCAAGGTGATAAAATGTAAAAAAAAAATCAAAGCATGAATTTTTTTTTTTGCTATTAAAAATGCATTTTTATACATAAACTTAACTAAACAAAAATGTGCAGATTTGTCATAATTAACAAGCAAAAGCAGCCCACACACCCAGCTGAGTTTGAGACCCCTGGACCAGACAAAAAGGCTGATGGCACTTCCATAACTGCAATGTGAACAGGTGCATAACTGAACATGACAAAGTTGCCAAAAAAAAAAATACAAAAAAAAAACCCAACAGTTGCACTCTGTAATGCTAAAGTATGAAAATCATGAATGTAAGAATGTAGATATGCATTACTGCTAAAAGGAAATGAAGCAAAAAATTGAGATATTTAGCATAGAAAAACGGCCATTTCTATATCGGCCCAGTCGCCACGTCATATCACATCTCATAACTGGGTACCGACTCTGAACTAAAGCCTCTCTCTTGGTTAAAAAACCTTTTGTGTATGGGCTAGCAGAAGCCTGCTATAGAGAATAAAATCACCTGTGGCTACATCGCAGTTTTGGGAGTGCCGTCAGCATATTTGTCTAGATTAAAGGGGGTCATGCTAAATATCTCAAATTGTTTTTAGATTTCCTTTAGCAGTAATGCATATCTATATTCTTACATTCATGGTCTTCATTCTTTAACATTACAGAGTGCAACTGTCTTTTTTTGCAGTCCCCAGATGATTACTTTTGTGAGGAGCCCCATAGAAGTTTAGGTCTAGGAGAATATACCGGCCTTGATATAGGATGCCACTGCCAGTCATATGAGGGGCTTGAGGCTGGATGCGATAGTGAGTTGGGAGCACTTTATGTGAGAATACCAAAAGGGTGGGACCCCCTGGATCTGGGTACACTGCCTCGGTATGATTCCTATAATAACTTTGACTGTTATACTGGTAATATGGGGGGGGGGGGCGCTTTGGATGTCACCACTGAGGGGAGGAAAAGCAGAAGCTGGGTGTAACTACTCATGGTTGTGGGGCTCTGGTTATTGCTCACGACCCTCTATCAGAACTGAATGTGGACCATGATAAAGTCTGGGGACCACTGCATCAGATAAAACCCTTACACATTATTAATTATTCATATAGATTTAAAGGGAACCTGTCACCACTTTTTTGGCGTATAAGCTGCAGCCACCACCAGGCTCTTGTATACAGCATTCTAACATGCTGTATATAAGAGCCCAGGCCGCTGTGAGAACATAAAAACACTTTATAATACTTACCTAACGGTCGGGCTTCAGTGGATGAGGGACTAATGGGTGTCTCCGTTCTCCGGTGCCGAAGCCGCCTCTTTCGGACATCTTTGTTCTCCTCTAGCCGCGGTGCATGATGGGTCAGACGTCATACACACTCACCAGCATTCAGGTCCTGCGCAGGCGCACTTTGATCTGCCCTGAGCAGGGGAGATCAAAGTATTGTAGCCTGTGCAGGATCGGCGAGTGTGTATGATGTAGACGCGTCATTAACATAGGCTTCAGAAAGAAGCTGAAGATGGCCGAAAGGGGAGGCTCCGGCACCAGACAACGGAGACGCCCATATGGCCCTCATCCACCGCAGAGCGACTGTTAGGTAAGTATTGTAAAGTGTTTTTTATGTTAAGCCCCTAGCCTGTGCTCTTATATACAGCATTCTAACATGCTGTATATAAGAGCCTGGTGGTGGTGGCCGCAGCTTATAGGCCAAAAAAGTGGTGACAGGTTCCCTATATAAATATGTGGAATTCACTCAACAGATCACAGTGTGAATCATTAAACAACATGAACAAAAGAAAGTGTCATATAGCTTTCTCGTAATACAACAGTTATATATAAAGGTAGTGGGGGGGGGGGGGTGTCATACCTGCAGGACCTACTGCAATAATAGAGCCTGGTAAAGTTGAGCACCAGCCTGCATTTGTTCTTTATATAACTAATGGACAAAGGCAAGAGCAGAGAGAGATGGGGGTGAAGGGGGTGCAAGACACCGAGGAAAAGAGGAGGGGGGGGGGAGCATACGCCAGGGGCAAAGAGGAATGAGGAGGGAGGAGGGGGGAGCATACGCCGAGGGCAAAAGAGTAATGAGGAGGGGGGGAGCATACTCCGAGGGCAAAAGAGTAATGAGGAGGGGGGGGGAGCATACGCCGAGGGCAAAAGAGTAATGGGGGGGGAGCATACGCCGAGGGCAAAGAGGAATGAGGAGAAGGGGGGGCATACGCCGAGGGCAAAGAGGAATGAGGAAGGGGGGGGTCATACGCCGAGGGCAAAGAGGAATGAGGGGGGGGGGGCATACGCCGAGGGCAAAAGGGGAATGAGGGGGGCATACGCCGAGGGCTAAAGAGGAATGAGGAAGGGGGGGCATACGCCGAGGGCTAAGAGGACTAGAGGGCTAAGAGGGCTAAGTCACAACTTACTCAGCTTCAGACGCACCCTAAAGACGCATCTTTTTAGGGCGGCCTATCACACTCCCTAATCAGATTCGATTCACATAGTCCCTCTACAACCTCTCACAACATAGCTCCACATCAAACTCCATGGCACCCAAAGGCATCTCAAGGCTCGGGCCCACTGGTCCAGGAAACCATTATCCAGCCCCATTTCCGTGAGATGGTTGGATTGTCATTGTAAATAAGCACTTGAACCTTGCCTCTCCCCCCATCTCATTGTAGATTGTAAGCTCTCACGAGCAGGGTTGTATTTTTTTCCCTCTAAATATTGTATTTCTATAACTGTTACTTGTTTGTATATGATCCTCCTGAATTGTAAAGCGCTACGGAATATGTTGGCGCTATAGAAATAAAGATTATTATTATTATTATTATTATTATTATTATTATTATTATTAAGAGGAATGGGGGGGGGGGCATACGCCGAGGGCTAAGAGGAATGAGGAGGGGGAGGCATACGCCGAGGGCTAAGAGGAATGAGGAGGGGGGGGCATACGCCGAGGGCTAAGAGGAATGAGGAGGGGGGGGCATACGCCGAGGGCTAAGAGGAATGAGGAGGGGGGGGCATACGCCGAGGGCTAAGAGGAATGAGGAGGGGGGGGCATACGCCGAGGGCTAAGAGGAATGAGGAGGGGGGGGCATACGCCGAGGGCTAAGAGGAATGAGGAGGGGGAGGCATACGCCGAGGGCTAAGAAGAATGAGGAGGGGGGCACACGCCGAGGGCTAAGAGGAATGAGGAGGGGGGCACACGCCGAGGGCTAAGAAGAATGAGGAGGGGGGCACACGCCGAGGGCTAAGAGGAATGAGGAGGGGGGGGCATACGCCGAGGGCTAAGAAGAATGAGGAGGGGGGCACACGCCGAGGGCTAAGAGGAATGAGGAGGGGGAGGCATACGCCGAGGGCTAAGAGGAATGAGGAGGGGGGCACACGCCGAGGGCTAAGAGGAATGAGGAGGGGGGGGCATACGCCGAGGGCTAAGAAGAATGAGGAGGGGGGGCATATGCGGAGGGCAAAGAGGAACTTGTAGGGAAGAGAAAGGTGATGATGAGAGCCCTCTCACAGAGCCATCAAAACGAAATAAAGCATCCAAAATCCTGCTCCAGTTCTATCATACCAGAAATGGTGGTTAGCACTGCAGCCTTCCAGCGCTGGGGTCCTGGGTTCAAATCCCACTAAGGACAGAATCTACAAGCAGTTTGTATGTTCTCCCTGTGTTTGTGTGGATTTCCTCCGGGTTCTCCGGTTTCCTCCCACACTACATAGACATAGTGATAGGGAGCTTAGATTGTGAGTCCTGATGGGGACAGCGTTTCTGATGTATGTAAAACACTGAGGAATTAATGGCGCTATATGAGTATAGGTGTCCAGCCCCATAAGCATGTCCAGTCGTTCCTATATACGCATACAGCCATCACTATATATAGCTATCACTGGCCTGTATGGCTGTGTATGTACACCTATACACACGTACACAGCCCCGCTACCCCTGTGCACATACATACGGCTGTGCCGCTGACTCCTGCCCTCCGGCCGGTTACGCCCCGGACACCCGGCCGAGTCCTTACTTATTGCCGCCTCTCGTTTCTCTTTCAAATCCGGCGCCCTCAGACGTTACCGCCGCGGCCTCCAGTCAGCAGCAGCCGTGACGTGTCGGTGGGCGTGGCCTGTTATCGTACTTCTGCCGGGGGACGTTTTATATGTGGTTCCGTGTGGCCGCCCGTCTCCCGGGTCACCCGCCGCATGTGTCTGCAGCCGCGGGGCTGGTGGGAAATAATGTTTAGTGCAGATAATGGGTAATCCTCCCTCTCATTCTTCGGGAGGAACTATAAGATCAGGGCTTTGTTGTGTGGGGTCGTAATTAGAGTGGGCACAGGGGGCGCAGCGAGGCGTCAGTGACTTCCGGTCCGTCCTGCAGCTGCGGCACTGTGCCCCCATAGTAAGTGTTGTTCGCTGTGTGTGGCTCTGTGGGGGCAGGCGGCCTCCGTGTACCGGAGCCATCCCTTACACCGCTGTCCCTGCAATCATCATCACCTTCTATGCAAAGTTTCCCCAGGAGCCATGCTCCAGACCGGCGGCTCTATAATCCGTCATTACTGGGCTGCCTAACGTGTTCTTCCCATTCATTTATTAGTACAGGGGTAAAAGTCTTCCGACTACTCTATTGCTCTCTGTTATCACACATTTTGAGTGTCTGTTACTGTTGTGGACGTCTGTTTTATATTTTACTTGAATGCATTTTGGGGTTAATTACTGTTGCAGTTGGGTTTCATTACAAGAATTGCTCCTTTCAGCTCTTCCAGAGCCTTTTTGTCTTTGCACTTACAACATTGATGTCTGTGGCCCTAAATTATCTGTGAGGAGCTCAGATCAGTGTTATCCTCTGCTGTCAGATCGCGCTCACTGAAGGTTTCTCAGTAAAGTCAAACCTGAAAATGTGTAATGGAGTCCATCCACCCCTCATACAGGCCTTGAATTAAAAAAGATCACCATCCCCAAAGTTGCTCGTCCCCTTTAGCGGCTTCTGGTTCTGGCTATTTTCCCTATTCTTGACCAGATATTTTTTTATTTTCTTTTTTGTTTTTGTGTTTTAAAGAGCTGTAAATGTTTTTGGCATTTACATAATGTGATACCTGGAGTTTAATTTTTTTTTTCTATGGTATTCTCATTTTTTTTATTGCGCAATATTGGTGGAAAAATAAAGGAAACGTCGGCTGGTCACTTTTTTCTGTAATGTCAAAGTACCACTGAAATACATCTACGTATTGTTCTCCTTTTCATAAGTTATATATATATATATATATATATATATATATATATATATATATATATATATATATATATATATATATATATATATATATATATATATATTGGACATTGTGGTTTTTTTTTTGTTTTTTTTTTTGTTTTTTTATTTTGTGAAGGCTAAGCTACGAACAATGATTTAATGATTTATACCGGGTGCAGCTTTTTTTTTTTTTGTTTCCTGCTTTTTATTTATTTCATACTTTGTGCTCCACCAAATTATCTTTGGGGGTGGCATTTCAACATTTACATTCCCTTTTTTTTTTTTTTTTTTTTTTTTTTTAAAAAAAAAGAGAATTCCAGCAACTAGGTCCAAAAAGATTGGGTTAAAAATTACAAAACTTTATTTCATGGTACCTTTTTTTTTTTTACCTGATTTCCCCTGTAACTAGTTGTGGTATATTAGTCCCGTTTACAGGACAAATTCCACCTCCAGGCTTCATAGCAGAGCTGACTGGGTCTCCTAGGATAGAGCAGCTCCTGCCCTACACCTAGTGAACACATGATGCTGGGTCTGGAGGAGGATGGGACTTTGGCTCTTCCTATCACTTCAGCACTGAGTATGCAGTGACTAGGAAGGCAGAGATGGTAACAAGCCTTCTCTTTGAGGAGTCTGGCTGTGTCTGTCAGCCAACTTCCTGCCACACAATCACCTTCCACTGGCTGCTCCACTATGTAATGATGTTTTGTAGAATCACTGCAGAATAGGACATGAGTGGTCCGGACATACTTAGATAACAGAGAAATCATTTGGCAGCAGAGAATACATGCATTCTCAGTAGGAAGAGATTAATAACCTGCTGGTAAACAATCCTAGCAGTTGCTTATCACCTACAAGAACAGTTAACAAGTTCCAAAATGTACAATATCTGCCAGCGGACAAATGTTCGTGCACTTTTATACACATTATATGGGTGGCCAGAACTGCTGAAATCCATTCCTTTAGCCAACAGTAATGTGTTATTAGCCACATATTCTCAAAGACCTCTATAAAGCCAGCTTTACACGTTGCAATTAGTTGTACAATCGCATTTGCGATGTGACACGCCCAGGTTGCATACGGGATCTTATGAGATTGCACGTTGGTCGTTCATTTGCTGTCACACGTGCGTTAGTAGTCTGTTACATTGATCAATTTTATGTGCGATCCTTTAGATCATGTGTTCTGTGACGTATGCATTGAGCACCTTTTTTTTTTTTTTTTTTTTATTTATTGACTTGACAAGCGTGTGTAATGTGTAGGGATGCGTTTTTACTATGTCATCTTCCATTCAGCTCTGCTACATGGCCGCTGACAGCAGACACAGACAGCCATGTAGCAGAGCTGAATGGCCGCTGACAGCAGACACAGACAGAGCCGCACTGTCAGAATGAACTCGGGTGAACTTCACCCGACTTCATTGTCATGCCGCGGCTCTGTCTGTGTCGCGTCCTGATTAGCGGTCACCTGTGAAGGGCTCACCGGTGACCGCTAAACTCCTGAGTAACTGAATTGTGAAAACACTGTGGATAGAGAGCGCAATAGGGTCTTACCCCACAAACAAATAGGGTATGATTCACGGAGGTTACTCACCAAGTAAAGTTGTGAAAGTCACAACCACTGTGCAGGCATATATACTCGGTCAACGGCAGCAGTCATCCCTGTAGTAAGCAATTTTGGGTAAGGAGATGGATGTTTGAACACCGCGCCAAAGACCACTAATGCAGGAGATGAATTTAACGTGACTTTATTCCATGTTCAGGTCATGACCTGAACATGGAATAAAGTCACGTTAAATTCATCTCCTGCATTAGTGGTCTTTGGCGCGGTGTTCAAACATCCATCTCCTTACCCAAAATTGCTTACTACAGGGATGACTGCTGCCGTTGACCGAGTATATATGCCTGCACAGTGGTTGTGACTTTCACAACTTTACTTGGTGAGTAACCTCCGTGAATCATACCCTATTTGTTTGTGGGGTAAGACCCTATTGCGCTCTCTATCCAGTGTTTTCACGTGTTTTCTTGGATCTGGCGTGACCAGTTCTTCTGTTTGTGGATCCAGCAGCAGAGGGTCGTTTTTACCCAAGATGGAATACTTTAACAACCGACTTTCCTCAAGAGAAAAATTAATTCTACAAACAGTAGGTGCACCCGTGGTTCAGAGAACCAATCGGGATCTTGATCTACCTAACATATTTTCTGAGGAGGACACTGCATGCATGATAAAACTGTTTCATCGATTGGAAGATTTGTTGAAAGAGGAACTTAGATTTGGGCTGGATGCCAGGTTCCTCATGATTTATATGGAGGAGAAATTGTGCCCGAGGGGCTTAAGAATCACACATGACTCTCCCTTTCCGTCTGATTTGGATTTCACGGCAGAATGGGATGGCATTCTCTCAAATTGCATGCAAAACATGTTAGTGCTTACACAAGAAAAGAATTACTATTGCGGATGAAGCAACTAATAATATTAATGATTTGTATAAAGAGTTGAACAAATTTGATTTACATCCGGAATATAAAATCCATAATTCTGATATTAATACTAGGTTAACTCAATTAGAACAGGATACTATATTCCGTAAATCTAAAAAATTACAACGGGATAGACAAGATATGGTTACTAACAAAAAAAGTTTAGAACCTTCTGATAAGGTAACACAAAGGACGCCTTTTAATCATAGACCTAGACGTAACAGCCAGCATAGGAATTTTTTCAATAGTAAATTCCATAGGAAAAATTCCAATGTGTCTATCAGAAATAACAGCATTGGCATTGTCGAGGAGGGACAGGCGAAATGCCCTCCCCCCCCCCTAATCCCATTGATATCCCTGACTCTGAATCCCCCTTACCTACCCTAACGGATGAGGTTTTTACTGTAATCACTGGTAGTGACCCTATTATTGTTCCCAGTCCTAAACAGATCATACCAGCCCTTGTAGACCCCGGCTCCACTTTACAATCTGATGCTGCCCCCAGAGATTTTACGGAGACTAGGAAGCAATTGGAAGCCCTCAGGTTACAAATAGAGAGAATACGAAAAAATAGAGACTTAGAAATAGAACGAGAAAAAGCGAGTATATCAGTCATTGAAGAAGATACTATTGATAAAGATGTATTGGACTTATTGGATATGTCCATACATGATGAATACATTCCACTACCTCTTGACCAGGGTCCATTAGAGATGCCCACTTTAATGGTATCCACGGCCACAATTATTGATGACTCTGCAAAAGGTATTGTTACTATTGATAATACCCGTGAGGGGGACAAATGCGTTCCTTTTTTACCGGGGGCCAGGAGCACTCAACCCCAGATTATACATTTCCTCACACCGCGAGTGGGAAAAAGAAAAAACATTACCGAGGAACCAGGGCTGGCCTTAGGGTCCAACAAAAAAGAGAGAAGAGGCCTACTATAGACCCAGTTAAAAAGGGCATTTTTAATTTGTCCAGTCATATCCTAACAAAAGGAGAATTGGATGTATTGAGTAAGGGATTGTCCTTTTGCCCGGCAAAAAATTCAAATGATTTTGAGGTGTATATTGACCTACAAAAATTTATCAGAAAATTGACCCTTACCCGTCATTTTCAAGTCAATAAGCTTAATCCGCAGGTGATTGTTTCACCTGTTGATGAATTCTTTCATACTGACTGTAAGGTTAAATCTAATTTCTATCCCCTGCAGAGTAAGGGACACCATTTAAAAACGTATTACGATCTAGTCCTTGAAGATTTTAAAAAACTTGCGCTTAATAAAGCATCTTTCAAGCCCAATTTGAATAAGGAGGAGAGGGCGGCCCTTTCAGGATTAAAAAATAACCCATCTGTAATCATTAGAAATGCAGACAAGGGGGGGGGTATAGTCATACAAAATAAAGAGACATATTTATCTGAGGCCATGAGGAATCTATCGAATTCTACTCACTACGAAGTGGTGGAGATGGCTCAGTATAATCTTTCCCTAAAAAAGTATTATACCTTGGTAAAAGATGCAACACAGAGAGGGATACTTAATAAAGATGAAACAAAATTCCTGGAGGTAAAAAATCCCAAGATAGCATTTTATTACCACCTACCTAAAATCCACAAATCCCTCCATAACCCTCCGGGGAGACCTATTATTTCTGGTATTGGTTCACTAACCGAGAACCTAGCGGCCTATATAGACCAGATAATGGGCATACATGTGGTCAGGTTAAAAAGTTTTTTACGGGATTCCACCCACCTTATTAATATTATTAAGGATATTGAATGGAAGGAGTCCTTTCGGTTTGTTTCATTGGATATAGCTGCATTATACACAAATATATTACACGATTTGGGTCTCGAGGTATTCCAGCAATTCCTGGGGGTTGATGACCGCCTACCAGAGGCGCAAAAAAACTTTATTTTGGAGGGCATGGAGTTTATTTTGGTGAACAATTTTTTTACCTTCCAGGATGTACTGTATCGCCAGCGACGTGGGGTGGCGATGGGTTCGAAGGTGGCACCCACGTTTGCTAATCTGTTCATGGGATTATTTGAGTTGCAATATATATATTCTTCCAAATTCTTTAAACATGTTATTATATATAAAAGATATATTGATGATTTATTCATGATTTGGGATGACTCAGAAAATAATTTAACCCCTTTTTTGGAACATATAAAGAACAACAATTGGGGCCTTACGTTTTCACCTTCGGTGGACAAAAAAACTATAGATTTTTTGGACCTCACCATTAAGCATGAGGAGGGTACCATTGTGACCAAAACGTTCTTTAAAAAGGTGTACCCACGGCCACCGCTGGATCCAGTGACAGCGGGTAACCTCAGTGACAGCTCAGCCGATCGCGCGGCTGTCTTCATTAGCTGCGTGGAGGTGACAGGAGCGGCGGTGTCTTCTGCAGCTCCGGTCACCTCCATGCAGCTGCGCTGGAAGCGACGCTGGAGCATCCTGGAGTACGCCGGACATGAGGGCTTTTTGGGGCTGATTAAAGTGGTTAACCAGGGTATATATTTGTGTTTTTTTATTTCTAATAAAGGATTTTTTCGGGTGTGTGTGTTGATTTACTGTAATTTACAGATTAATCATGGAAGATGTCTCATAGACGCCTGACATGATTAATCTAGGACTTATTGGCAGCTATGGGCTGCCATTAACTCCTTATTACCCCGATTTTCCAACGCACCAGGGCAAATCGGGAAGAGCCGGGTACAGTCCCAGAACTGTCGCATCTAATGTATGCGGCAATTCTGGGCGGCTGCTGGCTAATATTGTTAGGCTGGGGGGCTCCCCATAACGTGGAGCTCCCCATCCTGAGAATACCAGCCTTCAGCCGTATGGCTTTATCTGGCTGGTTTTAAAATTGGGGGGGACCGCACGCCGTTTTTTTTAATTATTTAATTATTTATTTCACTACACAGTATAGACACGCCCACTGGCTGCTGTGATTGGTTGCAGTGTAACACCTGTCACTCAGTGTGGGGGCGTGTCTCACTGTAACCAATCATAGGCACCGGTGGGCGGGGATAGCAGGGAATACGAGATTGTTTAATGGGCGGCCGGCTTTTTCAAAACAGTAAAAGCCGCCGGAGCAGTGTGAATGCCGTGCAGCATCGGGGATCGGTGAGTATATGATAGAGGGGGATAGACTGACATGGACAGAGAGTGAGGGACAGAGATAGTGACCGACTGACAGAGATTAGTGAATGACAGACATTGTGAGGCGCTTCAGAATGCAGCTTTTCAGCTGCGCTCTGAAGCGGACCTTTTTTAAGCTGCGGTGCAGAGCGCACACCTGCGCACATAGCCACAGACACCAAAATCGTATGAGGGATGTCACACGTTACAATTGACTAGGTTCGTGCAACAAAACGCTCAATTCTAGACAAAGATACGATGTGTTTGCGATCAACGGTTTTGCGTTCAATCCTGATCGCACGTAGATGTCACACGCAGATACCTCACAAACGATGCCGGATGTGCGTCACTTACAACTTGACCCCAACGACGGATTGTGAGATATATTGAAGCGTGTGTAGCGGGCTTTACAGATCAACAGTTAACTCCTCTGCCAATCAGCAACATGGAGGCCAAAGGTTAAAGGTTGTCAACTAGGTTTAAAGGGATTTTGTCACCAGGTTTTTGCTACCCCATCTCAAAGCAGCATAACATAGTGGCATAGACCCCAATTTCAATGATGTGTCACTTACTGGGCTGCTTGCTGTAATTGTGATAAAATCCTTGTTTTCTCAGCTGCAGATCTAGCGGTTTTCTGACTGCTGAGCTGTGTACAACCCACCAACACCACTGATTGTCTGCTTTCTGTGTTCACTGTGGATAAGCAGAAAGCTCCCAATCAGTGGTGAGGGTGGGGTTTTACAGAACTTGTGAATATAGAGAACTACATGACAGCAGGTTTACAGGTCCTCTAATGATACAATCACTGTTTTATCACCAGGAGATGATCAAAACTACACAAGAGCCAAGTAAGTGGCGCGGCTTTAAAAAAATAATGGCTAACCCCTTTATGTGTGGATGTGGATAAGACTTTTCACCAGTTGAGTATATTAAACTCACCACATCATAGAATAGTGGTTGCAGAGCTGAGTAAAACCTAGTTTTTATTTTTTAGTTTCTTTCTATTGTAGAGATATTAATTTGCAACGCTTATGTGGCGCCCTGGACTACCCAGGTCGTCACAGATAACACTCAAACACCCCCACCCCCATTAGACAGTGACACCAGCCAAACAAAAACCCTTGTTGCCTCCCTCCAGGGTCTGATGTCCACACCAGGTGGGGCGGAGCCAAGTGGTTGGCCCCACCCACCAAGGAGTTCTCAGGCCTGGAGGCGGGAAAAGTGGAAGAACGAGTTGGGAGGTGGAAGTGAGAGGAGTAAACACTTGGGTGTCTGGGTTTGTGGCCCAGGCACTGACAGCAAGGTTGGGAGACGGTGGTGGCCATCTGCAGGAGTGGTGAATCAACGCGGAACCGTAGGACCGGGGTCAGGCGTTGGCCCGCCGGTACCGACCGGGGAGCGAAGTGGAGCCAGCACACACAGGCAGGGCCATCGGACCCCGACCAGGCTTGGAGCCGCCGACAATAGTCAAATCTGAGTGTGACCGGAACCCCAGGGGTTTCCGAACAGCCAAAGACCCGATAGAAGGCAACCGCCCACACCGTGAGGGTATACAGCTACCGCCTAAGGCTAGAGACCCAAGGGCCAGCGCCTGCGGGCAAACAGGCTCCTCAGGCATCTATACGCCGGGGAGCGGACTACCGCTGGGGATCCATAGTAGTCAAAGAAGCACATCAAGGTGCAGGGAAAGACAGCCGCCATCACCTGTCTGGGGAGAGACACTCCATCCAGCCGTTTGGTTTACCGAGGACTTTGTGCATCTCTTACTAAGTGAGTACACACGTGCCATCCGGCACCACGCCGCGCTGTCCCTGCAACCCTGCACCTCACCAACCCAGCCTCCCCGTCACATCACTGGGCCCTGAGACCACCGACCCCTACCCACGGAGGGGGAAAACAACATCCCAGATGCTCCCTACCATCGCTCCCGGGATCCCCGTCACTAGCAGCGGTGGTGCCCATCTTCACCACAACCTGTGGGTGGCGTCACGGACTAAATCCCCCAAACCAACCACCCCTTTCACTCACGGGCGAGGAGCGCCGCTCGAGTCCCCGGATCCGGCCCACCGCTCGAGCCACCGAGCAGCCGCAGCAGCGCCGGACCCGAGCGTTGGCGAGCGACCAGCAGCGGCGGCGTCCTCCCCGCCCGCGACACTTAGGTTATAATTTATGCTAACACCTGGTCGTTTCTACAGATTCATCTTTGGGGACGTGGATTTTTTTCCTTTGCATGACGTTGACCAATCATAAGTAGATGGCATCATGCAGATGGAAAAAAAAAAAGCACACGTCCGGCTCACTCTTGTGAGCAGAGTGGTGTTTGTAATGACCCACAGCTTTGAACTTCTCACTGCTGGCACTACTCTGATTGCCAGCGGAGGGTAGGTGTGAGTAGAGCAGAGCTGTGTACCATTACAAACACTTCTTGCAGCTTTCATTTCCTCAGCAGTCAGTGTGGGGTAGTAAAGTAGAGCTGACAATCCTGTATTTGGAGTGGTGTGTATAATGACAGACAGCCCTGCTCTTCTCACTGCTGGCGTTACTCGATTACTAGCAGAGGGGAGGGTAGAGGAGGGGTGAGTAAAGCAGAGCTGTGTGTCATTACAATTGACTTAGAAGAACTTGTTCTATTAGTCATCGTAGGGTTAATTGGCATTAATTTACAATTTTCCAGAAGGCAACTAGAACCCTAAACTAAGAACTAATTAAAATATAACTTTTATTTTCAATCACTAAAAAGGTGATCACCAATAATAGGAGTGATAGATATACCGTATACCGTATACCATACTGAGCTGAGGATACAATAAGAGAAAGCCCAGATGGGAGATTAACAATGATAAGCAGCTAGCATGGCTATAACAAATGAGATCTATGGGTCGCTGCATTTTGTGTTTTTAAAAGTTTGCAGTGTGTCTATGATATATACAAATCTAAAAATCTTTTTAGTGGTTGAAAATAAGTTATATTTTAATTAGTGCTAATTAGTTTAGGGTTCTAGTTGCCTTCTAGCAAATTTTAAATCAGTGTGTCATTACAAACAACGTCTTGCAGATTTAATTTCCCAGCAGTCAGTGTCAGTGTGGGGTAGCAGAGTAGAGCTGAGAAAGCAATGAGTAGAGTGGTGTTTGTAATGACATATAACCCGGCTCCTCTCATTGCCGGCATTATTCTGATTACCAGTGGAGTGGAGGAGTGAGTAGACCAGAGCTGTGTGCTATTACAAACACTTCTTGAAGCTTTATTTTCCCAGCAGACAGTGTGAGGTAGTAGAGAAGAGCTGACAACACTGTGAATAGAGTGGTGTTTGTAATGACACATAGCTCTGCTCTATACATCCATTTTCCTGTTTGTAATCCCAGTAAATTCCAGGAGGGATGAGAGAAGGGCTGTCATGACATAACTCCCAGAGAGAAAGCATGTTTTAAACTTTTTAGGGTGCGTGTTCTTTTTTTTTTTTTTTTTCCTTCCTAGTGAAAAAGTGCCTCCTTTCAGTGCAGAACTTGTAGTAATGTGCCTTGGTCTTTAGCATAGCATACCATAACCTAAACTTTACAAGATGGCATCTCCACAATAGAGAGGAGGACATGAACACTGCATTTTATTAAGCTCAGCAGCCACTGTTCCATAATGTGGCCAGTTTAACATGCTCATACTGGTGAAAGGCCAGTACACTACAGCTCTGTACATTGGCAGAGACCATTTTTGGCTACGGCATCTAATTTACCATTAACTTTAATAGGAGATAAGGTACAATGCAGTTCGCACCTCTGGTGCTGGCGCTGATCAAAGTCCGACTCCCACCACTCTGATATTGCTGACATACATTAATGAAGGGTTATCAAGTCCTTTACAGCCCTTTTAATACTTAACAACTTCTAAAAGAGTTGAAAAATTAGATAAGCACCTCCGAGCCCCATCATCTGGATCAGTTTACTTCCTTTTCTATGGGCCATTTAGGAGTCTCCTTTCCAGATTTCTTTACATTTGCCAGACAAAAATAATGCAGCTCCAACTCTTCTATCTCTCCAGTAAAGTCTTAGTCCAGGGGCGTCACACTATCAGGTTGTCACAGGGTATTGCATAATCTGCCCTCCCATGCAATATCCACCTCCTTCTTGGTTATGGGTCCCCAGCTACATGGTGTTGCTTACATCAGCTAATCAAAATCCTAGGTACACTCTGTACCACACCCACCAGACACACCAGTGGACAGCCTGAGTGGAATGGGGTCGCCCACTTGGGGGGTTGTTGGTTTGGGGAGGTCAGGAGTGGCAGGAGTAGAGAGAAGTGTGGTGGAAGTGAAGTAGAGAGGAGGTCAGGAGCCGAGCTCCTAGGTAGCTGTCTAGGTGGCAGACGGTGGTCTGTGCCTAGAAGAGCTGGACCCCCGGTCGCAGGGGATCGTGGCAAGGGGCACGGAACTGTCGAGGAGGACAGCCTTGCACCATCACCGGGCAGGGACCAGGGCATGACGGGGTACGTGGACCCTAGGTCAGGGAGTAACTTCAGGCAACTTGACAATTTACCCAACGAGGACAGAGCCTTCAAGATCCGTTCTCCACCCGCTCCAAAATCGGGGTACTAGCGCAACAAGGGGGATAGGACTTTCCACTCAAATGGTCCAGAAAATCACACGCGTGAGCCCTGAGAGCAAGCTCCCACACTTAGCCATAGTTGGGAGTGGGACCCGGCAAGTTCCATACTACTGGGACCAACAGAGAAGTAAACTTAGTGCCAGGAGGCAGGTCACGGATCAAAAGGCAACACCATTGGGGACGGGACTCGAACTAGCTCCCCTTAGCGGCAGCGGTATACAGAACTTTGGTTTATCCAGTTGTCAGTGTCAGTTTAATGGACTGAGTGAGTACGCAAGTGACCCCTCTGCACCCAACGGCACTCCCCCCTCACCATATCCAAGTCCCCGGGGCATCCCCCCCTACCAGTTGAGGATCACAACACCTGGCTGCCCCGTTCCATCACCCCCGGGTACTCCCAACTGCAGCGGTGGTATTCCAAATGACCACAAACCACGGGTGGCGTCACGAACTCTAACACAATCCCCTGGAAATACCCCCCTTCATTTGAGTGGCCGCACGACCCCCGGGTCTGGAGACCCCTCGAGCCTCCGCGGATCCGAATCCGAGCAGCTCGGCTGCTAGCACGGGGGCGGCACATTAGTAGATACTGTGATGGTATCCATTGAACCTTTCACATTCAACGGGGCATCATTGGTATCTGTTATGTGATTGATCCACTTCTTCATCATTTTTGGTTTTCCGCTGCCTTGAAGGAACAAAATCCAGAAATGACAAACTGCAATGAACGAGGGCTTCAGATTTCTGAGCCGATGCCTCTTACACTCTGCATTGGGGCCAAATTGTGCATGTAGTGGATGGGTGTCATGTGTAACATAGTGGATGGGTTTTAGATGTAACATAGAACCTTCCCTGTACTGTGTCCACCAGCCGGTCGCATCCTTCCATCTTGGCACTGCTAAAAGAATTTGTAAGCAGCTACATAGGTTTCCCTTAGGGACATATACTCATATTGCCATTTCAAGACTACAGTTGAGCAAAATATTTCTTTCTGACCTGGTCCATCATCCAGACCGGTCTTCTGTGGCAGCTGTACCAAGGGAATCTTCACTTCTGCACCCGTCATCCTCCTGGGTGCCTTTTGAACTTACTAGACCCTGCAGTGTCATGTTATGAAAAGCATTGTTTATGAATGGACAACCCCTGCTTAATCAATTCAAGGCACCTGCGCTGCTGATCTCAGTGGGTGATGTGATATTGTTGTAATACTATTGTATGAACTGAGGATTTCGATTGCGTTAGGGCAATGACAACCAGAGACGGGTTCTTGGTGCAAAGAAGTTTTTTAATATGCAACCAACAATATGTACACAGGAAAGAACATAAACACAGCAGAACATAAACACAGTAAATACCTGCCAGGTTCGGAGCAAAGGGGAATTCCCGGGACCACGCATCGGACTCCCCCAGGGAGGCCACCAGGAGCGAACCCCTATACAGGGGCTGTCTGGCGATCACCCCAGAAGGCCTAAATGCGCAGCAGCCGGGACTAGAGTTGAGCGCGGTTCGTGGTTCTCCAGTTCGCGGTTCGAGTGATTTTGGGGGGTGTTCTAGATCGAACTAGAACTCAAGCTTTTTGCTAAAAGTTCGTTCGAACCGTTCTCGAACGTAACTCGAGCTATCAGCAAAAAGCCAAGCTAATTACTAGCTGGCTTTTCACTGTAATAGTGTAAGTCACTCTGTGACTCATACTATTATGAAATTTCAGCGTATAGTGTGCGGGGACTGCGCATTCAGATCACTGCTGCTGGGATAATGGCGATCACCATTTTTTTTTTCCTTCCTTCCCTAAGCGCGTGTAGTGGGGCGGGCCAGCATGTCAGCCAATCCCAGACACACACACAGCTAAGTGGACTTTTTGCCAGACAAGCAAGGGCATGTGTCATAGGCTGTCCATGTCACATGTCCCTGCATTATAAATACGGCCATCTGCCTGTCTGGACGCCATTATCTGCCTTCTGCTTCTGGGTGACAGTCACCGCAAACGCAGCTCCTGCCGCCGATCCTGCTGTGTACGCTCTACACACAGCACTATACAGAATAGGGATAGAAATTTCTTTCAGCCCTTTTAAGGGCTAATTACAGCTGGCTCAGAGCCATAGGTGACAGTCAGGTCCGTGGAAACAGTTTTTAACAGCGTCTGTGCAGCTAAACTCAGGGACTTCCTTGCTGCATTTCACCATTAGGAGGGATAGAAAGTGAGGCTTCCTTTCCTCTACACTGACCCACAACCCGGCCACTGTACCCTCCAGCCCTTTTTAGCAAAGCCATTTTAATTGCAGAGTGCTGCCAGTTAGTGGCATCCTAAAAGTGGCTGTTGGACATCATTAGTGTCCCACCGGTGCCAAGCTATTTCCAGCACCTCTGCATTGCACCCTCAAGCTCATTTTTACTAAACCATTTATTATAGCAAACACTGAGAAAACTTAGTGGCATCCTAAAAGTGGCTGTTGGATATCATTAGTGTCCCACTGGTGGCAAGCTACTTCCAGCAACTCTGCATTACACCCTCAAGCTCATTTTTACTAAGCCATTATAATAGCAAACACTGAGAAAACTTAGTGGCATCCTAAAAGTGGCTGTTGGACATCATTAGTGTCCCACTGGTGCCAAGCTACTTCCAGCAACTCTGCTTTGCACCCTCAAGCTCATTTTTACTAAGCCATTATAATTGTAAACTGTGCTGCCAGTTTAAGGGCCATAGTTGCATTGTCAGGGATAGTCTGTGTTGTTTCTTCTGCTGCCAATAAAGCTAGACCACCTCTTCAATCTACACCACCTCTCAATTTTTACTACCACATTTTAAGTGGACAATCTTGTCGCAATCAAAATGAGTGGCAAAATGACATGCTGGTGGGAAGGGGAACAGGCGTGTTGGAAAAGGAAAAAAAGTTTGTGTCCGTGGGGAAGGTAGCAAAGCTCCATTAACATCTGCTGAAGATAGGTCATCTTCCAGAAAAAGTAAGATGTCTACTACTTTCCGTGGACAATCAGATGTGGTCCCTTTTTTACGGATACGAACAACTGGAACAAAAGGTAGATGATGCCCAAAAAAAGAACATGCTTGAATGGATCTCAAGTGGTCCAACAAGTCCCTCTCCTCCACCTCAACTACCGCATCAAGAAAACCCAGTTTTCTGAGTTGTCATCCCAATCACACTTGCTTTCTCCCAGCTCTCAAGTCTCCATCCGCCCTGCACAGTATGGTGGAACAGAGATGGCTGAGTCTGCAGAGCTGTTCAGTCACACTATAGCCTGGGAATCAGAGGTCTGCTCCCAAGCTACAGTGAGTACAGACCAGCAAATGGTCTGCAGTGATGCCCAGAACCTTTTTGACTCAGATTCAGGCCGTGATGACCAAGTTTCTGAGCATAATGTTGACCCTTATTCACAAACTGAAACACCTGTTGTAATAGACAATGAGGAACATACTGATGACGATGAGACGCAGATACCAAATTGGGATGACAACTTAAATATTCGGTCAGGGCAGGAAGAGGCTCGGTCTGAGGGTGAGGGGAGTGCAAACACAACGCTTGATGAGGAAGTTCTAGATCCCACCTACTGTCAACCCACAGTCAGGCACTCGAGGAGGTCAACAGAGGCGGTGGAGAAGGATGCTACTGACGACGAAGTTACCTTGCGCCTTCCTGGACAGAGGAGGAGTACCGGTAGCACGTCTACAACTGCATCCTCAGCCACCACTCTGCCCCTGAGCACTAGTCGGGGTGGCTCAGCAGGTCGCATGTACTCTAAGCTTTGCCTATCCTGGTCCTTTTTTGACCTTGCAAAGGATCGCCCAAATCATGTGATCTGTAAAATTTGTCGGGAATCTGTTAGTAGAGGAAAAAACCTCAGCAGTTTGACAACTTCTTCCATGAATCATCACATGAATAAATATATGTCCCAGTGGGAAGCTCACCGTGCTGCAATGCGGCCTAGCGGAGCGGACCATCCACCGCCTGCCCCTTCCAGTGCATCCGCGCGTTCATCATCTTCTAGGACTGTGGGGACAGCTGTCACACCTGGTTTTCCACGCACAACTTCCACCACTGTAACCACAACAGGCAGTTTGCTTGGTAGGTCGTCAGTTGGTTTGGAAGGGGAAGCAAGTGCGTGTGTACAACTCTCTCAGACATCGATAGCATCAATGTTGGATGAAGGCAACATCATGTCTACGCCTGCACTTTCCTCACAAACCTGCATTTTTCCAGGGACACCCTACTCACCACCGTCTACACAGCAGCCAGATCTCTGTCCCTCAGATGTGGACAAATAAAAGGCCATTTCCTGCGACCCATGACAAAGCTAAGAGGTTGACTTTATCCCTCTGTAAGCTCTTGGCTACCGAAATGCTGCCTTTCCGCCTGGTGGACACACAGGATTTTCGAGACCTTATGTCTGTCGTGTCCCAGTACCAGATGCCCAGTCGCCACTACTCTAAGAAAGGTGTGCCTGCGCTACACCAGCATGTCGCATACAACATCACCGCTTCCTTGAGAAACTCTGTGTGTGAACGGGTGCATTTCACCACCGATACTTGGACCAGTAAGCATGGGCAGGGACGTTACATGTCGCTGACTGGGCACTGGGTAACTATGGTGATAGATGGTGAAGGGTCTGCTGCACAAGTCTTGTCGTCCCCACGACTTGTGTGTCAATCCTCTGTCTGTCCAAGTTCCTCCACTGCTTCTGCCTCCTCAACCTCGTCTGGGTCCTCCACCTCCACCCCAAGCCTGCCTGGTCAGGCCACCAGCGTTGTAACTGCGCAGAAGGAATCACGCACCCCTCATTACTATACTGGCAGCAGAGCGCAACGGCATCAGGCGGTCTTTAGCTTGAAATGTCTTGGAAATAAGATACAAGTAAAATATATCTTTGTACCGTGTTAGCCAGTAGAGATAAAAAAATTGTTTAAAAGAACAGAGAGTCCTCAGTGGTTGATACCTAGGTATCAACCACTGAGGACTCTCTGTTCTTTTAAACAATTTTTTGGAAATAAGAGTCACACAGCGGCTGAGTTGTGGGCAGCTCTGGAGACTGAGTTTGGTAAATGGTTATCTCCACTCAACCTGCAGCCTGGTAAGGCCGTGTGCGACAATGCTGCAAACCTGGGTGTGGCCCTTCTCCTGGGCAAGGTGACACATGTGCCTTGTATGGCTCATGTGTTGTTGTCCAGCAATTTTTAACACACTTTCCCGGCCTAGATGGCCTTCTGAACAGGGCACAAAAACTGTCTGCTCACTTCCGCCGTTCAACCGCCGCAGCTGAGCGACTTGCATCGCTCCAGACGTCTTTCGGCCTGCCGGTTCATCGCCTGAAATGGCGACGAATATGTTTAGCGCTGACCATGCCATTATCAGCATGACAATTCCAGTCATTTACATGCTGGAGCACACGCTAAACACTATTCGGAGTCAGGGGGTGGGACAACAGGAAGGGGAGGAAGTACAGGAGGATTCATATGCGCAAGGGACAACATCACCAAGGTGCAGACATTCATCATCACCATGGCGGCAGGCATGGGACCATGGGGGACAGGGATCAACAAGGGCGCATGGTAGCAGGCAAAATGTTGAGGAAGGTGCAGGAGAACATGAAGAAATGGAGGACGAACTGTCCATGGACATGGAAGACTCAGCGGATGAGGGAGACCTTGGTCAAATTTCAGTTGAAAGAGGTTGGTGGGACATGTCAGAGGAAGAAATGACGGTTAGCACCTCTATGCCACAAACACAGCGTGGACTTGGTCCGCATGGCTGCGCAAGACACATGAGCGCCTTCTTGCTGCACTACCTCCAACATGACTCTCGTATTGTCAAAATTAGAAGTGATGATGAGTGTTGGCTTGCCACACTATTAGATCCCTGGTGCAAGTCCAAATTTTGTGGCATAATTCCAGCCATAGAAAGGGACCCACGTATGCCAGAGTATCAGCAAAAGCTGTTACTCGATCTTAGCTCGGCTTTTCCACCAAACAACCGTGGTGCATGGAGTAAATCTCCCAGTTGTAACTTCACAAACATGGGACGGTTTCGTCATCTTCAACAGTCTACCCGTACCAGCAGCACCGTATGTGGTGCTGGTAACAGCAATTTTGTTGAATCTTTTCATAATTTTTTTTAGACCATCCTTTGCAAGGCCACCAGAGACAACAAGTCTGACACATAGTTAACAAATAAGGAATAACGTTTGGAACACCATTCTAAGTCTGAACTGGGTGCAAAAACCTAAAAAAACATCACTATGGGGAGATAAGGTATGCACACCAGAGACTATGTAAGGGGAATACATGAAATAGCAGAAACTGCTGTGTGAATACTGACTTGAAAAATCCAATAGCTATATGTAAGAGAATACTATAGCAAGAGACAGGTTGTGAGCTCTTATATATACATCTGAAAAAAAGCCACGTAGTCACTCACGTCATGATCCTGTGACTCATAGGTGCACGAGGTAATGGAGTCACAGGATCATGACGTAAGGAGTGACTACATGGCTTTTTTTCAGATGTGTATATATAAGAGCTCACAACCTGTCTCTTGCTATAGTATTCTCTGTACATTGTCCTGAGGAAGGGGACGGATATGTCCCTGAAACGCGTAGACCTGTGAAAATAAAGAAAAAAGGGATTTACTAACAACATCTGGACTCCTGTGGTTTGGCGCGGTATATCAACCATCTTTCTATTGCTCTTTGAATCGTCTCTTAACCGCGGGACCGCTGCCTCCCACACCATCTCCTCGTGATTTACATGCTTAAAAGGGGTTGTGACTGGCACAACCGCACCAGGTGAGTGTTGCTGCCAGCATTCACTTCCACGTGTTTTACCGGGTAAGACCCTATTTGCGCCTTATCTTTTCACAGCTATCTCATCTACAGTGACAATGTGGACAGACTAAGGTTCATCAAAATGAACAAGTCATGGATCCACAAGGAATTTACTACCCCTGTGTCATCCTGGGGAGAGTAAATGCTTGTGGATTTGGATAGTGCTTGATGCAAAACTACCTGTGAAGTATACGACTGGGGCACAAGTGCTGCCACTGAAGGGGTGTCTGTGTGGCCCAATTTTTGGAAAAAAGGGAGACTCCGCTTGGAGTAACCCTTGCTGTGTTTTTAAAAAGGAGCCAAGATGAACAAGTCATGTTTCAGCAAAGACTTTGCTACCTACCCCGGTGTCATCCTGGGGACGGTTAAGGATGGCGTATTTTTGAATGTGCTTTATGCAAAACTACCTGTGAAGTGTACAACTGGGGCACAAGTGCTGCCACTGAAGGGGTGTCTTTGTGGCCCAATTTTTGAAAAAAAAAGGGGAGACTCTGCTTGGAGTAACCCTTGCTTGCAGTGTTTCTAAAAATGATCCAAGATGAACAGATTTGGGATCAGCAAAGACTTTGCTATCTACCCCGTTGCCATCCTGGGGACGGTTAAGGATGGCGTATTTTTGAATGTGCTTGATGCAAATTTACCTGTGAAGTGTACAACTGGGGCACAAGTGCTGCCACTGAAGGGATGTCTGTGTGGCCCAATTTTTGGAAAAAAGGGAGACTCCGCTTTGAGTCACCTTGTGGTGTTTTACATCATTTTAGAAGGGCATGCCATGCCTATATCTGTGTCTCCTCCTCTTTTTCCTTGTCCAGCTCTTTTGTTTTCGCATGAGTATATGTCTTTGTCACTTTCCCATGTGTTTGTGTTGTGTTGTGAGTTGTTTGTCACCTTTGGACACCTTTTGAGGGTGTTTTCTAGGTGTTTTTATGTGTTTGTGATTGCCTCCCATTGTTTCCTATGGGTTCGAGCGGTTCGCCGAACCGAACTCGAACTAGACCTCCGTTCGACGAACCAAACTCGAGCCGAACCGCAACCGGTTCGCTCATCTCTAGCCGGGACACGAAAGGGCAACAGGTTAATAGTCCAAAAATGTCCGTACTGGATGTGGAACACGGGTCCTAAGGTGGATATGTACCGGAAGGGACCGGGCACAAATGCCAACCGGAGACGGCAGACAGAGTCCAGGACCAGCGAGGGCATAGCTCGATGAGACCAGGTGGAGTCCATGGCCGGTGTCAGGTGATTCACCAGGATCCAAAATAGCAACCAGGAAATCAGAGCAGCAGGGCAGGAGCAGACAGGAAGCAGTATATTCAAGCAACTAGACTAAGCTTAGGGGCAGGCTTTTAAACAGATGAACAGGAAGTAGGGCAACAGAACAGAAAACTCCATGTTAACAAAGGACAAGATCCTTCAGAAGCAAGCTGGAAATCCCGGAACACTGACAGTTGTAGAGTCATATTACCGCTGTAGCCTTGACTATTTAGTCGGAGTGGATCTCTGCTCTGACAAAATCTGGATGAGCTACTGTTGATTGGCTGCAGCAGGATGTGGCACAACAGTGCCACATCACCCTTTGTATGCAGCAGTGCTGAAATTACTGTAACACTGCCCCTGCAGGAGGCGAGTATACGAGAGCAACTCATTAAATTAGAATATCATCAAAAAGTTAATTTATTTTAGTAATTCAATACAAAAATGGAAACCCATATATTATGTAGAGTCAGTACACACAGAGTTATCTATTGCAAGTGTTTATTTCTGTTAATGTTGATGATTATTTTGGTTTGGTTGGTTTATAAAATGGTTAAATTGGGTCAGACTCGAGCAGGTACGGGGCCAAGGGTGATGCCTGGGCGAAGACAGATACTATGCATGTCTTTGTTAATGTTAATACTTGCCATTATGAATATTCGTTGTCCTGTGTGGAACAGGAGATACCCTGTACTGTTATGAGTTTGGCTTTCAAAATAAAGAATTATAAAAAAAATGTTGATGATTATGTCTTACAGCCAATGAAAACCCAAAAGTCATTATCTCAGAAAAATAGAATAATTACCACAAAACACCTGCAAAGTCTTCCTAAGCGTTTATAATGGTTCCTTAGTCTGGTTCTGTAGGCTACACAATCCTGGGGAAGACTGTTGACTTGACAGATGTCCAGAAGGCAGTCATTGACACATTCCAGAAGGAGGGTAAAGGCCCAGTCACACTAAACAACTTACCAGCTATCCTAACAACGATCCAACCTGATACGGATCGCTGGTAAGTTGCTAGGAGGTCGCTGGTGAGATGTCACACTAGCGACACTCCAGCGATCCCACCAGCAACCTGACCTGGCAGGGATCGCTGGAGCGTCACTACACGAGTTGCTGGTGAGCTCACCAGCAACCAGTGACCAGCCCCCAGCGCAGCGTGGAAGATGCTGCGCTTGGTAACTAAGGTAAATATCGGGTAACCAACCCGATATTTACCTTGGTTACGCAGCTACACGTGCAGGGAGCAGCGCACACCGCTTAGCGCTGGCTCCTTGCTCTCCTAGTTACAGCACACATTGGGTTAATTACCCGATGTGTGATGTAGCTACACGTGCAGGAGCCGGCACTGACAGTGAGAGCGGCGGAGGCTGGTAACGAAGGTAAATATCGGGTAACCAAGGACAGGGCTTCTTGGTTACCCGATGTTTACTGTGGTTATCAGTGTCCGCAGAAGCCGGCTCCTGCTGCCTGCACATTTAGTTGTTGCTGTCTCGCTGTCACACACAGCGATCTGTGCTTCACAGCGGGACAGCAACAACTAAAAAATGGCCCAGGACATTCAGCAACAACCAACGACCTCACAGCAGGGGCCAGGTTGTTGCTGGATGTCACACACAGCAACATCACTAGCAACATTGCTGCTACGTCACAAAAGTTGTTCGTTAGCAGCTATGTTGCTAGCGATGTTGCTTAGTGTGACGGGGCCTTTAGGCACAAAAGGTCATTGCTAAAGAAGCTGGCTGTTCACAGAGTGCTGAATCCAAGCATATAAATGGACAGTTGAGTGGAGGAAAAAGTGTGGTAGAAAAACGTGCACAAGCAACAGGATAACCACAGCATTGATAGGATTGTTAAGAAAAGGCCATTCAAAAATTTTGGGAAGATTCACAAGGAGTGGACTGCTGCTGGAGTCAGAGCTTCAAGAGCCACCACACAGAGACGTATCCAGGACATGGGCTACAACTGTCACATTCCTTATGTAAAGCCACTCATGACCAATAGACAACGCCAGAAGCGCTTTACCTGAGCCAAGGAGAAAAAGAACTGGACTGTTGCTCAATGGTCCAAGGTGCTGTTTTCAAATGAAAGTAAATTTTGCATTTCATTTGGAATTCGCAGTCCTAGAGTCTGTAGGAAGAGTGGAGAGGCCACAATCCAAGCTGCTTGAGGTCTAGTGTGAAGCTTCCACAATCAGTGATGGTTTGGGAAGCCATGTCATCTGCTGGTGTAGGTCCACTGTGTTTTATCAAGACCAAAGTCAGCGCACCCATTTACCAGGAAATTTCAGAGCACTTCATGCTTCTCTCTGCTGACAAGCTTTTTGGAGATGTAAATTTCATTTTCCAGCAGGATTTGGCACCTGTCAACACTGCCAAAAGTACCAATACCTGGTTCAATAACCACTGTATCACTGTGCTTGATTGGGCAGCAAACTTGCCTGACCTAAACCTCATAGAGAATCTATGGGGTATTGTCAAGAGGAAGATGAGTCACCAGACCCAACAATGCAGATGAGCTTAAGGCTGCTATCAAAGCACCCTGGGCTTACATAACACCTCAGCAGTGCCACAAGCTGATCGCCTCCATGCCACGCCGCATTGATGCAGTAATTCATGCAAAAGGAGCCCCAACAAAGTATTGATGCATTTACTGTACAGACTTTTCAGTAGGCGCCAACATTTCTGAGTTTAAAATAATTTTTCAGTTGGTCTTATATAATATTCTAATTTTCTGAGACAATGACTTTTGGGTTTTCATTGGCTGTAAGCCATAATCATCAACATTAACAGAAATAAACACTTGAAATAGATCCCTCTGTGTGTAATGACTCTATATATTATATAGGAATATATATCTGTGTGTAATGATTCTATATTGTAACGCCTGCCTGGATCAACAGACTCATATGGGATGTAATGGACAGGCTAGAGCAGGGTTCCCCAACTCCAGTCCTCGAGGGCCGCCAACAGTGCATGTTTTCAGGATTTCCTTAGCATTGCATGGGTGTTGGAATCATCAACTGTGCAGGTGATTAAATTATCACATGTGCAATACTAAGGAAATCCTGAAAACATGCACTGTTGGCGGCCCTTGAGGACTGGAATTGGCGACCCATGGGCTAGAGGGAAGCCACTCACCAAGCAGGACCCCCAGAACCCTGAAACCCCTTAACCCCTATACAGGGATTTGGAATTATACAGGGCCCTGGAGATCACTACCTGTGGAAGGCTGCAGTCCGATGAGAGTAGTCGTCAGGCAGGGTCAAACCAGGAATAGCAGAACAGGGACAGAATCGGCAGGCAAGGACGTAATCAGAAAACGTAGCAGAGATCAAATCCGGATCGGGCAGCGAGGTACAAAAACAGTAGGCAGAAGAGGTAGTCAGAAACACGCAGAAGTCAGCACACAGGAATCACAAAACAGAATAGGGCAGACCAGGAGCCAGGAAATCAGAACTATCTCTGGCAGAGGTCAGCAGACAGGAGAACTAAGAAGGGTGTGGTGTCTTCCCATTGGCTGTAGCTGAACACTGGCAACTCCAGCTGGAAGACACACGCCACCCACAGTCAGCCAGTGGTACTGCAGATCCTAAGATAACCCAGCCCAGTGCATGATCGGAGCCTGCGCCCACCGTTGCCGCTGGCATCGACTCCTCTCCCATCACCAGCACCATCCACGGCAGAAACACGGCGTCGCCTGGCGATCGGAGCAGAAGTCGCTGGAGCGGACTCCGGTGGTGACGTAACATATATAATGTATAGGAATAGTTCCCTCTCTGTGTAATGACTCTCTAATATATAGGAATACGGTAGATCTCTCTGTGTGTAATGACTCTATAGAATATATAGGAATAGATCCCTCTGTGTAATGACTCTATATATGTTTCCCTTTTTGTATCGAATTACTGAAATAAATTAACTTTTTGATGATATTCTAATTTATTGAGATTCTCATGTATGTTGTTTTCATTTTCTATATTGCCGTGAATTTATTAACCAGTAGTTGTCCTGTAGTTGCCGACTCCTGCACTACAGAGACTAAAAAGGTGCTTCTTTATGAATGAGTGAAATAAAGGGTAATATGGGTACAAAGCGGTTTTCTGACATTAGAAAAAATTGCTGTTCATTTTCCAAAACAGTGCCACACTCGTCACAGGTTGTGTCTGGGATTGCACCCTAGCCCCTCCCCTTCACGAAAGCTGCGCAATAATTGTAGAAACAACCCAAGGATATGTGTGGAAAGATCTGTTTGGAAAAAGAAGACATTTTATTTTGCACAACCCATATTAAATCATCTCGTGGTCTGGATCTGTTTGTGGCGGTGAAGTAACGACGGTCGTTTTGCTTGGTCTTTTCTTGCATGTAATGTGTACATATAGACATGTATGTACTTTGGTGTTGGTGCATGGAATGAAAAAGTCTCATGAGTTAAATGAAAAATTGAGCACTACATGATCTTGGGCATAAGCCATACTATATAACCATGTATAAGCCATCTCCTATATGTGATATATGTGCATTCACACACCCGCTAGTGGCCTCTGGGGTGTTGGTCCTAGGGTTGTCTCATAAGGCTGGGGCCATACGAGGCACTACTGCGATGCTCGCATGAGACTCAGCTCGCGCTGGCAGCACAGCAGGAGCCGAGTGTCATACGAGTGTGCCTGCATCTGAGGTCCGATCATGTGAGCAGACCTCAGCTGCGGGGGGCGGGCGGCACTGAGGAGGGGAGGGAGGGATTTCTCTCCCTCTCTCCTGTGTAGCCGTCTATTGCCATTCTCGCACTGCACTGGCAGTACACCGGTGTACCGCGAGTGCAGTGCGATTTTTCTCTCTACCTATTCACTTGAATGGGTGCGAGAGAAAGAGTCTCAGCTTACAATCGCAGCATGCTGCGATTGTTTTCTCGGTCCGATTAGGGCTGAGAAAATAATCGCTCATGTGTGCTGACACACAGGCTAGAATTCGTCCGAGGGGAACGCGATGTTTTATCGCACTCCACTCGCACCGATTTTCTCGCCGTATGGCTTAGGCCTAATGGAAAGTCTGCAGAACGGAGACAAAATACATTATGATACAAGATAATGAAATTGAGTAATTGGTTTGCTGCAGTAAGTAGGAGTAAGAGGTGAGGCTACAGAATACTGTTTGCTAGCTCAGTTAATGAGGGGAAGTTTGGTGTTTGAGCTATAAATTGAGATCTGGGGGTGGTATACGCAGTAAAGCGCAGCAGATAATAGTTCCCACTTTGCAGTAGAATCTCTAGATACGTTTTCTGTATCTGTCAATGGGTCTCCTGTTTTTCCGAAAGGCGAGCTAGTTGCCAGAAAAAGGTCCAACTTGTTTTCACAGTTAACTAATACCCATACCCAATGTAATAATCTGCTGGTATGATACGTGAATAAAAATGTGAATACTGTTTTTATATAATTTTCATATATAGTTAGGAGTAGAGTCTAGCGGGCCCGTAGATGTTCGGGTTCGCCAGGTTCATCCGAACTTTAAATAAACGTTCAGTTTCGGACCCAAACTTGAACTCGAACCCCAAATACGTCAGTGGAGACCCAAACGTTTGTGTTCTAAAATGGCCATAGTACGGGCTTAGGGGTCTGCAAAACGGGAGCAATTACAATGCAAACAACTGTGGATAAAGAACAAATAAAATTACATGGGCTCCCTTCTATTTTTAATAAGCAGTTGTGATGGACGGACCTGACCGTAAAAGTCCGGATCAGCACTGTTTCAAAAGAATCCGTGTGCTGGACTCAGGCCCAGAATCCTCAGAGACCTCCGGCTAATGATCCAATTCCGGCACTCTGGTAATACAAAAACATAAAGGAAAAATAAAGAAAAAAATATTAAAGCAAGCGGCACGATACTTACCGAGCCTCTGGCGCAGCTGTAACTGCTCCCTCAGCCGCCCATTCACTTCCTTTCCCCACCCATCGGCATCTGTGATTGGTTGTGGTCAGAAGGGCCGCCACCCTGAGTGACAGCCTGTCTGACACTTTCAATCACAGACCCACTCTGTGGGTCTATATCGTACATTAAAAATAAATAATAAAAATTGGCATAGATTCCCCCCATTTTATGATACCCTGCACAGGTAACGCATATGGCTGCAGCCCCCAGCCATGCTCTTATCTTTGCTGTTTATCAAAATAAGAGGAACCACTCTGCAGCATTTTTCTTTTTTAATAATTTAAATAAATAATTAAAAAACGTGCATTCCCCCTAATTTTGATACCAAGCCATGATAAAACCCAACAGCTAGGGGCTGGTATTCTCAGGCTAAGGAGACCCATGGTTATTTGGAGCCCCCCCCAGCCTAAAAATAGCAGCCTGCAGCCACCCAGGCTTGCCGCATCCATTAAATGCGACAATCCCAGAACTTTACCCTACTCTTCCTGGTTGTCCTGGTGCGGTGGTAATCGGGTTAATAAGGGGTTAATCACAGTCCACAGCTGCCAATAAGTTCTAGATTAGCCATGGCAGGTATCTATGACACACCACCTCATCACTAATCTGTAAATGAAAGTAAATAAACACAAACACCTAAAAATCTTTTATGTGAAATAAAAGGCAAAAAGCCACCCTCTTTCACCACTTTATTTACCCCAAAACACCCCTCCAGGTACGACGTAATCCACATGAGGTCCCACGACGTTTCCAGCACTGCTACATCTGACACTTACAGCAAGCCCCATAGAACAAGACTGCCCACTGTGAGCTCCACACAGCAACTGAAGTGAGTCGCGCTATTAGCAGTGATGTCACTCAGGTGATTTCCAGTCACAGCTGGAGTTCTCCACCTGGTTATTTGGAGCCCCCAGTAGTCTGCAGCCACACAATGCTTGCTGCATCCATTAAATGCGACAATCCCCGCCCTTTACCGCCTCTTCACGATTGTCCTGCTGCGGTGATAATTGGGGTAATAAGGGGTTAATCACAGCCCACAGCTGCCATTAAGCCCTAGATTAGTAATAGCAGGCATCTAAGAGACACCCCCCCATTACTACTCTGTAAGTGAAAGGAAATAAATACAAACACCGAAAAAATCCTTTATTTGAAATAAAATACAAAAAACACCATCTTTCACCAGACATACCCTGGCAGGTCCCCACCCGCTGTGAAGATCAGGCAGAGACAGCCCCGATCAGTTGTGACATCACTCATGTTAGCTGCGGTCACAGGTGGAGGTTCCCACAGTCCTCCACCTGTGATCGCAGGTAACCTGTTCCCAGGTGATCTCTATGAACTCTCACTGAGTTCACAGACCTGCATCTTCTGGCAGAAAACTGTGTTTTTTTGCCAAAAAATGCAGATTTAGTTCTTAAAATTTTACACCATATTCGTGCACCCAATCTACACCTCCTGACAACCCCCCCCCCCCCCCATCACTACCGCATGCGATATGATGCTGTCGTTATGCGATAGTGATGCTTTTTTTTTGCCAGGAGGTGTAGATTGGGTGCAGGAATACGGTGTACAAATTTCAGCACCAAATCACATGATTGTTACATCACCACAGGTTCTTCACCACCACTTCTCCAATATTGAGCTCCGGAGCTAAAAAATGGAGAAGTGGTGGTGAAGGACCTGTTGATGTCATGATCATGTGACAGTTATCATTGCAGAACATACTGATGCCATTGGTTACAAAATAATTTTTAAACTAATGAAGGTTGCAGTGACCAGTGTCAAAATGTTAGACAGAGAAGTGGAAATAATTATTAGAAGAGTTGTCCAAGGACCACTTGTGGAGAGCTGAAGAAAGACCTGGACTCAGCAGGAACAGTTATCAGAAAGTAAACACTAAGTAATGCACTCGACCTCTATAGCATGTAATGCATGCTCACCACACAAGACTCGATTGCTGAACAAAACAGATTAAAGTTTACTAAACAACATTTAGACTGTGAAATACTGGGAAAACATAGTCTGGTCAGATGAGAACAAAATTAAACTCTTTAAATGCCATAGTACACACCATGTTTGGAGGCCAAAGGGCACTGCATATCACCCCCAAAACGCCATACAACATCATGGTGTGGAGCAGCTTTTAGTATACGGCACCTGCAAACTATAATTGAAGGTAGGATGAATGAACAAATGTACAAAGACGTTATTAATTAAAAAAAAATCTGCCATCAACCAGGATGATGAATATGAAACGAGGGTGAACATTTCAACAAGACAATGAAACTCACAGCCAAGGAGACTCAATTGGTTTCAGAGAAAGAAAATAAAGCTGCTAGAATGTCCGAGTCAATCACCTGACCTGAATCCAATAGAAAATTTATGGCGGGAACTAAAGTTCAGAGTTCATAGGAGCCCACAAGATCTTCGGGATTTGAAGAGTGATTGTGTTGAAAAATGGCCCAAAATCACACCTGGGCAATGCATGTAACTAGTTTCTCCATACAGGAATCGTATTGAAGCTTCATCACCAACAAAGGCTTTTGTACAAAGTATTAATTAAAAAACAGTGAGCCTGTTCAACACTTTTTGCCTGTGTTAATCTTATTTTTACACATCACTATATTTATGGACATCTACATTTTGATATCTTTGCCTATGTGGATTGAATTGGTTGTTACCAACATCAGGTGAGAAATTAATGTCAATAGCATAGAAATGTATTTACTTAGTAAATTGGTGACATGTTTAACCTCTTTACGACACATGATGTACTGGATACGGTCTGGATCGTGTGAGGTTAATCCCCGCGAGTTGCCGTAGGTAGTCCGCGGCGATCCACGCACATCTCAGCTGATTTCAACAGCTGAGATGTGTGCCTGCCAGGCGCGAGTGAAATCACGTTCCACCCAGACCTATTAATCCCTTAGCGACCCATGACATACTGGGTACGTCATGGAACATGTGAGGTTAATCCCTGCCCCCTGCCGTCGGCAGGCTGCGGCGATCCGCACAAATAAAAGCTGATTTTAACAGCTGACATGTGTGCCTGCTAATCGCCAGTGGAATCGCGTTCCACCCGCGACTATTAACCCCTTACATCTCACTGCCAAAATCTAGCAGCAAGATGTATATGCGTGCAGCCATAACGATGACTTATAGAAGAAGAAAAAATCCAGCTTCCGGAGGTGTAGTAAAACTATTGCAAAATTTTATTGAAGGACGTCAAAATTAATGTGATGACAAGGACAAAAATAGGGAGCCCATATACGGCATAAGGCTACGCATTTCGATCGCTGCCTGCGTTCTTTGTCAAGCCTGAGTGAGCATATGTTACTCACAAGTATTTAAACTCACTCCTACCAATGGGAGGGGTGAGTTTAATCAGAAAGCACATGTGCCAGCATGTGGTAGATAACATACAAAACAACAATACAAAAATCCAACAATGAGTGAACAAAAAAAAATAAAAATTTATATACAAAAGAAAGAAAAACATTTTTGTTATTAAAATTTCACATAAAACACCCTTTCAATCGAAATGTGCATGCAAGCATTATCTACCAAGATTTAATAATGGAACATGACATCTCGTCTCAGATTAAGACCATTGGGTATTCTAGTTCCCAAATGAAATATCCAAAAGGCCTCACACGTGTGTGAACCTGATGTTGGATATCCCCACCACGAGGAGAAATTTTCACTTTTTCTAAACCAAAAACACACAAGGAGTCAGTTTGCAATTGTGATGTGATTTTTCATTTGAATAAAAACAGCTCCTATTCTGTAGCGTTTCAAAATTATATCATCCAAGTTGTGCAATTTTTGATGGAGCATAATTTTTTCGTGTTTAATAAACAATTTTACTTACAGCACCATGGAGTTTCTATGGGTGCTAAATTCTCGCCTTCAATTGCGAATTTGGTTATGGCTCATTGGGAGGAAAAAAACTTATATTGCATTTTTAACCCTTACTGTAAATTCATCCATTGGTACGGTAGATTTATCGATGATCAGTTATTCATTTGGAATGGTCCTATCATTAATTCCGGAGTTTATGAATTATTTAAACAATAATCAATTCAATCTAAAATGCACTCATTTTTGTGATAATAATAAAGTTAATGCTGCGGTTGTATTGCGGAATGTCCTGCCGGTCGTGTCTGTCTGCACTTTGCAGGAGAAGGTGGGCGGGCCTGAACTAGCTCTGGCTGTCACATGACCGGAGCTCGTGCAGGCCCCGCCCACCTCCTGCTGCCCGCTCCTGGCTCCACCGCGCTCCTCTGCACCGGAGGAAGTGACTCCGGTGTCTTCAATCAAGGCAGGTAAGTATAGGATCGGGCGGAAAAATCCACAGGAATATTAGACATGCTGCAGATTTTTCCGCAGGGAAATCTGCATTATTTATTATTTCCGCTGCGGAAAAAGACGCAGCATTGGCACAGCATTCCCCAAATGCCATAGAAATGACTGGGGACTCGCTGTACTGCAGATTTTTGAGAAATCCGCAGAATTTCCACAAACAAATCGCGGCAAATTCCACATATTTTCCACAGCGTGGGCACATAGCCTAAGCGTATGGTGCCCACCAGTGTCCGAAAATCTGCAGTATTTCAGCTACCGGTGGCAGCTCAGATCCTGGAGTTCAGGCCTTTTTTTCATCCCCAGTCACATGATTAAGTTAAAAAAAAAGTTACCGTATTTTTCGCTTTATAAAACGCACTTTTGTTCCCCCAAATTTTGGGGGAAAGTAGGGGGTTTGTCTTATAAGCCGAATATACGGGTGGGTGTACATATATTATATATACATACATATATATATATATATATATATATATATATATATATATATATATATATATATATATATACTTGGCATTGTGACATTTGGACTGTAGATCAGCCTGGAAGTGTGAAATGCACTGCAGCAAAAAAGAATGTTATTTCTTTTTTTTTTTTTTTTTTTAAATTGTGAAAAGTTTATTCAGAGGGTCATTTATTATTCAACCCCTCAAACCACCAGAATTCTGTTTGGTTCCCCTAAAGTATTAAGAAGTATTTCAGGCAAAAAGAACAATGAGCTTCACATGTTTGGATTAATTATCTCTTTTTCCAGCCTTTTCTGACTAATTAAGACCCTCCCCAAACTTGTGAACAGCACTCATACTTTGTCAACATGGGAAAGACAAAGGAGCATTCCAAGGTCTTCAGAGACAAGATCGTGGAGGGTCACAAGGCTGGCACGGGATACAAAACCCTTTCCAAGGAGTTGGGCCTACCTTTCTCCACTGTTGGGAGCATCATCCGGAAGTGGAAGGCTTATGGAACTACTGTTAGCCTTCCACGGCCTGGACAGCCTTTGAAAGTTTCCACCCGTGCCGAGGCCAGGCTTGTCCGAAGAGTCAAGGCTAACCCAAGGACAACAAGGAAGGAGCTCCGGGAAGATCTCATGGCAGTGGGGACATTGGTTTCAGTCAATACCATAAGTAACGTACTCCACCGCAATGGTCTCCGTTCCAGACGAGCCCGTAAGGTACCTTTACTTTCAAAGCGTCATGTCAAGGCTCGTCTACAGTTTGCTCATGATTAGTTGGAGGACTCTGAGACAGACTGGTTCAAGGTTCTCTGGTCTGATGAGACCAAGATCGAGACCTTTGGTGCCAACCACACACGTGACGTTTGGAGACTGGATGGCACTGCATACGACCCCAAGAATACCATCCCTACAGTCAAGCATGGTGGTGGCAGCATCATGCTGTGGGGCTGTTTCTCAGCCAAGGGGCCTGGCCATCTGGTCCGCATCCATGGGAAGATGGATAGCACGGCCTACCTGGAGATTTTGACAAAGAACCTCCGCTCCTCCATCAAGGATCTTAAGATGGGTCGTCATTTCATCTTCCAACAAGACAACGACCCGAAGCACACAGCCAAGAAAACCAAGGCCTGGTTCAAGAGGGAAAAAATCAAGGTGTTGCAGTGGCCTAGTCAGTCTCCTGACCTTAACCCAATTGAAAACTTGTGGAAGGAGCTCAAGATTAAAGTCCACATGAGACACCCAAAGAACCTAGATAACTTGGAGAAGATCTGCATGGAGGAGTGGGCCAAGATAACTCCAGAGACCTGTGCCGGCCTGATCAGGTCTTATAAAAGACGATTATTAGCTGTAATTGCAAATAAGGGTTATTCCACAAAATATTAAACCTAGGGGTTGAATAATAATTGACCCACACTTTTATGTTGAAAATTTATTAAAATTTAACTGAGCAACATAACTTGTTGGTTTGTAAGATTTATGCATCTGTTAATAAATCCTGCTCTTGTTTGAAGTTTGCAGGCTCTAACTTATTTGCATCTTATCAAACCTGCTAAATCTGCAGGGGGTTGAATACTACTTGTAGGCACTGTGTGTGTGTGTGTGTGTATATATATATATATATATATATATCTATATATATCTATATATATATATATATAGATAGATATATATATATATATATATATATATATATATATATAATATAATATATACTGCAGGGTCCGCTCTTGAGCGGTGCTGGGGGCAGGTGACAGCTGCGGGCGGCAGCATTTGATCTCCTGCTCCTGCTCATATAATATGCACAGCCACTGTCCATCAGCAGCGTGGTGCTGAAACTGCATCACGCTGAGGGGCTGAGGCAGCGGGGCATATTATATGTGCCTGCACCCTCCTTTGATCGCACATGATATCCCCTGTGTTAGATATGGCCCCCATGCTGCTGCCCATAGTAAAATAAAAAAGCTTTACTTACCTCCAGCGCTGGTCTCCGGCCTCCTGCTGCTGCTGTCTGTGATAAGGCATGCAGAGATGATATCACTCTGCCCTGCCGATCACATGACCGGCAGCAAGAACCAGGAAGTGCAGGAAGCCGTAGCTCAACTGCGAGGTGGGAGACACGAGGAGGGACAGCGCTGAGAAGGTAAGAAAAGAGTGTTTTATTTTATTATGGGCAGCAGCATGGGGGGCATATCTAACACGGGAGATGTGCCATCTATATGGGCCATGGGCAGAACACATGGGGGGCATATCTAACACAGGGGAGCTGTGCCTTATTTAGGGGCCATGGGCAGCACACATGGGGGCCATATCTAACACAGGGGAGGTGTGCCATCTATAGGGCCCATGGACAGTACACATGGGGGCCATATCAAACACAGGGGAGGTGTTCCAGCCAAAGGGGCCATGGGCAGCACACATTGGGGCCATATAAAACACAGGGGAGGTGTACCATTTATAGGGGCCATGGGCAGCATAGGGGGACGTGTCCCAGCACAAGGGGGCTATATTCAATATAAGGGGGCCGTATCTCCAGATTAAGGAGGGCTAATTTTAGGATGGGGGGGCTATGAGGGACATATACCCTATATGATTTGTTAGACGGACACTGGCATTATAAAATGGACCCCATTTAACATAAAAAAAAAAATTCTCTTTCCTTCACCAAATTTGGGGGTGCGTCTTATAATCAGGTGCATCTTATAAAGCGAAAAATGCGGTAATTGCCTTTTAAAATTATTTCTATGATCAAACATGTCAGATAAGAGAAAAGTCCTCACCCAGGTCCCCCAACCCCATAATTGGAATTTGGGCTAGGGCTTGTGCTTGTGTTTGGACTAGGTTAGGGTTTGGGGTAGGATTGGGGCTAAAATATATATATATACAGTGCCTACAAGTAGTATTCAACCCCCTGCAGATTTAGCAGGTTTGATAAGATGCAAATAAGTTAGAGCCTGCAAACTTCAAATAAGAGCAGGATTTATTAACAGATGCATAAATCTTACAAACCAACAAGTTATGTTGCTCAGTTAAATTTTAATAAATTTTCAACATAAAAGTGTGGGTCAATTATTATTCAACCCCTAGGTTTAATATTTTGTGGAATAACCCTTGTTTGCAATTACAGCTAATAATCGTCTTTTATAAGACCTGATCAGGCCGGCACAGGTCTCTGGAGTTATCTTGGCCCACTCCTCCATGCAGATCTTCTCCAAGTTATCTAGGTTCTTTGGGTGTCTCATGTGGACTTTAATCTTGAGCTCCTTCCACAAGTTTTCAATTGGGTTAAGGTCAGGAGACTGACTAGGCCACTGCAACACCTTGATTTTTTCCCTCTTGAATCAGGCCTTGGTTTTCTTGGCTGTGTGCTTTGGGTCGTTGTCTTGTTGGAAGATGAAATGACGACCCATCTTAAGATCCTTGATGGAGGAGCGGAGGTTCTTGGCCAAAATCTCCAGGTAGGCCGTGCTATCCATCTTCCCATGGATGCGGACCAGATGGCCAGGCCCCTTGGCTGAGAAACAGCCCCACAGCATGATGCTGCCACCACCATGCTTGCCTGTAGGGATAGTATTCTTGGGGTCGTATTCAGTGCCCTCCAGTCTCCAAACGTCACGTGTGTGGTTGGCACCAAAGATCTCTATCTTGGTCTCATCAGACCAGAGAACCTTGAACCAGTCTGTCTCAGAGTCCTCCAAGTGATCATGAGCAAACTGTAGACGAGCCTTGGCATGACGCTTTGAAAGTAAAGGTACCTTACGGGCTCGTCTGGAACGGAGACCATTGCGGTGGAGTACGTTACTTATGGTATTGACTGAAACCAATGTCCCCACTGCCATGAGATCTTCCCGGAGCTCCTTCCTTGTTGTCCTTGGGTTAGCCTTGACTCTTCGGACAAGCCTGGCCTCGGCACGGGTGGAAACTTTCAAAGGCTGTCCAGGCCGTGGAAGGCTAACAGTAGTTCCATAAGCCTTCCACTTCCGGATGATGCTCCCAACAGTGGAGACAGGTAGGCCCAACTCCTTGGAAAGGGTTTTGTACCCCTTGCCAGCCTTGTGACCCTCCACGATCTTGTCTCTGATGGCCTTGGAATGCTCCTTTTGTCTTTCCCATGTTGACCATGTATGAGTGCTGTTCACAAGTTTGGGGAGGGTCTTAATTAGTCAGAAAAGGCTGGAAAAAGAGATAATTAATCCAAACATGTGAAGCTCATTGTTCTTTGTGCCTTAAATACTTCTTAATACTTTAGGGGAACCAAACAGAATTCTGGTGGTTTGAGGGGTTGAATAATAAATGACCCTCTGCATAAACTTTTCACAATTTAAAAAAAAAAAAAAAATAAAAAAGAAATAACATTCTTTTTTGCTGCAGTGCATTTCACACTTGCAGGCTGATCTACAGTCCAAATGTCACAATGCCAAGCTAATTCCGAATGTGTAAACCTGCTAAATCTGCAGGGGGTTGAATGCTACTTGTAGGCACTGTATGTATGTATGTATGTATGTATGTGTGTGTATGTATATATATATATATATATATATATATATATATATATATATATATATATATATATATAATATATTTGCACCCGTTATGATCCAATTCCAATATGAGACCCAGAGATTCCTCGATTTTAGCAACAAGCCCCCCAAGAAATGACTCAAACTATGATAGGCTAAATAAATGGAGACCTCTAATTTCCCTCTTTAATAATTTCTTTATAAATTCCTATATTCCTAAACGAGATGTTTCTGTAGACAAGTCCTTCATGAGTTTCAAGGGCCGATTGTCATTTTGGCAATTCATCTCCTTCAAGGGCACCAAATGTGGAATCAAATGATACAAAATGTGTACACGTGCACATTTCTTATTTATGAAGATAGGCCAAAATGAACCTTCCAAACTGCCCCTAGACAATTGACATCCCAGGTAAAAGTGTCTGGGAGCTAATTACCCCATTTCTTGAGCTAGCTTACCACGTGTACACCGACAATTATTATACCAGTATCCCCTTTTACAAATTCCTCCACGCTACAAAACAGTGGCTTATGGGACAGTTAAAAAAAAAACAGTTGGTTTCCCTTCACAGTTGGTGTCCACACGTTTAGAGAAGGGGCATTATTCCACCGGCAAGTGCTAACTACTTGCAGTGAAATGGCAGAAAAGATGTATACATACTGACCACCCTTCATTTGTACACCACTGTGATGATCATAGACATGGGCGTCACCATGGGCAAGCAAAAGCCTCTGTGCATAACAGGCTACAATACATTTATGGGTTGGGTTGACCTGTCAGACGAGGACCTTCAGCCGTATCTGGTGAAGAGTAAGACCAGGGCCTAGTACAAAATGGTAGCAGTTTACCTCCTACATATTGATACCTATAACAGCTTCATCCTTTATTAACAGTGACAAGGAGCGCTCACATTCCTCCAATACCAGGAGAAATTTGTTTAGTATTTCTTTTTTAATACGATGGCACAGGAGACAGCCTTCAAGTCAGTGGATATCCAGTGACTGTTAGGGCACCTTTTCATTACCCCTGTTCTTTTCACTCCTACCCAAAAGTATCCCCAAAAAAGATGCCATGTTTGTAGGAAGCACAGCAAAAGGAGCGTTTCCCGTTATTATGGCCCCATGTTCCCATCCTAACCAGGCCTTTGTATCTCTCCCTCACAATTATTAAATTGCCATAAATTACACAAATTTTGTGGTAGGGTCTTTTTTTTTTTCTCAAATTTACTTTTATATTTTCTTTTTAAGGGGCCTCAGTAGAGAGTAAATTTTATTGGACAGGTAATAAAGAGATATTTTCAGCAATATAACACATTTTACACATTTTACTTTCCGGGACTTGATCACTCACAAAGTTTTTTTTCACCATTTATCTTAGTTTGACTGTTATTCCGATTATGTCTTGCTACACAAAACGCTTCTTTGCATTTCTATTACTTATATACCGTATTTTTCGCTTTATAGAACGTACTTTTCCTCCCAAAAATTTGGGAGGAAAATGGGGGGTGCGTCTTATAATCCGAATATAGCGGTACCTGGGTGTCCTGTCTGTGCGGCGGTTGGGCTGCCGGGTGCCTGTGGCTGCGTGCAAGCGGCCGGGTACCTGTGCTTGCGTGCGGTGGCAGCCGGGTACCCGTGGCTTTGTGCGGGCGGCAGCCGGGTGCTGTGTGCGGGCGGCAGTCGGGTCCCCTTGCGGGTGTCAGCCGGGCCCTGTGTGCGGGTGGCAGCCGGGTGCTGCGTGCGGGCGGCAGCCGGGTGCTGTGTGCGGGCTGCAGTCGGGTGCCTGTGCAGGTGGCAGCCGGGTCCTGTGTGCGGGCGGCAGCCAGGTGCTGTTCTGTGTGCGGGCGGCAGCCGGGTGCTGTGTGCGGGCGGCAGCCGGGTGCTGTGTGCGGGCGGCACAGGTACCCGGCCGCTTGCACGCTGGGTGGGCGAGCTGCCTGCTGGCTGCCACTCTGTGCGTGCGGGGCAGGCAGCTGTGCAGCAAGTTACCCAGTTTGTCCGCGGTCCCAGTTTCAAATGATGGCGCCGGGAGCAAGCGCGTGCGCAGATGGAGCCCTTGGATGAGAGCTCCATCTGCGCACGCGCTGCTCCGGGAGTCAGCGCGTACGCAGATGGAGCCCTTGGATGAGAGCTCCATCTGCGCATGCGCCGCTCCAAGCGCCATTATTTGAACCGGGACCGTGGACACTGGGACACTCACTGCATCGGCCTGCTGCACGACTCACCCGCTGCTGCTGCCGCCACCACCATGGAACCCGCGGCTCCTGCCACCACGGTGTCCCGTGGCTCCTGCCACCCCGGACGCCACCGCGCCTGCCACCACCGCACCTGCAACCACGGACGCCACCGCTTCACCACCACTGCTGCCCCCCTTCGGTAAGAGAACACCGGAGTATAAGACGGACCCCATTTTTCTTTTTTTACCTTTTTTTATGTCTAAATTTGGGGTGCGTCTTATAAAGCGAAAAATACAGTATTTATATTAGTAATACGGGCACAATCGTTTTATTAGAGGATCCCTTACAATGAGGCTGTTCCGTATTCATACACTATGGGCTTTACCGTATGGTTCTTGCCAAACCTCCTGTACCAGACAATACTTTCAGAATTCTGTAGAGGATTGGTTATTCTGTGCACATAGCGGTTCCTACCTTGGCGGGCAGGAGCCTGTTTTGGTGTACCACATCGATCGGCAGGTTTGTCCCTCATATAGGGATTGATGGGGCTAAGCAGACATTGTATGACCAGTCTCTTTGAAATTTACACTTGGCCTTCTAGCCCTAGTGGTCTTCTTTCATTTTGGAACAACCTCCTATTTGCCACATAGTTAGCTGCATTTTCCTCCATGTTTTGAACATCTTGCCCTTCACTCCAGTAAAGTTTATTCTTCCTGCTACAGTTTATACAATTGCGGTACAACTGTTTTAGGAGCATGCCGCCCTTTGTGAGTAATAATTCCTAGAAGGATTTTCTTGTTTGATAGCTCAATGTTTCTGTAAGCTTTGAATAGGTCCTGGAATTCCATCAATTTTACCCTGAAGAGCAACTAGTGCTCCATCTATTAGGCTGTGTGCTCACGTTGCGTTTTTTCATGCGTTTACGTTGCATTTTGCACTCCAGCGTAAACACATGCGTCCTGCTTCCCCAGCACAATCTATGAAGATTGTGCAAATTCCATACTCACGTTGGGTTTTAAAACGCAGCGTTTCAGCTGCTGAAATATTTTGCCAAAACGCTGCGTTCTTGTGCGTTTGACTGGATTTTCTACCCATTAAAATCGATGTCGATCTCTCTCTGTCTGTCAGTCGGTCTCTCTCTCTCTGAAGGCTGGTATTCTCAGGATGGGGAGCCCCACGTTAGGAGGAGCTCTCCAGCCTAAAAATATCAGCCAGCAGCTGCCCGGAATTGCCGCATCGATTAGATGCGACAGTCCCAGGACTCTACCCTTCTCATCCCGAATTGCCCTGGTGCTGTGGCAATCAGGGTATTAAGGCGTTAATGGCAGACTATAGCCACCACTAAGTCCTAGGTTAATCATGGCAGGCATCTACGATATACCCCCCATGATTAACCTGTAAGTTAAAGAAAATAAACACATACACCTGAAAAAATCCTTTATTTGGAATAAAAGACGAAAAAATTGACCCTCATTACTTTATTAAAATTCCCAAACAGCCCTCCAGGTCAGACGTAATCCACAGAGGTCCCACGACGTATCCAGCTCTGCTACATCAAAAGCTGACTGGAGCGGCCGTAGAGCACGACCACTCTCTGTCAGCTACATGCAGCAACTGAAGTGAGTCGCGCTGTCAGCGATGACGTCACTCAGGTTACCCGCGGCCAGGTGGATAACCTGAGTGATGGCACCGCTGATCACGCGGCTCACTTCAGTCACTCAGGTGACCCGTGGGCGGCCATAGCTGGAGTACTCCAACTGTGTCACCCCAGTGACTGAATTGAGACCCGCGATCAGCGGTGCCCTCACTCCGGTGATTTGCGGTGATCGGGCGGAGGACTCCAGCTGGCCGTAGTTAAGCTGAGTGACGGCACAGCTGATCGCGCGACTCACTTCAGTCACTCAGGGGATTTGTGGTCACCGGTGAGTCCTTCACCAGTAACTACAAATCAGGTCGCGGCAGACAGACAGAGCCGCGCGATGATAATGACGTCGGGTGAAGTTCATCCGAGTTAATTCTGATTGCGCGGCTCTGTCTAGCAGCCAGCTAGATAGACAGTACGTTCCCACTCGGCTCTATGGGGATGTAGCAGAGCCGAGTGGGAATGCACTGTCAAAAATGCATCCATTCTGCATTCATAATGCATCCAAAACGCAGCGTTTTGGATGCGTTTTGAAACGCTCATGCAGTGACAAAACGCTGTGGAATATTTGTGACTGAGCGAATTTTATGGCTTAACCCCTATATAGACAAATTATCAGCTGCTGCTGCCCTATGGCTGGCGGTGCACTCCTCCAAGGTATTTGACCAGACAGGATGATGCCCAGTGTTGGATTGTGCTGCCAAATAAAGATCCATTTAGCAAATTTGTTTATTTTGTATTTCCTCTGTTGTGGAGATATTAGCTTGCAAAGTTTAGGTTTCAGGTTATAACTAAACTGAGTATTACCAGAGATCTGAGTATTACCAGAGATTGTTCTCTGTGGGCGTTTAGTTCTTCCCCTGTATGAAGTTGACCAATCATGAGTAGGGGCGTCATGCAGGGGAGAAAAAACACACCCTCCTCTCACTGATCTCTACAGCTCTTGGAGACACAGCAGATTTATGTATCATTACACACACTTCCAGATCGCATCTCACAGCAGTCATTGTGGGGGGGAAGTGAGAGCTGGCAGCACTGTGAGATAAGATCTGGAAGTGCTTGTTATGATACATAACTCTGCTGTATCTCTAACAGTTTTACATGCTGAGACTGATGAAAGGTCCTCTTTAAAAGATGTTACATGACATTTTAACATGGGATGCCTCCTAGAGATAAGCCAAAGTAATAAAATTAAGGCATTGGTAAAGAAGAGAGGACTTAGGAGTTTGGTAATCTATCACCTTGTACACTGTTTTCTGTACACTACATTGGAGATGATACAGTTGATACAGTGTACAAGGTGCCCTGGAGGAACCGAAACAAAAACTACAAATGAGGATGAATCTACGCAGACATGCAATAAGGAATGAGCTGGACGCCTGTGGGAAAACAGTTCTCTGGATCAGGACATATTGTGACAGATTTAAGAATCTTCGTACTGAAAAGTAATTTTAAGTACGAGAGGGGGAGAAAAATCTGGGAATTCAAGCTGAAAAGGATGTTCAGGTCTTTGACAAAAGGCCATTTTTTGTGAAATGGATTTGTGACTCACTACATGGACACAGTTCACACCTCCAGTAGACTGACTCCGTGCCACTAATCGTGATAAAGGAGCATTTGTGCTCTGAAAGTTTGCAAATATATTTTTTTCTGAGTAGCCAATAAAAGTATCACTCCTAGAATATATTTTGTATTTTTTGGGCATACAATTATTTCTGTCTAACATGGTACTACAATATAATGTTTCTCAATTTATAATACATCATTTTAAAATAAGTAATTAATTTTCAGCCATAATGACATAAGCCCAATGTGACGGCACAAGACTAGCTTCAATACTCCAGAAAGTCAGTGCATAATTAGATGATTTCCATTTAGACTAAAACCGTATTCACACATACGTGTGTCATGATCCGTAATGCATGGTCTGCCTGCGGGTGTCCCATCCCGAACTAAAAGGCTTCACAGGCACATATGAGACTGTAAGGTTGGGGTCAAGAGATCTGTGGCCAGTCTAGTTGATAATTTGTTTTCACCAACCACTTTAATGTAACTTAAAATCGATTCAGGTAAGTTACTTAAATGGATTTTCTATGCTCCAGACAACTTTCTGCAGTCACTCTGTGCCAATCTTGACAGTGCAAAAAGTGCACACAGTCACGATTTCCTTGTATTCCAAGCTGTCGTGTGTTGACTAGATTGTCACACTCTTTCAGTGTTCTGTTATGATCCAGTAACCGTGGAAGAATATAAAAAACTCCCATTGGTAAGAAAACAGGAGTAGTTGGAACCTGGGCTGACCGCAATCCCCTATCAGACCACACTAGAAGTAGCCGTGGAGCGTTCCTAAAATCCTAGACACCACATCACAGCCTGAGAAACTAACTACGCTTCACAGAATGAAATGAGAATATTTACCTTGCCTCAGTAGTCCCCAAATTAGTAGCTAGCCGCCCACATACAAAGATTACGGTGATATAGGAAAACACAATACTCAGGAAAAATAGATTTAGCAAAGGCGACGCCTGACTAAGTAAATACAAAACAAAGGAAAGGAACTGATTGTGGTCAGTACAAAATCCCTGTAGAAAAATACCAAACTCCTGATAGTAAAAATGGCCCTGGAGGTCGTACGACCTCACCCCAACTATATCAGGTACTCCTGTAAATAATTGGAGAACAAAATACCAAAAGAACACCAAATACAGAAGAGCAAATAATCAAATTCGACAGGGATAAAATCCCTTTTCCTGCAGGAAAGCTAGCACAAGGGGAACCCCCATGCTAACAACACAATTGAAACAAAATTTAACCTGCAAGAAAACAGATACAAAGTAAAACAAGGAAAAACAAAAGCCTAAGGTGTAAACCAGGAAGCAAGGCAAAAACTGAAACATCTGCAGAAGTCTTTCTCAGGGATACAGGGAAGGACAAATCTCCAGGCCAGGAACATTGACAGAGGAATATACAATTATAACCAGCGCCCGCAGGGCAGAAAATGCTCTCCTATACAGACCAGATTTGTCTGCAATAAGACTTTCCCAATTCCCAATTAACGCTGACACCTGTCTGAGTCACAGGCTCAGATTCAGCTCCACTACCATTCCTGGCCACCAGAGGGAGCTCCAGAACGGCATCCACACAAACGACATTCACAACAGTGTTCTATTGAGAGATGTGGATGACAATCTTGTTGGCATGTGTCCGTAACTGTGCAGATTACATACTTGAGCTCATCTGACTGCACACCTACACTGGGAATACCTCTCTGTTTTGAAGATATTACTATCCAAAGTATTTGACACCTAATGAGTTAACTTCTTTTTTTTTTTTTTAAGTCCAAGTGGGTGTCATCAGAGAGTTTTCTCTGGGGGTGTATACTTTTTCTTGTATAATGCTGACCAGTCATAAGCAAGCAGCAACACGGAAACCTAAAACATCCCTACCATATGTTAGAATAGGTTTCTTAGTGTGTGAGATGTAATGATACAGGCCTGATCTCCTGGTCTAACTTTCCGCATGCGTAAGTGTGGGGGGACGGGCAGTGCAGCTGAGTTTAGCTGTGTCACATTACAAACCCTTCTGTTAGCTGTCTTGATTACGGAGTCTGTCAGTATCACACTTTTGACTGCTTTACTTACTTCTCTTGAGTGAGATCAGTACAGTCATTACATCTCACACAGGTGTAACCTCTCTGTTGTGGACTACTTCTGTGTGAGACTTAATGGGACCCTGCTCTAATCTCACTGCAGAGAAAGTACAAGTTAAGCACAACAGATAGTGTGAGACTGCCACTTTGAGCTCTTGTGTTATGGGGTACTCGGTCCCGGGCAGTGTATAACTGGGAAATGTCACTTTAGTGGCCGTTGCCCGGTTCCGTGCCCTGGGCCGTTTTTATAAAGGGAAAATATTTACAGGGGAATAGAATAGTGTTGACATGTGACGCCACTTGCGGTGTTGCGGCTATGTGAATGGAGCCGCCGCTGCACAATGTCCACTACTGGGGCTGATGTTAATGGCAGCCTGGATGGTAGGCCCTCCGCAAGCAGGGTTGGGCCCCAGAGGGTAGGTGAAATGACGGGTGTTGGAAGAAAATAGTCCACACAAGGGTTCAGTGCAACTGGTTCTTTACTCACTTTTGTCTAGTGGTAACTGGTTACTCGAGGCCAGCTGGTTTCACCGTCGGGTCCCCTTTGTTGTCCGAGTTCCAGATTAGTAATCCAGTACCTTATTCCCCTGCACGTGTCTCTGGTTGGTGGGTCCCCGTGGCGTAGAGCAACTGGGGGTCCCCGTCCGGTGGTTTTCCACTGCAGTCCGTACGACGGTAGCATGAACCCTGTGTGTTTGGAGTCTCTGGTCCTGTCCCCCGGTTCTCCCTTTGCTACTGAGTCTCGATTGTTTAAAGTCAGCGAGATCCTTGATGGTCTCCTCGCTGTGCAGGTGTTAACAGGCCTGCCTGGAGCTTCTGCCTGTCCTAGGGTTTTGTACCCCGTTGGTGCGTAGTTCCGAGAGTACTCCACCGTACTTCACCGGCAACTACCCTCCTGGGCACCAGGTTACTGCTCACTCCAAGTCAGCGTGTTATACTTTTATTTTTCACACAAAAACATAACAGGTCTTCCCACGCAGGGGAGGTTCAGGCTTTAACGTTACTTTAACTGGAGTACCCCTCCCAATGGTCTTGGTCCCAGAACCCACTAAGGAGGCAGGTCACCAGTTCCGTTGGTGACCACGTCCAAACTATCTCTGTTCCAGACCTTTCCTGCACTCGACCTCTCCTGTTGGCAGTGCTTAAACAGGGTTCACTGGTTGGGTGTGCTCTGGTGGTGAACAACTGGTGCAACTTTTTACAATGTAAGCGTTTTTGGCTGCTGCCAGTCCTGCAGCCTGGGTTCATTTTTATATCAAAATATGAGAACTGGTAAACTTCTTACTTTCAATTGTCCATTTTTAAAACACTCATTAAGCAGGTTAAATCAACATTTTCAGCACACAATGTTAACTGGAACAGTCAAACAAACAAACTGGTAACTTTTTGCAAAAGGTAGTTACCATGGTTTGGGAAAGGGGCCATCTTGTTCACTTGGCCTCCTGGAATCAGCACTCACAGTCTGGGTACACTGGTCCCACTCCCAGGTGACAATCGCTGACTTCCCACAACCTGGTTCAGGGTAGCTCACTGCTGGGTCCCCGACAGTGACTGGGCACAGTACCTGAGGAAGATCGTCAGCGCTGATGGCGGCCTCCTCCACGGTCCCAAAGACATGGTAGCCTGGGCTGTCGTCACTAGATCAGATGGTGCTTCTGCGTGTTCTAGGGTCCTGTACCCCGTTGGTGCGTAGTTCTGGGAGTACTCCACCATACTCCACCAGCAACTACCCTCCTGGGCACCAGGTTACTGCTCACTTCACGTCAGCGCGTCTCCTCCTGTCCACCTTCACTGTCTCCTCCACACCGACTACTCAGACTGACAGTCTGCTCCTCCCACCTGGTCAACTAGTGGACTGGACTGACTCCACCTCTAGGCGGCCATCCATTGGTCCGACCCTAGCCTTGTACCATTCTATGGGGGATTGTTGGGAAAACTGGGATTTTTTTAAGTGTTTGTGTGACCGGCACTGGTCTTCCGGGGCCCTAGGGGATAGGCCCTGCATTATGGTGAGGATGCAGAACCTTGTAGCTCCCTGATAGTTTCAGGGGCGCTACACTCTCATCTCTTGCCAGACAGTGTGTGGAGGTGCAGATGCTAGGAGAGGAGGAGAACTGATAAAAGGGTTTGTAATGTGACACAGTTAAACTCAGCTGGTCTGTATCATATATGGTGAAGAAGTATTGGTTATCATAGATTTACATTGGGAGTTTGTGATGTAACTTCTGACTAATAATCCATCAGAACTTACAGGCACAGTTGGCGTTGTGGAACCGGAGTCACAATAAAACCGATGACGCCGCTGGAGGATGAGTGCAAGAACGGGGGCAGGAGACTTATATTTAAAGCGCCAACTACAGCTCTAAAAAAAAGAAACATTGGCATGAAGCTTTAAAGAGCACTTATACTTTCACATAAAATCTGATCAAAGGCCAATGCTGCAACATCACAGGCACTAAGGTAAAATACTTGTGGTGCATATACTAGAATATTATGTGCAGTTGAAGAAAAGCGAGTTGTCCAGCAAAGCATAAAATTTGTTCAGACTCCACAGGTTTGTTTTTTTTAATTTCAAACACATAAGGCACACACAGGATATCTTTAGTCACAGAAGCTAATACAATCTAACATACCCAAGACTTCTGATTCTCCAGCTTTCTGACTTGCCATTCACTCTCTGAGTGGGTAGTAGTTCTGCATAAGCAATCTGCCAGAACTATCTGTGCTGGAGCTTCATTTTCCTAATTTCCTAGCATACATTTCTCTTGGCATTGTTCTGTGGGTTGCCTGTCGTGAACTAAATGTTTTCCTTCTTGTTGTGCAGTTTGACAGACAGGAGCAGAGAGACAAACGCCTGCCTCTCCCTGCTGTTATCTATACAGGAGAGCAGGAGCAGGGAGACAAACACCTGCCTCTTCCTGCTGTTATCTACACTGGGAGCAGAATTATTAGGCAAATAGGAGTATTTTGATAACATGATCATTTTTATACATGTTTTCCTACTCCAAGCTGTATAGGCTTGAGAGCCAACTACCAATTAAGTAAATCAGGTGATGTGCATCTCTGTAATGAGGAGGGGGGTGGTGTAATGACATCAACACCGTATATAAGGTGTGCTTAATTGTTAGGCAACTTCCTTTCCTTTAGCAAAATGGTTCAGAAGAGAAATTTGACGGGCTCTGAAAAGTCCAAAATTGTGAGATGTCTTGCAGAGGGATGCAGCAGTCTTGAAATTGCCGAACATTTGAAGTGTGATCACGGAACAATCAAGCATTTCATGGTAAATAGGCAACAGGGTCGCAAGAAGCATGTTGGGCAAAAAGGCGCAAAATAACTGCCCATGAATTGAGGAAAATCAAGCGTGAAGCTGCCAAGATGCCATTTGCCACCAGTTTGGCCATATTTCAGAGCTGCAACGTTACTGGAGTATCAAAAAGCACAAGGTGTGTCATACTCTGGGACATGGCCAAGGTAAGGAAGGCTGAAAAACGACCACCTTTGAACAAGAAACATAAGATAAAACATCAAGACTGGGCCAAGAAATATCTTAAGACTGATTTTTCAAAGGTTTTATGGACTGATGAAATGAGAGTGACTCTTGATGGGCCAGATGGATGGGCCACAGGCTGATCTGTAAAGGGCAGATGGCTCCACTCCGACTTAGACACCAGCAAGGTGGAGGTGGGGTACCGGTATGGGCTGGTATCATCAAAGATGAACTTGTGGGACCGTTTCGGGTTGAGGAGGGAGTCAACTCCCAGACCTACTGCAGTTTCTGGAAGACAACTTCTTCTAGCAGTGGTACAGGAAGAAGTCGGTATCGTTCAAGAAAAATATGATTTTCATTCAGGACAATGCTCCATCACATGCATCAAACTACTACACATCGTGGCTGGCCAGTAAAGGTCTAAAAGATGAAAAAATAATGACATGGCCCCCTTGTTCACCTGATCTGAACCCTATAGAGAACCTGTAGTCCCTCATAAAATGTGAGGTCTACAGGGAGGGAAAATAGTACACCTCTTGGAACAGTGTCTGGAGGCTGTGGTGGCTTCTGCACACAATGTTGATCGTAAACAGATCAAGCAACTGACAGAATCTATGGCTGGTAGGCTGTTGAGTGTTTTCATAAAGAAAGGTGGCTGTATTGGTCACTAATTTTTTGGGGTTTTGTTTTTGCATGTCAGAAATGTTTATTTCTAAATTTTGTGCAGTTATATTGGTTTAACTGGTGAAAATAAACAAGTAAGATGGAATTATATTTCTTTTTTATTAAGTTGCCTAATAATTCTGCACAGTAATAGTTACCTGCACAAACAGATATCCTCCTAAGATAGCCAAATCTAAAAAAAATCCACTCCAACTTCCAAAAATATTAAGCTTTGATATTTATGAGTCTTTTGGGTTGATTGAGAACATAGTTGTAGAACATTAATAAAAAAAATCTCTAAAATACAACTTTCCTAATAATTCTACACATGGTGTATACAGGAGAGCAGGAGCAGAGAGTCAAACGCCTGCCTCTCCCAGCTGTTTTCTATCTTGGTATCTGCCGCTGTATTACAATCCATACCATGCAGTGGACAGGAAGATACAGAGAACATGTGGAATGATTTTTTGGGTATAAAGCCCGCTTTACACACTACAATATATCTTACGATGTGTCGGCGGGGTCACGTCGTAAGTGACGCACATCCGGCATCGTAAGGTACATTGTAGTGTGTAACAGCTACGTGCGATTGCGAATGAACGGTAAAACATTCATCGCACGCACGTCGTTCATTTCTCATGAATTATACAAGGAGAAACCACACGACCAAAGTCCAATATGCAAAAGTGATAGTCTTTATTGACACAGGGGTAGGTGCGGGGCAGCACGAAACAAGTGAGGGCACGGGCCATCAATCACTGACAAAATCGTATAAACAAGTATCAAGAAATATCAGAAACTGGCAAACTGGTATCATAACCATAGAAAATTGATAATTACAAAACAGTAAAGATGTGTATATATGGACTCAGAGTGTCAGCGATTCCCCAGGCCAAAATGTGTCACTATGTGACAGGGGTCAGAGCCACAGTCTTGTATCAATGTGTCCTTAACCCCTTGACGACCGCGGGCAGTAAAATTACGTCCTATTTTAACGTGACTTAACGACCAGGGACGTAATTTTACGGCCTAAACTTCATTTGATTGCCGTGGCCATAGCAACGGCTTTCAAATGATGTCCCCTGCTGTTTCTTACAGCAGGGGACCCTTGCTTGACCCCAGGGGGGGCGGCATCGCCACCCCCTATCGACGATCGATGTGACTGGCAGTTCAAATCTGAACCGCCAACCACATCGTTCGCACTAATTTCGGCAAAAATAATGCCAGAAATAGTGCGATACTGTGAGATCCAGCTATGAGATGCCGCAGCTGCTGCAGCATATCATAGGTGGACCTCAAACATGTCGCCCCCAGCCCCTGCAGCACTGATTGGAGCGATCGTGCTATGACGCGCAATCGCTCCAATCAGTGTGCAGTGGGGCGGTCTGATCTGCCGGTGGCCGCCCTCCCCAGGCCTGTGCTGGCCTGCGAGCCCTCCCCCAACATGTCTGCAGCGTGCAGTGGCTGGTACTTGTGGTACCACACCACCGCTGCTGCTGCCGCCGCCGTAGCTGAGGTCACCGCTCCTGCTGCACGTGAGTACTGTGCTCACCTTGCAGCCCGTGCGCGCTCCCGTGGTGCCCCTGCGCGCTCCCGTGTTAGCCCCTGCCCGTGCCCCCCTGCGATCTGCCCCCCCGACATCCCGATCTGCTCCCCCCGCGATCTGACTGCCTCCCCCATTATCTCTATTCTGCTTCTGCAGCTCCCTCTCCGGTCTCCCCCTCTGCTCTCCCGCCTCCCCCTCTGCTCCCCCCCCCCCCTGCTCTGACCCCACCCTCTCCCCCTCTGCTCTCCCCCCCTCTGCTCTCCCCCGACGTCCTCTTACCTGTCTTCACTGGCCCGATCACATCTGCCTCCTTCGCTGGATCCTTCCTGGGCATTCTGCTGATCTGCCTGCTGCTCCTGTAAAACTGTCCATCTCTCTGCCATCTGTTCCTCTGCAGCTCTTCTGGTCAGTGATCCTCTGGGTACTGTGAGTATAACTTTTTTTTTTTTTTTTTCTGTATCCCCTGTCCATTTTTACACCTCATCTGTCCGTGCGTCCCGCTGAGCGCTGATCAGGGATGCAGATAACGTATCTGCATCCCTGCTCAATTTTTGGCGTGACTTTTTTTTTCCGTATCCCCGACGCTTTTTGTATGGCATCTGTCCGTGCGTCCCGCCAAGCGCTGATCAGGGATGCACATAACGTATCTGCATCCCTGCTCAATTTTTGGCGGGACTTTTTTTTCTGTATCCCCGACGCTTTTTGTATGGCATCTGTCCGTGCGTCCCGCCGAGCGCTGATCAGGGATGCACATAACGTATCTGCATCCCTGCTCAATTTTTGGCGTGACTTTTTTCCGTATCTGCGACGCTTTTTGTATGGCATCCGTCCGTGCATCCCGCCAAGCGCTGATCAGGGATGCACATAACGGATCTGCATCCATGGTCAATTTTTGGCGTGACTATTTTTTTTTACGTATCCCCGACGCTTTTTGTATTGCATCCGACCGTGCGTCCTGCAGCGGCCGATCAGTGCACTGCGTCTGTGCGTTTGAAAAGTCAAATGGCGCTCCTTCTCTTCTGAGCCCCGCCATTTGCCCAAACAATTACTTTCGACCACATGTGAGGTATCTACGTACTCAGGAAAAATTGCACAATATGTTTTATGGTGCATTTTTTCCTGATAGCCTTGTGAAAAAAAAAGCTACCTAGTTGAAGCAACCGTTTTGTGGTAAAAAAACAATTTTTTCTTTTCACGGCTCAACGGTATAAACTTCTGTGAAGCCCCCAGGTGTTCAATGTGCTCACCAAACATCTAGAAAAATGATTTGAGGGCTCTAGTTTCCAAAATGGGGTCAATTGTGGGGGAGCTCCACTGTTTAGGCACCATAGGGGGTCTCCAAACGTGACATGGCGTCCGCTAATGATTCCAACCAATTTTGCTGTCAAATGGCGCTCCTTCTCTTCTGAGCCCCGCCATGCGCCCAAACAATTACTTTCCACCACATATGAGGTATCTGCGTACTCAGGAGAAAATGCACAATACATTTTATTGTGCATTTTTTCCTGATAGCCTTGTGAAAAAAAAAGCTACCTAGTTGAAGCAACCATTTTGTGGTAAAAAAACAATTTTTTCTTTTCACGGCTCAACGGTATAAACTTCTGTGAAGCCCCCAGGTGTTCAAAGTGCTCACCAAACATCTAGAAAAATTATTTGAGGGCTCTAGTTTCCAAAATGGGGTCACTTGTGGGGGAGCTTCATTGTTTAGGCACCTCAGGGGGTCTTCAAACCCGACATGGCGTCCGCTAATGAGTGCAGCTAAATTTGTGTTCAAAAATTCAAATGGCGCTCCTTCCCTTCCGAGCTCTGCCGTGCGCCCAAACAATTGATTTTTACCACATATGGGGTATCAGCGTACTCAGGAGAACATGCACAATAAATTGTATTGTGCACTTTCTCATTTCTCCCTTGTAAAAATGAAAATTTTATGGCTAAAGTAACATTTTTGTGTTAAAAAGTTGTGGCGCTGTGCTAGAGTTTGTCTCCTTTACTGGAGAGACAATTTGAATATTTCCCAGAGGGGCATTGCAGCTATAAGTCCCCTTACCTGGCAGCCAGACTGGCTTGCAAAGTCTCCTTAAGGAGAATAGTGTTCCCCCGTGGTCCCCACATAGCTTTCTCATGAGCCAGATCAGACACCCCCATACTTTGCACTGACGAGGGGCAAGCACCCCGAAACACCGTGTCTGCAAATTGGGATTCTGATCTGGCTTATATATCCTGAGTCATATTGCAATGGATTGTTGAAAATCCACTTGTGACTTTTAGGATCGCTACTTCCAATAGGTGGCGCTGTGCTAGAGTTTGTCTCCTTTACTGGAGAGTAGAGTTGAGCGCGGTTCGTGGTTCGTGGTTCTCCAGTTCGCGGCTCGAGTGATTTTGGGGCATGTTCTAGATCGAACTAGAACTCGAGCTTTTTGCAAAAGCTCGGTAGTTCTAGAAACGTTCGAGAACGGTTCTAGCAGCCAAAAAACAGCTAAATCATAGCTTGGTTTCTGCTGTAATAGTGTAAGTCACTCTGTGAATCAAACTATTATCACATTTCAGTGTATAGTGTGCGTGAACAGCGCCTTCAGATCACTGCTGTTTCTATAATGGCGATCGCCATTTTTTTTTTTTTTTTTTCTTGTCTTCCTTCCCTAAGCGCGCGCGTCTTGTGGGGCGGGCCAGCATGTCAGCCAATCCCAGACACACACACAGCTAAGTGGACTTTGAGCCAGAGAAGCAACGGCATGTGTGATAGGATCTGCATGTCACATGTCCCTGCATTATAAAACCGGACATTTTCTTCACGGACGCCATTATCTGCCTTCTGCGTCTTTGGTGTCAGACATCACTGTCGCAGCTCCGTCTTCCTGAGTCCTATAGCCGATACAGCTGTATGCGCTGCATACACAGCGTTAGACAGCTTAGGGAGAGCACTTTATAGCAGTCCTTTTAAGGGCTCCAACCGGCAGGGTCAGAGAGCCATAGGTGACAGGTCCTGCAAACAGCAACAGCGTCTGTGTAGCCCAGGTCAGGGATTTCCTACCTGCATTTCACCATTAGGAGGGAATAGAAAGGCAGTCTTCCATTCCTCTACCCAGAGCACCACAATCCTGCCACTGTACCCTCTTGTCCTCTGCACACTCCAACTGATAACTAAGCCATTATACTAGCAAACACTCAGTGTACCTAGTGGCATCCTATACGTGGCTATTGGACTTTGCTATAGTCCCACTAGTGCAAAGACATTTGCAGAGCGCGTCTGCCTGCGTTGCACACTACAACTCATTCTAACCAAGCCATTATACTAGCAAACACTCAGTGTACCTAGTGGCATCCTATACGTGGCTATTGGACTTTGCTATAGTCCCACTAGTGCAAAGACATTTGCAGAGCGCGTCTGCCTGCGTTGCACACTACAACTCATTCTAACCAAGCCATTATACTAGCAAACACTCAGTGTACCTAGTGGCATCCTATACGTGGCTATTGGACTTTGCTATAGTCCCACTAGTGCAAAGACATTTGCAGAGCGCGTCTGCCTGCGTTGCACACTACAACTCATTCTAACCAAGCCATTATACTAGCAAACACTCAGTGTACCTAGTGGCATCCTATACGTGGCTATTGGACTTTGCTATAGTCCCACTAGTGCAAAGACATTTGCAGAGCGCGTCTGCCTGCGTTGCACACTACAACTCATTCTAACCAAGCCATTATACTAGCAAACACTCAGTGTACCTAGTGGCATCCTATACGTGGCTATTGGACTTTGCTATAGTCCCACTAGTGCAAAGACATTTGCAGAGCGCGTCTGCCTGCGTTGCACACTACAACTCATTCTAACCAAGCCATTATACTAGCAAACACTCAGTGTACCTAGTGGCATCCTATACGTGGCTATTGGACTTTGCTATAGTCCCACTAGTGCAAAGACATTTGCAGAGCGCGTCTGCCTGCGTTGCACACTACAACTCATTCTAACCAAGCCATTATACTAGCAAACACTCAGTGTACCTAGTGGCATCCTATACGTGGCTATTGGACTTTGCTATAGTCCCACTAGTGCAAAGACATTTGCAGAGCGCGTCTGCCTGCGTTGCACACTACAACTCATTCTAACCAAGCCATTATACTAGCAAACACTCAGTGTACCTAGTGGCATCCTATACGTGGCTATTGGACTTTGCTATAGTCCCACTAGTGCAAAGACATTTGCAGAGCGCGTCTGCCTGCGTTGCACACTACAACTCATTCTAACCAAGCCATTATACTAGCAAACACTCAGTGTACCTAGTGGCATCCTATACGTGGCTATTGGACTTTGCTATAGTCCCACTAGTGCAAAGACATTTGCAGAGCGCGTCTGCCTGCGTTGCACACTACAACTCATTCTAACCAAGCCATTATACTAGCAAACACTCAGTGTACCTAGTGGCATCCTATACGTGGCTATTGGACTTTGCTATAGTCCCACTAGTGCAAAGACATTTGCAGAGCGCGTCTGCCTGCGTTGCACACTACAACTCATTCTAACCAAGCCATTATACTAGCAAACACTCAGTGTACCTAGTGGCATCCTATACGTGGCTATTGGACTTTGCTATAGTCCCACTAGTGCAAAGACATTTGCAGAGCGCGTCTGCCTGCGTTGCACACTACAACTCATTCTAACCAAGCCATTATACTAGCAAACACTCAGTGTACCTAGTGGCATCCTATACGTGGCTATTGGACTTTGCTATAGTCCCACTAGTGCAAAGACATTTGCAGAGCGCGTCTGCCTGCGTTGCACACTACAACTCATTCTAACCAAGCCATTATACTAGCAAACACTCAGTGTACCTAGTGGCATCCTATACGTGGCTATTGGACTTTGCTATAGTCCCACTAGTGCAAAGACATTTGCAGAGCGCGTCTGCCTGCGTTGCACACTACAACTCATTCTAACCAAGCCATTATACTAGCAAACACTCAGTGTACCTAGTGGCATCCTATACGTGGCTATTGGACTTTGCTATAGTCCCACTAGTGCAAAGACATTTGCAGAGCGCGTCTGCCTGCGTTGCACACTACAACTCATTCTAACCAAGCCATTATACTAGCAAACACTCAGTGTACCTAGTGGCATCCTATACGTGGCTATTGGACTTTGCTATAGTCCCACTAGTGCAAAGACATTTGCAGAGCGCGTCTGCCTGCGTTGCACACTACAACTCATTCTAACCAAGCCATTATACTAGCAAACACTCAGTGTACCTAGTGGCATCCTATACGTGGCTATTGGACTTTGCTATAGTCCCACTAGTGCAAAGACATTTGCAGAGCGCGTCTGCCTGCGTTGCACACTACAACTCATTCTAACCAAGCCATTATACTAGCAAACACTCAGTGTACCTAGTGGCATCCTATACGTGGCTATTGGACTTTGCTATAGTCCCACTAGTGCAAAGACATTTGCAGAGCGCGTCTGCCTGCGTTGCACACTACAACTCATTCTAACCAAGCCATTATACTAGCAAACACTCAGTGTACCTAGTGGCATCCTATACGTGGCTATTGGACTTTGCTATAGTCCCACTAGTGCAAAGACATTTGCAGAGCGCGTCTGCCTGCGTTGCACACTACAACTCATTCTAACCAAGCCATTATACTAGCAAACACTCAGTGTACCTAGTGGCATCCTATACGTGGCTATTGGACTTTGCTATAGTCCCACTAGTGCAAAGACATTTGCAGAGCGCGTCTGCCTGCGTTGCACACTACAACTCATTCTAACCAAGCCATTATACTAGCAAACACTCAGTGTACCTAGTGGCATCCTATACGTGGCTATTGGACTTTGCTATAGTCCCACTAGTGCAAAGACATTTGCAGAGCGCGTCTGCCTGCGTTGCACACTACAACTCATTCTAACCAAGCCATTATACTAGCAAACACTCAGTGTACCTAGTGGCATCCTATACGTGGCTATTGGACTTTGCTATAGTCCCACTAGTGCAAAGACATTTGCAGCACGTCTGCCTGCGTTGCACACTCCAACTAATTATAACTAAGTTGCATTGTCAGGGATATTTATTCTTTATTATTCTGCTGTTAATAAAGCTAGACCACCACTGCAATCTTCACCACCTCTCAATTTTTACTACCACATTTTCAGTCCACAATCTTGTCGCAATCAACATGAGTGGCAAAATGACAGATGCTGGTGGAAAGGGGAAGAGGCGTGGTGGAAAAGGCAAAAAAGGTTTTGTCCGTGGGGAAGGTGGCAAAGCTCCATTATCATCTGCTGAAGATAGACCATCTACCAGCAAAAGTAAGATGTCTACTACTTACCGTGGACAATCCGATGTGCTCCCTTTTTTACGGACACGAACAACAGGAAGAAAGGTAGATGATGGGCAAAAAAGGAAAATGCTTGAATGGATCTCAAGTGGTCCAACAAGTGCCCTCTCAGCCACTTCAAGTACCGCATCCAAAAAACACCAGTCCTCTGAGTTGTCATCCCAATCACACTTGATTTCTCCCAGCTCTGAAGTCTCCATCAGCCCTGCACAGTATGGTGGAACTGAGATGGCTGAGTCTGCAGAGCTGTTCAGTCACACTATAGCCTGGGAATCAGAGGTCTGCTCCCAAGCTACAGTGAGTACAGAACAGGAAATGGTCTGCAGTGATGCCCAGAACCTTTGTGACTCAGATTCAGGCCGTGAGGACCAAGTTTCTGAGCATAATGTTGACCCTTTGTCACAAACTGTAACACCTGTGGTTATAGACAATGAGGAACATACTGATGAAGATGAGACGCAGATACCCGATTGGGATGACAACTTAAATATTCCGTCAGGGCAAGAAGAGGCTCGGTCTGAGGGGGAGGGGAGTGCAAACACAACAATTGATGATGACGTTCTAGATCCCACCTACTGTCAACCCCCAGTCAGGCACTCGAGGAGGTCAACAGAGGCGGTGGAGGAGGATGCAACCGACGACGAAGTTACCTTGCGCCTTCCTGGACAGAGTCGGAGCACTGGTAGCACGTCTACAACTGCATCCTCAGCCACCACTCTGCCTATGAGCATTATTCGGGGTGGATCAACAGGTCGCATGGCCTCTAAGCCTTGCCTAGCCTGGTCCTTTTTTCACATCGAAAAAGATCGCCCAACTCATGTGATATGTAACATTTGTCATGATTCTCTTAGTAGAGGTCAAAAGCTCAGCAGTTTGACAACTTCTTCCATGAATCGTCACATGAATAAATATCATAAGTCCCGGTGGGAAGCTCACCGTGCTGCAATGCGGCCTAGCGGAGCGAACCATCCACCGCCCGCCCCTTCCACTGCATCCGCGCGCTCTTCATCTTCTAGGACTGTGGGGACAGCTGCCACACCTGTTTTTCCACGCAAAACTTCCACCACTGTAACCGCAACAGGCAGTTTGCTTGTAAGGTCGTCAGTTGGTTTGGAAGGGGAAACAAGTGAGTGTGTACAGCTCTCTCAGACATCGATAGCACCAACGTTGGATGAAGGCAACATCATGTCTCCGCCTGCACTTTCCTCACAAACCTGCATTTTTCCAGGGACACCCTACTCAACACCGTCTACACACAGCAGCCAGATCTCTGTCCCTCAGATGTGGTCAAATAAAAGGCCACTTCCTCCGACCCATGACAAAGCTAAGAGGTTGACTCTATCCCTCTGTAAGCTGTTGGCTACCGAAATGCTGCCTTTCCGCCTAGTGGACACACAGGATTTTAGAGACCTTATGTCTGTCGCTGTGCCCCAGTACCAGATGCCTAGTCGCCACTACTTCTCTAAGAAAGGTGTGCCCGCGCTACACCAGCATGTCGCACACAACATCACCGCTTCCTTGAGAAACTCTGTGTGTGAACGGGTGCATTTCACCACCGATACTTGGACCAGTAAGCATGGACAGGGACGTTACATGTCGCTGACTGGGCACTGGGTAACTATGGTGATAGATGGTGAAGGGTCTGCTGCACAAGTCTTGCCGTCCCCACGACTTGTGTGTCAATCCTCTGTCTGTCCAAGTTCCGCCACTGCTTCTGCATCCTCCACCTCATCTGGGTCCTCCACCTCCGCCCCAAGCCTGCCTGGTCAGGCCACCAGCGTTCTCACTGCGCAGAAGGAATCACGCACCCCTCATTACTATGCTGGCAGCAGAGCGCAACGGCATCAGGCGGTCTTTAGCTTGACATGTCTTGGTAATAAGAGTCACACAGCTGAGGAGTTGTGGTCAGCTTTGCGGTCCGAGTTTAATAAATGGTTGTCTCCACTCAAACTGCAGCCTGGTAAGGCCGTGTGCGACAATGCTGCAAACCTGGGTGCGGCACTTCGCCTGGGCAAGGTGACACACGTACCTTGTATGGCTCACGTGTTGAACCTTGTCGTGCAGCAATTTTTAACACACTATCCCGGCCTAGATGGCCTTCTGAACAGGGCACGAAAACTGTCAGCTCACTTCCGCCGTTCAAGCGCCGCAGCAGAGCGACTTGCATCGCTCCAGAAGTCTTTCGGCCTGCCGGTTCATCGCCTGAAATGCGATGTGGCGACACGCTGGAATTCAACTCTCCACATGTTACAGCGACTGTGGCAGCACCGCAGAGCCCTGGTGCAATACGTCATGACGTATAGCCTGGGCCAACGAGATGCAGAGGTGGGGCAGATCACCCTGATGGAGTGGTCTCAGATCAAGGACCTATGCACCCTTCTGCACAGTTTCGACATGGCGACGAATATGTTTAGCTCTGACAATGCCATTATCAGCATGACGATTCCAGTCATTTACATGCTGGAGCACACGCTAAACACTATTCGGAGTCAGGGGATGGGACAACATGAAGGGGAGGAACTACAGGAGGATTCATATGCGCAAGGGACAACAACATCACGAAGGTCCAGACGTTCATCATCACCAACGCAGCAGGCATGGGACCATGGGGGACAGGGATCGACAAGGGCGCATAGTAGCAGGCGAAATGTTGAGCAAGGTGCAGGAGAACATGAAGAAATGGAGGACGAACTGTCCATGGACATGGAAGACTCAGCGGATGAGGGAGACCTTGGTCAAATTTCAGTTGAAAGAGGTTGGGGTCAGATGTCAGAGGAAGAAAGAACGGGTAGCACCTCTATGCCACAAACACAGCATGGACTTGGTCCGCATGGCTGCGCAAGACACATGAGTGCCTTTTTGTTGCACTACCTCCAACATGACAGTCGTATTGTCAAAATTAGAAGTGATGATGACTACTGGATTGCCACACTATTAGATCCCCGGTACAAGTCCAAATTTTGTGACATAATTCCAGCCATAGAAAGGGACGCACGTATGCAGGAGTATCAGCAGAAGCTGTTACTAGATCTTAGCTCGGCTTTTCCACCAAACAACCGTGCAGGTGCAGGGAGTGAATCTCCCAGTTGTAACTTGACAAACATGGGACGGTCTCGTCATCTTCAACAGTCTACCCGTACCAGTAGGACCTTTTCTGGTGCCGGTAACAGCAATTTTATGGAATCTTTTCATAATTTTTTTAGACCCTCTTTTGCAAGGCCACCAGAGACAACAAGTCTGACACATAGTCAACGGCTGGAGAGGATGATACAGGAGTATCTCCAAATGAACATCGATGCCATGACTGTGCAACTGGAGCCTTGCTCCTTTTGGGCTTCAAACCTACAAAAATGGCCAGAGCTCGCAACTTACGCCTTGGAGATTTTGTCGTGTCCAGCTGCCAGCGTTGTCTCTGAACGTGTATTCAGTGCTGCTGGGTGTGTGCTGACAGATAAGCGCACGCGTCTGTCCAGTGACAATGTGGACAGACTGACGTTCATCAAAATGAACAAGTCATGGATCCAGAAGGAATTTACTACCCCTGTGTCATCCTGGGGAGAGTAAATGCTTGTGGATTTGGAATGTGCTTGATGCAAATCAAAACATCCTGTTTGCAACTAGGGCCCAAGTGCTGCCACTGATGGGGTGGGTGTCTGTGTGGCCCAATTTTTGGAAAAAAGGGAGACTCCGCTTGGAGTAACCCTTGCTTGCTGTGTTTTTAAAAGAAGCCAAGATGAACAGAGCTGGGATCAGGAAAGACTTTGCTACCTACCCCGGTGTCATCCTGGGGACGGCTAAGAATAGCGTATTTTTGAATGTGCTTGATGCAAATCAAAACATCCTGTTTGCAACTAGGGCCCAAGTGCTGCCACTGATGGGGTGGGTGTCTGTGTGGCCCAATTTTTGGAAAAAAGGGAGACTCCGCTTGGAGTAACCCTTGCTTGCTGTGTTTTTAAAAGAAGCCAAGATGAACAGAGCTGGGATCAGGAAAGACTTTGCTACCTACCCCGGTGTCATCCTGTGGACGGCTAAGAATAGCGTATTTTTGAATGTGCTTGATGCAAATCAAAACATCCTGTTTGCAACTAGGGCCCAAGTGCTGCCACTGATGGGGTGGGTGTCTGTGTGGCCCAATTTTTGGAAAAAAGGGAGACTCCGCTTGGAGTAACCCTTGCTTGCTGTGTTTTTAAAAGAAGCCAAGATGAACAGAGCTGGGATCAGGAAAGACTTTGCTACCTACCCCGGTGTCATCCTGTGGACGGCTAAGAATAGCGTATTTTTGAATGTGCTTGATGCAAATCAAAACATCCTGTTTGCAACTAGGGCCCAAGTGCTGCCACTGATGGGGTGGGTGTCTGTGTGGCCCAATTTTTGGAAAAAAGGGAGACTCCGCTTGGAGTAACCCTTGCTTACATTGTTTTTAAAAGAAGCCAAGATGAACAAGTCATGGGTCAGCAAAGACTTTGCTACCTACCCCGGTGTCATCCTGGGGACGGCTAAGAATAGCGTATTTTTGAATGTGCTTGATGCAAATCAAAACATCCTGTTTGCAACTAGGGCCCAAGTGCTGCCACTGATGGGGTGGGTGTCTGTGTGGCCCAATTTTTGGAAAAAAGGGAGACTCCGCTTGGAGTAACCCTTGCTTGCTGTGTTTTTAAAAGAAGCCAAGATGAACAGAGCTGGGATCAGGAAAGACTTTGCTACCTACCCCGGTGTCATCCTGTGGACGGCTAAGAATAGCGTATTTTTGAATGTGCTTGATGCAAATCAAAACATCCTGTTTGCAACTAGGGCCCAAGTGCTGCCACTGATGGGGTGGGTGTCTGTGTGGCCCAATTTTTGGAAAAAAGGGAGACTCCGCTTGGAGTAACCCTTGCTTGCTGTGTTTTTAAAAGAAGCCAAGATGAACAGAGCTGGGATCAGGAAAGACTTTGCTACCTACCCCGGTGTCATCCTGGGGACGGTTAAGAATAGCGTATTTTTGAATGTGCTTGATGCAAATCTAGCTGTGAAGTGTACAACTGGGGCCCAAGTGCTGCCACTGAAGGGGTGGGTGTGTGTGGGGCCCAATTTTTGGAAAAAAGGGAGACTCCGCTTGGAGTAACCCTTGCTTGCTGTGTTTTTAAAAGAAGCCAAGATGAACAGAGCTGGGATCAGGAAAGACTTTGCTACCTACCCCGGTGTCATCCTGTGGACGGCTAAGAATAGCGTATTTTTGAATGTGCTTGATGCAAATCAAAACATCCTGTTTGCAACTAGGGCCCAAGTGCTGCCACTGATGGGGTGGGTGTCTGTGTGGCCCAATTTTTGGAAAAAAGGGAGACTCCGCTTGGAGTAACCCTTGCTTGCTGTGTTTTTAAAAGAAGCCAAGATGAACAGAGCTGGGATCAGGAAAGACTTTGCTACCTACCCCGGTGTCATCCTGTGGACGGCTAAGAATAGCGTATTTTTGAATGTGCTTGATGCAAATCAAAACATCCTGTTTGCAACTAGGGCCCAAGTGCTGCCACTGATGGGGTGGGTGTCTGTGTGGCCCAATTTTTGGAAAAAAGGGAGACTCCGCTTGGAGTAACCCTTGCTTGCTGTGTTTTTAAAAGAAGCCAAGATGAACAGAGCTGGGATCAGGAAAGACTTTGCTACCTACCCCGGTGTCATCCTGGGGACGGTTAAGAATAGCGTATTTTTGAATGTGCTTGATGCAAATCTAGCTGTGAAGTGTACAACTGGGGCCCAAGTGCTGCCACTGAAGGGGTGGGTGTGTGTGGGGCCCAATTTTTGGAAAAAAGGGAGACTCCGCTTGGAGTAACCCTTGCTTGCTGTGTTTTTAAAAGAAGCCAAGATGAACAGAGCTGGGATCAGGAAAGACTTTGCTACCTACCCCGGTGTCATCCTGGGGACGGCTAAGAATAGCGTATTTTTGAATGTGCTTGATGCAAATCAAAACATCCTGTTTGCAACTAGGGCCCAAGTGCTGCCACTGATGGGGTGGGTGTCTGTGTGGCCCAATTTTTGGAAAAAAGGGAGATTCCGCTTGGAGTAACCCTTGCTTACATTGTTTTTAAAAGAAGCCAAGATGAACAAGTCATGGGTCAGCAAAGACTTTGCTACCTACCCCAGTGTCATCCTGGGGACGGCTAAGAATAGCGTATTTTTGAATGTGCTTGATGCAAATCAAAACATCCTGTTTGCAACTAGGGCCCAAGTGCTGCCACTGATGGGGTGGGTGTCTGTGTGGCCCAATTTTTGGAAAAAAGGGAGACTCCGCTTGGAGTAACCCTTGCTTGCTGTGTTTTTAAAAGAAGCCAAGATGAACAGAGCTGGGATCAGGAAAGACTTTGCTACCTACCCCGGTGTCATCCTGTGGACGGCTAAGAATAGCGTATTTTTGAATGTGCTTGATGCAAATCAAAACATCCTGTTTGCAACTAGGGCCCAAGTGCTGCCACTGATGGGGTGGGTGTCTGTGTGGCCCAATTTTTGGAAAAAAGGGAGACTCCGCTTGGAGTAACCCTTGCTTGCTGTGTTTTTAAAAGAAGCCAAGATGAACAGAGCTGGGATCAGGAAAGACTTTGCTACCTACCCCGGTGTCATCCTGGGGACGGTTAAGAATAGCGTATTTTTGAATGTGCTTGATGCAAATCTAGCTGTGAAGTGTACAACTGGGGCCCAAGTGCTGCCACTGAAGGGGTGGGTGTGTGTGGGGCCCAATTTTTGGAAAAAAGGGAGACTCCGCTTGGAGTAACCCTTGCTTGCTGTGTTTTTAAAAGAAGCCAAGATGAACAGAGCTGGGATCAGGAAAGACTTTGCTACCTACCCCGGTGTCATCCTGGGGACGGATAAGAATGGCGTATTTTTGAATGTGCTTGATGCAAATCTAGCTGTGAAGTGTACAACTGGGGCACAACTGCTGCCACTGAAGGGGTGGGTGTGTGGGGCCCAATTTTTGGAAAAAAGGGAGACTCCGCTTGGAGTCACCTTGCGGTGTTTTACATGACTTTAGAAGGGCGTGCCATGCCTATATCTGTGTGTCCTCCTCTTTTTCCTTGTCCAGCTGTTTTGTTTTCGCATGAGTACATGTCCTTGTCACTTTCCCATGTGTTTGTGTTGTGTTGTGAGTTGTTTGTCACCTTTTGGACACCTTTGAGGGTGTTTTCTAGGTGTTTTACTGTGTTTGTGATTGCCTGCCATTGTTTCCTATGGGCTCGAGTTCGGTTCGTCGAACGTTCGACGAGCCGAACTCGAGCCAGACCCCCCGTTCGGCGAACCGCCTCGAGCCGAACCGGGACCGGTTCGCTCATCTCTACTGGAGAGACAATTTGTGTTAAAAAGTAAAATTTTAATTTTTTCCTTCCACATTGCTTTGGTTCCTGTGAAGCACCTAAAGGGTTAATAAACTTATTGGATGTGGTTTTGAGCAGTGTGAGGGGTGCAGTTTTTAGAATGGGGTCACTTTTGGGTATTTTCTGTCACCTAGGTCTCTCAAAGTCACTTCAAATGTGATGTGGTCCCTAAAAAAAATTATTTTGTAAATTTTGTTGGAAAAATGAGAAATTGCTGATGACCTTTGACCCGTTCTAACTTCCTAACGAAAAAAAAAATTGTTTTGAAAATTGCGCTGATGTAAAGTAGACAAGTGGCAAATGTTATTTAGTAACTATTTTGTGTGACATATCTCTCAGATTTATGGGCATAAATTTTCAAAGTTTGAAAATTGCGAAATTTTCAAAATTTTGGCAAAATTTCCTTAATTTTCACAAATAAACGCAAAAAATATCGGCCTAAATTTACCACTGACATGAAGTACAATATGTCACGAAAAAACATTCTCAGAATCGCCAGGATCCGTTGAAGCGTTCCAGAGTTATAACCTGTCAAAGTGACACTGGTCAGAATTGCAAAAAATGGCGCGGTCATTAGGGTGTTTTAATGGCCGGGGGTGAAGGGGTTAAATCACAGCTAGATTGCATGCTGGAAAATCAGTGCTAGGACAGTGCCATATACATAACAATTGCTGTGCTGCATTGAAATTCAAAGGACTCTACTCCCAACCATTATGGAACAAAAAAAGGAGGAACAAGAGGCGATCAATTAGGTCTATTTATTTTTATTGTGAATAAAAGTGCGGACAGGTGGGGGGAGTCAGACCCGGTATACATCACTACAGTCAACATGCACCAATTGTGCAAAGCATTATAAAAAAGTCAAGATTGTGAATACATATGCACCATCAAAGTTACAATACAATCTGCATAGGGTAAAAAATTCATCAGATATCCCTTACTGATTTATTGGGACTCGCTCATCCATACATGCACATATAGAGAGCACAGTATTGCAGTTTATTGGAGATCACATGAACTACTCCAAGTACAATTATGGACCTGTACCAAGGTAACTCTAATTGTCCTCTCTATATACGCATGGGAACCAAAAAATTCAGACATAATTCCAAGCGCAGAGCACGGAGCAGTTCATGAAGATAACACAGTTCTCTAGTTAGTGGGCAGAAATTACATGCCTAAAAAATTAGGCTTCCATGGATTTCTATGAGGGTGGTGATAATAAGAGCAATTGCTTGATATCCATGAATCATATGAAACGCTCCAGGCTCAGAACGCAGGAACACATGGCCAGAAATACGAGACTATAATTCATAGATCACTATACCAAAGGGCATCAATATAGGTCTCAATGACCCCCATATACATGGTGATCATAAAAAACACAAATGATTACAGGTACAAAGAACCTGGAGCAGTTCATGAAATAGTGGCACACACAAACAGAATATCCTTCATCTATTGTTGTAGTGTACAGAGGAAAAATGTATAGGATAGGGACACCATTCATATATAGATGATCATAACATCCATGCTCAGCAACGGAAAATTCCCATATAGTGCTGAAATAATGGTAATCACAAAGAATAGTGTTTAGTACCCATACAATACAGAGATTATAATCCCAAAAGTCCTCAGTCTTGAATTGTTGTTCATTATTTCACTATATGTACCTGCTTCTGCATATCTGTTTTTGGGCGATGCTCGTGCCTTGTGCACTGTATGAGTGATTGGTGGACATTATACTGCCACAGGTTCATGGAGTGCCATGTGCTCCATGATACTAGCGTGAAAAAATCTAGTGGTATTTCTCATTATATACAACTCTTGAAATTGTCAGTGTACAGATGAGGACTTTTGGGATTATAATCTCTGTATTGTATGGGTACTAAACACTATTCTTTGTGATTACCATTATTTCAGCACTATATGGGAATTTTCCGTTGCTGAGCATGGATGTTATGATCATCTATATATGAATGGTGTCCCTATCCTATACATTTTTCCTCTGTACACTACAACAATAGATGAAGGATATTCTGTTTGTGTGTGCCACTATTTCATGAACTGCTCCAGGTTCTTTGTACCTGTAATCATTTGTGTTTTTTATGATCACCATGTATATGGGGGTCATTGAGACCTATATTGATGCCCTTTGGTATAGTGATCTATGAATTATAGTCTCGTATTTCTGGCCATGTGTTCCTGCGTTCTGAGCCTGGAGCGTTTCATATGATTCATGGATATCAAGCAATTGCTCTTATTATCACCACCCTCATAGAAATCCATGGAAGCCTAATTTTTTAGGCATGTAATTTCTGCCCACTAACTAGAGAACTGTGTTATCTTCATGAACTGCTCCGTGCTCTGCGCTTGGAATTATGTCTGAATTTTTTGGTTCCCATGCGTATATAGAGAGGACAATTAGAGTTACCTTGGTACAGGTCCATAATTGTACTTGGAGTAGTTCATGTGATCTCCAATAAACTGCAATACTGTGCTCTCTATATGTGCATGTATGGATGAGCGAGTCCCAATAAATCAGTAAGGGATATCTGATGAATTTTTTACCCTATGCAGATTGTATTGTAACTTTGATGGTGCATATGTATTCGCAATCTTGACTTTTTTATAATGCTTTGCACAATTGGTGCATGGTGACTGTAGTGATGTATACCGGGTCTGACTCCCCCCACCTGTCCGCACTTTTATTCACAATAAAAATAAATAGACCTAATTGATCGCCTCTTGTTCCTCCTTTTTTTGTTCCATTGCATTAGCGATTTGGTCTTAATCCGTGGTCCCTATTCTGCATAATATATTATATTGTGCTGATTATTCACTATCGTTATGCAGAATTTATGTATGCCATTTCTTACTTCCCAACCATTATGTAGGATACTAGCTAGTGGCACATGTTACCTGGAGGAATGTAGTGGTCAGTGAGAGGTCCGTGTCCTTCCCAACGACCGTTTCGGCTATGGAGCCTTCATCAGGGGGCGTGGACTAATAAGGGGAAGTGAGGTTTAAAAGCAAGGCATCAGCCAATCAGCGCCGTTTGGCATGATCGTGCCGCACGCAGTATCCAGGACAATGCAGGACGCACCACGCTCGTCGCGCCACCCCCCACCCGACCATTCCGGTCACATGACCGCCGCGTGTGCGCATCACACGGCCGTCACGTGAGCAGACGTCACGCAGGGAGCAAGCAGCGCGATGACGTCCACCGCTCCTGGAATGCATGCGCACCATCATTCAAACCCACGGGATGAAAGGCAGGATTGCGTTAGTGATATATCATATGGATAAGATGTCATGAAAAGGGGGAATATTGAAGTGACCAATAGATGTCATATATACAAATACACACTGATACACAGTCATACATATGGTACCAGAAAATCTAAGATATTTTATAGAATATTTTGCAGCGTGTCATTCTGAATACAAACATTGCATGAAAGGGTACAATATATTTCTATATCTACAATTATATGAATATTAAGTGCAAATGGTCATATCAAATCGGGGAAAGAGCACCATGAATACAATATTGCTCCCACTCCATATCCGACAAGCCAGTTGACATATATGTCATTATGGCCAGATGCATAGAAAACAATGCTATTACAAGTTATTAATATATCATGGTTCTTCCTTCTTAGTGTGATCCTCTTTTTTTTATGTAGCCATATAGCAACTTCTGGTCATACAGAACACTCCAATTTCTACCCTCCATATGCAATCCTGGAAATAGGAGGAAGATGCCTAAGGTAGATCAAAAATTAAAAAATGAATATCATAATAATAATATTAAAAACAACCAAGAAACCCCCCCCCATGTTTTTAAAAAGAGGACCACGGCCATCACAATAATGGGGCATAGGAAATATTCTCATTCAGCCCCATAGGGTGAAGGGTTTTTAGCGTCCAGATCCAGCTTGTCTCCATCCTGGCCAATCTTTGACTGATCTTTCCCCCACGAATATTGGAGTCAAGATGGTCAATGCCCCTGACCCGTAACAATTTCGGATCAGATCCATGGTGTTGTCTGAAATGACGTGGGATAGTTTTAAGTGATAGAATATCAAGACAATTAGCCGCTTCGACTATCCCATTCAGGGGGTCTCGAATGCGCACTTTGAATTGTCTGGTCGCCAAGCCAACATAAATTTTGGGGCAGGGGCAGGTGGCATAGTAAATGACCTAAAAATCTCAGAAACTATTTTTTTAGAGGTATCTCAAATCAATATCACGTCAGAAAAATACTTATCCACTTTGAATACAAAGAAAATTTGTTTAAAAAATTATTAGCTTTATTTGAATATATTAAAAAAGGGTCCTTTGACCAGAACAAACATAATAAGACTTGTCGGACGGTCTCTAGGCACTTGGGAGACAGATTTGGAGATAAGTTAAAGAATCCTATTTTTTGAATTTGCTTGTCTTCACCAAATTAATCTGTGAAATCTATATGTGCCCATGGTGGTCTGTACCACATGTAGAGACGCCCTGATTATCTTGAAAGGGATAGAGAAGGGACATTTAAGGGTGAGCCGCCGAGGAATGGGGGCATCGTTTAATTAAGGATGTGCTCCATTGATAGGCAGGGATAGTGTCCTGAGGGGAAAATTAAGGACAGAATATAGCCCCACCCACTTTCTCAAATATTGATGTAATCTAGGGTGGAAGTGCTGTTGGGCATTCACTCAAAACCTCTCTATTCATAGTCTCAAACCACTTTGTTGACAATCTATTGTCATCTTTTATATGTGTTACTGCTAACTATATGTGTCGGTGTTGGTATTATGTTTGTTCTGGTCAAAGGACCCTTTTTTAATATATTCAAATAAAGCTAATAATTTTGTAAACAAATTTTCTTTGTATTCAAAGTGGATAGGTATTTTTCTGACGTGACATAGTAAATAACCGCCGACGTGGTACAGGTAATGAATTTTTTGATAGAGAAGGTGTGTTCCCCCATGGAGTCAATAAATGTGTCCGTCCTGTCCACATTTGGACAGGCCACACAGTGACCGCAAGGTGTACAGCCAATACGAGGGGCCACGGAGCCAAAAGGGGGTGGCTGAGCGCCTCCCTCATAGTGGCTTGCGACAAGTTGGTCACGAAGGTTTTTTGATCTCCGGATACTCTACATTGGCCTATTAGGTATCATCTGAGCCAAGATCGGATCGGCCTGCAGAACTGGCCAAAATTTCTGCAGGCACGATCTCATAGCTGGAAATTGGCCATGGCAATCTGTAACAAACCTCAGAATATCCCGCGGTTGAGATCTCTTGGGGGCATACAACAGGGAGTGATGGGTAGAATTTCTCGCCCTGTTGTAGGCTCTCTTTACACATCGCTTACTGTAACCTCTTGCATAGAATCTATGCTTAAGGTCCGGGGCTCTCTCTTCAAAATCAAGATCAGTGGAACAGATCCTGCGGAGAGGCAGGAACTGGCCCACTGGGATAGACCGGATCATGTGGCCAGGATGTGACGATGACGCATGCAACAGCATGTTCCCCGCAGTCTTCTTACGGAAAATGTCCGTTTTGGATAGTATTTTGGGGGACCCTTTTGACGATAACGTCAAGAAAGTCGACGGACTGGGCATGGTGAGTGAAGGTGATGCGGATATTTAAGTCATTGGAGTTCAGGACCTTCATGAAGTCATGGAGCTAAGTCTCCATACCCTGCCAGATGAAAAAGATGTCATCGATGTACCGTGTCCAATGGGGGACACGGTCCATCGATGGCAGCAGATCCGACAGGAAGAGGTCCCTCTCCCACAGTCCCAGGAACAGGTTGGCATATGAGGGGACAAAAGAGGCCCCCATCGCTGTTCCCTAGAGCTGCAGATAGAAGGACCCCTTGAAGACAAAAAAATTGTGAGTTAAAGTAAACTCCAATAACTCCATGATAAGGGCCACCATGTCCGATGATAAATTGGACATCTCTAGAAAGAATCGGGTGGCCTCGTAGTACATCATAATGTTTAATGCTGGTGTAAAGGGATTCTCCTTCCCCCGTCACCAGCATAGTATCATCACCAATACTCAGTCCGTCGACCTTCCTGAGGAAATCGCCTGTGTCCTTTAGTGAAGGATGGTAGTCCCTCAACAAGAGACTGGAGTTTGTTGTCAATCCAGCAATTTACATGCTCTAGAAAGTTCCCTCTGCCAGAAACAATTGGTCTTCCTGGAGGAAGATTCACATCCTTATGTATCTTCGGCAGGAGGTACAGTGTAGGGATCACTGTCTCAGATACCTGGAGAGCAGAAGCCAGCTCTTGGGTGATGACATTGCTATCTAGCACAATTTTTAGGATCCTATGAAGCAAGGTGGTAAAGGCAGACAGAGGGTTAAAGTTCAGCCTATTATAGCAGACCTTATCACGTAACTGCCTGAATGCTTCCTTTTCATAAAGATCCTTTGGCCACACCACAATGTTCCCACCCTTATCCGCCGGATTCAATACCACTCCAGGCAGAGTCCGCAGCTCACGCAATCTAGTACGTTCCTGCCAAGAAAGATTATCATGTGAGATACCAGATGGGATGTTATCAAATTCTTTAGAGACCAACTGTACAAATAATTCTACATTTGGGCAAGATGAAAGCGGAGGGAACTTTCTAGAGCGTGGACGTATTGAAGGAGGAATCTTACCTCCTTCAGTTGTAATATGTTCCGTGGCCAGTTCCTCAAGATCCCGTAGGGCTACTTGTTCCTCCTCTGTAGGAAAAAGTTTATGTAGATTAGTATCAAATGTTTTTTAAAAAATAGAGAGTGAGCAAACAGATGCAAATCCTTGGTGGCCACAAATCTATCACATCTGGCAGTGGGTGAAAAAGAAAAGCCCTTTTCCAAAAGGGAGATATCAGAAGAAGACAAGACATGCGAACTAAGGTTAATCACCTTATTGGAATGTTTGTATCCAGAGGTTCTATAATTGTTTGATTTCATAGCAGGTGTCTTATTCTCTCTGTCTCCCAATCAACAAGCCAGATCGAGTGGTGATATTAGATTGAAGGTAAGGTGCATCTGACTGATTCCTGACTGTAGACAGAGATGAAAAGGAGGAGGCGCGAGCAGCCCTAGGTGATCCAGAGGGATCCTGCCTCCAGGAATAGACCGTCTTTTGAGAGAAATCACGTAGATCACGGGTCCACTTTCTGGCCTGTGTGTCATGAATCTTTTTAACACAGCCATCGAGATTTTTCTCCAATCTCGAATCAAAGGTGGATATCTTATTTAGAGGACATTCCTCTTTAAACTTGGACTGAGCTTCATCCAATAAGGTGTCAATATTGGAAATATTTTTGGTATTTGACTCGACCAACAATTCCATGAAGATCGAGGAACATGCGTTGCAGGCATCTTCCCATCTCGAGATGAATGATTGATCATCAATAAAAAATTGATTTGATCATCAAATTCACACTGATACACAGTCATATGGTACCAGAAAATCTAAGATATTTTATAGAATATTTTGCAGCGTGTCATACTGAATGCAAACATTGCATGAAAGGGTACAATATATTTCTATATCTACAATTATATGAATATTAAGTGCAAATGGTCATATCAAATCGGGGAAAGAGCACCATGAATACAATATTGCTCCCACTCCATATCCGACAAGCCAATTGACATATATGTCATTATGACCAGATGCATAGAAAACCCAAGGGTTAAGAGTTTGGGTAATTCCAACATTTTTTATTGATGATCAATCATTCATCTCGAGATGGGAAGATGCCTGCAACGAGTGCGGTACGACATCCACAAGTGATCACAATCTTGAGGAGGCGTTCCTTGCAATTCAACAATTACATTTGAAAAGATCTAAATTGTGGTGGAACCGCCTATTTCTACAGAGATATATTTCTAAAAAATTCATACCCCGACGGTTAAGAGTTCGTGTCATTCCAACATTTTTTATTGATGATCAATCATTCATCTCGAGATGGGAAGATGCCTGCAACGCATGTTCCTCAATCTTCATGGAATTGTTGGTCGAGTCAAATTCCAAAAATATTTCCAATATTGACACCTTATTGGATGAAGCTCAGTCCAAGTTTAAAGAGGAATGTCCTCTAAATCAGATATCCACCTTTGATTCGAGATTGGAGAAAAATCTCGATGGCTGTGTCAAAAAGATTCATGACATACAGGCCAGAAAGTGGGCCCGTGATCTACATGATTTCTCTCAAAAGACGGTCTATTCCTGGAGGCAGGATCCCTCTGGGTCACCTAGGGCTGCTTGCGCCTCCTCCTTTTCATCTCTGTCTACAGTCAGCAATCAGTCAGATGCACCTTCCCTTCAATCTAATATCACCACTCGATCTGGCTTGTTGATTGGGAGACTGAGAGAGAACAAGACACCTGCTATGAAATCAAACAATTATAGAACCTTTGGATACAAACATTCCAATAAGGTGACTAACCTTAGTTTGCATGTCTTGTCTTCTTCTGATACCTCCCTTTTGGAAAAGGGCTTTTCTTTTTCTCCCACTGCCAGATTTGATAGATTTGTGGCCACCAAGGATTTGCATCTGTTTGCTCGCCTCTAATTTTTAAAAAACATTTCTTTGATACTAATCTACATAAACTTTTTCCTACAGAGGAGGAACAAGTAGCCCTACGGGATCTTGAGGAACTGGCCACGGAACATATTACAACTGAAGGAGGTAAGATTCCTCCTTCAATACATCCACGCTCTAGAAAGTTCTCTCCGCTTTCATCTTGCCCAAATGTAGAATTATTTGTACAGTTGGTCTCTAAAGAATTTGATAACATCCCATCTGGTATCTCACATGATAATCTTTCTTGGCAGGAACATACTAGATTGCGTGAGCTGCGGACTCTGCCTGGAGTGGTATTGAAGCCGGCGGATAAGGGTGGGAACATTGTGGTGTGGCCAAAGGATCTTTATGAAAAGGAAGCATTCAGGCAGTTACGTGATAAGATCTGCGATAAAAGGCTGATCTTTAACCCTCTGTCTGCCTTTACCACCTTGCTTCATAGGATCCTAAAAACTGCACTAGATAGCAATGTCATCACCCAAGAGCTGGCTTCTGCTCTCCAGGTTTCTAAGCCAGTGATCCCTACACTGTACCTCCTGCCGAAGATACATAAGGAATGTGAATCTTCCTCCAGGGAGACCAATTGTTTCTTGCAGAGGGAACTTTCTAGAGCATGTAAATCACTGGATTGACACCATACTCCAGCCTCTTGTTGAGGGACTACCATCCTTCACTAAGGACACAGGCGATTTCCTCAGGAAGGTCGACGGACTGAGTATTGGTCATGATACTATGCTGGTGACGGGGGATGTAGAATCCCTCTACATCAGCATTAAACACTGTAATGGACTTCGGGCCACCCGATTCTTTCTAGAGATGTCCAATTTATCATCGGACATGGTGGCCCTTATCATGGAGTTATTGGAGTTTACTTTAACTCATAATTTTTTTGTCTTCAAAGGGGTCCTTCTACCTGCAGCTCCAGGGAACAGCGATGGGGGCCTCTTTTGCCCCCTCATGCCAACCTGTTCCTGGGACTGTGGGAGAGGGACCTCTTCCTGTCAGATCGGCTGCCATCAATGAACCGTGTCCCCCATTGGACGCGGTACATCGATGACATCTTTTTGATCTGGCAGGGTATGGAGACGGAGCTCCATGACTTCATGAAGGTCCTGAACTCCAATAACTTAAATATCCGCATCACCTTCACTCACCACGCCCAGTCCGTCGACTTTCTTGACGTTATCGTCAAAAGGGTCCCCCAAAATACTATCCAAATGGACATCTTCCGTAAGAAGACTGCGGGGAACATGCTGTTGCATGCGTCTTCATCACATCCTGGCCACATGATCCGGTCTATCCCAGTGGGCCAGTTCCTGCGTCTCCGCAGGATCTATTCCACTGATTTTGATTTTGAAGAGAGAGCCTTGGACCTTAAGCATAGATTCTATGCAAGAGGTTACAGTCAGCGATGTGTGAAGAGAGCCTACAACAGGGCGAGATATTCTACCCATCACTCCCTGTTGTATGCCCCCAAGAGATCTCAACCGCGGTATATTCTGAGGTTTGTTACAGATTACCATGGCCAATTTCCAGCCATGAGATCGTGCCTGCAGAAATTTTGGCCAGTTCTACAGGCCGATCCGATCTTGGCTCAGATGATACCTAATAGGTCAATGTAGAGTATCCGGAGATCAAAAAACCTTCGTGACCACCTTGTCGCAAGCCACTATGAGGGAGGTGCTCAGCCATCCCCTTTTGGCTCCATGGCCCCTCGTATTGGCTGTACACCTTGCGGTCAATGTGTGGCCTGTCCAAATGTGGACAGGACGGACACATTTATTGACTCCACGGGGAAACACACCTTCTCTATCAAAAAATTAATTACCTGTACCACGTCGGCGGTCATTTACTATGCCATCTACCTCTGCCCTAAAATTTATGTTGGCTTGACGACCATACAATTCAAAGTGCGCATTCGAGCGCACGTGAATGGGATAGTCGCAGCGGCTAATTGTCTTGATATTCTATCACTTAAAACTATCCCACGTCATTTCAGACAACACCATCGATCTGATCCAACATTGTTACGGGTCAGGGGCATTGACCATCTTGACTCCAATATTCGTGGGGGAAAGATCGGTCAAAGATTGGCCAGGATGGAGACAAGATGGATCTGGACGCTGAAAACCCTTCACCCTATGGGGTTGAATGAGAATATTTCCTATGCCCCATTTTTGTGATGGCTGTGGTCCTCTTTTTAAAAACATGGGGGGGGGGTTTCTTGGTGGTTTTTAATATTATTATTATGATATTCATTTTTTAATTTTTGATCTACCTTAGGCATCTTCCTCCTATTTCCAGGATTGCATATGGAGGGTAGAAATTGGAGTGTTCTGTATGACCAGAAGTTGCTATATGGCTACATAAAAAAAGAGGATCACACTAAGAAGGAAGAACAACGATATATTAATAACTTGTAATAGCATTGTTTTCTATGCATCTGGCCATAATGACATATATGTCAACTGGCTTGTCGGATATGGAGTGGGAACAATATTGTATTCATGGTGCTCTTTCCCCGATTTGATATGACCATTTGCACTTAATATTCATATAATTGTAGATATAGAAATATATTGTACCCTTTCATGCAATGTTTGTATTCAGAATGACAAGCTGCAAAATATTCTATAAAATATCTTAGATTTTCTGGTACCATATGTATGACTGTGTATCAGTGTGTATTTGTATATATGACATCTATTGGTCACTTCAATATTCCCCCTTTTCATGACATCTTATCCATATGATATATCACTAACGCAATCCTGCCTTTCATCCCGTGGGTTTGAATGATGGATGCGCATGCATTCCAGGAGCGGTGGACGTCATCGCGCTGCCGCGCTGCTTGCTCCCTGCGTGATGTCTGCTCACGTGACGGCCGCGTGATGCGCAAACGCGGCGGTCATGTGACCGGAATTGTCGGGTGGGGGGTGGCGCGACGAGCGTAGTGCGTCCTGCATTGTCCTGGATACTGCGTGCGTCACGATCATGCCAAACGGCGCTGATTGGCTGATGCCTTGCTTTTAAACCTCACTTCCCCTTTATTAGTCCACGCCCCCTGACGAAGGCTCCATAGCCGAAACGGCCGTCGGGAAGGACACGGACCTCTCACTGACCACTACATTCCTCCAGGTAACATGTGCCACTAGCTAGTATCCTACATAATGGTTGGGAGTAGAGTCCTTTGAATTTCAATGCAGCACAGCAATTGTTATGTATATGGCACTGTCCTAGCACTGATTTTCCAGGATGCAATCTAGCTGTGATTTAAGGACACATTGATACAAGACTGTGGCTCTGCCCCCTGTCACATAGTGACACATTTTGGCCTGGGGAATTGCTGACACTCTGAGTCCATATATACACATCTTTACTGTTTTGTAATTATCAATTTTCTATGGTTATGATACCATTTTGCCAGTTTCTGATATTTCTTGATACTTGTTTATACGATTTTGTCAGTGATTGATGGCCTGTGCCCTCACTTGTTTCGTGCTGCCCCGCACCTACCCCTGTGTCAATAAAGACTATCACTTTTGCATATTGGACTTTGGTCGTGTGGTTTCTCCTTGTATTATTATTATTACGACTTGTCCTCAGTCCTCATCCAGTCCCTCATGAACACTATGGTTTCCTCCATGTTTTATATGTGTATCTGGTAAATCATGGTGTGGCTGTGGCTCTATTTGAATTCCTCATGAATTGAACGTCAGGTTGTTCATCGTACCCGGGGTAGCACACATCGCAGTGTGTGACACCACGGGAACGATGAACAGATCTTACCTGCATCCCGCGGCTCCCGGCCAGCAATGCGGAAGGAAGGAGGTGGGCGGGATATTTACGTCCCGCTCATCTCCGCCCCTCCGCTTCTATTGGCCGGCTGCTGCGTGATGTTGATGTGACGCCGAACGTCCTTCCCACGCCAGGAAGTGGACGTTCGCCGCCCACATCGAGGTCGTATGGACGGGTAAGTACGTGTGACGGGGGTTAATCGTTTGTGCGGCACATTCAACAAAATTGAACGTGCCGCACATACGATGGGGGTGGTTATTATCGCATACGATATCGTATGCAGAATCGTAACATGTAAAACAGGCTTAAAGAGACATAATTTTTAAATAAAGTGATTTTCATATTGATTGTGCCTATCAACAAGATCAAGTTGCCTGAAAATACCGCCCCAATTTTAGGCAGCGGGTCCTCTACTTTGTTCTTTATACAGTACAGACCAAAAGTTTGGACACACCTTATCTCTAGAACAACTGTTAAGAGGAGCAGCAGGCCTTCATGGTAAAATAGCTGCTAGGAAACCACTGCTAAGGGTAGGCAACAAGCAGAAGAAACTTGTTTGGGCTAAAGAATACAAGGAATGGACATTAGAGTAGTGGAAATTTGTGCTTTGGTCTGATGAGTACAAATTTGAGATCTTTGGATCCAACCACTGTGTTTTTGTAGAAAAGGTGAATGGATGGACTCTACATGCCTGGTTCCCACCGTGAAGCATGGAGGAGGAGGTGTGATGGTGTGGGGGTGCTTTGCTGGTGACACGGTTGGGGATTTATTCAAAATTGAAGGCATACTGAACCAGCATGGCTACCACAGCATCTTGCAGTGGCGTGCTATTCCATCCAGTTTGCATTTAGTGGGACTATCATTTATTTTTCAACAGGACAATAACTCCAAACACACCTCCAGGCTGTGTAAGGGCTATTTGACTAAAGGCCGCTTTACACGCTACGACATCGCTAAAGCGATGTCGTTGAGGTCACGTAATTTATGACGCACATCCGGCCGCGTTAGCGATGTCGTTGCGTGTGACACCTATGAGTGATTTTAAATCGTCGCAAAATAGCTAATCGGTGACATGCCCCCCTATTCCCAATTATCGTTGCTGCTGCAGGTACCATGTTGTTCGTCGTTCCTGCGGCAGCACACATCGCTATGTGTGACACCGCAGGAACGAGGAACCTCACCTTACCTGCGGCCGCCCGCAATGAGGAAGGAAGGAGGTGGGCGAGATGCTCCGCTTTGATTGGGTTGCCGCTTAGTGACGTTGCTGTGACACCGAACAAACCGCCCCCTTAGAAAGGAGGAGGTTCGTCGGTCACAGCGACGTTGCTAGACCGGTAAGTAGTGTGACGGGTCCGCGCGATTTTGTGCGCCACGGGCAGCGATTTGCCTAGAGCGCACTAATGATGGGGGTGGGTATGAACGCTAGCGATTTCGCTAGCGAGATTGCAGCGTGTAAAGTGGCCTTAAGAAGGAGAGTGATGGGGTGCTACGCCAGATGACCTGGCCTCCACAGTCACCAGACCTGAACCCAATCAAGATGGTTTGGGGTGAGCTGGACCGCAGAGTGAAGGCAAAAGGGCCAACAAGTGCTAAGCATCTCTGGGAACTCCTTCAAGATTGTTGGAAGACCATTTCCGGTGACTACCTCTTGAAACTCATCAAGAAAATGCCAAGAGTGTGCAAAGTAGTAATGAAAGCAAAAGGTGGCTACTTTGAAGAGCCTAGAATATAAGACATATTTTCAGATGTTTCACACTTTAAGTATTTCATTCCACATGTTTTAATTCATAGTTTTGATGCCTTCAATGTGAATCTACAGTTTTCATAGTCCTGAAAATAAAGAAAACTCTGAATGAGAAGGTGTTTTGGTCTGTACTGTATATTGTGTGTCAAATAGTGGTATATATTTTGTAAAAGAAATCAGCCACTGGATCTGGTATACAGGTAGGATATAACTATTAGCTAAGTACCCAGCTCAAAAACTACGCCTAAAAATTAACTTTTAATAAATATATTTAAAATATCAACAAACAACACGAAGAAACCATGCTCAGCAGGTGCCACATGTATTGTGGTGTAATACCAGGTAATTACCTTTTCGATATAAAGCAACAGTACACCACTATTAGAAATGCAGCAATGATAATATAGGTCAATACTATTATCCTCTATATCAAAAAAAGGAACCTTCTCACCAGTCTTCTGTAGACATGATATTGTTAGGTACACTTTTTAAACAGGAACCATCAAAAAGTCATAGGCATGAATAGGAGGATAAAGAGGAATCCCCCCAAAAAACAATCCTGACAAAATCAATGAAAAACACAAAACCGCAACCACAATTTTGTATTAGGCTAACTGGATACGATTTTTTAGAAAAAATATATATCTGCTATAGGAAACATTATGGATATATAAGGGGGGCTAGAGTAGAAAAGGAAAAAAACATCACCATCTTATATCCTCACAGCTATCGCTCAAAGGTAGCCTTACCTATCATGTGGGGGTCGGCACCCTATAAGAACAGTGGCTGGTGCCCCAACTCGGCCTCGAATCTATACAAAGGGTGCAAAAGAAAGTGTTTCATTCAGGCCCAGGGGTTTTACAGTTTTCTGCGCATCTGCACGTTTTCATGCGCGGAATGGTACGTTCCACAATGCCTCTGTATGACGTGTGCGTCTCATTAATGGGCGTTCCTGGAAGAGGGGCGGGATACCGATGGGCGGACATGACGTCACACGCCATCTCGGCGGATTTAAACATCAAAAAGCAGTGAGTAATGGTAGCACGGCTGTGCAGCATCATGCGCGCCTGATGTCAGGATCATAGTGAGTAAACTGCCTTAACCCCTTCACGACCATGGACGGATCTTTCCGTCATGGATCGTGTCCCGGTAATCCCCGCCCCCTGCCGCGGGCAGGCGGCGTGGATCGGCACACATATCAGCTGTTTTCAACAGCTGACATGTGTGCCTACATGTTCCGAGTGGAATCGCATTCCACCCGGAACATTAACCCCTTAGATCTCGCTGCCAAAGTCTGGCAGCGAGATCTATATGCGCGCGGCCATCTTTTTTTCTTACCTCCGCCCCCTCCGGACGTCACGTGAGTGATCACGTGACGTTCGGTGGTTGCCATCGTAGCACAGGGTCATGTGATGACGCCTGGTGCTAAGAAGTTTCACTTTCATTCTTCCTCGGCACGGAGCAGAGGAAGAAAGAAAGTGACTATTTCTGCTGTTTACAGCGGTATAGCTGTGATCAGCAGATAGCGATCAGCAATCGGATTGCTGATCGCTATAGCCCCCTAGGGGGACTAGTAAAATAAAATAAAAAAAGTAAAAAAAAAGTTTTAAAAAATTAAAAAAAAATAAAAAAACCTAAAAGTTCAAATCACCCCCCTTTCCCCCCATTGAAAATTAAAGGGTTAAAAAATAAATAAATATACACATATTTGGTATCGCCGCGTTCAGAAATGCCTGATCTATCAAAATATAAAATCAATTAATCGGATTGGTAAACGGCGTAGTGGCAATAAAATTCCAAACGCCAAAATTACGTTTTTTGGTCGCCGCAAGTTTTACGCAAAATGCAATAACAGGCGATCAAAACGTAGCATCTGCGCAAAAATGCTACCATTAGAAACATCAGCTCGAGACGCAAAAAATAAGCCGTCACTGAGCCACAGATCCCAAAAAATAAAAACGCTACGTGTTTCGGAAAATGGCGCAAAACGTGCGCCACTTTTATTGGACAAACTTGTGAATTTTTTTTAACCCCTTAGATACAAGTAAACCTATACATGTTTGGTGTCTACAAACTCGCACCGACCTCAGGTATCATACCCACACATCAGTTTTACCATATAGTGAACACCGTGAATAAAACATCCCAAAAACTATTGTGCCATCACACTTTTTTTGCAATTTTTCCACACTTGGAATTTTTTTGCTGCTTTCCAGTACACCATATGGTAAAACTTATGGTTTCATTTAAAAGTATAACTTGTCCCGCAAAAAACAAGCCCTCATATGGCAAGATTGACGGAAAAATAAAAAAGTTACGGCTCTCGGAAGAAGGGGAGCAAAAAACAAAAACGCAAAAACGGAAAGTGCCCCGGGGCTGAAGGGGTTAATGATACTGACCGTGGCTAACTTGTTTTTAGATAATGTTGATAAAAAATGTTTTAATATCTATAGCGGCATGTGTCGGTCCTATCTGGGACAGTAAAGGTCTGTTCAGACACGACGTTTATCGCTCTCCTGAAGATGAGGAAGAGAGTGGACCCCAGACGTGATTTTTTTCAGCTGACAGTTATATCAGATCCTTAAGCAATACCTGGGACTGGGGGATCTTCTAAATGTCAGGTTCTGTCTGACAGCGGTTAAAAAGGGACATAATATCATGTCTACAGAAGACTGGTGAGATGGTTCCTTTTTTTGATATAGAGGATAATAGTATTGACCTATATTATCATCGCTGCCTTTCTAATAGTGGTGTACTGTTGCCTTATAATATCGAAAAGGTAATTACCTGGTATTACACCACGATACATGTGGCACCTGCTGCGCATGGTTTGTTCGTGTTGTTTGTTGATATTTTAAATATATTTATTAAAAGTTAATTTTTAGGCGTAGTTTTTGAGCTGGGTACTTTGCTAATACTTGTATATATTTTTTACTTTTTTCATCAGTGACTACAATAGACCGGCTCTGGATACTTTGAATGTGTTTACTTTTTGCTCTTAGGAACAGAGAAGTATGCCACATGCAGATTGGCCACGATAGACAGTCACTGCAGCTGCTTATTAGCCTTTGCCTGAGAGTTAATGGTAATTATCCTTTATTCCTAGTTTTGTATATTGCTTTAAAATACAAAATCTGCATATCCCCCAAGTCACCTACTGTAGAATGAAAGAGAAGGATGACTCACCCTCTACTGTTACATTCTAATTGTATATGTATAATTGAATTTCTCCTGTTAACTTTTCTTAGGTAATTCAATTTATTTAGTTTATTTGTACATCTTCTATTTTAACCTGTTCTGTATCAGACATATGCTACAAAAGCGATGTCTTGTCTTTTGTACTGTGTATCATTTTTCAATATAATTTAGTAAACTGAGTGATTTATTCAATAATTCTAGGCTTAATATTGAAATCACCCGGTTTCTCTGTGACTGAAAAGTATCACTGTGTGCACAATTACACGGGGAAATCTTAAATCACTCTTTAAGACCGCCCACTTGACACCTAATCCTTTAATGAGGTGTGGTCTCAATTAATAAAATACAATCTTTTCCCATGAAATATTATATTAATTTGCTTGTTTCCTTCTGCTCCATTTTCCAGGCCAACAGGTTGACTTTAAGTGAAATTTGATCGCCTAGCATTTTTATTTTTAACCCCTTCAGCCCCCAGCCTGTTTTCACCTTAAAGACCCGGCCATTTTTTGCAATTTTGACCAGTGTCACTTTGACAGGTTATAACTCTGGAACACTTCAACGGATCCTGGCGATTCTGAGATTGTTTTTTCGTGACATATTGTGCTTCATGTCAGTAGTAAATTTAGGCCGATATGTTTTGCGTTAATTTGTGAAAATTTCGGAAATTTGGCGAAAATTTTGAAAATTTCGCAATTTTCAAAATTTGAAATTTTATGCCCATAAATCTGAGAGATAGGTCACACAAAATAGTTACTAAATAACATTTCCCACTTGTCTGCTTTACACCAGCGCAATTTTTGAAAAAAAAAAAAATTCCGTTAGGAAGTTAGAAGGGTTCAAAGTTCATCAGCAATTTCTCATTTTTCCAACAAAATTTACATAAAAAAAATTTTTAGGTACCACATCACATTTGGAGTGATTTGAGAAACCTAGGCGACAGAAAATACCCAAAAGTGACCCCATTCTAAAATCTGCACCCCTCACTCTGCTCAAAACCACATCCAAGAAGTTTATTAACCCTTTAGGAGCTTCACAGCAACCAAAGCAATGTAGACGAAAAAATGAAAATTTTACTTTTTTAACACAAAAATGTTACTTTAGCCATAAAAATTAGTATTTTCACAAGGGTATCAGGAAAAATGCATCATAAAATGTATTGTGCATTTTCTCCTGAGTACGCAGATACCTCATATGTGGTGGAAATCAAATGTTTGGGCACACGGCAGGACTCGGAAGGCAAGGAGCACCATTTGAATTTTTGAACGCAAAATTAGCTGCACTCATTAGCGGACGCCATGTCGGGTTTGAAGACTCCCTGAGGTGCCTAAACAATGTAGCTCCCCCACAAGTGACCCCATTTTGGAAACTAGACCCCTCAAATATTTTTTCTAGATGTTTGATGTGCACTTTGAACCCCTGGGGGCTTCACAGAAGTTTATAACGTTGAGCCGTGAAAAGAAAAAAAATTTTTTTTACCACAAAACTGTTGCTTCAACCAGGTAGCTTTTTTTATCACAACGGTATCAGGAAAAAATGCACCATAAAATGTATAGTGCATTTTCTCCTGAGTACGCAGATACGCCATATGTGGTGGAAATCAAATGTTTGGGCACACGGCAGGACTCGGAAGGCAAGGAGCGCCATTTGAATTTTTGAGTGCAAAATTAGCTGCACTCATTAGCGGACGCCATGTCGGGTTTGAAGACTCCCTGAGGTGCCTAAACAATGGACCTCCCCCACAAGTGACCCCATTTTGGAAACTAGACCCCTCAAATATTTTTTCTAGATGTTTGATGTGCACTTTGATCCCCTGGGGGCTTCACAGAAGTTTATAACGTTGAGCCGTGAAAAGAAAAAAAATTTTTTTTACCACAAAACTGTTGCTTCAACCAGGTAGCTTTTTTTATCACAACGGTATCAGGAAAAAATGCACCATAAAATGTATTGTGCATTTTCTCCTGAGTACACAGGTACCTCATATGTGGTGGAAATCAATTGTTTGGGCATACGGCGGGGCTCAGAAGAGAAGGAGCGCCATTTCACAGTAAAATTGGTTGGAATTATTAGCAGACGCCATGTTGCATTTGGAGACCCCCTGAGGTGCCTAAACAATGGAGCTCCCCCACATGTGATCCCATTTTGGAAACTAGACCCCCCCCCCCCCATACAAAAAAATTAGTTTGGCGAAATAAAAAATACAGACATCAGTAAAAAAAAAAAAAAATGAATAAAAAAAAAAAAAATATGAGCGCCTGCCACTAAGACCAGTGCCAAACGTGAGAGCAATGCACGAGTCTCGCATCGCATCATCCACTCCAGTCTGGAAGCAAGCAACTGCGCTGGATAATGCGATGCGAGAGGGCGGGGCGGCAGATGAGAAAGGGCGCAGCGGATGGAAGATGGGAAAGTGCGCAGCGGATGGAGGAGCGGCAGAGGATGGGAAAGGGCGCAGCGGATGGAAGATGGAAAATGGCGCAGCGGATGGAGGAGCGGCAGAGGATGGGAAAGGGCGCAGCGGATGGAAGATGGAAAATGGCGCAGCGGATGGAGGAGCGGCAGAGGATGGGAAAGGGCGCAACGGATGGATGATGGGAAATGGCGCAGCGGGTGGAGGAGCGGCAGAGGATGGGGGGGGGGGGGTGAGATGGGGATACCTACCTTACAGGATGGATCTAGGCAGCAGGATCACAGCAGACAGAAGAGGCAGCAGATGAAGGAGGCAACAGATTGAGGAGGGTGAGAGGGGGCAGTAGATGAAGAGGATGGGAGAGAGCAGGCAGCAGATCGGGGAGGGGGGCAGAGTCTGATGGGAGAGAGAGATGGCTCATGGAGGAGGGGGGGCCCCAGAACATGGAGGGGGGAGGGGGGAGGGTGGCTTGCAGCACATGTGGGGGGGGGAGGGTGGCTTGCAGCACATGTGGGGGGGGAGGGTGGCTTGCAGCACATGTGGGGGGAGGGTGGCTTGCAGCACTGCAAGCCACCCTCCCCCCCCACATGTGCTGCAAGCCACCCTCCCCCCCCCACATGTGCTGCAAGCCACCCTCCCCCCCACATGTGGAGCACTGCAAGCCACCCTCCCCCCCACATGTGGAGCACTGCAAGCCATCCTCCCCCCCACATGTGGAGCACTGCAAGCCATCCTCCCCCCACATGTGGAGCACTGCAAGCCATCCTCCCCCCACATGTGGAGCACTGCAAGCCACCCTCCCCCCACATGTGGAGCACTGAAAGCCACCCTCCCCCCACATGTGGAGCACTGCAAGCCACCCTCCCCCCACATGTGGAGCACTGCAAGCCACCCTCCCCCCACATGTGGATCGGAGCGGCGGCCGGGACAGCGGTGGATCGGAGCGGCGGCCGGGACAGCGGTGGATCGGAGCGGCGGCCGGGACAGCGGTGGATCGGAGCGGCGGCCGGGACAGCGGTGGATCGGAGCGGCGGCCGGGACAGCGGTGGATCGGAGCGGCGGCGGGGACAGCGGTGGATCGGAGCGGCGGCCGGGACAGCGGTGGATCGGAGCGGCGGCCGGGACAGCGGTGGATCGGAGCGGCGGCCGGGACAGCGGTGGATCGGAGCGGCGGCCGGGACAGCGGTGGATCGGAGCGGCGGCCGGGACAGCGGTGGATCGGAGCGGCGGCCGGGACAGCGGTGGATCGGAGCGGCGGCCGGGACAGCGGTGGATCGGAGCGGCGGCCGGGGACAGCGGTGGATCGGAGCGGCGGCCGGGACAGCGGTGGATCGGAGCGGCGGCCGGGACAGCGGTGGATCGGAGCGGCGGCCGGGACAGCGGTGGATCGGAGCGGCGGCCGGGACAGCGGTGGATCGGAGCGGCGGCCGGGACAGCGGTGGATCGGAGCGGCGGCCGGGACAGCGGTGGATCGGAGCGGCGGCGGGGACAGCGGTAAATCGAGCGTGGCGGCGGGGCGATCGGAGACAGGGGCGAGCAGCTGGGACAGGGGCGGGCGAGCGGCTGGGACAGGGGCGGGCGGGCGAGCGGCTGGGACAGGGGCGGGCGGGCGAGCGGCTGGGACAGGGGCGGGCGGGCGAGCGGCTGGGACAGGGGCGGGCGGGCGAGCGGCTGGGACAGGGGCGGCGAGCGGCTGGGACAGGGGCGGGCGGGCGAGCGGCTGGGACAGGGGCGGGCGGGCGGGCGAGCGGGGGCAGCAACTTACCGATGGGCACCCGCAGAGCTTCGGCTTCCAGGGACGGTCACAGGCCGCAGATCCACATTGATTGGAGAGAGCGGTCACAAGACCGGTCTCTCCAATCAGAGCTGGGGGCGGGTGAAGCATCGATCACCCAGCTCCAGCCAATGGCCAGTGCTACAGCAGCACTGATCAGGGCTGGATTTCAATGTTCCAGCCATTTTCAATGGCTGGAACATTACAGTGGCTGTAATTGGCTGAGCGGCGTTCGTCAGCCAATCACAGCCTCTGTAGGTTCGGGGAGGAGGCACCACCCCTCCTGACGTCAGGCAGAGGTCCCCTCCTTCCCGAATCCACCGTTTAAGTAAATAAATTTCACTCCCCGGGGCTCCGGGACCGCGATTTCGCCAGGACGTACTGAGTACGTCATGGGTCCTTTAGCACCATGTCACCATGACGTACTCAGTACGTCCAAGGTCGTTAAGGGGTTAATAACACATTGCATTGAGCAATTGAAGAAAGAAAAATGCATAGGACCCTTGACATGAGACCAATTGGTGATAACCTGTGCCATTTAGCTATTGTGGGTATAGGAAGCCTACAGTACTCAGCATAAATGAGTACACCTACAGATATGTCAGAAAACCTTTTAAAGGGAACCTGTCAGGTCCAATATGCACCCAGAACCACGAGCAGTTCTGGATGTATATTGCTAATCCCTGCCTAACTATCCCTGTATCTAGTAGCATAGATAAAGAGATCTTTAGAAGAAGTCTTGGAACTCAGTCTTGCCAATATTTTGGAAAATGTTTAATGAGATAATGATTAAAATCTTACTTTTATCAATATTTATGATGAGCACTGTATTGTAGGTCTGTATCAAGGCAATCTCAAGCTAGTATCTTTGTAAAAGGAGATGTTTTGGCAAAATAACATTAGTTCTCTTGCTGGGGATCTGAGCTTTCCACCCGACTGTCTGTTAGAACTAAGTATCAGTAATGCTTGGACCCACTTCTTTTCTGGTAGCTAAATAGATGGCCATTGACTATAATGGGAGTCCATATAGCAGAACTAGTTGGACTTATGTTGGAAAATGTCTTTGCAGATGCTCAATTTTAGTGAGAGAGAGGGGTCCAAGGACCCACTAGAGTACTAGACATCGAGTGACCCACGGCATAGAACAGGCTTCCGCCAGTCTGCTGGTAGCATGCATAATATACAGTAGTGCTACTTGCAGAAAACAATAAGACAGTATATACACATTTGTTCATCTAAGCAAAGGTTTTTTAAATAGCTAACACGGTTGAAAAAAGACATGTCCATTAAGTTAAACCAAGGGATGTGAAAACATAGTGGGGAAAAAAATGTTTTAGTCAGCCACCAATTGTACAAGTTCTCCCACTTAAAAAGATGAGAGAGTCCTGTAATTGACATCATAGGTAGACCACAACTATGAGACAAAATGAGAAAATAAATCCAGAAAATCACCGCGTCTGATTTGGCAAGATTTTTTTTGCATAATTATGGTGGAAAAAAAGTATTTGGTCATCTAAAAACATGCAAGATTTTTGGCTGTTACAGACCTTTAACTTCTTTAAGAGGCTCCTCTGTCCTCCACTCATTTCCTGTAGTATGGGACCTGTTTGAACTTATCAGTATAAAAGACACCTGTCGACAACCTCAAACAGACTGTTACGGTTCCCGTTTCTGGGGATCTGCGTGTCTCCTTATCCTTTGCTGTGGTCTGGCTATGTTATTTCTTGGTCCCAGGTCTGTGTGGTGCTGGAGACTATGTTCTGATTCCATGCTACTGAGCATGTGCGAGACTGGAGACTGGAGACTAAGTCCTATCTTGGAGCCACTGCACATGTGCGGGTGACATAATCGCTGACACGAGGTCACATGTCTCTGACACATTCTAAGCCGATTGGCCGCTGGTCATATGCTTATGACGCTTTGCTCTGTGATAGGCCAGCGTGACATCATTGCTGACGTTCTCGCAGCGGATTGGCTGGTGTCCTCCATCTTGGATGAGGCACATAGTCTATATAAGACCCTGACGCACGCTGCTTGGCGCTCAGTCCTCTTGGTTCCTGCATAGGAGTAGACGCTCTGTGCATGTCCGTTGCGGCACCTATTGTCTATCTAGGTGAGCGTTATCGGTAGGGTAACGCTCTTGTACCTTGCATCTTATGCTGTGGTCCGTATCCTCGCACCTTAGTGGAGCGGACATAGGCAGGTGCTTGCTGCACATGGTCTGACTGGGCCTTGTAGTTCTACTCTGAGGTGAGCGCTATCGGTAGGGTAGCGCTCCTGTACCTTTCAGCCGTACTGTTGTCCGTGTCCTCGCACCTTAGTGGAGCGGACATAGGTAGGTCAGGTGGTTGTTGCCTTCTAGGGTAACGCTCCACTATGCTGCCTCCTGCAGCAGTCCGTATCCTCGCACACTAGGGGAGCGGTCATAGGCAGAAGTTTCAAGCTAGCAGCATTGCTGCTGTATGTATCCTTACACCACAAGTGGAGCGGACATAGGTAGGTGCCATATTGCACACACTACACCTAGTCTCTGTGACTGTTAACTGACACAGGTGCTTGCACGCTCACAGATTGTGAGACTTCTATGCACTTTTATGTTGTATTCCTCACTCTTTTGCATTTCCACTCCTATGTTATGCTAAGAGGTAGTCGCTGTGACTTAACCAGTATACGCCGCTATTGGCCTTGGTGACACTGTGACGCAACAGTGTCAGTACCGCTTTGGTGGTACAGGTTTCCCCTATCCTCTGCCCTACTCTGCAGCAGAGCTCTGCACGGTGGACCCTGACTGTCGGATAGCCTTCCATTCCCTTATTATCCGACAGCCCTTGTAACACAGTCACACTCCAAACTTCACTATGGTGAAGACCAAAGAGCTGTCGAAGGACACTAGAAACAATATTGTAACCCTGCACCAGGCTGGGAAGACTGAATCTGCAATAGGCAAGCAGCTTGGTGTGACTAAATCAACTGTGGGAGGAATAATAAGAAAATCAAAGACATACAAGACCACTGATAATCTCTCTTGATCTGGGGCTCCACACAAGATCTCACCCCGTGGGGTCAAAATAATCACAAGAATGGTGAGCAAAAATCCCCGATCCACATGGGGGGACCTAGTGAATGACCTGCATAGTGCTGGGACCACCGTAACAAAGGCTACCATCAGGAACACACTACGCTGCCAGGGACTCAGATCCTGCAGTGCCAGACGTGTTCCCCTGCTTAAGCCAGAACATGTTCGGGCCCCTCTGAAGTTTACTAGAGAGCATTTGGAGGAGACAGAATGCTGAGTTGCATCCACAGAGCACCATTCCTACTGTGAAGAATGGGGGTGGCAACATCATGCTTTGGGGCTGTTTCTCTGCAAAGGCCCAGGCGACTGATCCGTGTACATAAAAGAAGGAATGGAGCCATGTATCGTTAGATTTTGGGTGCAAACCTCCTTCCATCAGCAAGGGCATTGAAGATGAAACGTGGCTCGGTCTTTCAGCATGATAATGATCCCAAACACACCACCAGGGCAATGACAAAGTGGCTTCGTAAAAAGCATATGATGGTCCTGGAGTGGCCAGTCTCCAGATCTCAACCCCATTGAAAACTTTTATAGGGAGTTGAAAGTCTGTGTTGCCCAGCGACAGGCCCAAAACATCACTGCTCTAGAGGAGATCTGCATGGAGGAATGGGCCAACATACCACCCACAGTGTGTGCCAACCTTGTGAAGACTTACTTTGACCTCTGTCATTGCCAACAAAGGATCTATAACAAAATATTGAGATGAACTTTTGTTATTGACCAAATACTTATTTTCCACCATAATTTGCAAAAAAATCTTGCCAAATCAGACGCGGTGATTTTCTGGATTTGTTTTCTCATTTTGTCTCTCATAGTTGTGGTCTACCTATGATGTCAATTACAGGCCTCTCTCATCTTTATAAGTGGGAGAACTTGCACAATTGGTGGCTGACTAAATACTTTTTTTCCACACTGTATAAAAGGAGGGAGTATAAGTACTTCCATAAAGCATGACCCAGTCTTCTCTAAAGAGTAAAGGGGGCTTTACACGGTACGACCGATTGTGCAATTTCACAATCGATCGTACCCGCCCCGTCCTTTATGCGTCACGGGCAAATCGCTGCCTGTGTCGCACAAAGTCAGTAACCCCCGTCACACATATTTACCTCTCGTGCGAACTCGCTGTGGGCGGCGAACGTCCACTTCCTGGAGTGGGAGGAACGTTCGGCGTCACAGCGACGTCACACGGCCGCCGGCCAATGGAAGCGGAGGGGCGGAGATAAGCGCGACGTAAACATCCCACCCACCTCCTTCCTTCACATAGCCGGCGGCGGCCGCGTATCGTTCTCGGGGTGTCACACGGAGCGACGTGTGCTACCCCGGAAACGATGAACAACTAAAATAAACGATATTATGGAACCTAGTGAGCAGTACACGACTCACGATTTGTGAGCGATACTGCGTCGCTAGGAGGTGTCACACAGGCCGGCATCGCCAGCGATGCCGGATGTGCGTCACAAAAACCGTGACCCCGACGATCTATCGCACGATAGATTGTCTAGTGTAAAGCAGCCTTAAGTTTTTCCCTTCAGATCCAGAGAGTTGATTCACTGGATCAACATTCAGAACAATCATTTTATACATTATGCAACTTTCTTCTTAAAAACCATCTAAGCCCTTTTTTTAAACCATCAGTGTTCCTGTTTGTTACCAACTTCAGAGGTAGACTATTCCACAGATTAACAGCTTTCATGGTAGAGAATCCTTGTCTCTGGTGATTGAACCTGTTTTTTTTTTTTTTTTAAACAGATGGAGTGAGTAATTGTTATTTGAGGGGTTTATATGAAACACCTTTTGACCATATTTTTTGTGTAGGACATTTATATACTTTTACAAAGACATCATGTCCCTTCTTATTTGTGTGTTCCCAAGACTAACTAATTGTAATTATTTTAATTATTCCTCCTAAGATTTCACAGGTTTTTTTCCTTTTAGTCTGTGACCTATAAGTTCAACAGGATCCTTCTTTTACAAGTGACTCTACTGCTTATACTCCCCCAAGAACATATGGTGACAACATATTATTACTGCCCAAATTACATTTATCCGCAATGAAAGTCTTCTAAATGGATTCATAAACACTCATTTTATCAAAGTTGGAAGCCGAGTGTTAAGGGTGCTTTACACGCTGCGACATCGCTAGCGTGTACTGTTGCTAGTGATGTCGCGAGCGATAGCACCCGCCCCCGTCGTTCGTGCGGTATGTGGTGATTGCTGCCGTAGCGAACAATATCGCTACGGCAGCATCACACGCATATACCTGTTCAGCGACATCGCTGTTGCTGCCGAACAATCCCTCCTTCAAGGGGGAAATGTGTCACAAAATGGCCGCCCAATAGAAGAGGAGGGGAGGAGATGAGCGGCCGGAACATGCCGCCCACCTTCTTCTTTCCTCCTTTCCGATGGACGCAGGTAGGATGATGTTTGTTGTTCCTGCGATGTCACACACAGCGATGTGTGGTGCTGCAGGAACGACAAACAACCTCCGGAATGAAACACCAACGACATTATGATTTGGAGCGACGTGTCTACGTTTTTTGCCGTTTTTGCGATCGTTGATCGTCACTCCTAGATGTCACACGCTGCGATGTCGCTAACGATGCCGAATGTGTGTCACAAACACCATGACCCCGACGATATATCGTTAGCGATGTCGCAGCGTTTAAAGCACCCTTTAGGTTATGTTCACACTCTTGTTTTTACTGTTGTTTTTCTGATCTGTTTGAGAAACTTAAAAATATAAAGGACTCATTCATTGATTTTTTTTTTTTTTTTGGAACGTCATCCTCTTGCATCTGCTTGTTTGTTATCCTTTTATTAATTGGACACAGAAAGCTGATCTGTGCAAATTTGTTTCTATCAAAACAAAACAGATAGTTGACAGATTTTCTTTTTTACGTTACACACAATAGAAATTTGTTTATTGGATGCTTTTAAGCACCCCAGTATGGTAGAGGTGTTCAGAGACTCCTCTAGTCAAACACAATCTTTCAAGACTACAAAAACGGAGGGAAACTGGTGCAATTGGGCAACTGAAGTGTCTGTCTGTCTTTGTAACATACCTGTCTCATGGATCGCTTCAAAAAACTGATCATTTAGTTTGTGTTTAGTCTGTGTTTGCATCCGTTACTGTTCTTTTCCATTTTGATCTTCAACTGGCTCTGTTACTGGCTCTGTAACAGCTTACTCCAGAGTGGAAGTATGAACATAACCTAGAGGAGCTTGAACAAGGCAGTAGAAACAGCTCTGCAGCATGGTGTTTGGGAGAGAAGGAGGCAGAAGAAGGTAATGAAGTATATTCATAACTTAGTAAAGGATTATCTATGATTAAAAAGAAAAAAAGTTTCGCTCCTCTTTAAGACTTTAGAGAAGACTCTGCATCCTATTTCTGCAGTGGCGAGAAGGTTGGCAGTAGATGAGTGAACCCGTGGAAGTTTGATTCAGTTGGTTCAGTTGGACGATTGAAAAAGTTTGGTTTGGGTTTCGGACTCTTCAACACCAATAGAAGTCATTAATTGGGCAGTTTGGGTCTCCACCCCCATGCAGTCAACCATAAACAGATCACTTCCGGGAAAGGGTGGTTGGAGTTTTTCCTTATTTTTTTGGGGGGGGGTGCACTTTATATCCGATCATGCTGTTGTTACACCCAGTGCAAATCTTCCAAACATTGCAGACAGCTCATATTTGGCTGAGTACCGAGAATAGTGATACTTACATGAGTGTTTTACATACGTAAAGCATCTGAACACTGTTTTTTTTTGTAAAATCTGTGTTCGTTAGAAAATTGAACCTTGGGTTCGCTCATTTCTAGTTGTCAGTGGTGAATTATATCACTAGTTTTGTCCACCTGCTCAATTGAGGATGTCAGCAGCTTGGTGGCTGGAACTCTTGACTTCTGTAAAGGGACACTTAAAGGGAACCTGTCAGGTCCCCTATGCTAACCCAGCAGTATTCACATGTGTATGTCCAAATTCCCTTGCTAACCAGCCCTGTATAACGCTATTCACTAATATGAATGTTTAACAAAAACAACATAAACCTTGCTGTCCCTATGATAATTAGGGCCTTGACTAGTCGAAGCGGCATTAGTTTCCCAGACTAGTCAGCCCTTTTTCCACGTTATCATGCCCCTGTAGGCATGGTAAGATGATTTCCATGAGCCAATGTCACTGCCAGCTAATGGAAATCTTGTGCATGCGCCCCACTTTTTTCGGCCTTGTCAGTGCTCATCAGAAGCAGGGTGTGCGATTCCTGGCTTCATTAAGTGTACTGCACATGACCGGAAGTTCAGAAGATGGCTCATGTACACTTCTTCTGAACTTCCGGTCATGCACATGTGTAAAATAAAGCTGAGAAGTGTACACCCGGCTTCAAAGGTGTACTGATGTGGCGAAAGTGAGGCATGTGCATGCGTGAGATTTCCAGGAGCTGACTTGTAGAAATCATGTTATCACGCCCACAGAGGCACGCTAACACGGAAACACGGCAGACTAATCTGGGGAAACACTGCCCTTTCGACTAGTCACATCCCTAATTAGCTTAGGAACAGCGAGGTTTATACGTCGTTCTTTTTAATCATTCATATTAGTGAAAAGTGTTGTAGAGGGCTGGTTAGGCAGGGAATTTGGGCATGCAGGTTACAATGCTGCTGGTTTGGAGGGCAGAGGGGACCTGACAGGTTCCCTTTAATCTATAATACTGGACACAAGCCATGAATAAAGTTGTCTCTTTTCTCAGATAAAAAAGCAGATTATTTCTCATCTCATACGAGTATAAGACTGCACGGGTACTTTTAAAGACGTTTTCACAAGTGACATTTATCACCTTTCGACCGAATATATGATCAATGTTTGATTGCTGCGACCTCCACCAAATGCCAGAAAGGGGCCATGATCCACGTCTGCAATGGTCCTCCATTCAATGCCAGTAACAGTCCAGCCCTGTACTCGCTTCATCCCTTAATGCCATAGATGTCAGATGAAGCAGCAGTGCACATGTGACCATGCCACTCGATTCATTCTCTGACCACACTGGTAACAATGGAGAATCAGGACCCCTGTTCTTCTCCTTGTGGGCCTTTCAGTGGTTCAGTCTGAGCTTCCGTTCTAACTCCCGCCAAACAGGTTTCAGAAGTATGTGCTGGAGCATTGACTATAATGGTGCAGATGGAGTCACCATGTTCTCTATCGTGCACTATTTCGGTAGTATATGCCTATTGGAGGTGGACACCCAGATGTAGTAGACTGTGTCTGAGTATCCACCTCCGGTAAGCTTGTACTCCCGAAAATGGTGCACGACAGAGCACATGGTGACTCCGTCTACAGCATTATAGCCAATGGGCCCGTTTTGCTGGGGGTTCGGACGAAAGCCCCGATGGGACCACTGAACGGGGAGAGGAATGCATTGTGAAAGCAGGCCTACTTATGAATAGTTGTGGATGAAATGCCAGAACAGCCCATGTCCACGAGAGCCGGTGTTTGTTAGTACCTTTCTGCTCTTGCTCATGGAGGTGTCCTGAGTGGGTGACATGCTGTACGGCATAGGGGCAGATGTTGTCCTGAGAGGGCCATTCTTCGGAGAAGTTTGTTTTTGACATTTACCTTACAAAACATTCCTTTTTAGCAAACTATTACTGAGAAGGGCAATTAAGTTTCTTTTATTCAGGGTTATTCCTGTTTTACTGTTAATCATTTCTGTGTCTAAGGGTACCATCACACTAAACGACGTACCAGTGATTCCGACCATGATACGACCTGGTCAGGATTGCTGGAATGTTGCTACAGGGTCGCTAGTGAGCTGTCAAACACTCAGATCTTCCCAACGATGCAGCAACGATACGACGACTCATAACGACCTGTACAACGAAATCGGCGATCGCTGGGACCCTGTCACATAGCACGATTCAAATCTTGATTAGTAACATAGGCGTGCATCTACATTGCCTTTTCCGCGCCCCCTCTGCTCTGATTGGTGGTCGTAACTGCGTTGTGACTGGGCGGCCTTGTCTTTAGAGAAGGCAACATAATAGTGCTTCCATCCTCTCCATCCTTGTCCATCCTACAATCCCAATGCAGAATGGATTGTATTACGATCTGTTGCTACACGCGGTCCGGGACAAGTGAATTCAGCCCTTTGAAATGTGCTGCGATCTACAAGCCAGGACAGAGGATGGAAGCGGCCAATCCGAACCCAGTAGCGATCACCAATCAGAACAGAGAGGGTACGAAAAACAACGAAGATGTACGCCTACGTGAGTCGCGAACAAGGTCGTTGGGACTGTATTACGATCTGCTGCTACACGCGATCCGGGACAAGTGAATTCAGCCCTAAGAAATGTACTGCGATCAACAAGCCAGGACAGAGGATGGAAGCGGCCAATCCGAACCCAGTAGCGATCACCAATCAGAACAGAGAGGGCGCGAAAAACAACAAAGATGTACGCCTATGTGAGTCGCGAACAAGGTCGTTGGTAAGGTGTCAAACACACCGATGCGTGCTACCCTGCGGGAGCCCGACGACCGAAAAATGAACCAGAACAGTGTGTAACGACCAGCGATTTCACAGCAGGGGCCAGGTCGCGGCTTAGTGTCACACACAGCGAGATCACTGATGAGGTCACTGGTACGTCACAAAACCTGTGACTCAGCAGCGATCTCACTAGCGACCTCGCTATGTGAGAAGTATCCCTAAGGGCAGATTCATCATTGCATTTCTACCAGTATTTTGGAGTGAATACCTCTCAATTAATCGTCTAGTGATTTGTGACAATTTAAGTAATTTGCACCTTTTTTCAAGTTGTCCTTTGTTATTTGGTTAGGTGTAAAGCCTTTATTAGACGGGGCAAAAATTGTGCAGAAAATCACAATATCGCTCAAAACAGAGTGATATTCGCAGTGTATAATAGCCGCTAGCGATCGTAATATAGTTTGATTCTCGTGAAACCAGAGCTTTTCATCTTGCTTAAAAATGATCGCTTGTCGGCATAAAATTTCACTGTAATAAGTCGCTAATAACTGTAATACATGCTTTTATGAATGACTAGCAATTTTCCATCGACCTCAACAGGGATCTTTATGTGAACATTTGCTCGGGTAGTAATGAGCTTGTACGCACGATAACGACGCGATAACTATTCACTCGTCAATCATTATCGTTAAAGAACATTCATGTCTAATAGGGACTTAATTCTCCTCCAGTTCCCCCTGGAGTGATTCACACCAGTCAAAGTGTTGCATTTCTGTGATATTTTGCAAAATGTGTGACCTTTTGCACAAAAAGTTTATAAAAACAGTTAAAGGAAGAACCCCCCCGGCCTTGCACAATTTTGGGCGTTGTGCAAACTTTATGATACACGTGCATCATTTTGATGAATTTGACACAATTAACGTCAGAGAAAACCACAAGTCAAAGAAGAAAAGGGACTTCGAAAAAATCCAAGTGATGAATCGGTCCTTTTAATTTTAGATCTTCCTTCTAAATCCAAATACATTACAATTTACGATGTGTTCTTCTTTACCTTCTTGCCTTTTCAGACGTCTGCAGTTAGGATGCAATCTTCGATAAGACTGGTGATGTGTGGAAGATTCAGCCGAGTCTACAGCTCATCTCTTCTGCACAGAAGGAAGTTTTGCCAGAAAACGGCATCTTCAGAAAAGGTCCTACACCAACCTGTAATGCTTCATGAAGTCCTCAGCTGCTTGGCTCTGAAGCAAGGCCAGGTTAGTTGCTCCTGTTTACAATAAACGTCATAGACAGTGTAAATTTTGGAAATTTATAAATCATTTCCAGGACCCCCACTTTTGTAAATGAGTTGTCTTATTACAGATCTCCCCTTAATAAAGCTTCTAGGTCAGCCACACATTTTACCTGTGGTGCCTTCTGCAGGGGTAATGTGGTATTACATGGTGGCCATCGAGTTGGTCTTTCAGAGCAGCCATCTGACTTGGTTAAAACAGGGACGTCCTGAACAGAGAAGCAGCCTCTATAACAGGGGTGGGCAATTAATTTTCCCATGGGGCCGCATGAGAAATTGGGATTGGTTTAGAGGGCCGGACTAATATAATGACCTCAGTTCTACCCAATATACTACATCACTACACCCCCTCCATATACTACACCTGTAATAAACTACACCACTACACCCCTATATACTACACCTGTATTATACTACACCCCCATATACACCTGTATTATACTACACCACTATATAATACACCTCCGATATACTACATCATTACACCCCATATACTACACCTGTAATATAGTACACCTCCATATAGCACACCTGTAATATACTACAACTCCATATAGTACACCTGTATTATACTACACCACTATATAATACACCTCCAATATACTACATCACTACACCCCATATACTACACCTGTAATATAGTACACCCCCATATAGCACACCTGTAATATACTACAACTCCATATAGTACACCTGAAATATACTACATCACTACACCCCTATATACACCTGTAATATACTACATCACTACACCCCTATATAGCACACCTGTAATATACTACACCTCCATATAGCACACCTGTAATATACTACACCTCCATAGAGCACACCTGTAATATACACCTCCATATAGCACACCTGTAATATACTACACCTCCATATAGTACACCTGTAATATACTACACCTCCATATAGCACACTCCATAGAACACACCTGTAATATACACCTCCATATAGCACACCTGTAATATACTACACCTCCATATAGTACACCTGTAATATACTACACCTCCATATAGCACACCTGTAATATACTACATCACTATACCCCCATATACTACACCAATATATACACCTCCATATAGCACACCTGTAATATACTACACCCCCATATGTCACACACCCTGCTCCCTATACAGCCTGCACCCCCATATCACACACACTACACCCCATACAGCCTGCACCCCCATATCACACACACTACACCCCCATATATCACACACCCTGCCCACATATCTCACCCTGCCTGTACCCCAACTTACCCCTCTCAAACACTCTGCACCCCTTCACATCCTTCTGTCAGTCTGCAGCCCTCATATGCCACTCACCCTGCAACTCCATCTTCCCACATATGCCACTCACCCTGCAGCTCCATCTTCCCTCATATGCCACTCACCCTGCAGCTCCATCTTCCCTCATATGCACTCACCCTGCAACTCCATCTTCCCTCATATGCCACTCACCTTGCAGCTCCATCTTCCCTCATATGCCACTCACCCTGCAGCTCCATCTTCCCTCATATGCACTCACCCTGCAACTCCATCTTCCCACATATGCTACTCACCCTGCAGCTCCATCTTCCCTCATATGCCACTCACCCTGCAGCTCCATCTTCCCTCATATGCACTCACCCTGCAACTCCATCTTCCCACATATGCCACTCACCCTGCAGCTCCATCTTCCCTCATATGCACTCACCCTGCAGCTCCATCTTCCCTCATATGCACTCACCCTGCAGCTCCATCTTCCCTCATATGCCACTCACCCTGCAGCTCCATCTTCCCTCATATGCACTCACCCTGCAGCTCCATCTTCCCACATATGCACTCACCCTGCAGCTCCATCTTCCCTCATATGCACTCACCGTGCAGCTCCATCTTCCCTCATATGCCACTCACCCTGCAGCTCCATCTTCCCTCATATGCACTCACCCTGCAGCTCCATCTTCCCTCATATGCAATCACCCTGCAGCTCCATCGTCCCTCATATGCACTCACCCTGCAGCTCCATCTTCCCTCATATGCACTCACCCTGCAGCTCCATCTTCCCTCATATGCACTCACCATGCAGCCCCCCCCCCTCATGTCCCCTCTTTTCTCATTACCAGTCATCATGTGTCCACATCTCCTTCAGGATTCAGTATCTTTGCTTTCTGCCCGGCATCCTGTGTCTCCTCCCACACAGTCACATGGGCGTGACATCATCGCAGGTCCTGCAAGATGAATTATTCCGTCTGCTGTGCTGCTTCTTCTCCTGCCCGGCGGGAACTTTTGAAATGACACACGCAGCGCAGTACTGACAACATCAGAGCGCGCGCGTGTGTCACTGACAATTAGTGCCTCCAGGGAACAGAGGAAAGACTCCTGCGTTCCGCTGCCTGCACTGACTGTGCGGACCTGCACAGGATCTCTCTCTGCTTGGCACGCTGCAGCCCGGCTCCACTGCATCGGCTGAAGACGGGCGGACCGGTCACAGAGAGCAGGCGGGCCGGATGTGGCCCGCGGGCCGCCCATTTGCCCGGGTCTGCTCTATAAAGTCAATGTACCCTAACAGGACATATGGCCAGGGGATACTTTAGTGAGAGAGCCTATATAAAGGAACATTCAATGTTATTTATCCCCTTTTTCACAAGGATTTTACTGGCAGTTTTTTTATTTAATTTTTTTATGACGTTCTATCATAAAATTAATTTCCAATTAAATTGACAAGACACTTTTTTCTGTAAATATATACATAAATATATATATATATATATATATATATATATATATATATATATATATATATATACATAGTATATACTGTGTGTACATATGTGTATTTTCCATATATATATATATATATATATGGAAAATATATATATTTTCCATATATATACCGTATACATATTATATATATGGAAAAAACTTGGCACATATGCTGTAGGTGCTAATTTATAGATAGTTATCTCTATGACCACAGAACCTTAACCCATCTCTGACATAGGAGGTAATAGTGGGATGGTTTTTAAAGGGGTGGTTCACCCATATTTTTTATTGTCTAGATCGATATTATATTGAGAAGCAATGTTTCTTTCAAATACCTTGTGTTGGCAATAGTGCCTGTGAGAGGCGCTATTGCAGACCGCTGTTCCCCGTCCAGTGACGTCACCGTCAAATGCTGCACACGACACATCCGTGCAGCCAGCTGCATTCTGAGCCCATCTGCTCACTGCTCCTCTCTCTTCCCTCACAGCACAGCACGTCTCTTGCTTGCAGCGTTCTGCGAGGAGGGAGGGGGAGCAGAAGATGCACTGTGCTATGAGGGAGGAGGGAGGGGGGAGAAGAAGACGCACTGTGCTGTGAGGGAGGAGGGAGGGGGGAGCAGAAGACGCACTGTGCTGTGAGGGAGGAGGGAGGGGGGAGCAGAAGACGCACTGTGCTGTGAGGGAGGAGGGAGGGGGGAGCAAGTGACGCGCTGTGCTATGAGGGAGGAGGGAGGGGAGAGCAGATGGGCTGTGACAGCAGTGAAACACCGCTCACAGCTCAGAGTCTGGAAGAATGCAGCCGGCTGCACGGATGTGACATGTAAAGCATTTGACGGTGACGTCCCTGGACGGGGATCAGCGGTCTGCAATAGCGCCTCTTACAGGCACTATTGCCAACACAAGGTATTTGAGAGAAACATTGTTTCTCACTATTATATCGAACTAGACAATAAAAAATATTGGTGAACCACCCCTTTAAAGCAAATATTTAGGTTACTTTCCAAACTTCTGCAGTTACCAGCAGGGTTGCGGAGTCGGTAAGCCAAACCTCGAACTCCTCAATTTTCCTGACTCCAACTTCGACTTCACGACTCAGACTCTCTCATACAGTTGAAATCAAAAGTTTCCATCCACTATCTATAAAGACACATCTGCATGGTTTTCTCACTATCTGACATGAAATCAGAATAAACCTTTCTCCTTTTAGGTCAATTAGGAACCAAATTTATTAATATTTGCCAAACGCCAGAATAATGAGAGACAGAGAGAGAAAACTTTAAGGCATTTTTATTACATTATGCAAATTCAAAGTTTTCCACAGAAAACGGTCCTGGTTTTCCAAGGATGCATCTGTGTGACAACCGTTCCTTTCCGTATACAATACCTGAGCTAATATCAATAAGTCAGCCCAGGTCACTGCAGGGCATGACGAGCGCCGACGTCATGAGGTCAGCTAGGTACATTACCTGCAGTGATGAACGCCGCTGCACTCCTGACATCAGCGCTCACCACTGACTTCCACTGTCCCCTACGTTCACAAGCAAAGTATCGCGCGAGCTTGTGACGTCATCGCTAGTCATAGTCTCGGGCCGCCCGCGAGACTTGATGTGCGAACGTGGCTGGCATGGAAGTTGGCGATGAGCGCTGACATCAGGAATGCAGCGAACTTCATCACAGCAGGTAATGATGTGAGCTAACCTCCAGATGGCAGCGCTTGTCATCCCACAGCTATTTGCACTGCTGTGCACGCAGATGCGACACACTGCAGTTCGAGCAGCTGTGAGGCTGGCAGAGTAGTGGGACACAAACTAGATGGGCACCCAACGTAAGTCACATGGAAGTGCTTCCGTGTGGCTTCCAGAGATTTTGCGAACCCATTGACTTGTATTATGTCATGGTCCGCAATTATGGAACAGAATAGGACATGTTCCATAATAACGGAACGGACATATGGCATCAGATGTGTTTTTTGTAGGAACTGATGGCACACGCAACTGCTTCCGTGTGCCATTCGATCCTACACAAAAGACATTGAAAAGATGGTCCTGTCAGTAGGTCCGCAAAAAAACAGGAAGTGAACAGGACAAACGAAATGGTCGTCTGAATGAGCCCTTACACTGTATGACCTGGATCAAACGTTTTGGATATCCTTCCACAAGCTTCTCATCATAATTGGTAGGAATTTGGGCCCATTCCTCCTCACAGAACTGGTATCACTGAGCCATGTTTGTAGGCCGCCTTGCTCGCACCAGGCCTTTCAGCTTTACCCATACATTTTCAGTAGGATTGAAATAATAATATATAATATTCAAATTTTCTCTCCAGGACAGGAGACAAACTCTAGCGCAGCACCACCTATTGGAAGTAGCGATCCTAAAAGTTAAATGTGGATTTTTAACAATCCTTTACAAATAACTTAGGATATATATGCCAGATCAGAATCCCAATTTGCAGACACGGTGTTTCGTGGTGCTTGCCCCTCGTCAGTGCAAAGTATGGGGTGTCTGATCTGGCTATGAGAAGCTTTGTGGGACCACGGGGGAACTCTATTCTCCTTATGGAGACATTGCAAGCCAGTCTGACTGGATGCTAGTAAGGGGACTTATAGCTGCCATGCCCCTCTGCAAAATATTCAAATTTTCTCTCCAGGACAGGAGACAAACTCTAGCGCAGCGCCACCTATTGGAAGTAGCGATCCTAAAAGTTAAATGTGGATTTTTAACAATCCTTTACAAATAACTTAGGATATATATGCCAGATCAGAATCCCAATTAGCAGACACGGTGTTTCGGGGTGCTTGTCCCTCGTCAGTGCAAAGTATGGGGTGTCTGATCTGGCTATATAATATATAATATTTAATCACTTATATAACGCTATTAATTCCATAGTGCTTTACATACATCAGCAACCAGGACTTTGTGATGGCCACTCCAAAACATTGACTTTGTTTTCGATAAGCCACTTTGTAACCAGTTTGGTAGTATGCTTCGGGTCAATGTCCATTTAGAAGACCCATTTCTGCCAAAGCTTCAAGTTCCTCGCTGATGTCTCAAGATTTTGCTTCAATATTGCCACATAATCTTCTTTCCCCATGATGCCATCTATTTTATTAAGTGCACCAGTCCCTCCTGCAGCAAAACAACCCTAAAACATGATGCTGCCACCCTGTGTTTCACAGTTGGGATGGTGTTCTTCTTAGGCATCAAAGCTTCTCCCTTTTTCCTCCAAACGTAACGATGGCCATTATGGCCAAACAGTTCAATTTCAGATTTGCCAGGCTACAGGACATGTTTCCAAAATTAAGGTCTTTGTTCCTGTGCGCATTTGCAAACATTAATCTGGCTTTTCTATGTTTCTTTTGGAGTATTGGCTTCTTCCTGGCAGAGGGGTCTTTCATCCCATGTTGATACAGTACTCGTTTCACTGTGCATAATGACACAATCTTTCCAGATTCCGCCAGCATCTTCACAAGATCTTTTGCTTTTGTTCTTGGGTTGATATGCACATGTCTGACCAAAGCACGTTTATCTCTGATACACACAACCCATCTCCTTCCTGAGCACTGTGATGGCTGGACATTCCCATTTTGTTTGTACTTTCGTATCATTGTTTGTACAAATAAACGAGGCATCTTCAGGTACCTGGAATGTCCACCCAAGGATGAACCAGACTTGTGCAAGTACACAATTCTCTTCCTGAGATCTTGGATGATTTCTTTTGACTTTCCCATGATGCTACACAAAGAAGCAGTGTGTTTCAGGTGTGCATTAAAATACATCCACAGGTGTGTCTCTAATTAACTCAGATGTTGCCAATAAACCTATCAGAAGCTTCAAAAGACATGACCTCATCATATGGGCTGTCCTATATTGTTTAAAGGCATAGTACTCTTAGGGGTACTTTGCACACTACAATATCGCAAGCCGATGCGTGCGGTGCCGAGTGCGATAGTACCCGCCCCCTTCGTAGCAGCGATATCTTGTGATTGCTGCCGTAGCGAACATTATCGCTACGGTAGCTTCACATGCACTCACCTGCCCTGCGACGTTGCTCTGGCCGGCGAACTGCCTTCTTCCTAAGAGGACGGGTCGTGCGGCATCACAGCAACGTCACACGGCAGGCGGCCAATAGGAGCGGAGGGGCGGAGATGAACGGGACGTAAACATCCCGCCCACCTCCTTCCTTCCGCCTTGCAGCCGGGACGCAGGTAAGGTGATGTTCCTCGCTCCTGCGGCTTCACACACAGCGATGTGTGCTGCCGCAGGAACGAGGAACAACATCGTACCGTCGCTGCTGCTAAATTATGGAAATGTCGGACCCTACACCGATCATACGATAACGACGCTTTTGCGCTCATTAATTGTATGTAAAAGGATTTGCACACTACGATATCGACAGCGACGCCAGATGTGCGTCACTTACGATTTGACCCCACCGACATCGCACCTGCGATGTCGTAGTGTGCAAAGTACCCCTTAGTGTATGTAAACTTTTGACTTTGTAGACTACGGTCTTAAGCGGGCTTTACACACTGCGATATCGGTCCCGATATTGCTAGCGTGGGTACCCGTCCCCATCTGTTGCGCAACACGGGCAAATCGCTGCCCGTGCCGCACAACATCGCCCAGACCCGTCACACATACTTACCTGCGCGGCGACGTCGCTGTGACCGGCGAACCGCCTCCTTTCTAAGGGGGTCGGTCCGTGCGGCGTCACAGCGACGTCACTGAGCGGCCGCCCAATAGCAGCGGAATGGCGGAGCTGAGAGGGACGTAACATCCCGCCCACCCCCTTCCTTCCGCATAGCGGCCGGAAGGCAGGTAAGGAGAGCTTCCTCGTTCCTGCGGTGTCACACGGAGCGATGTGTGCTGCCGCTGGAACAAGGAACAACCTCGTTACTGCTGCAGTTAAGATTTTTGAGAATGGACCCCCATGTCACCGATGAGCTATTTTGCAAGTTTTTGCAACGATGCAAAATCGCTCATCGGTGTCACACGCAACGGCATCGCTAATGCGGCCGGATGTGCGTTACCAATTCCGTGACCCCAACGAGTTCGCATTAGCGATGTCGTAGCGTGTAAAGCCCCCTTTAGGCTACGTTCACACAGGAAAAATGTGTATTCAGCTCACCTGTATCCGTGTCCTGCAAACCTACAGGAGTGCAACGTGGTCCACTGTGCTGGCCAGTACAGCTCAAAGGGAAGTCCAGGAAAGAGAGAGGACGTTGGACCCGACACGAGAACAAATAATAAAAATATCTTCTTTATTGAAAAAATAGTTAAAAACACATGAACACACCAAATGCAGGGTCAAAAAAGAACATGGAAAGCTTGACGCATTTCGGACTAGGGTATTAAAAACAAAAAAAGTCCTCAGTCATAAGTCCTATGACTAAGGACTTTTTTTGTTTTAAATACCCTAGTCCGAAATGCGCCAGGCTTTCCATATTCTTTTTTGACCCTGCTTTTGGTGTGTTCTTGTGTTTTTAACTATTTTTCAATACAGAAGATATTTTTACTATTTGTACTCGTGTCGGGTCCAACGTCCTCTCTCTTTCCTAAGTTCACACAGGGCATCTTTTGCTGCGTTTTTGGTGTGTTTTTGAGGTCACAAAGAAGCACCAAATTGCATGCATTTCCTTCTCCCAGCAAAGTCTATGAGATTTGATTTTGCTGTCCACACTGGTAATCTTTTGTTGGCTGCTTCTTGGCTGCGTTGTTCTAGATGGAGCCAAGATGCAGCATGTCAATTCTTTTTGCGTTTTTACTGTGTTTTTGAGCCCTCCAGTCAATAGATTTGACTTAAAAACCGCATTGGGTAAATCGCGGTAAAAACGCATTGTGTTTTTGATGCGTTTTTGCCTCAGTGCGTTTTTGGTGCATTTTATGATGCACTCAAGATGTACTCAAGAATCACTGACAAAAGAGATGCCGCGTGTGAACATAGCCTTAAAGTATACTACTTCTCTCTCTCTCTCGTTATTCCGGCATTTGGCAAATATAAATAATTTTGGTAATCCAAAATGACCTAAAACGGAAAAGGTTTATTCTGATTTCATGTCAGATGTGAGAAAAACATGCAGATGTGTCTTTTTAGTTTGTGTATGTAAACGTCTGGTTTCAACTCTACATGATGTTTGTGATACATTTACTGTAGTAAAATGGTTAACATCACTACATATATCATGTAGCTGAAGTGCAGCACAGATTCATCTCAACTAAAAGCCTGGATTCTTTGATCAGGAATAGAACAGACATTTATAGGACATTTCATAACTTTCCCAAATTCTTATGAAAAAATATTCATCACATACTGCATTGAACCGTTGTACCAAATTGATCATATATTTTAGGAGTCGGTCCATTTTATACCAACTCCGACTCCACGAAAATAGACACCGACTCCACGACTCCAACTCCACAGCCCTGGTTACCAGTTATCCACTCTGTTTTAGTGGCAGGTTACTTATCCTGAGCAGTCTGCCAGGACTATACATAAGGGCACATCTGCTCTTTCTGCAGTTAACAATGTGTTGCCAGTCTTAAACTGAAAGCCCTCCTTTTGTTTTTTGTTGGACAGATGAGAACTGGAGCTAACAAACAGTAGCACAGTGAGAGCCAGAAAGGAGAGATGGAGATAACAGCATAGAGAGAGAAGGGATCAAGCTGAGAGACAGCAGAACAGTAAAGGTGGCTTTACACGTTGGGGTCACAGAATTTGTGACGCACATCCGTCCGCTTTAGCGATGTCGTTGTGTGTGACACCTACGAGCGATTTTGAATCGTCTCAAAAACGTTCAAAATTGCTCATCAGTGACATCCCTCCTCTTCCAAATTATCGTTGCTGCTGCAGTAACGATGTTGTTTGTTGTTCCTGCGGCAGCACACATCGCTATGTGTGACGCTGCTGGAACGATAAACATCTCCTTACCTGCGTCCAGCGGAAAAGGAGGAAGGAAGGAGGTGGGCGGCATGTTCTGGCCGCTCATCTCCTCCCCTCCTTTTCTATTGGGCGGCAGTTTAGTGACGCTGCTGTGACGTCGCTGTGACGCTGAACGAACCGCTCCCTTAGAAAGGAGGCGGTTCGCCGGCCAGAGCGACGTCGCAGAGCAGGTATGTGCGTGTGATGCTGCCGTAGCGATAATGTTCGCCACAGCAGCGATCACCACATATCTTGCCACCGACAGGGGCGGGTGCTATCGCACGCGACATCGCTAGCCGATGCTAGCGATGTCGCAGCATGTAAAGCACCCTTTAGAGCAAGAGATGAGAGATGGAGAGGACAGCATAGATAGAGAAGGGATCAAGCTGAGAGACAGCAGAATAGTGAGAGCAAGAGATGAGAGATGGAGAGGACAGCATAGGGAGAGAAGGGATCAAGCTGAGATACAGCAGAACAGTGAGAGCAAGAGATGAGAGATGAGAGATGGAGAGGACAGCATATGGAGAGAAGGGATCAAGCTGAGAGACAGCAGCAGAGTGAGAGCCACTGATGAAAGATGAAGATGACAGCTAAGAGAAAAAAGGGATCCAGCTCAGAGACAGCAGAACAGTGAGAGCAAGAGATGAGAGATGGAGAGGACAGCATAGAGAGAGAGAAGGGATCCAGCTCAGAGACAGCAGCAAGAATTCTTTTGGACACTGCCCCCTGTTTGATATTGTTCAGTTACAATCCTGTCGGTATACAGTATGTTTGTCCCTCTATATGTTATTAGACAGAGGAGCTGGTGCAGACAGTGACATCTTCTGTGATCTACAGTTGTATGGGGAAGTAAGAAGAGATGAAAAGTTGATCATGATGGTGCAGCAGAGCTGACTTACATGGCGTGGAGGACAGGGATTTTACAAATTATAACGTGGAGCATAAAGGATATGGACAGTGCAGGGATTGAGAAGAACAGGAACTGTGCATCAGCTTTTCCTCACTTATTATTTTAAAAAATTATCAAAGAGAAAAGTCGGGCACTGCAGCCTAGGTTGCCAGGCAGTGGAGCCGTACTCACAGTTCTGGAGCAATCAGCTGTTTTCTGGACATCATTTGTTCCTGGGCTGATGGTGCCTGACTGAGTGGTGCTCAGTGAGCAGCATAGCAAAGTTCCAGTAATCCAGAAAAAGAAAACGGCAGCTCACAGGGTAAGTGGCCAAAAAACTTTATTCTGCTATCGCAGACAAGCTCAGGAACAGTGAGGGGAGGACGGAGTGCAGGGATGGGGAGCGGACGACAGCCTGTTTCGCGCTGTGAGGAGCGCTTTGACAAGTCCTAAAGTGTGCAGTCAGCTGATCCTCTTTATGGATCATCACAGCTGACATGCATGACGTTTAAAAAGCAGGATAATACTGCTGATACAAATGTACAAAAATACACAAAAAAGCTGCAGTAACGCATCAGCGTTGCAAAAGACAGGTACAGACAACCATATAGGAAAAGGTGGATAATAGCATTTCATTTATAATAATAATAATTACATGCGTTTTAAGCATACCATTGTTTTCTTATTTAAATCCATTTGTCTGAGCAGCAAAAAAGAGATGAATAAAAAAGCATGATTTTTATGCTAGATTGTAAATAGGAGAACCAGAACGGTTAAAGAATATAAATGTACAAGGAATCTTACCATAAACGCAAGATCTCTGATCCAGTATGCTTTTAATTTTTTCTCATTATTTTTCAAGAAAGATAAATAAATAAAAAAAATTGTCTCCATAGGATAAGTGGACATGTGTCATTTTTTTATGCAATTCTTTTTTTTTTTTAATTTTTTTAGGTGACAAGGGAGCCTAAAGCAACCCTATCTTTCAAGTCTGGGTCGTTTTCTAGGACGTGCCAGTGTCGTCTTTTACTGGCTTTTATTTGATTGTCCATAAGACCAAATTTGAAGCTGAATAAATTTTTTTTGTTATTATTCATGATTTTATCGGATTTTTTCGTTTTTTTAGTTTCTGATTTTAAAAGCGTGTGTGATTTGGCGGCCTCAATGACTAACGGGGGATACCCTCTGTCATTGAGCCGTTTTTCAAGGTGCCACCAATACTTTCCCCTGGTACAGTGGCCTTATGAAAATAATGCCGACTCTTATCGTGGTACGGTTAGTATGTTAAAATGTTAGTCATATAAATAATAAAGAGTAACTAACTTAATAAAATAAAGAAAAAAATATGATGTTAAGGTTTTGTACATATCCTTTTGTCTTGTACCAAAGAGAGCAGATTTGGTTTGATTGATATGTACCAATCATCCCTTCCCCTGAGAGAAAAAAAGAATTGCGTAAAAAATGACACATGTCCACTTATCCTGTGAAGACAATTTTTTTCTTTATTTATCTTTCTTGAAAAATAATGAGAAAAAAATTAAAAGCATACTGGATCTGAGATCTTGCGTTTATGGTAAGATTCCTTGGAAATTTATATTCTTTAACCGTTCTGGTTCTCCTATTTACAATCTAGCATAAAAATCATGCTTTTTTATTCTGCTCTTTTTTGCTGCTCAGACAAATGGATTTAAATAAGAAAACAATGGTATGCTTAAAACGCATGTAAATATTATTATTATAAATGAAATGCTATTATCCACCTTTTCCTATATGGTTGTCTGTACCTGTCTTTTGCAACGCTGATGCGTTACTGCAGCTTTTTTGTGCATTTTTGTGTATTTTTGTACATTTGTATCAGCAGTATTATCCTGCTTTTTAAATGTCATGCATGTCACCTGTGATGATCCATAAAGAGGATCAGCTGACTGCACACTTTAGGACTTGTCAAAGCGCTACTCACAGCGCGAAACAGGCTGTCGTCTGCTCCCCGTCCCTGCACCCCTCCTCTCCCCACTGTTCCTGAGCTTGTCTTCGATAGCAGAATAAAGTTTTTTTGGCCACTTACCCTGTGAGCTGCCACCTTCTTTTTCTGGATTACTGGAATTTATTATTTTACTTGGGGGAAACATAGTAATTGAGAAAGGTTTGTCTAAATAGTGGACAACCCCTGTAAGTGATTTACTATTTTCTTATTTAGTACACGGCTATCAAATTTAGATACATTTATTGAAACAAGACTGTCACTGTGTAATATACCGTAGCTATGCTACTGTACTAGTCACAGCCTGTGGATGTCTGTGGGGCTGATTATGCATCCGCTATACAACATGTGAATCCTCCTTATTAGGACAAATACAACAGCTTAAAGATGATGATAATAATATTTAGTATTTTATATATGACTTACGAAAATGAAAAATTAAAACTTTGAGCAAAAATCACTTTTCAATATGAACATCTATACCAAGCCATCACATTGCTAAAATCTGAACGTTCATATAATATTACATCCATTTATATTTTATAAAACATTGATTGTATAAGTATCTTTCTAATGATTCCCTGTGTGTATATATTCAGTTGTCTTCACATTGTATGTATAGGCCTTTCCCATTTACAATAGATGCGCCCTTCTAGTACGTGCCGCTTACTTATCTGCACTTCTCGCCCCATTTATTTTAATTACACAAACTGGAATAATATAATATATCTGGCCCTTTCCTGCAGTTGTGACATATGGGGATATGAGGGGCTTACAAATGTAAATACGTCAAACACATATATTAAGCTTAATTAGTCATGAATCAAAGTGAAGTTCCTCCTGCTGCCACCCCATTTCATCAATGGATTCACATTCTGCTACATTTTTGAGAATAACGTAAGATATATACAGAATTACGTGTGTGTATATATATATATATAGATATATATATATATATATATATATATATATATATATATATATATATTACAGACCAAAAGTTTGGACACACCCCATTCAAAGAGTTTTCTTTATTTTCATGACTTTGAAAATTGTAGATTCACATTGAAAGCATCAAAACTATGAATTAACACGTGGAATGAAATACTTAACAAAAAATTGTGAAACAACTGAAAATATGTCTTATATTCTAATTCTAGGTTCTTCAAAGTAGCCACCTTTTGCTTTGATTACTGCTTTGCATACTCTTGGCATTCTCTTGATTAGCTTCAAGATGTAGACACTGGAAATGGTTTTCACTTCACAGGTGTGCCCTGTCAGGTTTAATAAGTGGGATTTCTTGCCTTATAAATGGGGTTGGGACCATCAGTTGTGTTGTGCAGACGTCTGGTGGATACGCAACTGATAGTCTTACTGAATAGACTGTTAGAATTTTTATTATGGCAAAAAAAGTAGCTAAGTAAAGAAAAACGAATGGCCATCATTACTTTAAGAAATAAAGGTCAGTCAGTCCGAAAAATTGGGAAAACTTTGAAAGTGTTCCCAAGTGCAGTGGCAAAAACCATCAAACACTACAAAGACAGTAGCGCACATGAGGACCACCCTAGGAAAGGAATACCAAGAGTCACCTCTGCTGCAGAGGATAAGTTTATCCGAGTCACCAGCCTCAGAAATCGCAGGTTAACAGCAGCTCAGATTAGAGACCAGGTCAATGCCACACAGAGTTCTAGCAGCAGACACATTTCAAGAAGAACTGTTAAGAGGAGACTTTGAGCAGCAGGCCTTCATGGTAAAATAGCTGCTAGGAAACCATTGCTAAGGACAGGCAACAAGCAGAAAAGACTTGTTTGGGCTAATTAACACAAGGAATGGACATTAGACCAGTGGAAATCTATGCTTTGGTCTGATGAGTCCAAATTTGAGATCTTTGGATCCAACCACCGTGTCTTTGTGCGACACAGAAAAGGTGAACGGATGGACTCTACATACTTGGTTCCCACTGTGAAGCATGGAGGAGGAGGTGTGATCGTGTGGGGGTGCTTTGCTGGTGACACTGTTGGGGATTTATTCAAAATTGAAGGCATACTGAACCAGCATGGCTACCACAGCATCTTGCAGCGGCATACTATTCCATCCGGTTTGCATTTAGTTGGACCATTATTTATTTTTCAACAGGATAATGACCCCAAACACACCTCCAGGCTGTGTAAGGGCTATTTGACTAAGAAGGAGAGTGATGGGGTGCTACGCCAGATGACCTGGCCTCCACAATCACCAGACCTGAACCCAATCAAGATGGTTTGAGGTGAGCTGGACCACAGAGTGAAGTGAAAAGGACCAACAAGTGCTAAGCATCTCTGGGAACTCCTTCAAGACTGTTGGAAGACCATTTCCGGTGACTACCTCTTGAAGCTCATCAAGAGAATGCCAAGAGTGTGCAAAGTAGTAATCAAAGCAAAAAGGTGGCTACATTGAAGAACCTAGAATATAAGACATATTTGTAGTTGTTTCACACTTTTTTGTTAAGTATTTCATTCCACATGTGTTAATTCATAGTTTTGATGCCTTCAATGGGAATCTAAGAAAAGACCATAGAAACTTAATTGTAGGGGGAGATCAAGTGTATAGACCAAAGGACCAAAAAAACCCCTTAAAAATGCTTTTTATTTAATGCTTTTAAAACATACCCCAAACAAATAAACAAAACACACATAAACGGGACATCAAATCCCAATTCTGCCAGGAAGGTAGAGGACCCCTTAAATACTCAGGAGGTCACGCTGGCGAGCACCAGGGGAAGGGAAATTAAACGTCCCTCATACATAGCAATTAATACTGCCTATTGAAACAGTCAAATTGTGTATGAATATCCAATCCAGATTTAGAAAGTGCAACCAGGGTATGGCCAAACGAACCCTGTAAAGGCCCTGCCTTGCCGCGGAGGTTGGCACCCTAAACCTAAGCGCTGTGGCGCCCCCACTCAACGAAGACTCACCCTGCTTTCCCTTCGCTGGTCTATTGTGCAGCTAGTCTGGGAAGGAGGAAGTGAGGGACGGTTGCACTTTGTAGAAAATACTCAAGGGAAATCTCATACAATCATAACAATAGAACAGTATTCATTCAATAGTATAAAGTGTTACAAGTGGACCATAACAACAGTATTTATTTATTTTTCTTCAGAAATTGGCACATATATAGTTACTGGGGTGCCTATATACACCACTCACGTATCTCTACACATGCCCAAGAGAAAGGTAATAAGCCAAATGTGCCTACAATATATAGAACCCTTGGAAAAACCTCCTAGGCTCCATGAAACTACTCAAATGAGCACCCTCTAATTCCAACAAAAGGGAGATAATCACGATTTTGCATGACAAAACAAAGGCACATGCCTAAATTGTCCTAAATGAAATCTCCTAATGACCCATTAGTCACGTATCAAAACTCCCTCAAACAATTTTTTTGGGAGCCAACAGTCCGTATAGTTTAGTAAACATAGGGTGCACACTTCACAGAAGGCAAAATCAGGTATTGTAGACACTTTCATAGAAGGCAAAATGAACTTCACAGAAGGTGATACATGCAATGGATTATGAGCCAGTTACTAAGGTCCACATAACCATAATAGAAAATGTAAGATGTAAGCATAGTACTTAGCTTATTTATAGAAGTCCTATGACGGATGTAAATACATCAGGGTCCAAATTGACACCACCAAAGCATTGCCCAACGCGTTTCCCCCCGATCGCAAGTCACATTGGGGTTCATCAGGGGCTCCCTATTAGGGTAGAAAATCTGGCTGCAGTTTGCCACATGTAGGACTTGTAACCCGGCGTCTCATGCTGCACTGACAGCGCCTGTGTTTAAAAATGGCGCCAGACGCCACCCACAGCTCCGGGAAACCGGAAGTGAGGAAATCCTGTACTCATCATAGAAAATGACGTAGATTAGGAGGGTCCAGGTACGGAGCGCTAATGATGTGAGGAATCCCCGGAAGTGACGCTGGTAAACACCAACGTCACAGGAAGTGATGTCAGCGGGCTTCAATACCGAATGCTGCTGGGATTCAGCCTGCCGTGGAACGCACCATGCGTTCCACTGGTTGAAGCAATAATCCTAAATGGAGGAAGTACTACGCTATACCTCCACCGGCCTTCCCAAGGAGAAAATAGTGCCAGCAGCACGCTCTGTCATTATCCACCACAAATTCGGACAATCACTCCTCAGCGGTAAAGCTCAATCATATACTCTAATGGGACTCCTATGGCCTCTCTGAAAAATACGATATTTAGTATCTCTCAAAAATATCGCAAACACGAACCTAACCCATGCTGTATGTAATAATACCTCACCATTAAAGTCAATATACAAGACCACAAAGAAAATTATGGTTAAATTAGTTTGAGGAAAGTATGTAATTTCAAAATACCAAGAAATATCTAGGATCAAAAACATTTTAGAATTGACCCATACACAAATCCATGAAAATTATATCATAGATGATCAGTGCTCGTGAACACATCATTAGCGAGCTATAGCTGTCTCGACTCAGGATTCATTAGCCTAAATATATTCAATGGGAATCTACAATTTTCAAATTCATGAAAATAAAGAAAACTCTTTGAACGAGAAGGTGTGTCGTCCAAACGTTTGGTCTGTACTGTGTAATACATATATATATATATATATATATATGTATTACATGTATATGTATATATATATATATATACACATATATATATATTATATATATATATTATATATATTATATATATATATATATATATATATATATATATATATATATATATATATATATATACATGTATGTGTGTGTATGTATGTATATATATATATATATATATATATATATATATATATATATACATACACATACGTATATATATATATATATATATATAATATATATATATATATATGAAGTGTTGGAAGCAGGAAAAATGGGCATGAAATCTGAGCAAATATGACAAGGGCCAAGTCCTGATGGCTGGATAACTGGATCAGAGAATTTTTAAAAGGTAACACAGAAGTTGGGGTTGTTATCTTCCTAATTCAGTACCGGTATAACTCAAGCTCTCCCTCACTGTGTAGTAGATGGCACATTGCACAGTCCTTGTGCAATGCCAAATATAGTAACAAATGTGCAAACATTTATGGACAATACCTAGCAGTTCATCATAGTGTTTTCCCAAGTCCCAGCTTTGGTACAATGACCATAAGAATCAGGAGCATGGATATTGTGTCCATCAGTCGATAGCTGACGTGATCACACGACAACCCTTCCATTAAGCATGCTTTGATGCAAGTCCTGTGAACTATGAAGAGCCAAGCTCTCATGATGTCTGCACAAAAAACACATATTATCCACACCTAAATGGATAACACCATAACGAGCAGCAGGTATCAGAGACTGGCTGTATGATGTCAGCCAGGTATGTTTGCTCTGAAACACTGCGTCTTGGCTTAGAAAAACACTCTTCAAACGATGCGTGAGGACCAAGTTGGCTGGGAGACTAATCGGAAAAGGCGAATCCCTGGTGGTCCTTCCCTGCCGGCTGACAATAACTGTTCCATTGACTCTGGAAACTGTGTTTTTTCTCTTTTATTTTTTCTATGTCCCTGTTTTTGAAATTTCTTCCCCCCTGGAAATTCAGCTGCAATTATTTCCCTTTAACCAAGTGGACATATGTGGGCGTTTACTTTTTCTCTTCTATGTCAATAGCCAATCAAAACATGGCCACACGATAGACCGAGAAAAGCACTTGCTCTTTGGGTACTTTCTTTTTTTCTTTTATGATACTACTGTGTTTTGATTGGCTACTGTCATAGAGGAGGAAAAGTAAACACTCCCAGAGAAGATTTGTGGTCTATGCCCACTTAGTTAAAGGGAAAATTGGCATCTTTATTACCAAGGTACATAACTTTAGATCGTCGGGGTACAGAAAAAGAAAACAAAAACTGTCCAGAATTAGTATAGCTGCAGCAATTGGAGGAGGTACTCGGTATAAATGCTAATATCTAGTGAAGGGTCATCATTAAAAGATATGAATATTACTTACATTTACATAACGAGTCTTGCAACCCAAATATGTGCCTCAGAGTTAAATTATCATGTGTATGGCCAACCTCACTGTATGGTTAGTTTTGTATACAGAAACCGTCCATGTATATAAAGTGTAAGGCTTTCTGATTCACCCTTTGCTCTATTTTAATGCTGATAAGGATGTTTTTTTTCACAAATGACACTAAAGAAGCTGTAATTATGAGTAAGCCCGGCGATGAGACTGTCCCAGTGGGACTAATCTAAGTGTAATGGTGTATTAAATACATTCCTAATTGTGAGCTGTGTCCCAAGGGTGCAGTTCATTGACCTTTAGACAAACGTGTGAATTTCCATTTTAATTTGCGCTACCATGCAAACAGTCTGCAGAGCTTGTTTTCTACATTTATACAAGTGTTCATAATGTACTGAGGGGTCTCCGACTAGACGAGGAATCGTTAACCTCTTGTTTAATAATATAGAGAGCTGATGTTTTTTTTCTCAAAAGTACTTTTTATTGATTTTTCTTCGTTTTGATATCCAGCACTTCACAAATTCAGTGTATTACACATATTAAGCTGGTGTCACACACAGCGACAACGACAACGACGTCGCTGCTACGTCACCATTTGCTCTATGAGCAACAAAGTTTTATTAACATTGTCTCATGCTTCCCTACCCTGTATGAACCCCACCTGATCTGCATCGATTATAGAGGGGAGGAGGGGGGCCAGCCTGTTAGCCAGTACCTTAGAAAATAGCTTTATATCAATGTTTACTAATGATATTGGTCTATAATTAGACACCATAGTAGGGTCCTTGCCGGGTTTCGGAAGGACCGTAATATGGGCCTCTAATGACTGAGCTGCAAATGGGGTTGTCTCAGAGATTGCATTAAAGACTTTTGTGAAGAATGGAGTAAGCAACTCTTGAAAAATTTTATAAAATGCTGGAGTGAAGCCGTCCGGGTCTGGACTCTTTCCAGCCGGGGTATTCTTAATGACTGTACCCACCTCCTCCTCTGTAAACCGAACCTCTAGTTGTTGAACATCATCATTTTCCAGAATCAGTAAGGCAGTGTCCGTCATGTACTCCTCAATTCGTTTAGTCCGAGTCTGTGACTCCAAATCGGAGAATTTCTTTTGGATATTATATAAATCAGAATAGAACACCCTCAGCTCTTCCAAGATTTCTGTTGGGTTACTCACTTCCCCCCCTCCTCCGCTTCAGACAAGGAATGAACGTTGCATTATTTCGCGGGTGCAGGAGATGGGACAGAGGCCTGCCACACTTATCCGAATGCTGGTAGAGGAAACGTTTATAATGATTGCAATACCGAAAGTATTTTTCATTTAAAAGGGTCCTAAGCTCCTCCCTACATCTTGTGAGCTCTGCCAACGTCTCCATCGTTTGGTTACATTTATGCATTGTCTCTAGCCTGTGTATCCGATCTAACAGCTCCTGTGTTTGAATGACTTTCAGTTTCTTGATACGTGCCCTGTGCTTTATCAGCACCCCTCTGATCACACACTTGAAAGCCTCCCATTGTAGAGGGAATGAAGTGGAATCCAATTCGTGAGTGGACAGGAAGGCCCCAATAGAATTTTTAATATCATTCATGCAAATTGAATCCTTAAGCAAATTGTCATTGAGCCTCCATGTCCACTCCCGTCTCAAGCTATCTGGGGGTGAAAAAAACAAAAAGATCGGGGCATGATCGGACCACACAATGTTTCCGATCGTGGGGTTCGGTCGCCAAGCTAACACACAGTGGCTAACTAGAAACAAGTCTATACGACTATATGAGTCATGGGGGCTGGAATAAAAGGTATAGTCCCTACCCGTAGGATGTATACCACGCCATACGTCGATCAATTGCATTTGATGAATATCCCGCTTCAGAGATGTCAGGCGCTTCAAAGGCACGGTGCTCCTTCCAGATGAAGTATCCACTGACACTATCAAAGACAAATTAAAATCTCCTCCTAGTATCGCTATTCCCTCCGCGAACCCAGAAACCACTTGCAGAAAGTCCCTACACGCCTGTGCTTGACCCACATTGGGGGCGTACCATCCTGCAACTGTATACACTGTATTAGATATCCGGAGTTTGACAAGCACATATCTGCCCTCTGCGTCTAGTTTTGTGTCTATAATAGAGTGCGGCAAGCTCCTATGTATAGCCAGCGATACAACCCTGGAACGAGATTCAGTGTTGGCACTGTGAAACCATGTCACGTAATTGCGATCTCTCAGGTTTGGGACATGACCCACTTTGAAGTGTGTTTCCTGAAGTAACAGGATATGGACCCTCTGATTGTGCATTTCGTTTAATATTTTTGACCGTTTTTGTGGAGTATTAAACCCCTTCGTATTTAAGGACCCAAATTTCAACTCTGCCATAGTTGCACTCCTAGCTGCTTAAAGGACAATAAAGGAACACGGGGAACGGGAAGATGAATATCAGATAAGGGGTAGACAGTAGAAAAAAAAGACTATAGAAATAGAACAGAAAAGGAAGAAAAAAAGAATTAGAGAGAAGACAATAACCAAGAAAAACAATTCAAAGGAGAACGCCTAAGGACCTCTGTCCACGCTGCTGGGGAAAACTGTATACAGCTATACCTTGGCCAGCACGGTATAGCACCCCCTATGGGGAAGTGGACTTTCCAAGGAAATACGCTCCCACCTGCACGGATCTGCACCACCTTTCTTAAACTTGTATGTTACTAGCTATAAAATACCAGAAAGTAAACCATAACATTTCCCATCCTATAACCCAATATGAGATAATACCAAACTCATCAAATAATGAACGTCGGATCGTCTCCGTAGGTCGGGACCCACACTTCTCAAGTAACTGTAAATGGAAATATAGGTTACAATGCCGACCTTTAAATTCATCTAACTGTTGCGACGGGGCACACACACCCCGTTACCAGAGTGATTCGACATATCCTCTCTGAATGGCCCCCCGGCCATCTCAGCCGAGATCCACAGGTGCCCCTCTCCGATTCCTCCGGAGGGCTGCTGCAGGTGGCTCACCTCCCGGGATTCCCGGGGGTAAGAATGGCCAGTCCTGGATTGTTACTGAAGGTATTTGGAGAGCCGCTGTAAATGCTCTAATGTGTAAAAACACATTAATCAATGGAGAAAAGGCAGAAAAAACGCAGCAGAAATGGAAAAACCAGAGAAGATTGTTATTGTGTAGTTTGGTGCAGACAGCGGCAGACACAAAAAACACTGGATTTATGCAGCGTGTGAACACGGCCTTATAGGCACAAATAAGCAACATGTCATATAGTGACACATAGAAATATAAGAACATTCTGGCTGCTATGACTAATAACGAACAGTCTGGGGCATCTGCTGAATGACCTTGACTGCCAAATGGGTGTGGCTAGGGGTGTGGTTAGGGGCGTGGTCAAAATTTGCCGCGGCGCGCTCAGCGCGCCGCCTAGTTTAACCCTCTTTCCTTTCTTCAAAAGTTGGGAGGTATGTATATACTGCTCCATGTCTTCCTTTGTGGGGATATTTTTAATATGTGCACTTAATTTTCCATACCTGGCTGATATCCTGGTGGTTTTGTGATCCCTCCTGGCTGTTGGTCTGTGGAGCACTAGTGCTCAGACTGCCCCTGCTATGATTATCTGAGCCCGAGCAGCGGGAGAATAGAGCCTTGGTTATGTGAGGCTGCACATTCTTCTCTTTATCTTTACTGGGATCTCTGGCTGTCACAACACTGTCTGTGCCTCCCCATCCCCCTCACCTCAGCGTCTGCATGGCACTGCACTGTGCAGCCTGCCTGCACACCGGCTCCTGGAGTCCCAACATTATCTTGCTCTTTTATCTCAGGTGAGGATGTCGTCCCCCTCTCACTGGGGCAATCAGCACTCACCGCTCCACGGACTTCTGTATCTTTCACTGCCACTGCAGGCTCTGCCTCCAATGCTGCCGCTGCCTCTCTGCACATAGCACGGCTGCTCCTCGTGTTTATGGACACGTCGGCCATCTTAGGCTACTTTCACACATCCGGTTTGAGCACTGCGGCTCAATCCGGCTGTGAAACCTATGCAACAGATGCGTCAAAAACACTGCTTCCTTTGCATAAGTTTTTACATGCGGCCCGTCCGTTTTTTTCCAGTTGCGGCACGCTACTGTGCATGTGCAGTGGAAGAAACCGCATGCGACGGCCGGATGCGGTTTTTGCCGCATCGCGCAGCATCCGGCGTCCATAGGCATGAATTGAAAAATGCGCCCTAGTGGCCGGATGCGGCGCGATGCAGGTTTTTTTTCCGGAGCAAAAAACGTGCCAGGGAACGTTCCATCCAGCCGCCGCATCGGCTAAATCTGCCGCATGCAGCAAAAATCGGACGGAACGCAAGACCATGCGGCACAATGCAGCGCCAATGCAAGTCAATGCTGCAAAAAACGTAACCGGCGGCAAAATAAAACTGTTTCATTTTTTTAGCAGAGCGCCGGATTGTGCCGCACTGCTACAGCTGGATGTGTGAAAGTAGCCTTAGGTGTATCTCCTGCTGGAGCTGTCCTCACCATGTAGCGCCTGATGCTTGGAACTGGTGCTTTTGGGTGGGCTGAGGTGGGCTGGGGGTCTTCTTTCTTTTTTCTATTACCCATTCGCCCAGAATGGGCTCTGTGGTGGTACTCTGGAGTGGTGATTCACTGCACAGATGCTGGAGCTGATCAGACACACGTCCTCATCCCTCCATGGTCAGGCCACGCCGTGCCATAGCATTATTAATTGTGTTTTAAGCATACCTTTTCAATTTTCGGTGGCCTTCTACAATTATATACTACTTTATTAGTTTTGTAGTTTTAAAGGGAATCTGTCAGCAGGTTTTTGCTACTTCATCAGAGAGCAGCATGATGTAGGCAAAGAGGCCCTGAATCCAACAATGTATTACTAAAGGGGGCTTTACACGCTGCGAAATCGCTAATGCGGAGTCATTGGGGTCACGGAATTTGTGACGCACATCCGGCCGCATTAGCGATGTTCCTGCGTGTGACACCGATGAGCGATTTTGCATCGTTGCAAAAACGTGCAAAATCGCTCATCGGTGACATGGGGGTCCATTCTCGATTATCGTTACTGCAGCAGTAACGATGTAGTTTGTCGCTCCTGCGGCAGCACACATCGCTCCGTGTGACACCGCAGGAACGAGGAAGCTCTCCTTACCTGCCTCCCGGCCGCTATGAGGAAGGAAGGAGGTGGGCGGGATGTTCCGGCCACTCATCTCCGCCCCTCCGCTTCTATTGGGCGGCCGCTCAGTGACGTCGCTGTAACGCCGCACGGACCTCCCCCTTAGAAAGGAGGCGGTTCGCCTGTCACAGCGACGTCGCCGGGCAGGTAAGTATGTGTGACGGGTCTGCGCGATGTTGTGCGGCACGGGCAGCGATTTGCCCGTGTCGCACAACAGATGGGGGCGGGTACCCACACTAGCGATATCGGGACCGATATCGCAACGTGTAAAGTAGCCTTTAGATTACTGGGTGGAGCTGTTCTGACACATTGTGCATTTTTAGCTGTACTCATGTAGCAGAGTCCAAAGGGATGTCCCCACCCACACCAGGCTCTCTATGCAAATTGTACATTGACTGTGAGGTGTCAGGCCCAGCAGGGGGCGTGTTGTTCTGCTTTGAGCCTGTCTTGTAGTCACACCAATAATAAAGATTGTGAGTTTCTGTGTTAACCCTTACAGCATGCAGGCTTCAGCTTATATGGAAAAAAAAATTGTTGACAGATTGCCTTAATTGTTCTTTAGGGTTCTGATATTTCGGTATCTTGTGTCTCTGAAATATTTATTTAAAGCCACAAGCACATGACAGACACAAATGCAAAGAAAGGTGGCTCAGCACATTCTGAAATAAAAACATCAAGCTTTATTCACTATGGTTAAATGGCTTGTAGCTTCACCCCCAAACACTGGCAGTAAAGTGTACACAGAAAGCTGCCAATCAGTGATGTGGGTAGGGTTATACAGAGCTCAACAGCAGATAAAACAGGAATTTTTTCAAAATGACATCGACCAGCCGTGTAAACATTGCTGGAATCATGGTCTCTGCCCCTATATTATGCTGTACTCAGATGGGGTAGCAAAATCTGGTGACTTATACTCTTAAAAACAAAATCAACCAATAATATGTTATACATCATGATTAATGGAAATAATGTGAAAAAACATCAATAATGACAAATGATTTGCAAAACAGCATATGCAAATGCATCTCAATAAATTAGAATAATATCAAAAAGTTAATTTATTTCAGTAATTCAATGCAAAAATGGAATCACATATTATATAGAGTCATTACACACAGAGGTATCTATTCCTGTATATTATATAGAGACATTACACACAGACTGATCTATTTCAAGTGTTTATTTCTGTTAGTGTTGATGATTATGTAAAAATGAAAAAAGGAACGCATGTGAAGGATTTTCGGGAAACCGGTATAGATGGAGGTATTGAAGCCGCTCACCTGGCGTGGTTGTGCAGCCTTGTACAACTGCGGTAAAAGTGTGGATAATGTGATGGTTCCTGCTGCCAGGACGCTGGTCTGGATGTGTCCGTCTGGAGAGGCTGGAACTTTACGGAGCGGTCATGTGACCGATCACCGGGAAACCTGCGCGCCGCTGGTCCTGATTGTATTTAAAACCTCCACCGCAAAGCAGCTCCTGCCGTGAGTCCCACAAGGGGAAAATATGGATCAAAAATATATGTAATACCACGGTCCCAGGGAGCGCTAAGGAGGCCAGACTAAATGAAAAGTTAAAAAGTTTTTTCCTTTATTTCTTAACGTGCCACAATGCATTTTTACATATCGAAACGCGTTGTGGCACGTTAAGAAATAAAGGAAAAAACTTTTTAACTTTTAATTTAGTCTGGCCTTCTTAGCGCTCCCTCGGACTGTGGTATTACATATATTTTTGAGTGTTGATAATTATGGCTTATAGCCAATGAAAACCCAAAAGTCATTATCTCAGAAAATTAGAATATTATATAAGACCAACTGATAAAATGATTTTACACTCAGAAATGTTGGCGCCTACTGAAAAGTCTGTACAGTAAATGCTCTCAATACTTGGTCAGGGCTCCTTTTGCATGAATTACTGCATCAATGCGGCGTGGCATGGAGGCAATCAGCCTGTGGCACTGCTGAGGAGTTATGGAAGCCCAGGTAGCTTTGATAGCAGCCTTCAGCTCATCAGCATTGTTGCGTCTGGTGTCTCTCATCTTCCATTTGACAATACCTCATAGATTCTCTATGGGGTTTAGGTCTGGCTAGTTTGCTGGTCAATCAAGCACAGTGATACTGTGGTTATTAAACCAGGTATTGGTACTTTTGGCAGTGTGGACAGGTGCCAAGTTCTTTCCATCTCCAAAAAGCTTGTCAGCAGAGGGAAGCATGAACTGCTCTAAAATTTCCTGGTAGACGGCTGCACTGACTTTGGTCTTGATAAAACACCGTGGACTTACACCAGCAGATGACATGGCTTCCCAAACCATCACTGATTGTGGAAACTTCACACTAGACATCAAGCAGCTTGGATTGTGGCCTCTCCATTCTTCCTCCAGACTCTGGGACCGCAATTTCCAAATGAAATGCAAAATTTATTTTCATCTGAAAACAACTCCTTGAACTACTGAGCAACAGTCCAGTTGTTTTTCTCCTTGGCCCAGGTAAGATGTTTCTGGCGTTGTCTATTGGTCATGAGTGGCTTTACATAAGGAATGTGACACTTGTAGCCCATGTCCTGGATACGTCTGTGTGTGGTGGCTCTTGAAGCTCTGACTCCAGCAGCAGTCCAATCCTTGTGAATCTCCCCCAAATTTTTGAATGGCCTTTTGTTAACAATCCTATCAAGGCTGCGGTTATCCCGGTTTCTTGTGCAGCTTTTTATACCACACTTTTTTCTTCCACTCAACCTTCCATTTATATGCTTGGATACAACACTCTGTGAACAGCCAGCTTCTTTAGCAATGACCTTTTGTGGCTTACCCTCCTTGTGGAGTGTCTCAATGACTGCCTTCTGGACATTTGTTAAGTCAGCAGTCTTCCCCAGGATTGCGTAGCCTACTGAACCAGACTAAGGGACCATTTTAAATGCCTAGGAAGTCTTTGCATGGGTTTTGTGGTAGTTATTTTAATTTTCTGAGATAATGACTTTTGGGTTTTCATTGGCTGTAAGCCATAATTATCAACATTAACAGAAATAAATACTTGAAATAGATCCCTCTGTGTGTACTGACTCTACATAATATATGGGTTTCCATTTTTGTATTGAATTATTGAAATGCATTAACTTTTTGATGATATTCTAATATATTGAAATGCACCTGTAAAACATGAATGCATATTTTCCATCATTGTAAAATTCCTTTTAATAAGAATTGTGTCCTTCCTATAATTCATGTCTTCAGTTGTTCAGTTTCCAACCTAAAACACCAATAGTCTTCTCTTAGAAAAAAAAGGGTTTTTTGCCAACTCCCCCTCCTCTATCAGGGGATTTAACTCTTTCAAAAAAAGTTGAAGCTATCATTGTGGCCACTGTTTATATCCAAAAAGTTTTTCTCACCTGAACAAAGATCTGTTTTTATTGTTAATGTTGTACAAAAATTCTCATTTTTTTCTTATATTTCGCCTGCTATACCCAATCAGTTTCATGTTTCATTCAATACAGTAAATAGCATGATGAGTATCACAGTCAATGAAAGAATCTTTAAAACACTGATCATCAATGTTGTGTAGATTTTTTTAGGGTATTAACACAAATTGAACTTTATTTCCAGCACATTTAAGAAAAAAAAATAATTTGTGTGCTTTTTTGCAAATGCTGATATATTGCTTAAAAATTGGCCTCTTGTGGGAAGCTGTTTGTAGCCATTTAGTAATATCATTTGTCATTCTAGATCAGGGGTGTACATTATTTGGTCCAAGGGCCACATTGCCATACTGAATCTATCTCAAGGACAGCAAAAAAATCTAGAGGGATATTTACATGAATACATGATCAGAACCACCATCAGTTCATTAATATATCACCAGAACCAAGTTTTAATGGGTTCCTGTCATCAGTTTTTTCCTGTTTGACTAGCACCTTCAGCAGTGCGAGTGCTGCATTCCATAAAGGTGTATATTATCTCATGACTCCCCTTGTTTATTCCCCAAAAATCTCTTTAATTCTCCCATGCTCTATATAATTCTGGACCGTCCGGTCCGATGAGTATCATTGGTGCAGCGTCTATCCCTCCACTCTGTTGCTGACCGCCATCCTCTAGCTTTGATTGACATGGATGACGCCACCTACGTCATCCACATAGCCGGGAAAAATCTCCCATCTGCGCAGAGACATCGCCGGCTCCAGAACAAGGTAGGTATATTTAAAGAATGACATACCAGGAGACACAAACTGCAGTATCAAAAATGCAATATAAAGGAACGTTATAAACTCAAGTACCATAACTTGATTTGCATAATAGGTGCATAAATGGTGCTGAAATTCTGCAATATCAAAAACTCGCTAAATACTCATTGTGGGAACTTAGCCTTAAAAGTCTATACAATGTTAAATATGCATATGACTTACTGTGGGAATCTATGGATGAGTCACTTAGTGCCTTAAGGCCACGTCTTACTAAGCGACATCACTAGCGACATCGCTGCTGAGTCACGGTTTTCGTGACGCAACAGCAATCTCGCTAGCGATCTCGTTATGTGTGACATCCAGCAACGTCCTGGCCCCTGCTGTGAGGTCCCCGATCATTGCTGAATGTCCTGGACCATTTTCTTCAAAGGCGATGTCCTGCTGGGCAGGACGCATCGCTATATTTGACACTGTGTGACAGGGTCCCAATGACAGCAGAGATCGTTATACAGGGCGCTACTGCGACCTGTATCGTTACTGAGTCGTTGGTAACGTCTGACTGTGTGACATCTCACCAGCGACCTCCCAGCGACTTATCAGCGATCCTTATCAGGTCGCATCGTTTTCGGAATCGCTGGTAAGTCGCTAAATGTGACGGGGGCTTTACTTACAAGATACATTCGGATAATCCTCTCGACAAACACCTTTGATGAGCATTGCAGAACTTAGTTGAAAAAAACCTTTATTTAGACCCTATATAAGTGATATGATACCTCAGTTCTGTAATATCGGAGGAAAGCACTGAATACCTCTGTTCTTTATGGTTGGGCAGAGCTCGATATACAGGAGTATTAATGTCAGATCATTATCCCACAGAATGAAGCTGCACCAGCAAACATTTGGCTCCACATTTGGGGATTACTGGTATATTCTAGTGTATAATCTGTACATAGTCTTATCATGTAGCCCAGGTAACCCTGTTCTACTTTTGGATTACCCATGTGCAGACAAGAGTGGATGGTGTGTGGATTTAAAGAGGTTGGCCACTGTTTAATACATTGCACACATGAACTGTGATCAATAAAATAATTTATCGTCAAATATCTTCTGTTATCAATTTTGACGCTGAACGGCGCTAACTATGTAGCTTAGTATCAATCATATGACCCCCCCTGGCTGCCATGGTCACTGGTATCCGGTGATGTCACGTCAACTTCCTGGCTCCAGAAGTTGACGTGACATTACCCCATCATGCTGCCACTCACCCTGATTAATTGTATGGTGATCAGTGTTTCTGTTCTGCCTTCTTTCACGTAACGCTGTGAATCTCCGGCATACAGCTAAACCCTCGTTCACATTTCAAATAAACAGACTGGAATTCAGTAGCCTTGATTTATTAGCTGGTAACGTGAACTTGATTGCAGTACGTGGAATATACAGTGAGTATAGGAATATCCAAGATACAGGTGAATATGGTATATCCAAGATGCAGTTGAATACGATATACGGAATACGGTATATCCAAGATACTGTTTTATACGGGTAAAAACTATAACAAGAAAATTATTACAGTCAGTACAGTGTTAATACAGAGTTAACATAGCATAACAGTGCATGAGATACAGTTCTTATGAGAATGTAGGTGAAAGGTCACTGCATCTGCAATACATAGAAAATCTTATCTATACAAACAAGGCAGGGGCTAAGATGTAGGATTGAAATGTACAACACATTTACTACAGTCTTCCACCTAATATTCTACCACTAACACATGTAATTTTATTTGCTCACCGGATTACACTAGGCAGGGGTGAATGTACAGAGAGGTAAGTTGGCATGTCCTTTCCTGACAAATCCAAAGAGAAAATGGCTGCAGGCTTCTTCTGAACTCAGGGAGGCATTCCTTACCAAGAATACATTTTGCTTAAAGGGAAACTCAGCAATTCAAAAGAATAACAACGACCTCTAGGGGTTGTAACAAAAATTGCAATGAATGACTATTAGCAGGCTGCCATGAGGCAGAACAGTTTCACTGTGCAGCACTGCCTATGAATGGAGTGTGTGGTACAGGAGCCCGCCGACCTCAGTTCCTGCTTTAGTTGGATGTGCATCCTAAGGTTGCACATCCATCTAAAATCCATTGCAGCACAGAGACCTATCGAGTCCCTGTGTTGAAAATTGCGGCGGTGTGAAGTCACAGGAGGCAGAAGCCAGCGCTGGAGAGAACACGTATGCTCGCTGTTTAAGGAATTGAATATTCTCTGCTCCACACACCCATAATTCCACCCATTTCTCTGCGCTGATGCCTGCGCCAAGAGGTGAACAGGATTATGGGCATGGGGGACAGTGAATATTCATTTCCTTAAACAACGGGCACACATGATCACCCAGCTGCCAGCTTACTGTAGCAGCTGGGCGATCATGTGTGCCCACTGTTTTAGGAAATGAATATGCACTGCTCCCCATGGCCATAATCCCAGACATGGTGAGCAGCGAATATGCCAGCAGTTGACGCCGATTTAAGTGTGCATGGCAGTGCTTGCACTGCTTTAAAAAAGGAGACTATGATAGAGGAAGGAGAAGAGCTGGGGCTTAGGTGCAATTTTGTGTGAGTGTGAGGTGCCAGCGTACAGGACACAGCAATGCATGATGGAACTTGTAGTAATAGAACACAGGAAGTCAGGAGAGAGCAAGTTGTCAATTAATCCCATCAGAGCTGTATGTAGCAATGAGGATGTGCTGCTAGAGCATGATAAATGTGATATTGCTAAAATAAGATAATGGATGTTTTGAGAGGCACATAATAGCAGGATTTATGAAAGCAAAATCAGTTATGCCACTGCAGAACCTTTTTAACCAAGTTTTTAGTAAAGAATCTCAACACTGGACTATGTCAATTAACTGTTGTACGTCTCTTATCTAATGTTTTAGCTTGAGGGGGTTTGTTTACCCATTTCATAAAGTGATCATTATCATAAGTGGGTGACTCAGTACTTCATACTGGTTGTTGGTAAAGATGTGATTCAGTGTTTTGTTTACCGAGATGTTCGTTAAAATGCTTTGGAGAGCCCTTGTGATGACTGCCAGTGAATAAGGATGAGTAAGCCAAGACATGAAGTTGTCTGACAATATGTGGTTAGGAGCTGGTGAGAAGGTGTTAGCACATGTGAAAAAAGAAAACACCAAAAATATTGAATATTAGAAAATTTTACCTCCAAGAATATTTTAGCTCAATATTCTTGTAAACTATGACAGGCAATAGACCGATACTGATTCAGTTACATTGTGTAACTTTTTATGTTGTGGGTTGGGTATACATAATTTGCATTGGCATATTGTCTCCTGTAGATTTGCTCTAGTGATGTCTAAAGGGCCATGTTTAGACCTTTAGGTTTTGGTCCGGTTTTGGATTGCAGATTTTCACACTGTTTTGTACTTTGTAATACAGTAGAGTAAGGGCTGCTTCTCACTTGCGAGTTGAAACTTGAAACTTGAGTTTCTCGCAGTAGAGCAATGCGAGAAAATCTCGCATTGGAATCAGACAAATGTTAGTGAATGATTCAGCTCGCATATGCGATTTTTTTTTTCTCAGTCCAAATCGGACTGAGAAAAAAATCGCGGCATGCTGCTTTTTTGCGAGTTTCTCAAACCATTTTTCTCAATGATTCCCTATGGAAGCGGATTAAAAGTAGGATCACACGCGCACCAGCATTCACATTTGCGAGTGTGGCAGGAACTATGCTCATTAAATATTCAACAGATGAATGTGACATCACATTCCCAAAGGTAAATTAACTAACACATGTGTAATCACTTTTATCTACTTAAGATGTTGCAGGAAACTAGCATCGCCAAATCATTAATTTATTCAGGAATAGCATCGCACTTGCGTTGCACTCGCACCTAACGTGAACTAAAATCAGCCGAGTTTTTTTTCAGCTAACTCGGACCGATTTTACTCGCATAGATGTGTTTCCAGCCTAACACCTATGATCAAATCCACACGTGACAAATGAATACTGGTGGCATATTTGCAGCTAAATCCATGTTGGGAATCCATCATACGTGAACATTGCCTGATACTGGAGTCAAGAGTACATTCAGTAAGCTTTCCATGTAAAGTAATAACTGATGCTCTGTATGGTTGTCATCATCCCTGCCAATAATCAACCCAAGAGAACCAATGTTAAATAAATTGTTGTATTAATTCTGAGGCCTTATAACTCCAAATTTGGTTATTTTGTATTGTAAATAGAAAAAGTGATTTTGGAGTCATCTTCAGTGATTTTTCCGTATATTCTGCATATGAATGGACTGTTTTTTGGTTATACATTCTTTTCAGATGCTTTTCTATGTTCTGTAGATGATATTAGATTATTGCATTTGCCTGGGACATGCATGCAGCTGCACAGAGCCTGAAGCCTCTCCTGTGCTTGCTGCGCTCTGCAGTGAAGGGGAGAGCAGGGAGATGCTGGGCTGTGATGAGCAGAGAAACGCCGCCCACAGTCCAGTCACGTAAGAAGACTGGGGCCGGCTGCGGTGATCTCAGGTCAACTGGAAGTTGAAGTGACATCAGAGGACATGGAGCTCGGGGGGGGGGTCACGCGAAGGGGATGAGTGGAGCACAATAGCGCTGCTCACAGGCACTATTGGCAACACCAGGTATTTGAGAGAAATCTTGTTTTTCAACATAATATCAATGTGCCTATGAATACTATCTAGTGGACTACACTTTTCAACATATTAACAGATCTTTAAAAAAAATTTTACATTCCATTTTTAATATGCAAATTAACTTTTGATTAGTCAATGGGACATGTTTCTCCAGACTAGTTGTACCAGGCATCATGTTATCACTCCCCTGTGGGTATGATAACTTGACTTGTATGAGCTGGCATCATCACTATCCTACTGCAAATCTTATGCCTCTAAAGCCTGGAAGCGTAGACGCGGCTTCAGAGGCGCAATGACTTGTGAGAGAGAAAGTTGTGCGTATGCGCAAGACTGGCAGAGAGCTGGCGATGATGTGCACTCTTGACACTCGTAATTCCAGAAGTGTGATAACATGTTGAATGGGACGACTAGACTGGGGAAATAAACGCCCCATTTACTGGTCAAAAAGTTAATTTGCATATTAAAAACAAACTATAAAAATACTTTTCTATTGATAAAGATCTTTTAATATGTCAAACACTATAAAGGGCTACTTAGGCCGAGTATTTATTAATGAATAGACAGATGTTTTTGGTTTGAAGGGCATGGGGGCCCTTTCAGGTTCCCTTTAAAAGGTGTGGACTTGTATGTGGAATGTGGAAAAACAATATGTAAAATAGCTAAGATTAGATAGGACAGGTATGTAAAAGTTAGATTTCTAATAGTAATAAGTAACTGTTCTCGGCACTGCTCGTTACAAGATCGAGCATTAAGGTGCCCACGGAGCTCGGCCGAGTATCGTGGGCGCGGTGATATTTCATCCATGAAACAATGACCACAATGCACAAGGTTACTTCACTGCATGATGTGTACAGGTACCCCAGGGAGAGCCAGGCACAGTCTCTTAATGGCTCTCCTGGGGGAATAAACCCACATTCTCGGACAAAAAAACCCGACGCCCTCCCTCCCATCATAAATGCTCTGTTTATGGCTGGCTGTATGTGTGGGCAGTCCCCAAACAGGTCAGTCATTGACTTTCCATAATGCTCGTTACCTGCATCAAGCTCATCAGAGCGCATGACCTTCTCGAACCAATGAATGAGCATTTTAGTGCTCGCCCATCACTAATTTCTATTCATTTTCCAATCAGTCAAGGTACAGTGTACTTCAAAGCCTCCATTGACTGTAGAGTGGTAAATTTAGGAAATGGTAATGGTACATTGACATTTTATTTATGGTTTTCTTTTATGAGTTGTGACGAATACCATACTCCCGAAAACCAAAAACTGAACGTGCCAATATCACTGGAAACAATTGACTATCATGTTTACAGGAGCTTTCTGACTTTCCCCTTTAGGGTACCTTCACACTTTAGTGATGCAGCAGCGATCCGACCAGCGATCTGACATGGTCAGGATCGCTGCTGCATCGCTCCATGGTCGCTGGTGAGCTGTCAAACAGGCAGATCTCACCAGCGACCAGTGACTAGCCCCCAGCCAGCAGTGACGTGCAAGTGACGCTGCGCTTGCACGGAGCCGGCGTCTGGAAGCTGCGGACACTGGTAATTAAGGTAAACATTGGGTATGGTTACCCGATGTTTACCTTAGTTACCAGCTCACACCGCTTAACTTAGCGTGTGCAGGGAGCAGGAGCTGGCACTGGCAGCGTGAGAGCTGAGGAGGCTGGTAACGAAGGTAAATATCGGATAACCACCTTGGCTACCCGATGTTTACCTTAGTTACAGCTTACCGCAGGCTGTCAGACGCCGGCTCCTGCTCCCTGCACATTCAGCATTGTTGCTCTCTCGCTGTCACACATAGCGATGTGTGCTTATCAGCGGGGGAGCAACAATAAAAGAACGAACCAGGGCTGTGTGTAACGAGCAGCGATCTCACAGCAGGGGCCAGATCGCTGCTCAGTGTCACACACAGCGAGATCGCTAATGAGGTCACAAAAAACGTGACTCAGCAGCGATCTCAGTAGCGGTCTCGCTGTGTGTGAAGTACCCCTTACTGAAGACACCTCTAATCCTTTGTTTCCACAAGATACAAGTCAGAGACATTCTGGCAGCAGATTATTCCTGTCTCTGCATCGCCTGCTTAGGTCAGATGGCATTGTACATGGCACAATGGTCCAAATGTCAAAGTGGCCTAAATCACATGGCTCATTTTTGAAAGTTTTTAGAAGTGATTCATAACTATTTACAAGTGAATCATAAAAGAAACATTTTTGGATGCCAGCCTGGTTTTCAGAAAGAAATGAGAAAAATTTAATCAAGATTGTACATGTGTTTGCCGTGTTCGTTTTGGCCGCAGATCAAATGATGGCATTTTTCCTTCAAACCTACCGGAACTCTAGTCTGTGTAATAATCCCTGTGTTTCCCAGCCTTCACATCTTTCATTATCTCATACCTGGAAATGACTAATGTCTGTTGTCAGCCGATGTGAAGGAGCTTTATAACATAAATGTGATTATCAGATTAATGGAACCACATTACACTTTTGGAAGTTGGTGCAAAATGCATTCAAAGTGCTGCATGAGTCATCAACAAGAGGGACAATGGGGAGATGCGAACCCAGATGAAGAACATGCATCTCACCTGGCACTGACTATACATGTTCATTACTTGAGTTTAGACAGTAGATACCTCGCTGATTAGTAAGTATGTGAGCCGGCTGAATGGAGCCATGCAGCCTGGTCCAGCTGCTGGTAAGTCTTTGTGCTTCTGCCGCTCTGACAGCTCGTTCACCTTCTGTGCCTGGTGCAGACTGTACGTCACACGCCCGGGAGATGGGACAGACTTTTAAGTACGGCTTTGAGTGGGCTGAGTACGCAGTAGTAAAACAGACTTTCTTCCAGATGTGGCTTCCCTCGGTTTAGAAATTGAATTATTTTTTTTCTGTATTGTGTGTGGGCAGCTACCTAGAAGATCGTTATTTTCCTTTTCTTTTGTGTCTGGTTTTATTTGCAAACACAACTTGTACTAGTGCTCTTCATAAAGGAATGAATGCAGCTAGTGTCTGGCACATTTATAGTATTTATTGGTATTGTGGAACATCAGACATGTCCATATCATTTATCAGGGTCATATCCTTAATACTGAGCAGTAAGTCATTTTCTTGCGGCGCTTTGTAAGGCCAAACACACAAGTTAAACGGAGAAAACACCACAATAAGACAAGGGGTATACCAGGGACACTTTAACAACAGTGGGCCCTAATGCTAGTGAGAGGGAAGTTGGGCACCTCCTCACTTACCTGCCACTGTAACCTGCACTCCTAACCAGTCTCTATACAGGTTGATAAATAAAGAAATAACGTTTGGAACACCATTCTAAGTCTGAACTGGGTGCAAAAACCTAAAAAATATCACTATATGGAAAGAAGGTATGCACACTAGTGACTATGCAAGGGAAATACATGTAATAGCAGAAACTGCTGTGTGAATACTGGCCTGAAAAATACAATAGCTACATGCAAAAATGAAAAAAATGAGAGTGGAATCTACATTACTGCCATGAAATATGAATAAAGAGAAATTTAGCTATTGAATTGATCAATGCATTGATGATCACCTTTCACCAAGCCGGAACCTGAAGCCCTGAGATGACCCTACAATGGTCCTTGGCTAGCGAGTGGGCAGGTGACGGACACTAGCCTCACCACTGCACTGAAACAACACACCAGGAAAATAAGACAGACAGGGGGAAAACACCACAACAGACTGCTGCAGTCAGCACCGAGACTGCAGCCACAGCAACAACTCCAAGAGAGAGTAAGAGAAGCTCTTTCTTCCTCCAAGACAAGCACATCATTTTGTGTATAGAGGATTCACACTGCTGAAAACCATAGTAATCTATGTGCACTGATCAATCTAGTACAGATCACTCAGTGTGCATCATTTACTTACATCGTTTACTTATGTCTAACTAAGTAAGCAACCATTCAAAGGACTGCCAATCAATAAGGCCATGTGCCCACGTTGCTTTTTCATATTTTTTCATGCATTTTTTGTTTCTTTTAATCAATAAAAGCAAGATAAAAACATCCCAGCAAAGTCTATGAGAATCCTTACTTGCTGTGCCCACGTTGCTTCTTTTTTTCCTTGCCGTTTTTGTTGCTGAAAAAAGAAGTAGCATGTCAGTTGTTTCCGCGTTCTGCTTTTTTCACCAATTGACTTCAATGGAGTCAGTGAAAAATGCAGGAAAAATTGCATGTGTAATGCATACTTTGGTTTTTTTTTGTACGTTTTTATGTGCTTTTTTGACGTCACTGAGGTTCCCTGCTGCCATTTTCTCATCTTATGGTCTTTACCGTGGTACCTTGCTGCAGGAAGTCCAGTGACGTCACAAGGTGAATCAATTTAATGCCGATGGATCACCAGCGTTTCCTGCAGATCTGCCGGCATGAACTCAGTTCGCCTTGTGACGTCACCAGGGTTCCCTGCACCTAGGCCATATAGCCAGTGTCAGCAGACGTTTTCTCATCTCGTGGTCTTTACTGCGGGACTTTGCTGCAGGGAACTCCGGTGACGTAGGTGCCCTGGTCTGTGAGACGATCCGTGACAGCCCAGGGTTACAATGGCAGCGATCGGGTCCCTGTGATCGCATTATAGGGACCCCATCACCAGGGAGAGGGTAAACGATTCCTCTCTCTGCCTCCTGAATGCTGCAATCACACTGATTATAGCCAGTATTCTAATGTACAAGGCCAATGTTCCACATGGACTGATGGTCTGCATGGAAAAATATTCCAGAATTTATTACTGTGGTCCATTCGATGAGGCAGAATAATGCATGCAATTTACGGATGCAACTGGCCCAATTCATACATGGCCATCTGAATTTGGTCTTGGGATTGCTCACACTGGTGTATAATTACTGACTGGGTTATTGATATCGGGTATCTGATAGACGCCGTGACATCACTAACCCCACGGCTTGATGCCAGGTGACATTACACAGCTGGTATCAACCCCATATATTATCTCGTTTGCCACCACAATAGGGCAACAGGATGAGCTGGAGCGAAGTGCCAGGATTGGCGCATCTAATGAATGCGCCACTTCTGGTGTGGCTGTGGCCTGCTATGTTTAGGCTGGGGATTGTTCAATAACAGTGGACATCCCTAGTCTGAGAATACTAGACCACAGCTGTCTGCTTTACCTAGGCTGGTGATCCAATTTGGGGGGACTCCATGTATTTTTTTTATTATTTGTTTATTTTTTGGCTAAGTACAAGGCTATACACCCTTTAGTGCCACGTGAAAGGCAGTAAAGGATGCAAAATTACAAAATGTAGGAAAGTGGGACATTATCTATCTATCTAGCTATCTATCTGTCTATCTATCCAGCTATCTATCTTTCTAGCTTTTGACTGTATGTAACACTGCTTCCATTTTTTTGCGGTGCACAAAAAAAAAACATGGATGGCACATGGACCGTATATGGAACGGATGCGGATGTCACATGGATGCATCCGTTGAAAAACAGGACTGTTTTTTTTGCGGACAGAAAAAAAAGGGATGGTCATGTTAATGTACCCTATAGCTTAGTTTGAAACATTGGAGTGCACTCAGATGACATCAGTCTGATATGCGTAGAGACAGACAGTGGAGAAGATGGAGAGATTATTCTCTATCTTCTCCGTACTTGTGATCCGACTCTCAAATCAAGAGAATCGGATTACAGTGAATTACTCAGAGCAGAGCCTGAGCTGAGTGTCATTAGTAGATCGCATGCGATGCCATGTGGCAGTGTGACCCCGGCCTTAAGGCCCCATCACACACAGAGATAAATCTTTGGCAGATCTGTGGTTGCAGTGAAATCATGGACATATTGTTCCATTTGTACACTGCTACAAATCTGGCACTGATTGTCCACAATTTCACTGCAACCACAGATCTGCCGCAGATTTATCTCTGTGTAGGACAGGGCCTTTAGGCTAAGACAACATCTCCATTTTGCTGGATTGGTTTATCACTAGAGATAAATTGCTTTAAAATCATTGAACAATACAGTTGGAATCAAAATGAATCAACTCCGGACTTCCTGTTCCTGCGCTGGCTGAAGAAGAGTGAAAGTGAGGAGCTCTGCAGTACCCTGACCGAAAATCACCCCTCACACAGCAAATACCAAGAATCCCCCACATAGATAGGGCATTGGAACAGCTGATCAGCTTACTGGCCAAGCGATGAAGCGGTATGTCCTCCGGAGCGGCGTGGGAGCGCAGAGAGAGATAACAGAGCCGGCAACGCGGGAAACTTCAAAGATGGCAGAGGGCTGTTGGCTGTCAGGCGTGCAGGCAGCTCCTGATGCACACCGCAGGAGACAGGAGATAAGGGAAGCTGCAGTGAGAGATCCCACTCTGCATGACAAAGAGGTGAGCTGCACTGATGTAATGGAGGGCCACAGAGGAGGCATGGGAGATGAAGGAGACCTGGAGCACGGCACAGCACAAATCCTGGGGCAGGAAGAACCACACGATAAAAATGCAGATCCAGGCATGGAACAATTTGCGGTTAGTGGGTGTCCCAGAAACAATACAGCAAAGGCAGCTGCAAAGAATCTGTGAGGATGACCTTCCGTCCGCCCTGGGTCTGGAACCTAACAGAAGAGTGGAAAGAGTGCATAGAGTGGGACCGCCAAGAATAACCGCAGATAAAGCTGGACCCCAGAAGCTGAGTCAAGGTATTGCAAAATACCTAGACTTTAATGATGAAGAGGACATAATAAGAGCCTTTCGGAAGCGTAAACAACCCCTGATGTTCCAGGGTTACAAAATTGTCCTTTTTAATGACTTCTCAGTGGAGGTTACTAAGCGACGCAGAATGTTCAGTGCGAGCTGCACCAAATTATATAGGAACCAGGTGCAATTTCAACTGATCTACCCGGCCACCTTGAAAATATGGTGCACGGATGGCACAACAAAAAACTTCCAGGATCCTAAAGCTGCGGAGCTCTACATAGACTCTCTTAGAGAAGGAAAGTGAGGAACGGCAGGCAAAAAGATCATTGCCAGACCAACTCAGAGGAAAGAACAAGCTTTGGAGGATGGAGACCGACCAAGCCTCAACAGTTTATCGCCAAAGACGCAAAGGCAAAGACCTCCTAAGAGATTCCATAAGGGTGACACCAGCCAAAAAGAGAGCAAGCAGGTGGAGAAGTCCAAACCAACGAGATGCGATCGGCTAACATGGACTCGGTGGATAGAAGCAGTGGAGAAGAAAAATGCAAGGACACATGAGAGGGGGTTCACATTTTTGGACTTTTTGATGGGAGAGAGAAGGAGAGAAGATGGGTGGAGGGATTTCTCTCCCCTTTTTTTTTTTGTCTCTCCTTCGCCTTGCCTAACCACGTTACACAAGGTCAGGGGGGGAGCGTAGAGAGGTGGGATGCAAAGCCAGAAAAAAGGGAGTACTAAGACACATTGGTATTTGTTTGCAATGTTAAAGTTTGTGATATTGATAGTTGTACTAGCATTTGGGATATATTGTCAATGGGAGGGGTTAAAAGGGGGAATCACACAGCAGCACGAATATAGACAAACAAGAAACCGCAGGGGACGTTCACCCACCAAAGGGAATACCAGATGCATAAGTATCCCAGAAATACCAATCACATAATATGAAGGTCATCTCATGGAATGTTAAAGGGTTAAAGCGCCAGGAAAGCGTATGATAGTATTAAGACATCTCAAAAAGTTAAAGGCAGACATAGCACTACTACAGGAAACGCATTTGAGGAAGGAGGACTTTTTCAGGATGAAGAAAATGTGGGTGGGAGAGGTAGTGGGGTCACCATGAGAAGGGAGGAAAGCAGGGGTACTCATAATGATGCACAAAAATTTAGCATACAAGATTAAAGGAGTGGAGCAGCACTCAGAGGGCAGGTGGATAGCGCTCACATTAGAGGGGGTGGAGGGCACACTGACAATTCATAATGTCTATGCACCAAACACTGAACAGAGGCCCTTCTATGCTAAATTGAGGGTAAGATTGCTCCAGGGAGAAGGACAAAAGACAGTTGTGGGAGGAGACTTTAATTCAGTGTCTTCGCTGGTAGAGGATAGAAAAGAAACAAAAGATGGCCATACAGAGCGTAGGAACAGACCAACACCCCTGTCGGAGCTGATGGCAGATCTAAGTCTGGTAGACGTATGGAGAAAAGAGTTCCCGAGCGAAAGAGAGTATTCTTTCTATTCGAACCCGCATCAAACATGGTCTAGAATTGACTATCTGTTGACGAGTAGTGATTTGATGGATAGATGCAGGGGGGCTAAGATAGAAGACATGATAATATCAGACCACGCGCCGATATCATTAGACTTAGCTGACCATTATCCTAGGGGTACTGACTTTATTTGGAGGTTCCCCTCCTTTTTGCTTAGGGATCTGCAGTTTGTAACAGTAATGCAAGGGTGGTGGAGTGACTTTGAATACCACAATGCGTCAGGATATGAAGCCGCAGCTATATTGGGAGGCTGGAAAGGTGGTAATGAGAGGGCACTTGATGGCACGAGTGTTTGGGCTTAAAAAGCAAGTGAATGCAAAGTTTAATACCACAAGTGCCCAATTACGTGCTGCGTATACAGAATTCTTGAGTGATGCTTGAATAAAAAATAGAGAAAAATGGAAACAAGCCAAAAAGAACTTTGATATGTGGGCAGAAAAACGAGAACTCATGAGGAAAACACAACTATACATAGATTTGCGGCGTTTTGGGGATAAGGCAGGTAAACTTTTAGCTAATTTAGCTAAGGGGCGGCAAACTAGGAGCACTATCCTAAAGCTAAAAAGGAAAGATGGGAATATTGTTACTAACCCAGTAGAGATAGTGAGTGAATTACAAAGCTTTTATTCAAAACTTTACACCCAAGAGGAGGCTGGGGAGCGAGACGGTAATGCCTTTCTTGAGAGAATAAATCTTCCTAGACTAACAGCGAACCAACTGAGTGATTTAAATAGACTTGCCACAGAAGGAGAGGTCCAGGTGTCCATTAAGTATTTGCCGTCAGGGAAATCTCCGGGTCCGGGTGGGTATACAGGGGACTTTTATAAAGCCATGGCTCAGCAGATAACCCCAATACTAACAAAATGGTATAATGATTTATTACAGGGTGGTAATCTAATAGAGGGGTCAAATCTAGCACATATTAACCTCATACCGAAAGATGGGAAACATCCGGAAAACCCAGCATCATATAGGCCAATTTCCCTCATCAACCAAGATATAAAAATAATTTCCAAAATTATGGCGAATACACTAGCAGAAGTCCTGCCAGCAATAGTAGCTCCGGTGCAGGTTGGTTTCATTAAAGGGAGAAGCGCAGTTACAAATATCAGGCGGACGCTGTTGGCGATTGACGCCGTAGGCAAGGATGTGGAGGAGAGAGGGAAGCCGGCGCTGGTGACTCTGGATGCGGAGAAGGCGTTCCACAATGTGCAGTGGGGCTGGTTGGAAAAAGTATTGGACAAGGTGGGCTTGGAAGGTCAGTTCAGAGCCTATATAAGAGCGATTTACACCAACCCGCTGGCGAGAGTGCAAATACCGGGCCACTTGTCGAGTATTTTCTCATTGCAAAAGGGGACATGCCAAGGGTGCCCATTATCTCCTCTACTCTTTGACCTGGCGTTGGAACCATTGGCACGGTTACTAGAACAACATAGACCATACAAAGGAATTAAGATAGGGAGCAAAACTCTAAAAGCTGCATACTTTGCAGATGACATTACACTTTTTATGGCCAAAGTGGAGAGAGACTTGCCGAGGGTACTAGACTTGTTGGATGAGTTTGGTACTTTTTCTGGGTTTGTGTTAAATAAAGCGAAGTGCGAGGTACTTTATCTTAGGGAAAGAGATTAACTGAAAAACAGAGGTGAAAAAGTGTTCGATATCCCCTTAGCCAAAAAAAGCATAAAATACTTGGGTTTAAAAATGGGGCGGAAAATAGATTGGGTGTATAATTTGAATTTCCCCCCGGTAATAACAAAAATAATCACAGAGCTGGAGAGATAGCAGAACCTACCTCTTAGTCTCCTGGGGAGGATACACCTATTGAAGATGATGAGTATCTCAAAACTACTATATCCCTTACAAACCATCCCAATGTTGCTAAAGCATAATGACATATGGAAAATAGAAGTAGCAATTAGAAAATTCATATGGAAAGGTCGAGGCCCCCGAATAAAACTGCAAACCCTTATGATGGCCAAGGAGGAGGGAGGCACAAATTTACCAAATATACGGGGGTACAATCTAGTTTGTATGGCCAAACATATAGTGGATTGGTTGAAATATACTACTTGGCATTCGGATGTGGACTTGGAAAAAGCGTATGCTCACCCGTGGAACATAGTAGCACTCTTACATACACCACAGGGCCTCCTTCCCACTAAAATCAAGCAAACAGTGATCTTCCGAGATACAATTGCAGCGTGGAAAGAAATAAGGAGGAAGTTAAAACTATCATGGCGAATTTCCAAGCATTTGCCATTATGGGGGAACCCCACCTTCACGGCTTTGAGGGAAAACAGCTTGATACAGGAGTGGAGGGAAAAAGGGATACAAAAGGTGGCACATTTGCTTCATAAGGAAGAAAACAGATGGATGAGGCAACAGGAGATAGTAGATAAATTTGGGCTGAGGGCACACCAGGCGCTACAATACGGGCAAATAAAGGGTTTGGTAATGTCCCTACTGGTGCGGGTCGAGGAGGAAATGCGTAATAATGTCATGGACGACTTTCTTCTTCCCAGGGAAGAAAAACCAACCATAACAGCATTATATAGACGGTTCAAAGGGATTTTTATCCAGAAAGAGCCAGATCAAATTTTTAAAAGTTGGGTGCAACAATTGGGAGGGACAGGTATGGAGATAGGACAACAAATTTTAGATGGATGGAGAATCTTGAGGAAAACTGTACTGAGCGAGGTGTGGAGGGATGCGCAGTTCCGAATTATGCACAGGGCAATCATAGCATTCAACAGCCCGGCGTCAGCTGCAATGAGGGATCGCAAAATACACTTCCCAAAATGTAAGCTCAGAGTTGCAGATCTTTTCCATGGTCTTTGGGACTGCCCAACAGTAAGAGCTTTATGGGAAAACATAAGAAATATGGCGGAGAGGTTGTGGAAGAAAACCATACCTCTGAGTCCACCGAGATACCTATTCCACTGTGAGTCAGGCGAGGGTGAGAAATCTATGGAGGGAGGGGGGGCTAGTCCGATTTTGTTTCACTCTATATGCCTAATGGTTAAACGATTAATCCTAAAGCACTGGCTAGATGACCGGCAACCTGAATTTGGTGAGATTATCGGGCACCTTAAAGCCATACTCAATCTAGACTGGCGGGAGGCAGAACAAAGTAAGGAGCAAGGAATTAAAACATTTATAACAAAATGGAGGGCATTTTTGCTGCGCTATCACACTGGAACAGAAATAATTAACTACATGACACCATTAAGATCAACGACATGGTATTTACTGGAGGACATAAGTGGCTCATTGGGAAAGTTGAAAGTACCCATAGATAATTAGAAGGAAGAAGAACCTATGCTGTTAGACATAAAGAATGGGAGTTGGTATTTCCGGGGTGGAGTGGACCACCTCTATAAAGTCAGAAAAGAAGCTAGCTGCGTCGGTTGGGGGGAGGGCTAGGGAAGTTCAAGGTTCTTAATTTATGGTTTAATGAGAGATAACACAAAAGAACACAATGTTATTATGACCCAATTGTGATTAATGTCTTTCTCATGTTTATGTTATGATATGTAAAAAAAAAATAAAAATTATTGGTTAAAAAAAAAAGAATCAACTCCAATTGCAAATTAGGTTTATTAACACAATTTAAAAACTTTGCACTAAACCAATTAAGAAGAATTCAATTTGATAATACTTTGATAATGATCTGCCCTATTCAGTCAACAGGTTCTTTGGTTTGAAAATTCAACGGTAAAAATCAAAAGTGCTAAACCAAAAATAGCTTTTATCTATAGTTGTGTCACAAAAAATTGTAAATTACATAATTACAGTATTTATCCCAAAACACTGCTCAGAAAATAGCAACTTGTCCCGTTGGTTTGCATGCTGTATCCACCTTCTTCAAAATCCACCAAAGACTTTCTGTGGAGGTAAAGTCAGACAACTATGGCGGCCACTCCAGAATCTAACAGAACTTCATCTTTAGTTTTTGACCACTTGCCTTCTCAGGAATTTGCTGGCAGCCGATGATGGCTTCCTTTTCTCTCACTTGTATAGGTAATGTAGCCAACAGTGAGTTTCCATAAAGAATTGCATTAGATCCAGAAAATCTGCTGCTAAAAAATATGCCTTGTATTTTAGTTACATTTTTCGCAGCAGAAAAACATTAAAAACACGTAATCTGCACATGGCTATATTAATAAAATTTTGTCAAAGCCAAATACCAGGAAGTATAAAAAACAAAGCAGCTTTGTTTAACCTATTCATATCTTTTGATGTACATGTATGTCAAAAGCCCAGTCCCTGCCTTTGATGTGGGCTCACACACTGAGCCTGCATCATTCCCCACACATGTCAGCTGACTTAATAAGTCAAGGGCCTCTAACAGCTGTGGTTGGATCGGAGATTGCAGCTGTTAACCAGTTAATTGCTGCTGTCAATCTCTGACAACGGGATTGAACACATGCAGCAGGGGTATGCGTCATTCTTCCTGCCCATCGGCGCACCCGTGATGCGATCCCGGCGTGCCTATGCGTTGTAATAACAGCTGGGATTTGCTGATGACCTCCATATTTGCCACCACAATCTTTCTGTGAACAACGACCTATGGCCGGCGTTAATAGGATATCGTGATTTGTGCTATACAGAGCACTGCTTGTGCACTGCTCTGTATAGCACAGACAAGCATACACCGTGTGCAGAATTATTAGGCAAGTTGTATTTTAGAGGATTTTTTTTATTATTGATCAACAACTATGTTCTCAATCCACCGACTCATAAATATCAAAGCTTAATATTTTTGGAAGTTGGAGTGGTATTTTTTTTAGATTTGGCTATCTTAGGAGAATATCTGTTTGTGCAGATAACTATTACTGTGCAGAATTATTAGGCAACTTAATATACTTAACCAACTTAACCAAATATATTTCCATCTCACTTGTTTATTTTCACCAGGTAAACCAATATCACTGCATAAAATTTAGAAATAAACATTTCTGCCATGCAAAAACAAAACCCCCAAAAATTAGTGACCAATATAGCCACCTTTCTTTATGATGACACTCAATAGCCTACCATCCATAGATTCTGTCATTTGCTTGATCTGTTTATGATCAACATTGCATGCAGCAGCCACCACAGCCTCCCAGACACTGTTCCGAGAGCTGTACTGTTTTCCCTCTCTGTAGATCTTACATTGTTATAAGGGACCACAGGTTCTCTATGGAGTTCAGATCAGGTGAACAAGGGGGCCATGCCATTATTTTTTCATTTTTTAGACCTTTACTGGCCAGCCACGCTGTTGAGTAGTTGGATGCATGTGATGGAGCATTGTCCTGCATGAAAATCATGTTTTTATTGAACGATACCGAATTCTTCTTGTCCCACTGCTTGAAGAAGTTGTCTTCCAGAAACTGGCAGTAGGTCTGGGAGTTGAGCTTCACTCCATCCTCAACCTGAAAAGGTCCCAAAAGTTAATCTTTGATGATATCAGCCCATACCAATACCCCATCTCCACCTTGCTGGCGTCTGAGTCGGAGTGGAGCTATCTACCCTTTACTGATCCAGCCTCTGGCCCATCCATCTGGCCTAACAAGAGTCACTCTCAGTTCATCAGTCCATAAAACCTTTGAAAAATCAGTCTTCAAATATTTCTTGGCCCAGTCTTGACGTTTTATCTTATGTTTCTTGTTCAAAGGTGGTTGTTTTTCAGCCTTCCTTACATTGGCCATGTCCCTGAGTATGGCACATCTTGTGCTTTTTGATACTCCAGTAACATTGCAGCTCTGAAATATGGCCAAACTGGTGGGAAATGGCATCTTGGCAGCTTCACGCTTGATTTTCCTTAATTCATGGGCAGTTATTTTGCACCTTTTTTGCCCAACACGCTTCTTCCGACCCTGTTGGCTATTTGCCATGAAACACTTGATTGTTCGGTGATCACGCTTCAAACGTTTGGCAATTTCAAGACTGCTGCATCCCTCTGCAAGACATCTCACAATTTTGGACATTTCAGAGCCCGTCAAATCGGGTATCTTCTGACCCATTTTGCCAAAGGAAAGGAAGTTTTCTAATAATTAAGCACACCTTATATAGGGTGTTGAGGTCATTACATCACATCCCTCCTCATTACAGAGATGCACATCACCTGATTTACTTAATTGGTAGTTGGCTCTCAGCCTATACAGCTTGGAGTAGGACAAAATGTATAAAAAGTATCATGTGATCAAAATACTCATGCCTAATAATTCTGCACACAGTGTAGTTTCAATTTCCTGAAGGGTTCTATTAGAAACAGTAAAAGTAAAAAAAAAAAAGTTTTGGCTCTTTGAAGAAGCCTAGTCTTGATTACTAGCATTAGCTCAGCTTGGGATAACATCTGAATGGCAAATGTGTAATCTTCGCAGAGATTCTTTTGAATAATAGTTATTAAAAGTGGAATTTTTCATTAATTTAAGAGAAAGCAATTATTAGTTTTGTTGAGGTATTTACATTGTTTTTCTTTGATTATTTGATCAAAAACATCAGAAAGATTGTAAATGTTACTATTAAACGTAACTGGCATTTGGGATTGAATAATATTGAATGCAGCTATAAATCGTTCCAGCATAGGATACCTGTATATGCATAATAGGAACCTAAGGCTATGTGCGCACTTTGCGTACTGTCCCTGCAGAAATTTCTGCAGCGATTTGAACAGCACACGTGCGCTTCAAATCGCTCCAGAAACCGTCCATAATGAAAAAAAAAAGCCGATTTCATGCGCTCTGACTGCAGCCCCTCCCATAGACAGAGCGTGACCTGCAGGCAGAGCGCACGAAAGAAGTGACATGTCACTTCTTAGAATGCGCGCTTCGGGCAACAGCCGAAGCGCTGCGCTCTAATACGCCACGTGAGCACGGCTCCTGCATAATCTTCATAGATTGTGCTGGGGACGCAGGACGCATGCAGTTACGCTGCGGTGCAGATCGCAGCGTAACTGCATGCAATTACGCAACGTGCGCACATAGCCTAAAGGCTACTTTACACACTGCGATATCGGTCCCGATATCGCTAGTGTGCGTACCCGCCCCCATCTGTTGCGCGACACGGGCATATCGCTGCCCGTGGCGCACAACATCGCCCAGAGCCGTCACACATACTTACCTGTCCGGCGACGTCGCTGTGACCGGCGAACCGCCTCCTTTCTAAGGGGGCGATCCGTGCGGCGTCACAGCGACGTCACTGAACCGCCGCCCAATCGCAGCGGAGGGGCGGAGATGAGCGGGACGTAACATCCCGCCCACCTCCTTCCTTCCGCATAGCGGGCGGGAGGCAGGTAGGGAGACGTTCCTCGCTCCTGCGGCGTCACACGCAGCGATGTGTGATGCCGCAGGAACGAGGAACAACCTCGTTACTGCTGAAGTAACGATAATTGGGAATGGACCCCCGTGTCGCCGATTAGCGATTTTTCACTGTTTTGCAACGATGCAAAATCGCTAATCGATGTCACACGCAACGGCATCGCTAATGCGGCCGGATGTGCGTCACGAATTCCGTGACCCCAACGACTCCGCATTAGCGATGTCGTAGCGTGTAAAGCCCGCTTTAGACTGTCCTGTCTGCTCCTTACTTACTAGACCTAGTGGACTTGCCAGTATCCGTATATGCACTTCCCTTCTCATAGAACAGTCAATAACATCAACGCAGACCATGTAACACTTCATTGTCTCTGCTGCAGATAAAATGAACACTTGCTGCTGGCTGCACCAAGAGGTTAGAGCAGATAAAGGAATTCTCCAGTAGTAGGACACTACTTGTTAGCTTTGGGTGACCCTTCTAGCAAAGATATTGTTTATAGGCGTTGTCTGGCCTAAAATGACAAGTCAGCGGTCACTCTATGGGGAGATAAGGTATGCACACCAGTGACTATGTAAAGGGAATACATGAAATAGCAGAAACTGCTGTGTGAATACTGACTTGAAAAATCCAATAGCTATATGTAAGAGTGAAAATGTGAAAAATGGAATCTGCATTACTGCCATGAACATATGAATCAAGAGAAATTTAGCTACTGAATTGATCAATGCAATAGAGCCCTAACACTACGCCAAAGTATTTCTCTACGTTGGGGTCCCTAGCTAGTGTGTGTCCTCTCATGCAGTTAAAAAACTTACCATGTATGGGAAGCTGAGACCCAGGCTATTTATGCGTATGATATGGATTGGCAATAGGTGTGGTTGGGGAGGGTTCACAAACGAAAAACTACTAACAAATAAGGAATAACGTTTGGAACACCATTCTAAGTCTGAACTGGGTGCAAAAACCTAAAAAAACAGCACTATGGGGAGATAAGGTATGCACACCAGTGACTATGTAAGGGGAATACATGAAATAGCAGAAACTGCTGTGTGAATACTGACTTGAAAAATCCAATAGCTATATGTAAGAGTGAAAATGTGAAAAATGGAATCTGCATTACTGCCATGAACATATGAATCAAGAGAAATTTAGCTACTGAATTGATCAATGCAATAGAGCCCCAACACTACGCCAAAGTATTTCTCTACGTTGGGGTCCCTAGCTTGTGTGTGTCCTCTCATGCAGTTAAAAAACTTACCGTGTATTGGAAGCTGAGACCCAGGCTATATATGCGTATGATATGGATTGGCAATAGGTGTGGTTGGGGAGGGTTCACAAACGAAAAACTACTAACAAATAAGTAATAACGTTTGGAACACCATTCTAAGTCTGAACTGGGTTCAAAAACCTAACCACACCTATTGCCAATCCACATGATACGCATATATAGCCTGGGTCTCAGCTTCCAATTCACGGTAAGTTTTTTAACTACATGAGAGGACACACACAAGCTAGGGACCCCAACGTAGAGAAATACTTTGGCGTAGTGTTGGGGCTCTATTGCATTGATCAATTCAGTAGCTAAATTTCTCTTGATTCATATGTTCATGGCAGTAATGCAGATTCCATTTTTCACATTTTCACTCTTACATATAGCTATTGGATTTTTCAAGTCAGTATTCACACAGCGGTTTCTGCTATTACATGTATTCCCCTTGCATAGTCACTGGTGTGCATACCTTATCTCCATATAGTGATGTTTTTTTAGGTTTTTGCACCCAGTTCAGACTTAGAATGGTGTTCCAAACGTTATTCCTTATTTGTTAGCGGTCACTCTATGTGATCGCATACTTTTGAATTCTCACATTACATGCACAGTGCAATGTGAGGATTCTCCGATGTTATTGCCGAAAACAGCGGTCACGTGATCACAATTGTGCGATATGCAGACTCCAAGCCAGAACCCGACTAGAGGTGACCAGACTTGCTCAATGCAAGTGTATTGCCTGCACCCATCTAGTCAGATTCTGGTTGGATCACAATCTAGGAGCTGCATGACCACCAGGATTCACAAGACTACAGTCAGATAGAGTGACCTGTTATTTTAAATTGTATGACCCATTTAAACTGCTCATCTCTTTTAATCCCTGAGCCCACACCATAACTGTCAGATGCCTGCTGTGTCACACAGCCGATATCTGCCACAGTGCAGACCGGAGCTTACGCCAGTTCTTGCTTATTAGCCATTTATATGTCACTGTTAATCACTGACAGAAGCATTTAAATGATATGATTGCCAATGCACTATTGTGGGATACCGATGGGTTATTCTGTAAAGTGCGGAAAGAAAGGAAAAATAAAGTATATCTGACATTGCTGAATCTATAAAACTTTTATCAAAATACAGCAGTAATTAGTCCTTATGGAAGATTGCTGTAAAAGAGGAAAAAAAATGAAATTGCCAGAATATGATTTTTTTTCAGTTGCCAAACCTCCATAAAAGAAATGCAATACAAAACTATTAAAACCTTGCATGTACACTAAATTGACATCAAAGAAATAATTTGATTGCAACCCAAATAACTAGTTGATGGAAAAATATGGCGGCAGAAAACAATTTTTTGGGGGACTAAATGTTATAATTTTTTTTCCAAACTAAAATGAAAAAACAAATGCAAAATCACTGTCCTTATGGCCATAATTATACCATCCTGAAACAAATTATATTGCCAGATTATTTTTATCCAACAATAAACACCGTAAGTTAAAAAAAAAATGGCTGAATTGTATTTTTGCAGAAAAAAACTATTACTTCTCCTGCAAATACAAGCCCTTGTATGGTTATGTCGATAGAAATCGTAAAGAAAAGTTATGGGTCTTGGAAGTAAAAAAGGGGAAACAAATTACCCTGTCATAGAAGGGTTAAAAAAGCACTGATGGGAAGTATTACGAAGACGGCTAATGTGGCGCCCTGGACAAGCCAGGGGCCACAGAGAACAACACCCACACACCCCACACTTCCAGCAGGCACACCGAAGTCAGAACGCAAAACCCTTGTTGCCTTCCTCCAGGGGCTGATGTCCACACCAGGGGGTGGGCCAAGTGGTTGGTCCCGCCCACCGAGGAGTTCACAGTCCTGGAGGCGGGAAAAGTAAACAGATTAGTTTTGGAGGTGAAAGTGGAAGGAGGGAAAGTAGTGAGAGAGGAGAAAAGTGACAGCTAAGCAGTCTGAAGTTGGTCCGGGTGTGTGGCCCGGACAGATCAGCAAGGTTGGCAGACGGTGGTGACCGTCTGCAGGAGTGGCCGATTGCCAATTAGAGTCTACTGTAAGGACCGTGGACGGGCGGTGGCCCGGCGGTACCGGACCGGTACGCAAAGAGAAGCCAGCACCATCTGGCTGGGGCTTACGGACCCCGGCAAGGCTAGGAGTCACCGTAAATTTGCCGAATTCGTTAGTGAAGGGAACCTCCTGGGTTTACAAACAGCCACGTCCCGACAGAAGGCAACAGTCCAACCATGTGAGAGAGACACCGCCACCGCCAAGGCAATCGTTTCTCAGGGCCAGCGCCTGCGGGCAAAAGGGGCTCCTCCGGCCCATATCCAAGCCGGGGAGCGGGTTACCGGTGGGAACCCATTGGAACCATCTACCGTATCTAGGTGCAGGGAAAGGCAGTCACCACCAACCTGCCGGGAGCAAACAACACCGCAGCCATCTGTGGGACCCGTCCATCCAGCCGTGTGTTTTACCAAGAACTGTGTCCTCATCATTGGCTGAGTGAGTACCACCGTGCCGTGCGGCACAGCGCTGACCCGCGACCCTGCACCTCGCAAGGCCCTTAACCCGCCTGCCATCCATCCGTACCCCATCACCGGGCCCCGGGACAACCAACCACCTACCCACGGAGGGGATAAATAACAACCAAGCTGCTCCCTGTCATCGCTCGCGGGATCCCCGTCTAGAGCAGCGGTGGTGTCACCAATATCACCACAACCATGGGTGGCGTCACGGACAATAATCAAAACCCCCACAATCAAAACCCCCTTTTCACTCACGGGCGAGGAGCGCCGCTCGAGTCCCCGGGATCCGGCCCACCGCTCGAGCCACCACCGAGCAGCAGCAGCCGCAGCGGCAGCCGGACCCGAGCAGTGGGAGAGCGCAGCGTCCCCTCCTCCGCCCGCGACAACTTGGCGTCACGAACAGGATCTTACCGCTCTGACGTTTGGTAGAGTAGAGGTGTGCCTTGTTACCGCCGGAGGTGTCCGGCCGAAAATTTGCAGAAGCCGCCATTTTGGGCGCAAAGAGTTCCCGCTCGAGCGTCTCCTCGAGTAGTGGAGGCGCGAAGGCCTAAATCCCGCCCCGATAGAGGAGGAGCCGGAAAGAAACTAAGGGGGACGACATGGCGGCTGGTCGCATGTGAGCGCGGCTATAAAGGCAGGGACGCCAGGACCCTGGGCCATCTTGTTCCTGGGAGAGGCCGCCAGCAAAATGTATATGCCGTCCCGTAGCACCGTAGCCCCCGCGCCTGGAACCGCGGCGTGGGTGGAGATCCAGACCGCGCAGCTCCAACAACGGCTGCAGGTCAAAATGCAGCTCCTCTTGGAGGAGTGGGAGACCGACATGACGGAGCTCATAGCGACCATGCGGAGACGCGAGGAGGAAGTTGCGGAAGGGAGGGTAAGTGACCCACGCCCCGGTACCCCTAGTGGGTCGGTCAATGTGGCTGCGGGACCCGGTCTAAACCTCCTCGCCCTGCTGCCTCCCTCGCCACCTGTCCCGGCTGCCGTGACCCTGCCACTAGGCCCGCTACCCCCGCAACCGGTAGCTTTACCCAGCATGTCCGCCCAGGCGGACCGACCTGTAGCCAGAGCCCGTAGCCGACCGGAGGTGCTACCATGGAAAGCCCCGAAGCCTGAACCGGAGGCACCCCCCGAGAGATTCCCTGAGCCGGAGCCGACAGACTGCTCCGTGCCGAAGGCCCAGCAGAGGAAAGCCCCTGTGCCCATCCCCCACACCTCAGCTGAGGTTGCGCCGGGTTGCCGCTGCAAGGCGGCGTCCAAGGCCAAGTCACCACGGGACCTTCCGCCCAGATCACCAGCAGTGGGCAGTGTCCAAAAGGTCTCGCGGGGCCCGACCCGTGCGCTGGAGCTCGCAGCAGCGCCGTACTGGGATAGGGAGCCGGTACCGCTGGGCCCAGAAATCGACGAAAGGGAAAGGAAGAAGGCGGAGTTGGTGGCCCGTGTAATCCGGGAGAAAGAGAGCCTCCGCCAAGTGACCTTCCGTGTCCGGGGCCCCCTGTATGAAGGGCAGGTGAGGCGGTTTGATGTCCGCCGGGGCTATGGCTTCATATACGAACCGGGCCTGGAGGCCGAAGTATTCATAGCCCGGCGGGATGTTAATGCCCACCTGCCGGAGGAGCACCCAGGCCGTAACCTGATGCCGGGCAACCTGGTGCGGTACACCCGGCACTGTGGGGAGAGGGGGTGGTTTGCGCTGGATGCCAAGCTTAGGGGCAGCCAAGAGGCCCGGGTGTCCACCGCATCCCCTCCCCCAGCAGACACCGAAGAGTCGGAGTAAGGGCAGCGTAATGCCGTTGTCACCGTCCCCGTTGGGACCACCAACATTGTGTGTTAAAAAAATGCAGTTTGAAAAGTTTGAAAGTTTTGCAAAGATGATAAGTGAATGTTACCATGAAAAGTCACCTGATTGAAGCCTTGATTTACAACTTTGATTTGAAACCGGTCGTTGCCGGCAACTAGTCCCAGTTGGGACCCCCTCTTTTTCAAGTTATACATAAGGAACTCCTTATGAACATGCCCGAGAACTAGCAGGGCAACCACAAACTTGTGGCCTGTAAATGATGGTTGTTGTGGCTTCTACCGTTACCACCTCCGGAGATGCAGATTGGAGGAAGGGCCCGCAGTGGAGCAGGCTGGGGCCCAGCCACCACCGGAACCGGTGGCGATCCTCTGGGGGTTTCAGGGGTTCCCCATGGACGTGGGTCCCCTGAAAAGGACAGAACCCGCTCAGGCAACTTGTGCTGGACTGGGGTCAAGGGGTGCTGCCCATTTGCTTAGGGGCAGCATCAGGGCCAGGTTGCTTGGGTGGGAGAGAGCGGAAGCCGTAACCGTAACATTTAAGTAAGAGTACCTCCCGATGTGGGAAGATGTTATTTTAATTGTATGTGTGTTACCGTTTTCTATTTTTCAGTTGGTGAAAATAAAACTGGTGATGGACGGGCAGCCCGCGGAGGGTCTGCATTTAACTAAGGGGGAATGTGGCGCCCTGGACAAGCCAGGGGCCACAGAGAACAACACCCACACACCCCACACTCCCAGCAGGCACACCGAAGTCAGAACACAAAACCCTTGTTGCCTTCCTCCAGGGGCTGATGTCCACACCAGGGGGTGGGCCTGGCGGTTGGTCCCGCCCACCAAGGAGTTCACAGTCCTGGAGGCGGGAAAAGTAAACAGATTAGTTTTGGAGGTGAAAGTGGAAGGAGGGAAAGTAGTGAGAGAGGAGAAAAGTGACAGCTTAGCAGTCTGAAGTTGGTCCGGGTGTGTGGCCCGGACAGATCAGCAAGGTTGGCAGACGGTGGTGACCGTCTGCAGGAGTGGCCGATTGGAGTCTACCGTAAGGACCGTGGACGGGCGGTGGCCCGGCGGTACCGGACCGGTACGCAAAGAGAAGCCAGCACCATCTGGCAGGGGCTTACGGACCCCGGCAAGGCTAGGAGTCGCCGTGAATTTGCCGAATTCGTTAGTGAAGGGAACCTCCTGGGTTTCCAAACAGCCAAGTCCCGACAGAAAGCAACAGTCCAACCAAGTGAGAGAGACACCGCCACCGCCAAGGCAACCGTTTCTCAGGGCCAGCGCCTGCGGGCAAAAGGGGCTCCTCCGGCCCATATCCAAGCCGGGGAGCGGGTTACCGGTGGGAACCCATTCGAACCATCTACCGTATCTAGGTGCAGGGAAAGGCAGTCACCACCAACCTGCCGGGAGCAAACAACACCGCAGCTGTCTGTGGGACCCGTCCATCCAGCCGTGTGTTTTACCGAGAACTGTGTCCTCATCATTGGCTGAGTGAGTACCACCATGCCGTGCGGCACAGCACTGCCCCCGCGACACTGCACCTCGCCAGGCCCCGTAACCCGCCTGCCATCCATCCCTACTCCATCACCGGGCCCCGGGACAACCAACCCACAACCCACGGAGGGGCGAAATAACAACCAAGCTGCTCCCTGTCATCGCTCCCGGGATCCCCGTCTAGAGCAGCGGTGGTGTCACCAATATCACCACAACCGTGGGTGGCGTCACGGAGAATAATCAAAACCCCCACAATCAAAACCCCCTTTTCACTCACGGGCGAGGAGCGCCGCTCGAGTCCCCGGGATCCGGCCCACCGCTCGAGCCACCACCGAGCAGCAGCGGCAGCCGGACCCGAGCAGTGGGAGAGCGCAGCGTCCCCTCCTCCGCCCGCGACAGCTAACATGAGTTTTAATCTTCTACTTCCATTGAAATAAACATTTAGGGTTCGGCAACTGCCCTTGTTTATGGGGCAATATATGCTGTCCCTGGGAAAACTTCGAGTGGTGTAAAAGTCACTATGAAGCTTCTAGACGTGAGTGTAGACTCTAAACTAATTTCTGATCTCATCAAATACATATTTTTTTATAATTCGATATTTAAATGAGAGCAACTTTTTGAATAATGAAAAAAATATTTGGTAAATGAATTCAGTTGTAGGTTTTCAAGATCAGTAACATTGGAGCCTCTTTCCTATGTCCTATGGGAGAAGGATCATTAAAGAACCCAAGATGTAGCTCGTCTTGAATATGAAGTCTGTTACATTCTTAGCCAACTTTTGAAAAAACAATCACAGTCAGTAAAATGTTTATCATCAAACTGTATCTGCAAGAAATAGCCGTCATCTCGACACCCTACTTAAATTGTTCAATTCTGAGAGTGACCTTTCAAGGTGGCGCCGTGTGCATCTTATTCACAGAGGAAGAACTTGAGGGTAATGGAGATTCTTGTATATAATAACTCTAAGGTTGGAGTTTCCGATCTCCTTCACCCAACGTGCTTCTCCAGAGAGGATTTAGTTAATGATGCTATGGTTCTTGTTGTACCGCACAACTCGCTTAGTTTTTCTGATATTTCTGAACATTGTGTATGTTTACAGGATATCACAAATTGAAGATGTTTTTTTTTCAGGTAAAACATTTATTTGCAAGGTTTCTAAGTGTTATCCCACCTCCTCAGAGACATCACCTCCTACACAGTCCGGACAATAGAAATAAACTGCAAGAAAATTCATGTTTTTCTACCTGGTAAAAGGGTTGTCCACAAGGCATCTTATGTTTATGAAACCCTATCAGGACATATTCACTCGAGGAAGAGAAAAAATATATCTTTGCGGTATTTTTTTTTTTTATTTTAATAAATAAACAGGATGACCACAGAATACTGAGCTCAGTCTAGTGGATGCTAAATTGAAAGAGAATATTATACTTAGGATCCCATTATTCCAGGAAGTAATAGATCAATTCAAAAATGTTCCAAGTATTGCTATTTTATGACTTATTTATTTTTTATAACCACGATTAGGTGTTAATTGTATTGCCAATTGAAAGGCTCGGCTTCTCATTAATTTACTTGTTGATTTGGATAGTGCCAGTTAGGTTTATGTTAATATGTAGTAGATTTGTTACAGAAATTTCTACCATACGTCGGATGCATGAATTGTCTTTGGCTTTTATAATCCCATTCATATAAAATAGACTAAATTTAGTATAAAACAAAATTATTTACAAAACAAACATTTTTTCGGCTTGTCGGGTCTAAATTGAAGCGTTACTAGGGAATGTGTCATCAATAGTGATGGACGAATGTGCTCGTCACTGCTTATTACTCAATCGAGCATTAGATGCTCAGGTACTCGCAGAGCTCAGCCTGCATGGATGCGTCGTTGATGAAACAATGACCACAACACACAGGCTCTCTTCAGTGCATGATGTGAGCAGGCACCCCAGGGAGAGCCAGTTGCAGTATTTGCCTGGTTCTCCCAGGGCATAAAATAATGTTCTCGGATGTAGTGAGTCAAACCCCCCACCCTCCCGCTGTCCTTCCCACCGGAAATGCTCAAATCGAGTATCGAGCATTCAAGTATTTTAGTGCTCACCCATCACTAGTCATTAGAAAATGATCTAATGTTGAAATCAAGCTTTTCTGTTAAATGCATTTAAAAAAAAAAAAAATAAAAATAATATTCAACATTACTATAATAAAATAAAAACTAGCCATTTTCACATTGGCTGCTAAGCCTAGTTTTTGACTAATTGAAAAGACGAAAAACATGGTCTCTCCACGCTGCTGTGGAGGTCATATGAAGAGGACAAGAAACATGGGCACGATCTACCACTGCTTATTGTGAATTGGACGCGTCTTAAAGTTTTCCAAACTTTTTCAGCACAAACCGAATGACCGCATGATACTGGAGAACTGACTTATAAAGACACTGCGTGCTCAGAGTGATTTGAATGAGGTGCCAAAAACATCATGGGACAAATCAACGTGCAAGAGGCAATATATACTAACACAAATTAAAATGATTGATACTGTGATTAAAAGAAAACAAAAAAATGAACTTCATTTCTATGTATAATTAAAACCTAAAGTGAAAAAGGAAAAGGAAAAAGTAAAAATTATTGATTGAGAAAACTGTGCATGGCTGTAGTATAAATGAGAGGGATAGAACCTGTGTGATATAGGGAATGTGTGCACTCAGTGATTTTAATGATGAGTGGCTGTCAGTCAGTGCAGGGAGCGATTACAGCCACTCCTCGCTATACACAGAGCGGTGACTGAATCGGCGCTGTCCCCATGACTGAAACACGAATGCTGCTGGGAGGATTACATTTTATTTCTTCCCGGCAGTGGGGTTTAAAACACTATTAACCTGCAGATTAAATCATATCTCCAGGTAATAGCCTTTTTACAGGTGACAGGTTCTCTTTAAAAATTTGATGGGAGTGCTTCCGTAAGGCTATGTGCACACGCTGCGTTTTTATGACGCTGCGTTTTTGTCCGTTTTTGAACCGCTAAAAACGTACAAAAACACACCCGCGGCAAAAAAAAAGGCGGCAAAAAACGCATGCGTTTTTACCGTGATTTGGTGCGTTTTTGGCTGCGTTTTGCTGTGTTTTTGATCTCTGCATTTTTCCAATACATTGCATAAAAACGCAGGAAAGAATTGACATGTCCATTATTTTTTTTTAAGCTAAAAAACGCAGCTTAAAAAGAAGTTGAGTGTGGACAGCAAAAATGAAAACTCATAGACTTTGCTGGGGAAGCAAAGTCATGCAGTTTTGAGGCCAAAAACGCACCCGAGAAACGCGCAAAAACGCCGCAAAAAACACACTGTGTGCACATAGCCTAAGTCTACTTTGTTACCTAATTGATCTACATCCGTTACGTATGAAATCAATAGTAAAAGTTTTTGCCAATTTTTTGTGCTTTGAAGATCACTCAGTCGCTGAAATGGAAGTAAAGGACTTTCATTTTTCATAATAAATCCATCTCAGAAAACTTTCAATTCTAGAGAAAAAATATAATATACAGATATAGACCATGTTGGCTTCTACAGTGTCTTGAGAAAGTATTCGTCCCCCTTGAATTTTTCAACCTTTTCCCACATTTCAGGCTTCAAACCTAAAGATAAAAAATGTAATGTTATGGTGAAGAATCAACAACAAGTGGGACACAATTGTGAAGTTGAACGAAATATATTGCTTATTTTAAATTTTTGTAAAAAATAAATAACTGAAAAGTGGGGGGTGCAATAGTATTCGGTTCCTTTAGGGTAATACTTTGTAGCGCCACCTTTTGCTGCGATTACAGCTGCAAGTCACTTGGGGTATGTCTCTATCAGTTTTGCACATCGAGAGACTGAAATTCTTGCCCATTGTTCCTTTGCAAATAGCTCGAACTGAGTGAGGTTGGATGGAGAGTGTTTGTGAACAGCAGTTTTCAGCTCTTTCCACAGATTCTCGATTGAATTCAGGTCTGGACTTTGACTTGGCCATTCTAATACCTGGGTACGTTTATTTGTGAACCATTCCATTGTAGATTTTGCTTTATGTTTTGGATAATTGTCTTGTCTTTCCATCCCAGTCTCAGGTCTTTTGCAGATTCCAACAGGTTTTCTTTAAGAATGGTCCTGTATTTGGCTCCATCCATCTTCCCATCAATTTTAGCCATCTTCCCTGTCCCTGCTAAAGCAAAGCAGGCCCAAACCATGATGCTGCCACCACCATGTTTGACAGTGGGGATGGTGTGTTCAGGATGATGAGGTGTGTTGCTTTTACACCAAACATATCATTTAGCATTGTGCCCAAATAGTTTGATTTTATTTTCATCTGACCAGAGCACCTTCTTCCACATTTTTGATGTGTCTCCCAGGTGGCTTGTGGCAAACTGTAAATGACACTTTTTATGCATATCTTTGAGAAATGGCTTTCTTCTTGCCACTCTACCATAAAGGCCAGATTTGTGCAGTGTATGACTGATTGTTGTCCTGTGGACAGACTCTCCCACCTCAGCTGTATATCTCTGCAGTTCATCCAGAGTGATAATGGGCCTCTTAGCTGCATCTCTGATCAGTCTTCTCCTTGTTTGAGATCAAATTTTTGAGGGACGGCCAGGTTTTGGTAGATTTGCAGTGGTATGATACTCCTTTCCATTTCAATATGGTCACTTGCACAGTGCTTCTTGGGATGTTTAAAGTTTTGGAAATCTTTTTGTAACCAAATTCGGCTTTAAACTTCTCCACAACAGTATCACAGACCTGCCTTTTGAGTTCATTGGTCTTCATGATGCTCTCTGTGCTTCAAACAGAACACTGAGACTCTCACAGAGCAGGTGCATTTATACGGAGACTAGATTACACACAGGTGGATTATATTTATCATCATCAGTCATTTAGGACAACATTGGATCATTCAGAGATCCTCAATGAACTTTTGGAGTATGTTTGCTGCAGTGAAACTAAAGGGGACGAATAATATTGCACACCCCAGTTATCAGTTTTTTTATTTTTTACAAAAATTTAAAATAAGCAATAAATATCATTCACTTTCACAATTTTGTCCTACTTTTTGTTGATTCTTCACCATAAAATCTAAATTTTTATTTTTATGTTTCAAGCCTGAAATGTGGGAAAAGGTTGAAAAATTCAAGGGGCCGAATACTTTTGCAAGGCACTGTATAGCCTCATTTAAAGGGGTTGTCTATTTTACGACCTGGTAATCAGGGGTTGGGATAGAGATTCCCATTACATAGGCTCAGTGTTTTTAATTCAATTTCTAGTAACAGAGAAATAGATTTTCTGAACTTACACAGACGAGTTTCACGCTTCCAACAATCAGGGTCCAAGTACAGACTGTGGTGTTCGGGACGGACACAAACACAACATCCTCATATACCAGGTGAACTACTCTGTGTATTGCTCACCGCAGGAGATGATAAAGTTGCGAGCTGAAGTAAACCCACTGGACCACAGGAGACCCCAGGGCTTACCCTTTAGTGGGAGGGGTTTGACTAAGCACCCTCCGTGAGACGGACGCCAGGTGCTACCTCCAGGACAGAGACCAGGACTGTGGCAGTTGACCCTCAGTACAGAGATAGACACAGAGGCAGACAGGCTGAGTCTGTAGTGTAGACCGGGACCAGCAGGATAGCTGAGGCAGACAGCACAGCCAGGATGGACAGGCTGAGTTACTAGGAAGGCTGGAACCACCGGAGTGGCTGAGTCAGATGGCACTGCCAGGACGGGCAGGCATAGTGACTTGCAAAACTGGGACCACCGGGCTAGCTGAAGCAGATGGCATGGCCACGACGGACAGGCAGAGTCACTAGCTTGACTGGGACCACCGGAGTGGCGGTGGCAGATGGCACAGCCAGAACAGACAGACTGAGTCACTAGAGCAACAGGACGAACAGGTAGCTGGTACCAACAGGACAGTATAGACAGGTGAAAACAGAAGAGGACTGGAGTCAGGTACATACACAACTGGAACCAGGTGCTAACAGGGCAGGATGGGACTGGAACCAGGTACTTGCAGGAAAGAGCTAGATGCAGGTGCCAACAGGGTAGGACAGACTGGAGCCAAATACCAAAAGGACAGGACTGAAACCATGTACATAGTGGACAGGACAGACAAAGGGACCTGACAACTTGCTGGCTAGTTAGCAAATCACTAGCTAAACAAGGGCGTTGATCAGGCACCTCCCCTAGTGATAGTCTGAGAGGCACTTCTTGGGAGTGACGCACATCTCCTTTAAGAGAGGGGCAGAGGTGCGCGCATGCCCTAGGAGCACTCTCAGAGGCCCCGAAAGGGGGAAGCAGGAAGCACCCACGTGAAGGAGTGCGGGGACGCCGAGTATTGTAGTGAGAGCTGGCCGTGGCGTTAAGTAAGCACACGTTCCTGTGCGGAAGAGAGCAAGGGGTGCAGGAGGTCCAGCGCTATAGTACCCCCCTCCTTACGAACTTTTTTCCTTAGGCCTGAAAAAGGGCTTCTCTTCATTAAGTCAATGGTAGCAGACAGGCAGAAAGCAGGACAGGATGGCAAGATGAAATCACAGGAGACCGGCATTAAAGGGCTCTAACCAGGCAGTTCTCGGGGCTTAGCAGGACCCAGCGGGGCACTCACTGGATTTCCAGTGCAGAACAAACTCAAGAGCATGGATCCAAGGCAGACCTAGAAAAAAACAGACAAGACAGGTTTGGGAGCACAAGGAAGTGGATCTTCTCCGAATGCATATCTCCCATGCATAATTCCACAGGTACAGGACTGACACGTCCAGGTTCAGATCGGAGCATTCCACCCATGCATACACCAATAAGAGCTTCAAAAGGCATTGGATGGGAGTCTGATAATGCACCACAGTGTCACGCTAGGTGTGGGGAAAGACACCCAGCAAGTGGCCTCCTCGGAATAAGGGAGGTTGAAACACAAAGAGGGGGATAACCAGGGCTCCTGCCTTACCCTGACTCTGGGGGGCTCTGCACTTGACCTCAAACCACAGGTACCTATAAGGGTTAGGAGCTGTGGCCTGCCAACGTGCCCCTGTCTCCTAGCCAGACCCTAGGACTAAATCCCACCACCCACCAATCCACGGAGGGAAAAGCAAACACAAAAATAAACAGCAAAAAAGGGAAAAAGCAAAAAAAAATACTTATCTTGAGAGGAAATCATCCTGAGCAAGCAACTTCTCCAAGTGAAGAGTATAACCCGCACTTTAGGAGTGAGAGGCCCCACGTTATAAAGGACCTTAATTACCAGCTGGAGGAAAGGCTCCTCCAACCTGGCAAGGAAACTGAAAAAAAACGTAAATTAACCCCTTAAAGGGACAACGTCCATTATTGTCTGGACGATCCTTCTGCACCTGGTCCCAGCAGCAGCATCTGAAGGTCCAGACACATCCGTGATACACAGGCTCAGGAATGAAGCATCTGGGTTCAGATTGGAGCAGTCCACTCATGCACAACACCGACAAGAGCTTCAGAAGGTGTCAGATGAGAATCTGGTAACGCTCTACAAGCTCAGGAACGAGACTTCTCACTGAACCGGAGTCCAAATGAATCTCTGAATGTGTATCTACAACGCTTAGTTCCCAGGCACAGAAACAAAGCATATGGGTTTGAATAGGGGCATTCCACCCACGCACGACACCGACCAAAGCTTCAGAAGGCGTTGAATGGGAATCTGGTAATGCTCCACCACAGCTCGCTGAAAGTAACTCCTCACAGAACCAAAGTCCAGATGAGTTGTCTCAGAGGACTGAACTCCTCCACACATTACTTTAGCTTGGAGATTTTCACATTGCAGATTGGAGGTTTTGACACTGGTCACTTCTATAGGCTCAGGAACAGGAGCAGAAACAGGATCCCAAAAAAACAAAAGACCTCTGAAAAGATGGAGTCAGGTGGACAGGTTTCTCCACTTGGGAGACTTTCAACTTATGGCACAGTTCAGACTGAGACAAAGAAACGGCGTCCATGGCCTGATAAAACTGTAACGCTCGCTGCCAGAGATGGTAAAGGGGCGAGCTGAAGTGAACCCACTGGACCACAGGGGGCTCCAGTCTTACTTTTTAGTGGGAGAGGCTTGACTGAGTGCCCACTGCGAGGTGGATGCCAAGTGCTACTCCCAAAATAGAGACAAGGACTCTGGCAGCTGACCCCCAGGGCAGGGCAAGGACAGACACAAGTGCAGACAAGCAGAATTTCTAGTGTAGACAGGGACCACCAGGATACCTGAAGCAGATGGTACAGACAGGCAGAGCAGAATCACTAGCAAGACTAGAACCACCAGAGTGTCTGAGCCAGATGGCATGGCCAGGATGGACATGCAGAGTCACTAGCAAGGCCGGGACCACTGGAGTAGCTGAAGCAGATGGCACAGCCAGGATGGACAGGCGGAGTCACTAGAGCAGACAGGTAGCAGGTAGCAAGAGGACCAGGTGCTAAGAGGGCAGGACAGGACTGGACCCAGGTACAGCCAGGACAGGACTGGAACCAGGTGCCAACAAGGCAGGACAGGCTGGAACCAGGTACAGGCATGGCCGGACTGGAACCAGTTACAGGCAGTGCAGGACTGGAACCAGCTACAGGCAGTACAGGGTGGACAGGACAAACAAGGGGACCTGACAACTAACTGTCTAGGGAGCAACCCATTAACTAAACAAGGGTATTGATCAGGCACCTTCCCTAGTGATGAAAGAGTTCCTTAAGACCCTAGTGCCTCTCAGATATAGGCTGAGAGGCACTTTAAGAGTGGGACAGGGGTAGGGGGATCAGGAAGCAACCACATGGAGCAGCACGGAAATGCTGGGCAGTATAGTGAGAGACGGCCACGGCAATGAGTAAGTGTGCGTCACTGCGGGAAGAGTGCAAGGGGTGCAGGGACGACAGTGCTACATTTAATCTAAAGTTTCTCTTTTCGGCTTTATCAACCATGCGTACAGTGGAATTACTGTAGTATTCTCAGTAACAACTATTTTTTTCTGAAATGTTTCTTTATATTGGAGTTCTACCCTGTGTCATTTCTGTGGGAGTAAGCGATGGCATACCTGCATAGCCAGCACTAGGAGTGGGAGGCATATACATGTCTTCATACTGTTTTGCAGCTACCACCTTTCACTTGTTAGACAGAATATGCTGAATTTAATCCTATGGCATAAGAGTATTTCTGTATGTGATAATCAGGTGGGCTGTAGAGTGTTTTCTGAGTCATCCAGGTCGATTACAGGTTTGTTTTGCTGCTTGGCGAATTGAATAAAAAGAAACTAACATTCCCCGTGGTGGTTGAGTGGGACGGACCCAATATTTGTGCGAAGTTGTTTATCATTTTATGTACTACATATTTTTTAAGGACTTATGACCCCTATTATAATGATGGACTATTGGAACACATCAAAGCCCTCTATATTTTTTTTTTTTTTTTATTATTTTTTCACAATTAAAGTGTAACCATCAAAGTATTTATTTTCTTTCAGAAATAAATACAGTATCCTTTGTAATATATCTTATCAGAGAAATTCACCTCTTAAGGCCCGCTTTACACGCTACAATATCGTTACCGATATCGCTAGCGTGCGTACCCGCCCCCATCGGTTGTGCGACACGGGCAAATCGCTGCCCGTGGCGCACAACATCACTTAGACTTGTCACACTACTTAGCTGCCTAGCGACGTCGCTGTGACCGGCGAACCGCCTCCTTTCTAAGTGGGCGGTTCGTTCGGCGTCACAGCTTCGTCACTAAGTGGCACCCAATAGAAGCGGAGGGGCGGAAATGAGCGGGGCGTAACATCCCGCCCACCTCCTTCCTTCCACATTGCCGGCGGCTGCAAGAAAGGTGAGGTTCCTCGTTCCTGCGGTTTCACACATAGCGATGTGTGCTGCCACAGGAACGACGAACAACATCGTACACGCAGCAGCAACAATAATTGGGAATAGGGAGGCATGTTACCGATTAGCGATTTTGCACGTTTTTGCGACAATGCAAAATCGCTCAGAGGTGTCACATGCAACGACATTGCTAAAGCGGCCGGATGTGCGTGACAAATTCCGTGACCCCAACGAGATCGCTTGAGCGATGTCGTAGCGTGTAAAGCGGCCTTTACAGCAGAATGTCTTCATCGGCTTTTAGCTCTTCCCTCTCCATAGACATTTAAAAGCACCAACTGCTATCTCCTACAGCCACGATATGGAAACCTGTCTTCACTGCACACAGATTTTACCCATGAATTGAGTGTGAAAGATCAATTCAGCAGGAATAAAAAGCAGATTGCACTCAAATTGACTTAATATTGAAATAATAGTTAAAATGACGGTTAATTTCTGTGCTGAGGTAATGTTATATATGTGTCCATGCTATGTACTGTGTAATGGCCGTGTCTAATTGTACCACATCTCCTGGGCAGGGGAGTAAGTAATAAAGTATACAAACAATACAGCTTGGGATTGCAAATTATTCTTTCTAGGAGGTTAAATATTTTTAAAGAACAGGCAGAGGAATGCTTTACCTCAAAAAAAGAATCAGATACGATCCCTTGTTGTATACTCTCTTTTTTGTCTTGCCCTGCCCAGAAGATGTGGTATGATCAGACCATGCTCCTGTACGGTCAGACACAGCCATTACACAGTACATAGCAGGGGCACATTTATAAGATTGTCTCAGCTCAAGAACATTTTTTTTTAAACACATCTAATTGTATAAATTATTTATATTCCAAGATCTATTGATTAAAATCAACTTTGAAATTAAATTTGTTTGTTGGAAATCCCTTTAAGGTTTTGACAAGCCATAGCAGCTGAAGAGTGTCGGATAGGAAGCTATACTGATGGTGACATCTTGTACAAAACGCAACTGTGTTGCCTCTTTTTGGGAGTCCAAAACTGGGTTAAATCACGTCTGTTACGTATTTGCAATGCTTATTAGAAAAAAAAATCTTGTCATCTCTCAGAGAGGGCAATGGCAATAAAATGCCAATAAATGGCAATAAAAAATTGAAATCATAGCAATCTATCATGTGAAAGTGTGGAAAAAAAGAGGTGGGCAAGGGCACAATGCAAGTGATGTATGGTGAAGAGGAGACAGAATAACAAATAAGAAAGTTCAATTCCCTTACTCAATGTTAAAATGTTGTACTACCAAATAATCCTGCAAAGTTCAACTAGGTTTTTAAGCACCTATCATAAATGACGCTCTCCAAGATGTTAATTCGTTTGTCTGGCAGACATTTTCTACATAACTGTAGTCACTTATCTCACAAGCTTCAGTGGTGTGGATATTCGTTCAAAAGAAAGAATAATTATTAGTGATGGGCCAATAGTAACTATTTGGATTACAGTGGAACCTTGGTTAACAAGAACAATCCGTTCTGGGACTGTGCTTGTTAACCAAGTTACTTTCCCATAGGAAATCATTACAATGCAGACAATTCCTTCCACAACTTGTTATATGTCCCATCCTGGTCCCCTATTGTGCCATTCCACACACGCATGCACACCTTACCTTACCTTACCTTCCGCTCCATCGCCGGCCTCCTGGAACTTGCAGTTCGCCGGTACAGGATGTGTATCTGGTAACCATCGCGACGAGGGAGGATCATCCACTGCCAGAGCGCTGACGTCAAAGGCAGGAGCTGCAAACGTTGATGCCTATGAGTAGTGCCTGACAGGGGAAGTTCCTCCCTCGTCGCTATGGTTACCGGATACACATCCTGTGGAGGGAGGACCTTCCCCTGTCAGCCGCTACTCAAAGACAGCGCGCTGGCCAATCACAGGCAAGCAGTTCCTGCCTTTGACGTCAGTGCGCTGGGAGCTGAAGGTCCCGCATTGGTCGCCTTGGTTACCCGATACATGCAAGTTCCAGGAAGCCGGCGAGGGAACGGAAGGTAAGGTGAGCATAATATGTGCGTGCTTGTGTGTGTTTGTGTGGACTGCAAGAGCGGGTTAGAGCGCGGTGGATGTATGGAACCGGAAGTGTGTGCGGTGAGTATTTTGCTCATACAGCAAAGCTTTCTCATAAACCGAGTTACAAATATACAGAAAGCCTTGCTCGTTAGGCAAAATACTCGCTAACTGGGTTACTTGTTAAGCGAGGTTTCACTGTATTCATAATGAATCCCATGGTATATTCCAGTATTCGTCACGAATAATGAACGTAATGCAAGTCAATTGTCAACATGAGCATATTTCCTGCCATGACGAATACTGGAATAATATTCGGTAAGCATAATCCGAACACTAATAGTTACTATTCGCCTATCACTAATGATGATAAATCATAAGCATCTGGCGCAAACAGTTCCACAACATCTGCCATTTCAGGAGAACTGGACATCTCTTACTGCAGCTGACTTCTGTCCGTCAGTAAAGTAAATAAGCACTTTTGACCAATGAGGAAGTCAAACAAGATAATGTCACACAGAGATTTGCACAAAATTCGCCAACTGTCATGGTGGCATCATGTTCTTTCCACATTGCAGATTCTGGCACTCCGCCCTATTGTGTCTCTGGTGTCTGGGATCAACGCAGGTATACTCAGGCGTTGACCTGCTGTGTGCTGATTCATAAGTGGGCCACCAAGAGTTAATCTCTGCTAGTCAGCTTGCTCCTTTAATCACATACTGTAGAGCAGGGGTGGGGAACCTCCGGCCCGCGGGCCGTATACGGCCCGTCACGACTTTTTATGCGGCCCCCAGGCACATTCCCAGGGACCGCTGTGCTCTGGCAGCAGCCGCGCTTTTCACGGCTGCCGGCCCTTTAAATCTCACTGCCTGATGCCTTGAGGGTAGATGCTAGAATGTACGGGCTCTATCCAGATCCTGACTTCCAGGACCTGACTGCAGCCCATACATTCTAGGCTTAACCCCGGCCTGTGCTAGTGTGCTCTGGTGGGCGGGGTAAGCAGCACGCTGCATATGTCAGAGAAGAGCTGCAGCAGATTTACCAGCCTCCCTGACCTGCTGTCTGCGTGACTCCTCCTCCCCCTCACTGTGAGTACGCAACCCATCGCTACCCCCCCCCCCTGCTAAGTGCTGTGTACTCCCTCGTGCTGTGTGTACCCCTCAATGCTGTGTACCCCCTAATGCTGTGTGTACCCCCTAATGCTGTGTGTACCCCCTAATGCTGTGTGTACCCCCCAGTGCTGTGTGTACCCCCCCAGTGCTGTGTGTACCCCCCCAGTGCTGTGTGTACCCCCTAATGCAGTGTGTACCCCCTACTGCAGTGTGTACCCCCTACTGCAGTGTGTACCCCCTAATGTTGAGTACACCCCTAGTACAGTGTGTACCCCTTAGTACTGTGTGTGCTCCCCTAGTAATGTCTGTACCCCTTGGGTGATGTCTATGCCCCCCCAGTGCTGTCCGCACCACCTAATGCTGTCCATGCTGCCACCAGTGCTGTCCATGCCACGGTCAGTGCTGTCTGTGCCCCCTTATGCTGTCCGTGCTCCCCAGTGCTGTGTGCCACCCCTCAGTACTATGTACCCCCCAGTGCTCTGAACTTGCTACTGCTGTCTGTACCCTCCCACTGCTTTCTATGCCCCCCAGTCTGTGCCCTCCTGTTGATGTCTATGCTCCCCCAGACTTCTCTGTGTCTCCCTAGTGCTGCCACCTAGTGCTGTCCGTGCTGCCACCTAGTGCAGTCCGTGCTGCCACCTAGTGCAGTCCGTGCTGCCACCTAGTGCAGTCCGTGCTGCCACCTAGTGCAGTCCGTGCAGCCACCTAGTGCAGTCCGTGCAGCCACCTAGTGCAGTCCGTGCAGCCACCTAGTGCAGTCCGTGCAGCCACCTAGTGCAGTCCGTGCAGCCACCTAGTGCAGTCCGTGCAGCCACCTAGTGCAGTCCGTGCAGCCACCTAGTGCTGTCTGTGCCACAGCCAAGGCTGTCCATGCCCCCCTACTGATGTATATGCCCCAGCCCCCTCCTGTGATGCATATGCCCCAGCCCCTCCTGTGATGTGTACTCCCAGTGTCTCCTGTAATTTATGCACCCCAGCCCCTCCTGTGATGTATATGCCCCAGCCCCTCCTGTGATCTATATGCCCCCAGCATCTCCAGACCGAGACAAACCTGGAAAAGCAGCTGTGAGAAACAAGATGATCAATATCACCGAACACACAGTCACACCAAACAGAAGCAGCTCCTGCCTCCACAGTAAGGGTGAGTTAATTAATCGTTTGACCAAATTTTTCAAGTTGATAATGTTGTGCGGCCCCCAAAGGTTAGTAGGAAATTCCAAATGGCCCCCGGCAGTAAAAAGGTTCCCCACCCCTGCTGTAGAGAGATAGACCTTCTCTCCAACTATTTATACTGAATGAAATCGTCTACCCATGCCAGTTATAGGTTTTCCTGTGTTGGTCTGGGAGCTTTGGTGTCCTAGACTTCTGATGAAAGTGCTATTCTTTGCATGGAGAGGTTGTGGAGTTTACCTTTGTTGTCCTATTGCTTCCTTCCTGCTCTTGTTTTCCTCCTAATTTCTTACTGTCTTATACCTCTGTGTGTGTGTGTGTGCTGAATAATAGAGTTTTGGTTTCCCCAGTCTCTCTATTTCTGGACCAGGGCCAGGAAGGAGACTCAGGCCTCTCCTCCATTAGGAGTAACCCTGAGGTTAGGGATGACATAGGGCCTCCTAGCTTGAAAGTCAGCTTAGTAGCCTCAGTTCCCTGCTACCTCATAGTAATTGTGAAAGCTACTGTATTTGTTGGCTCTCTGGCTCCAGCTTTCTTATGTGTATAGCTAAATGTATGTCTTCAGATGTGAGTTAAGACTTTTTTGCAATACCCAAACCATTTAACTTGACTATAAAGTAGGCGTATTATTGATATTAACTTTTAGTTATCTTATGTCTAAAAGGTTGTGTTCACCTTAGCAACTATATTTTTTGTGCACTTAACTTTAGTAGTCTTGATTTAAGATGTCATTTTGTTTTGTGTCTACAGCTCCCCTGCAGATCTATGTGTCACCATGGTAACAGGGTACAAACACACTTTATGTAGCTTGCTTGTAGTTTTATTGCTATCTGTAGGGAACATATGAGATGTGTGCATAGAGTTTGTAGACCGGCACAAATAAGTTGTACTACATTTCAGCAGACACTCGGCTTGCACACAACCCAGTGAAGAATATGCTTCCATATTATAGCATCTGCTGAAGTATGACATGTATATGCTTTGATGAGGTAGCATATAGTAGTCCCCGATGTCTGTGAGTGCCACGTTATGGTCCTTGAGAACGTAAATCTTTTATGGAGCTATATTAAGGCCTTATACTCTCATCTACATAACTTCTTCAGCAGTTAATATATTTTTTTGCCTATTAAAACACACTTTTTTGCAAGAAAAATCTTGTGTATTTGCGTCTTTTTTACTGGGGTCCAGAGGCAATGCAGATACCCCTGACCATTTCACTAATAGTTGGGTGGAGTGCTTAAAAAAATAAATAAATTATCACTCTGCTTGATCACAAAGAAAACTATTTGGCTGCTTATGTGTCACAGGGTATGTAATGACAGGACAGGGGCCCCTAGGATGGCCCTCAGACTCAAGACCCTGTGCTGTCCCTTATCTTGGAGGTAGGCTTGATGGTAGCCAAGTTCGAGACCCCAGCTTGACCCTGACACCTGTCTATGCCCTGATCTTACTCCCCCACTCTTGGAGCGGGCCAGAATACACAATAACAAAACCCCACAAAACGACACAGGCAAGGGAGAACGGAAACTCGTATACACTGCACTCAAAACACACAGGAGAGACAATATGTGTACAGAGGAACAACGAAAAAAGTAAGAAAGTAATGCACAACAGGGGAATGTTCACACCACTTAATAGCACAACACAGATCACCATAAACAGGATAACCACCAAGTCCGGGATCGCTGGAGCTTATCCTAAGCTGGAAGTAAGCCATGCCTTAAATAGGAAGGATGCAGCTGCAGGTGGCATTTAGCAACCTGAGCTCTTAGTTCCTGCTCACCAGTCTGCAGGAATTAACTGCTGCAGAGCTAAAGACCAGTGAACCTGAATCAGCCGACAACCAGCTTTGACTGATCAATTCAGAAGCTTCAGGTTGCTTGTCAGACTCTGTGGTGTGAACAGAGTCTGAGGATGCTGTGTCATCAGGTGCGTGAAAAGCGTGAAAGCCAAACATTGCATGACTTTATGACACAGATAACCTTGTTAAAGACCTACAGTGCCTACAAGTAGTATTCAACCCCCTGCAGATTTAGCAGGTTTACACATTCGGAATTAACTTGGCATTGTGACATTTGGACTGTAGATCAGCCTGGAAGTGTGAAATGCACTGCAGCAAAATAGAATGTTATTTCTTTTTTTTTTTTTTTTTAAATTGAGAAGTTTATTCAGAGGGTCATTTATTATTCAACCCCTCAAACCACCAGAATTCTGTTTGGTTCCCCTAAAGTATTAAGAAGTATTTCAGGCACAAAGAACAATGAGCTTCACATGTTTGGATTAATTATCTCTTTTTCCAGCCTTTTCTGACTAATTAAGACCCTCCCCAAACTTGTGAACAGCACTCATACATGGTCAACATGGGAAAGACAAAGGAGCATTCCAAGGCCATCAGAGACAAGATCGTGGAGGGTCACAAGGCTGGCAAGGGGTACAAAACCCTTTGCAAGGAGTTGGGCCTACCTGTCTCCACTGTTGGGAGCATCATCTGGAAGTTGAAGGCTTATGGAACTACTGTTAGCCTTCCACGGCCTGGACAGCCTTTGAAAGTTTCCTCCCGTGCCGAGGCCAGGCTTGTCCGAAGAGTCAAGGCTAACCCAAGGACAACAAGGAAGGAGCTCCGGGAAGATTTCATGGCAGTGGGGACATTGGTTTCAGTCAAAACCATAAGTAACGTACTCCACCGCAATGGTCTCCGGTCCAGACGAGCCCGTAAGGTACCTTTTACTTTCAAAGCGTCATGTCAAGGCTCATCTACAGTTTGCTCATGATCACTTGGAGGACTCTGAGACAGACTGGTTCAAGGTTCTCTGGTCTGATAAGACCAAGATCGAGATCTCTGGTGCCAACCACACACGTGACGTTTGGAGACTGGATGGCACTGCATACGACCCCAAGAATACCATCCCTACAGTCAAACATGGTGGTGGCAGCATCATGCTGTGGGGCTGTTTCTCAGCCAAGGGGCCTGGCCATCTGGTCCGCATCCATGGGAAGATGGATAGCACGGCCTACCTGGAGATTTTGGCCAAGAACCTCCGCTCCTCCATCAAGGATCTTAAGATGGGTCGTCATTTCATCTTCCAACAAGACAATGACCCAAAGCACACAGCCAAGAAAACCAAGGCCTTGGTCAAGAGGGAAAAAATCAAGGTGTTGCTGTGGCCTAGTCAGTCTCCTGACCTTAACCCAATTGAAAACTTGTGGAAGGAGCTCAAGATTAAAGTCCACATGAGACACCCAAAGAACCTAGATAACTTGGAGAAGATCAGCATGGAGGAGTGGGCCAAGATAACTCCAGAGACCTGTGCCGGCCTGATCAGGTCTTATAAAAGACGATTATTAGCTGTAATTGCAAACAAGGATTATTCCACAAAATATTAAACCTAGGGGTTGAATAATAATTGACCCACAGTTATGTTGAAAATTTATTAAAATTTAACTGAGCAACATAACTTGTTGGTTTGTAAGATTTATGCATCTGTTAATAAATCCTGCTCTTGTTTGAAGTTTGCAGGCTCTAACTTATTTGCATCTTATCAAACCTGCTAAATCTGCAGGGGGTTGAATACTACTTGTAGGCACTGTATGTGGCTGAAACGGTGGAAATGATCTGTCTCATTGGTCAGATTTGAATAAAATACAGCTTGAGCATTCAATTACTGTTTTCGCCTAGTCACTTCCAAAGTTACTCACCTGCAGTAGCTTATTTCCCCTCTCAGAACAAAAAAAGGATCAGGCATTAAAATTCAGCATGCCAGATCTTTTTATTCCTGGTATCTGTTGGCAATCTCCATGAACATAAACAGACATCAGGTCCTGTGAGTTTGAACAACTTTTCTATAAGGTGTATTAGTGCTTACATAGAGTCACTGTTATTCCAAGACGTTTAGGCTCATCTGATGATGAATGCAATGGCCGACAAACTGGAAAGACAAAAATAAGTTTGTAACCCAGATAATTACTCCAAAGTGTCTGCGCCTAGGTGCCTCCCCTCTGTTTTTGACAGTAGAGATGCCAAGGTGAATTATAGGATGTGGGATCAGGTTTTTGTCTCTGTTTAACTCTTATTTGTTGACTTGCATTCAGACATAACAGTAACTGGATAATAGCAAGTGCACTGCATGTTTGGAGATTTGGGAAAAAAAAATTTCAGTATGAGTTCAATAAAAAGAAGAGTGAATAGCAAGATACACCACCTGAGAATCGGAACGGTCCCTTGACACATTAGTCTAGTTGTTCTGATGGTAGTAAAGCTCTAGAACCAGAATCCAAAAGCTAGAAGAACACGAGTAGGAGACGGCAAGAAGAAAATGTTGTCCTTAGGAGTAGTAGCTCAAAATGATAGTAATTCTGTGAGGAGTAGAAACCCTCTAAGGAGACAGCTGGAGGCAGAAGCTCGACAGTAGACTAAACATACACTCAAGCAATGCCTTCACGTTCCAAAGTAAGTAAGCCTGAACAGGAAACAAGGTGACCTCCAAATGAATAATTTTGGCCATCATAGTAAAGGGCAAATTAAGATCTAAAGTAGCCTCCAATGGTAATTTTTGAAACTGCAGCTCAATTTTGAGGCCATACAACGATAGTTATTAACGGTCAATCAGCAGAAGGTCAGCAATATCTTGATATTATTCCCCCCTTTTCCCCAGCAGTTTCTGGACGATACTTGGTTTATTTTTGGTGAGATTCTTTACGCATTCATAGAGCATTGATATTTCTTACAGGTTATCATGAATTATCCTCAGAGCCATACCCTTGCCATTTTATTGAATGTTGTAACCTGTTTCTGTATATCTTGAACCCGGAATGTTTTCAACAGTATAATGTTTTTGACTATCTACTTCAATAGGATCAGGGCAAGGTAGATGACATCCTGGAAAAGTATTTACAACAACAGATTTAATTTGAGAAATGTGAACACATGATGTGTCGTCATTGTCCAGGGAATTTAAAGATTAAAAGCATCTGAGCTTACAGTGCTACAGAGATAGATGGACCAATACAGTTTTTTCCAGTTCTGCTGAATTTTCAGATTCTTGGTGGAAAGCCCCAGTTTATCTCCCACTTGAAAGCTTGGAGAAGCTGCTGGACAAATCTTCTAGAACCTTGAAGTAGACTGCACTCCATGAAAAGAGAGAACTTCACCTGGCATGTCATAAAGACAAAACATACTTTAAAGGCTACTTTACACACTGCGATATCAGTCCCGATATCGCTACTGTGGGTACCCGCCCCCATCTGTTGCGCGACACGGGCAAATCGCTGCCCGTGCCGCACAACAGCCGTCACACATACATACCTGTCCGGCGACGTCGCTGTGACGGGCGAACCGCCTCCTTTCTAAGGGGGCGGTCCGTGCGGCGTCACAGCGACGTCACTGAACCGCCGCCCAATAGCAGCGGAGGGGCGGAGCTGAGCGGGACGTAACATCCCGCCCACCTCCTTCCTTCCTCATAGCGGCCGGGAGGCAGGTAAGGGGAGCTTCCTCGTTCCTGCGGCGTCACACGCAGCGATGTGTGCTGCCGCACTAACGAGGAACAACCTCGTTACTGCTGCAGTAACGAGATTTGAGAATGGACCCCCATGTCGCCGATTAGCGATTTTGCACGTTTTTGCAACGATGCAAAATCGCTTATCGGTGTCATACGCAACGGCATCGCTAATGTGGCCGGATGTGCGTCACGAATTCCGTGACCCCAACGACTCTGCATTAGCGATGTCGCAGCGTGTAAAGCCTGCTTTACACTAGAACTAGTGCACCATGTATTTCTATATAGGTGTCACGAGTCCAGTAGTTCTAGTGTTAAATCACAAGATCTTCCATCTCTTTAGCAGAAGGCAGGCCCAGACTGCTTCAGTATGCCAGTCAACCACTACTAATATAGATCTTGGAAGCTGCAATAGTGGCATTGGTGATCTGCGGGGACTTTTATTCTTTCGACAGGTACTACAAGAAGAACATAATTATTTTATATCTTTTTGATAATTGGACCAACAAGACAAGCGGGACAAGATTGCTTGTGTTTTTTTAATTCCCTTGTGACTTGCTAACATGCTTGACAAAGACCTGTAATGGGTCGAAACATAGCACAAATTTGGCACAATAAACTATTTTTTCATGCTTTATCACTTAGTTAAGATGCTGTCTACTGTCTTCATATTTGCATATTTGCCAAGTGGTTCCTTGGTTTTCAGGTGTCCCTCTGATGAGAGTGTCCCTCTGATGAGAGTGTTGCAAGCTGTACTTTTTATTGTCTGCTAACGCTGAGTCATGGATTAGTTTTAAGGGGGACCTGACATCAGGATTTACCCCTATTAACTAATTACAGCACTGCTTAAGTCACATATAATGTTATTATACTGATCAGCAAATGCTGGAATCCAGTATTTAAAGGAGCATAAGTGGGACACCACAAGTTGTAGATATCGTCTTCTTGAGTAGGCGCTAGTAATTCGGTAAGGAGTAGGAACAGTATGGGGAAGACAGTCCTCAGAAGGTTGACACAATACACAATCAATTTCTTAGGGATCTATATGTTGAGAAGTAGGTTGAAACATTGCAGCGTCCAGTGGTAAGGCGTAAACCATAGCACAATTTCTCAAAGTGGCAACCTCAGCTGCTGGTGGTCAATTAGCAGAATTCTGACACTAATGACAAATCTGTTTTGATTTGTGGGTGATAAGGGCAGCAAGAGCATGAATTTCTACAGGTTTTGTGTAAAAAGACCTGTAAGCTTTAAATATATCATCGATTTCCTTATGTCCTCCAATTTCCAGAAGGGTTCTTCAGAGGTAAAAAGTACTAGGAATTTCTCAAACCGATTGTGCATGAGTGTAATAGGAACTTGTTTGCTTCAGGTAATGTTTTAGTGAATTTGAAAAGTAGATCGACTTAGAAATGTATGTATATTAGAGGTGCATAAATATTGGGGAGGTAGGTGGACATTAAATCTGCCATTCATCCAAAGTAGCTTAAACAATGCCAGTCTTGATGGGGCTGTGTGTTGGAGTCAGACCTCCATGCTCCTTGCCACTAATCTTACTCTTCGATTTCTGGCATAACATATCCCTCAGCCAGCTATGAATTAGACTTGCTGGGACAATACATCTCCTCTGTCCTGCTATAGCTCTATCTATTTTGGTAGAGCTGAGCAAAACTGGCATGAAAATGTCAAAAGGAATAACATTTCTGTACAACGTTGAATTGTGACTAATCAGAGCCTGTGATATCAGAATTTTGGCAAAACAGTTTGATGAATCGGGGCGAATACCTAAAACTGTTGATTATTTTTTCAGCTTTTCTGTTGTGTCCCAAATACCTTTGTCGGTTGCCATCACCTGCCATTACTTCTAGTGCCTGTTGGAAACCTCAGTGGGCCAATATAACCCTGATTGTTTTCGTAGTGATCCATAAACATGTTGTCCACTGCTTAAACATTAATGGCCTATCCTTAGAATATCTCATCAATGTCTGATCGGTCGGCTTCTGACACCCGGCACCCTCGCCAATCTGCTGTTCTCGGTGTCACCGCCGCCGGCAACAGGCAGCCAGAAAAGCTCAATTCCAGAGCTTCCCCATCTTTTAATAGCAGTTGCGGACGGGTACTGCACATCCAACTCCAATTGATTTGATTTGGAGGCGGATGTGCAGTACCCAGCTGCGGCCGCTATGAAAAGACTGGACAACTCAGGAACTGCAGTACCAAGAGCAGCTGATCGGTGGGGATGCGGGGTGTTAGACCCCAGTTGATCAGACATTGATGACCAATCTTAATGATAGGCCACTAATGTTAAAGTAGTAGACAACCGCTTTAACTTCTAATTAACAATTTCCACTCTACAACAATTTATAACAACCCCTATATTTTATGTAAACCATGGAATCTTTCGTTGTGAAAAATTGTGCATCGACTGATTGTACTTTATTGCTTCATTCACTCTTTACGGCCATCTGAAAATAACACTTAAGGGGTACTTTTCACACTGCGACATCGCAAGCCGATGCTGCGATGTCGAGCGCGATAGTCCTCGCCCCCGTCGCAGGTGCGATATCTTGTGATAGCTGCCGTAGTGAACATTATCGCTATGCCAGCTTCACCTGCACTCACCTGTCCTGCGACATCACTCTGGCCGGCAAACCACCTTCTTCCTAAGGGGGCGGGTCGTGCGGCGTCATAGCGACGTCACACGGCAGGCGGCCAATAGGAGCGGAGGGGCGGAGATGAGCAGGATGTAAACATCCCGCACACCTCCTTCCTTCCGCATTGCAGCTGGGACATAGGTAGGAGATGTTCCTCGCTCCTGCGGCTTCATACACAGCGATGTGTTCTGCCGCTGGAGCGAGGAACAACATCGTACCTGTCGCTGCACCGGCATTATGGAAATGTCGGACCCTACACCGATGATACGATAACGATGCTTTTGCGCTCGTTAATCGTATCAAAAAGGATTTGCACACTACGATATCGACTGCAACGCCGGATGTGCGTCACTTTCGATTTGACCCCACCGACATCGCACCTGCAATGTCGTAGTGTGCAAAGCCCGCCTTAGTCTTGCTGGGGCTTTGGTTGAACTTGCCTTCTTTTTTATATTGCATCCTCGTCCTCGCCAGTTCAAGGATATTTCTTTCTTTTTTTTATTTTTTTTGGTTATAAAAAAAAACACGTTCTGTGCTGAATGAGTCAGCTCACTGAGTCATAGACAGCGTGAAGCCTGTATTGCTCTAGACTAACTAATTGGAAACAGTCTCAAATTTAATTAAAGCGCAGTTGTCAGTTCACTGTTTCTGACTGACATCCTCCTGAAGTATTTGTCTCTAGGAAGTTGTATAATTGTTATATGCTGTTTACTATTTTGCGTTTAGATCATTTTCTGCAGTGATAATGATAATCGTAATCTGTAACTATAATGGTTGTGTTTACAGCTCTAGTAATCTAGAAGCCTTTAGAAAGTAATGTTTTTTCTTTGTTAAAACATACAAAGTTTCTAACAATCGCTAAGGGCCATAGGGTCCTCATTTTGTGAAAATGAGACCGTTCGCATAGGACTCACTACATTTCCTAATGACATTGTACCAATTCTTGTGAGGATATTCCCGACAGAATGATGACTGCTGTATACAGAAACAGGATGGAAATTGAGCACGTCTCTATTCGTGTAATATCATTTTATTGGGTAATTGATCAGAGTGCAATTTTCTAAGATAACAGTGGCTAAAAAATGTATATCTGTTTTAGTAAATACTTGTATTACCCATAAGTTATCAATTTTGAAGGATATTTTCACCAACGTTGCATTACGTCATTCCTATACAATATGTTGTAACGTTGCGCCCTGCAACGTGGTGGTCCACTCGCTTGCAGTGGTGTGAGGTAGCTTCAGCAACACACGTACACAGTCTCTTCATAGAAATTCCGGCAGTTTATTCAAAAACACTCAGCATAAACTGCCCTCAAACATAAACAATAAGTCCATAATGGAAGTTTTAGCAACTTCCCCACTCTTTGGCTCCTGCAAGCGTAGAACTCTAGCCAAGGTTCCTTCCAGCACCCAGGGCCCTCTGCAGACCCCTGTCTGTCTCTCCTCCTGGAGAGATTCAGCCCTACAGCCCTGGCCTGGCTGCACTCACCTCAGACTCAATATCAGAGCCTTGTGTTCAGCCTCCACGCAGGCTGAAACACCCAGAGCTCCCGGCTCTGCTCTCGCTTGTTTCCAGTCCACACACTGGACGTCTGGAGGTAGTCTCTATCTAGACTGCCCTAGACACACTCCACCTAGGTTCAGAGACAGGATTGCTTTAACCCCTGGAGCCACACCCACAGGTGGTAAGGAGTGTGTAATCAGCATCACACACCCTTCCATGGCTCTGCATGTAATGCAATCCTGTGGAACCACAGGTCCCAGCCAACTTCACATTGCAGAGCACCCATGCTTCTGCAAAACATACCGGCCTTTTGTAATACAGCCGGTTGATACGTCACATACCCTCCCCCTCTGTTCAAACCCGTAGGGGAGAACACTTGCCAACGACCTGGGACCCCGAGACAGGGAATCCCCGTTGCCATGCCCCACCAGTCGTGAGGGCCGTCCAAGGTGCCCAAGAGCATAAGTCCCTGAGACATCACCCGACACTGTCACCAAACCCTGTCGTGTCAACCTAGATTTAAAGGACATCCCCATTCCGGACCGTTCTCTCCCTGACCCCCTCCCAGGGTCACAGTAGTTGAGAGACACGTTCTCAGTCAAACCTACAGTTTCGTCCGAACCTAGGCTTACTCGTGTACCCCCAGGGCTACTGTCAGGAACTCTAAGCTCATAGCGGCCACTATCTACAGTACATCGCAGGGTACTTGTCTGTCGGCGATTCCTGTTATCGCGTGTCTTAACTACTGGACCGACACGCCATCTTCCACTTCTTTCCTCTGAACAACGGGGAGAAGACGGCTGCTGTCCCCCACACAGTTGGCGAAGCTGCTCCTCAATTTTTAGGTTTTCTTGCCTCAACCGCTCCATGTCACGTACATGGTTTACCCGATATCCAAGAAGGCTTCGACTGTTTCCAAGACTCTCCACAGTCCCGACACAGACGAACAGAACCATAACAGCTTCCCTGGGTATCCTGCTCTCATTAGCAGCAGGGATTCTTAATCTCACCAATCCCGACTTATTCACCATGTCTTGCATGAGTCGTCCGTTTTTTCCAATGACTCTCCCCACCAGAGCCCGGGGTACTTGGACGATATCTTCCTCCAGACTCTGCGCTTTCCTTTTATACTCTAGCTGTCTAATGGCTTCTTCCTTTTTCAGTTGGACCTGCCACTTCATACGAATACATCTGAAGTGCATGTCCTTTAGAATAGCCACCCGCTGCCCAGTAATTTCACTGGTGGACAATATCACTAACTGTTCAGCCTCTGGGGTACAGTAGACCTCACACGCTTCCACAGCTCTCTTAAATTCGTCATGCATGCACACTTCTCTTAAGTCCTCAGGTATATCCACCATGCACTTGACTACAGAAGTCTCATTCATCCCTGCCACATGCTTGTCCAGTTTAGCTTCCAGAGTCAGCTCTCTTTGGACCTCCCCTGCTTCAACAAGTTTGGTCAGGATCAACACTCGCTGCTCCATCTGTTCCAAGGCTACCTGGGACCTGGCCTGGACTGGTACTCTGCCAAGTGACTTCGGAGCTCAGCCACTTCTTTCTCCAACTCCCTTACTCGACTCGCAGTAGCCTGCCTAAGCAGTATCTCCTGTTGCAGATGGTCTTGGCTCATCCTCTTGACTGAGTCTTCACTTGCAGACCTCTCTGGTCTATGACACACTATTTCCGAGGCTTCTTCCACCTTTACACCTCCTTCCTTTCCATGGGGTGCAACTTTGTCATAGTCACCCCTCTCTTGGGTCTCAGCTTCAGAACCTTTGGGTTTCTTACTCTTCTTACCCACGACCTTCTCTACACCAAGCAGGTCAGGCAGGCTCTCAGTTCTGGATGAGACCTCTGGTCCGATCTTCACCTCTTCCTCAGAGGCTCTTTCCATTTTTACAGCACCAGCCGTGTCTTGGGACTTCACTGCATTCCCTTCAACTTCCTCTTGGGTCTCTGCAGTGTCACCCTCTGCCTTCTCTTCGGCCTTTACAACATCACCTTCTACCAGGGTGTCATGCCCTTCAGCACGGTAGTCTGTTCTTTTTAGAACCTTGGCACCATTTTGCACATTCAGCACCTCAACACTGGGTAGCTTACCGGTCCGCTCGCCAGGACCTTTGTGGATTAGTACTCCACCAACACTGTCTAGGTTTACTTTTCCTATATTACTCTGTAGGATGTCATCTCCTACAGCGCTTTCATCTGACAGACCACCAGCTTCATGCATGGAAATTAGAGAAGACACCGCCATTACTTCTTTGGTCGGTTCTTTCCCTGCAATTTCACCCTGCTGAATTCTGTCGTTACAATGTGTCAGTTCCAGCACAGACACAACTTTCTTTTGCATGATTTTGCTGTCCGACTCTACATTAGCGGTTGCTATCGGCAACGTGCCTTTCTCAACCTTCTTTGCACACTCAGATTCTGGAAGGGAATCCGCACTGTGGGCAGACATACACAACACTGTCTCTACCTGGTCCATATTTTCTGAGGTTGTAGCTTGCTTCGCCCCTCTGCGCCTGTTGCGCCTTGGGTGACTGGAGGAGGATTTCCCCTCTTTGCTCATCAGTCTGTCACTGTACTCATTTGTCACTTTAGTAACGTCAGTGTCTATTCTGGAGTCATCGTCACTCCCCCTGGTGTTCTGGACTACCACGTCCCCACTTAACCAGGTGTCGGACCCCTTGTCTGGAGCTCTCCCGTTTTCAACGGTCACACTACCATTTGTTACTTTAACGGTCATGTCACTAAGTTGGGCATGTCCCCCATTAACTTTGGTCACCCCTAACTTAGGACTGTCCTTACGTGGAGGTACCTCCTCCTCAGTGTACCTCAATGTCCCACCGGGAACCTGTATAACCTCTTGCGGAAAAGAGGCTTCCGTAGATGGGAGCCGACTTATTCCTGTGCAATCGGTCCCGGCCTCTGTCTTCCATAAGTCCCGAAAGAACTCACAGTCCTGTCCTATGACAACCGGATATAGCAGATCTGGAGCTACACCCACATCAGGGCGCCCCACACCTCTGGCCGTCCAAATCAGCACCCTGGCCAGAGGATATTCTTTAGTGGTCCCATGCATACAACGTCCTTCTATTGTCCTACCCACCATAAAATGGAGATCGGACATGGGTCTCACTAAGGTCAACTGGCTACCCGGGTCTAACAGACCAGACACACTTACCCCATTCAAGTCCACTGAGCACTTCTGTGGCCTCACATCGGATGGATAGCCTATACCGCAGGTAGGACATAGGTAAGGCGAATCCCATTGCCCCTTGCTATAGTCCACCTGTTCGGCTTGTGAATGCTCCACCCCCTGGTGGGTCACCACTGCTTTTTGAGGCTCCACCCCCTGTTGGGTAACTACCCCGTTCCGGGCCTCCGCCCCCTTCTGGGCAACCACCCCTTTTTGGAATTCCGCCCCCTTTTGGGCCACCGCCCCTTTTTGGGACTCCACCCCCTTTTGGGCAACCACCCCTTTTTGGGACTCAGCCCCCTTTTGGGATTTCCATTCAATGTCCTTAGCCCCCAGTTCACACCGTTCTCCCTTATTTCCCTGGGCACCTAGTGTCCATACTGGGCCCCGAAGAGAACTCTCAAACTGGTCCATGGCTGCGACATCGCTGCACACTGACAGCTCCTGCTGTCCCCGCACCAGGAACTGGTACAGCTCCTCCACAATGTCCGCAGGGACCATTCCCTCTTTTTGGCTTTCAGCCCCCACTACTGTCGCTGTACCTCCTGGCACATGCTGTTGGTGCTGCTGACTCTGTAGCAGCTGGTTCAGGAGCTCCTCCATGCTGCAACGAGAAGAGTAACAGGAGGGGCGCTCCAATGGGTAATACCCGGTGGTCAAAGACAGGGGGGGTTAGAGAACCACTAACCTTTCCGGGTTGTACCGCCCGTACAACCAGGATCTCCAGCCTGTGGTGTATCACTGCTCACCAAACAGGGCCCCGCAATTCAGGGCTGGCCTGGAACCTCCAGTCGCTGGACTCTCACCACTGCAGCACGGATCCCCACCGACCTGCTGATTCACCACCAGGTGCTTGAGAGCGCTGTCACTGTTCGTGGACCCGCCGATTCACCGCCAGCTGCTTGAGTGCGCAGACAAAATTTTCGTGGACCCGCCGATCCACCGCAAACCACTTGTACCCAGAGGAATACGTCCTAGACCGTTGCCCTTAGCAACCAGGCTGCATTGCCCCTAGCAACCAGACCACATGCCCGCATTCTCCACCATATGTAACGTTGCACCCTGCAATGTGGGGGTTCCACTCGCTTGCTGCGGTGTGAGGTAGCTTCAGCAACACACGTACACAGTCTCTTCATAGAGATTCCGGCAGTTTATTCAAAAACACTCAGCATAAACTGCCCTCAAACATAAACAATAAGTCCATAATGGAAGTTTTAGCAACTTCCCCACTCTCTGGCTCCTGCCAGCGTACAACTCTAGCCAAGGTTCCTTCCAGCACCCAGGGCCCTCTGCAGACCCCTGTCTGTCTCTCCTCCTGGAGAGATTCGGCCCTACAGCCCTGGCCTGGCTGCACTCACCTCAGACTCAATATCAGAGCCTTGTGTTTAGCCTCCACGCAGGCTGAAACACCCAGAGCTCCCGGCTCTGCTCTCGCTTGTTTCCAGTCCACACACTGGACGTCTGGAGCTAGTCTCTATCTAGACTGCCCTAGACACACACTAAGAGCTCCCTGCTCTCGCTCATCTCCAGCACACACACTGGACGTCTGGAACTAGTCTCTATCTAGACTGCCCTAGACACACTCCACCTAGGTTCAGAGACAGGATTGCTTTAACCCCTGGAGCCACACCCACAGGTGGTAAGGAGTGTGTAATCAGCATCACACATCATTCCATGGCTCTGCATGTAATGCAATCCTGTGGAACCACAGGTCCCAGCCAACTTCACATTGCAGAGCACCCATGCTTCTGCAAAACATACCGGCCTTTTGTAATACAGCCGGTTGATACGTCACAATGTTTATACGTAGGCTGACAATGTCTGTGATGAGTGTCAATGGAACCAGGGATTCATAGCCAGTCTCCCATGCTGGTACTTACCTGGCCTCAAACTGCACAGCCGCTGCAATCTGACAAGGGCAGGCACCTTCAGCTTAGAATGCCTGTTGACTGTTTCAACAGAATCGGGGTTTCCCAGCCAGTCTCCCATGCCGGTACTTGCGCGGCCTCAAACTGCATAGCTGTTGCGAACTGACGAGGGCAGGCACATTCAGCTTAGAATGGACGTTGACTGTTTCATTGTAATCGGGGCTTTCCAGCCAGTCTCCCATGCCTATATTTGCCTGGCCTCAAACAGCGTAGTGGCTGTGATCTGACGAGGGCAGGCACAGTCAGCTTAGAATGGCTGTTGATGTCTGTGTTGAGTAGAAACTATGGAACAGAACAGCACAAATAAGGTCTTAAGGGGGCTTTACATGCAGTGATATCGCTAGCGATATCGCTAGCGAGCGTACCCGCCCCCGTCGTTTGTGCGTAACGGGCAAATCGCTGCCCGTGGTGCACAATATCATTAGGAGCCGTCACATGTACTTACCTGCCTAGCGACGTCGCTGTGGCCGGCGAACCGCCTCCTTTCTAAGGGGGCGGTTCGTGCGGCGTCACTAAGCGGCCGCTCAATAGAAGCGGAGGGGCGGAGATGAGCGGCCGTAACATCCCGCCCACCTCCTTCCTTCCTCATTGCCGGCGGCCGCAGGTAAGCTGTAGTTCGTCGTTCTCAAGGTGTCACACATAGCAATGTGTGCTGCCTCGGGAACGACGAACAACCTGCGTCCTCAAAAATCAACAATTTTTTGAAAATGAACGACGTGTCAACGATGGACGATTTGGTGAGTATTTTCCTCGTTAACGGCCGCTCGTTGGTGTCACACGCAACAACGTCACTAACGATGCTGGATGTGCGTCACAGAATCCGTGACCCTAGCGATATATCATTAGATACGTCGCTGCGTGTAACGGGGCCTTTATTCAACAGATATTTGGTAATGGTATATAAAATATGCTCACCTTGTTAAGCTGTGTGACACACAACAAGATCAAAAACCGGTAATCAACTACCACACGAGCACCAAGGCTAGTAACAATGCGAAAGAACCAGAGATATAGCGTGGTGAGGACTGCGTTGCTGAGAAGTAACGAGAGACTAGTGTGCAAGATCCAGATGAAAGGCGGTTTATTTCTCAACGTGTTTCGAAGTGGTCAATAATTCGGTTCTTCTGAGGAAGAGGTGTGACCACTTTGAAATGCTTTGAGATATGAACTGCCTTTCATCTGGATCTTGTGTATTGGTCTCTCGTTACTTATCAGCAGTGCATTCATCACCACACCATATCTCTGGTTCCTGTGTGTGATGAGGAGCTTTCCTTGCCTCTTACTGCCCCTAGGTGGTGATTGACAGGCTTTTGATTTTAGACATCGCATCTTGCCAGTCACTACTGGAGGTGGCACGCAGAGCGTTCTCCTCCTGAATACATATGACTCATAATCTATTTCACTGCTGCATTATTTCTGTGCTCCTTGTTGCAAAAAGGCACACCTATACTGTTTTGGGTGCCGGGGGTATGAACCTGTCTGTAGGTGTCATAACAGATGTGCTTGAATGAATCTGGATGCACTTGTGGGCATTTTTTATCTGTAATAGAACTGTAGTTCCCAATCTAACCAGTTGTCACAGTGGAGGACTCTAGCTTACCAGACTCTTAATATCTAGCTTTCAAACAAGAGTACTTGAACTTCTATCATTTGGGTCAGCTGCTCTTTTTATCTTCCACGTAAATGATTAAAAACACATACTTAAAGAGCGGTTGCGTGCGTGTGAATAAAAATGTTAATTTGGCGTCAGCAAACAAAGGTTACAAAATTACTTTGAAGATTGACAGTAATTGCAGAGTGAATGCAGCAAATGTAAATTACCGTTCATTTACAAATTAGGTAATAGTGGTGCAATTGAGAATTATTTCAGATAAACAGGCTTTGTGATGTGAAATGAAATTGGGGCATCATTATACGGCATGAATAGTTCAAGGATGTTTGACAAGCTAAAATGTTGCTTATAAAGAGCTGTTGACAGTCTGGAGCGCTGTAATGGATATTGTTTGTTAGTATAGCAGTATAACAGATATGCAGCCAGCCTACAAAGTGATTACACACAGATATTATGTGAACAGTCAGACATGCATTCACAGCATGGGTTTCAAAATGAATGCAGAATTGGTTCCTATTTGTCACGGAATAATTTCCTGGTGATGAAAACGGTAGTATTGGCCATAAAATTATATTGTAAAAAAAAATACAAACGCAAGTGCGTCTTAAAGGGAACCTGTCAGCAGGTTTTTGTATGTAAGCTAATGACAGCATGCTGCAAGGGTTAACACAGAATGCAGGGATGCATGTCTTGTCAAGGTCCAATCTGTTGTTTTTCTGGAATGTTTGTTTAAGCAGTAGGACTTCTCATTTCTGGACTGCAATGTCATTAGCAGGGCAGTCCGGCACACCCCATGCAGTGATTGACAACTCACTGTCAATGTACAATCTCTATTGAGAGCCTGGTGTGGGTGAGGACAGCTCTCAGCTCTGCTACATGGCTAAATCTAAAAATCCTGACTGTGTCAGAATGGCTCACCCCAGTAATCTTAAGTGATACATCTTTTGATTCAGGATCGCTTTGCCTACATCATGGTGATCTCAGATGAGGTAGCAAAAACCTGCTGACAGATTTCCTTAAACTAAAGATATGAAGCAACTTTGGAAATAGTTTTAAATTTAATCATACCTTTTGTATGCAGGTTTTATGCAAACATTTGTGTTTCCATAGTAACAGTTTGCAACTGACCCCTTTTATTGCAGTCCTACTCTCTTTTATCTGACACTCTCTCTCCTTAAGGCCTGAAACACACATCCGTGAAACACGTGCGTGTTTGGTCCGTTTCCGTATATACCGGAGACACGGCCAAACGTGCCCCAATGTTATTTAATGTTTGAGGACACATGTGCGTTTTTCATTAAGGTCCGTGGGTCCGTGTGCGTGCTACGTTTGTGTCTCCGTTTTGCATGGAAGCATGTCCGTTTTCAGCACGCAACACGCAGCACGGACCCAATGAAAGTCAATGGGTCTGTGCGCACGTCAGAGTTACACGGACGCATCTCTGTTTGTTCCCTGTACGTTTTGTGCTTTTTTTCATGTGATGTCGGTCTTTTTTCTTTTTCTTTTTCGTTCTCTCCCTCAGTCCGTCGGTCGGTCGGTCTCTCTCTATGTCTGTCGGTCGGTCTCTCTGTCTTATCTGTCCCTCTCGCTGTCTGTCGGTCAGTTCCCCCCCTCTCTCATACTTACCGTTCCCCGATCTCCGGCGCGGCGCTGCACTGCTGTTCTCTAAACTCCGGCGGCTTTTACTATTTTGAAAAAGCCGGCCGCTCATTAAATGTCATATTCCCTGCTTTACCGCACACAGGCGCCTGTGATTGGTTGCAGTCACACACGCCCACCACGCTGAGTGACAGCTGTGTCACTGTACCCAATCACAGCAGCCGGTGGGCGTGTCTATACTGTGCAGTAAAATAAATAAATAAATAATTAAAAAAAACGGCGTGCGGTTCCCCCCTCTTTTAATACCAGCCAGATAAAGCCATACGGCTGAAGGCTGATATTCTCAGGATGGGGAGCTCCACGTTATGGGGAGCCCCCCAGCCTAACAATATCAGTCAGCAGCTGCCCAGAATTGCCGCATACATTATATGCGACAGTTCTGGGACTGCACCCGGCTCTTCCCGATTTGCCCTGGTGCGTTGGCAAATCGGGGTAATAAGGAGTTAATGGCAGCCCATAGCTGCCAATAACTCCTAGATTAATCATGTCAGGCGTCTCCCCGAGATACCTTCCATGATTAATCTGTAAATTACAGTTAAAAAACACACACACCCGAAAAATCCTTTATTAGAACTAAAAAACACTAACAAAGTCCCTCATCACCAATTTATTAACCCCGACAAAGCCCTCCATGTCCGTCGTAATCCACGGACCTCCAGCGTTGCATCCAGCTCTGCTGCATGCAGGTGACAGGAGAAGCAGAAGACACCGCCGCTCCTGTCAGCTCCACGCAACAAATGAGGTGAGTAACGCGATCAGCTGCTGTCACTGAGGTTAATCGCGGCCACCGCTGGATCCAGTGGCGGCCACCGGGTAACCTCAGTGACAGCAGCTGATCGCGCTACTCACCTCATTTGTTGCGTGGAGCTGACAGGAGCGGCGGTGTATTCTGCAGCTCCTGTCACCTGCATGTTACAGAGCTGGATGCAACGCTGGAGGTCCGTGGATTACGCCGGACATGGAGGGCTTTGTCAGGGTTAATAAATTGGTGATGAGGGACTTTGCTAGTGTTTTTTAGTTCTAATAAAGGATTTTTCGGGTGTGTGTGTTTTTTAACTGTAATTTACAGATTAATCATGGAAGGTTTCCCCGGGAGACGCCTGACATGATTAATCTAGGATTTAGTGGCAGCTATGGGCTGCCATTAACTCCTTATTACCCCGGTTTGCCAACGCACCAGGGCAAATCGGGAAGAGCCGGGTACAGTCCCAGAACTGTCGCATATAATGTATGCGGCAATTCTGGGCGGCTGCTGACTAATATTTTTAGGCTGGGGGCTCCCCATAACATGGAGCTCCCCATCCTGAGAATACCAGCCTTCAGCCGTATGGCTTTATCTGGCTGGTATTAAAATAGGGGGGGGACCGCACGCCGTTTTTTTAAATTATTTATTTATTTATTTTACTGCACAGTATAGACACGCCCACCGGCTGCTGTGCTTGGGTGCAGTGACACAGCTGTCACTCAGCGTGGTGGGCGTTTGTGACTGCAACCAATCACAGGCACCTGTGTGCGGTAAAGCAGGGAATACGAGATTGATTAATGAGCGGCCGGCTTTTTCAAAATAGTAAAAGCCGCCGGAGCTTTTATAACAGCAGTGCAGCGCCGCGCCGGAGATCGGGGAACGGTGAGTATGAAAGAGGGCTGCTCACTTCAGTCACTCAGGGGATTAGCGGTCACCGGTGAGTCCTTCACAGGTGACTGCTAATCAGTACGCGGCACACAGACAGAGCCGCGGCATGACAATGAAGTCGGGTGAAGTTCACCCGAGTTCATTCTCATCGCGCAACTCTGTCTGCTGTCTGCCGACATGCATCAACGACATTCTGCATCACACACACACACACACACGGAACATTTCACACGGACAACACACACACATGTCAGTTATTTCACTCACGCACACACGGACATTCCACACGCACATACGGCTAGCATACGGGATACACACGCAGGCCACACATACCATAAAAACGGACCTAAAAAACGCAAAACGGACCCGAAAAACGGCCCATTTTACACGGACGTGGTTTTCACGGATGTGGGTTTTAGGCCTCAGGAAGGATGGAAAAGATTATAACTGAAGAATACAATCCCCCATACACATTAGAATCATTTGGCAGACCGCTATCTCCCATACACAGGAACGCTCGGCCAAACTCCTGTATTGTCTAATGCGGGCTTTACACGAGACGAGCTATCGTGCGATGCATCGTTGGGGTCACGGTTTTCGTGACGCACATCCGGCATCGTTCACGACGTCGTCTCGTGTGACACCTCCAAGCGACGCATATCGCTCACAAATCGTGAGTCGTGTACTCGTCGCTCAGTTTTAAAAAATTGTTTAATTAAAATGGCGCCGGTTGTTAATCGTACCCGGGGTAGCACACATTTCTCCGTGTGACACCCCGGGAACGATGAACACAGCTTACCTGCGTCTTGCGGCTCCCGGCCGCTATGCGGAAGGAAGAAGGTGGGCGGGATGTTTACGTCCCACTCATCTCCGCCCCTCCGCTTCTATTGGCCGGCGGCTGTTTGACGTCGCTGTGACGCCGAACGTCCCTCCCCCTTCAGGAAGAGGATGTTCGCCGCCCACAGCGAGGTCGCTCAGTAGGTAAGTACGTGTGACGGGGGTTTCACGACTTTGTGCGACACGGGCAGCGTTTTGCCCGTGACTAGAGTTGAGCGAGGTTCGAGATTCGCCAATTTCATGTTTGAGTGATTTTGGGGGTGTTCGAGATCGAACTCGAACGCGAGCTTTTTGCTAAAAGCTCGACAGCTCGAGTTACGTTCGAGAACGGTTCGATCAGCAAAAAGCCAAGCTAATTACTAGCTGGCTTTTTGCTGTAATAGTGTAAGTCACTCTGTGATTCACACTATTATCAAATTTCAGTGTATAGTGTGCGGGGGCGGCGCATGTAGATCAGAGCTGCTGGGATAATGGTGATCGCCTTTTTTTTTTTCCCTAAGCGCGCGTGCAGTGGGGCGGGCCAGCATGTCAGCCAATCACAGAGACACACACAGCTAAGTGGTCTTTTTTGCCAGACACTGAAAAGGGAAAGAGGTAGCGCATATGAGGGCTGGAATTAATATTAGTAAAATTGGATTTGCTCACCTGAAGAGGTTGTGCGCCCCCGCACAACCCCGGTGGTAGGTGGATAGATGATCCCTCCGGAGTGGGGGGCTATCTCCGCTGACGTTGCCGTTAATGCGCTGAATAGATCCGGATTAGGTATCACTACTGGCTCCTAAGATTTTCCGGCACCTTAGATCCTGGAGCACCTGTGCGATCCTCCGTTCTTCAGGCTGGGTGGTTCAAGTTGTGCCTGGCAGGTCCTATTCCTCAGAGCAGCTGTAGCCGAATTTCCTTGTTGGGAGTGTGGATATAATGGATTAAATTTCGGTCTGGTTGAGCGCTAGTGAATGGGCTGCCAGTCTTTGTAGGTGATTCGCTTTCTTATTAATAATAATAAAAAGGATAACTCCTGTTTTATACAACGCGTTTCAGCAAAGTCTCTGTTGCTTTCCTCAGGTATACAGACAAGCAAGGGCATGTGTCATAGGCTGTGAATGTCACATGTCCTTGCATTTTAAATACAGCCATTTTCCCTCACGGCGCCATTATCTGCTTTCTGCGTGTAGGTGACAGTCACCTCTCACGCAGCTCCTGTCGCCGCTCCGGCTGTGTACGCTATACACACAGCGCTCTACAGATTAGGGACAGAAGTTTATTTCAGCCCTTTTCAGGGCTGATTTCCTCGGGCTAAGAGCCATAGGTGACAGTCAGGTCCATGGAAACACTGTATACAGCTTCAGATAACAGCATCTGTGTACCTAAGCTCAGGGAATTCTTGCTGCATTTCACCATTAGGAGGGATAGAAAGTGATGCTTCCTTTCATGTCCACTGACCCAGAGAAGCCGGCCACTGTACCCACCTGCCCACTTTTGCCACGCTATTTTTATAGCAAACAGTGCTGAAACTTAGTGGCATCCAAAAAGTGGCTGCTATACTCCATTGTTGTCCCACTGGTGCCAAGCAAGTCCCAGCACCTCTGCATTCTACCCACATGCACATTTTGCTACGCTATTTTTATAGCAAACAGTGCTGAAACTTAGTGGCATCCAAAAAGAGGCTGCTATACTCCATTGTTGTCCCACTGGTGCCAAGCAATTTCCAGTACCTCTGCATTCTACCCTCATGCACATTTTGCTACGCTATTCTTATAGCAAATAGTGCTGAAAATTAGTGGCATCCACAAAGTGTCTGCTATACTAATTTTGTGTCCCACTTGTGCCAAGCAAGTCCCAGCACCTCTGTATTCAACCCCCATGCACATTTTGCTACGCTATTCTTATAGCAAATAGTGCTGAAAATTAGTGGCATCCACAAAGTGTCTGCTATACTAATTTTGTGTCCCACTGGTGCCAAGCAAGTCCCAGCACCTCTGCATTCTACCCTCATGCACATTTTGCTACGCTATTCTTATAGCAAACAGTGCTGAAACTTACTGGCATCCAAAAAGTGGCTGCTATACTCCATTGTTGTCCCACTGGTGCCAAGCAATTTCCAGCACCTCTGCATTCTACCCTCATGCACATTTTGCTATGCTATTCTTATAGCAAACAGTGCTGAAAATTAGTGGCATCCACAAAGTGTCTGCTATACTTATTTTTTGTCCCACTTGTTCCAAGCAAGTCCCAGCACCTTTGCATTCAACCCTCATGGACATTCTGCTACGCTATTCTTATAGCAAACAGTGCTGCCAGTTTTAGGGCAATAGTTGCATTGTCAGGGATATTCAGTGTTGGTTCTTCAGCTGTCAATAAAGCTAGACCACCTCTGCAATCTACACCACCTCTCAATTTTTGCTACCACATTTTAAGTGGCTAATCTTGTCGCTAACAAAATGAGTGGCAAAAGGACAGATGCTGGTGGAAAGGGAAACAGGCGTGTTGGAAAAGGAAAAAAAAAATGTGTCCATGGGGAAGGTGGCAAAGCTGCATTAACATCTGCTTAAGATAAGCCATCTTCCAGCAAAAGTAAGATGTCTACTGCTTTCCGTGGACAATCCGATGTGCTCCCTTTTTTACGGACCCGAATAACTGTAAGAAAGGTAGATGATGCACAAAAAAGAACATGCTTGAATGGATCTCAAGTGCTCCAACAAGTGCCCTCTCCTCCACCTCAACTACCACATAAAAAAAATCAGTCCTCTGAGTTGTCATCCCAATCACACTTGCTTTCTCTCAGCTCTCAAGTCTCCACCCGCCCTGCACAGTATGGTGTAACAGAGATGGCTGAGTATGCAGAGCTGTTCAGTCACACTATAGCCTGGGAATCAGAGGTCTGCTCCCAAGCTACAGTGAGTACAGACCAGGAAATGGTCTGCAATGATGCCCAGAAGCTTTGTGAGTCAGATTCAGGCCCTGATGACCAAGTTTATGAGCATAATGTAGACCCTCATTCCCAAACAGTAACACCTGTTGGTGGAAACAATGAGGAACATACTGATGACGATGAGACGCAAATACCAGATTGGGATGACAACTTAAATATTCGGTCAGGGCAGGAAGAGGCTAGGTCTGAGGGTGAGGGGAGTGCAAACACATCGCTTGATGATGAAGTTCTAGATCCCACTTACTGTCAACCCACAGTCAGGCACTTGAGGAGGTCAACAGAGGCGGTGGAGGAGAATGCAACTGACGACGAAGTTACCTTGCGCCTTCCTGGACAGAGTCGGAGTACTGGTAGCACGTCTACAACTGCATGCTCAGCCACCACTGTGCCTCTGAGCACAAGTCGGGGTGGCTCTGCAGGTCGCATGTCCTCTAAGCCTTGCCTAGCCTGGTCATTTTTTGACCTTGCAAAGGATGTCCCAAATCAAGTGATCTGTAAAATTTGTCGGGAATCTATAAGTAGAGGCAAAAAGCTCACCAGTTTGACAACTTCTTCCATGAATCGTCACATGAATACCAAGCATAATTCCCAGTGGGAAGCTCACTGTGCTGCAATGCGGCCTAGCGTAGCGGGCCAACCACCACCTGCCCCTTCCAGTGCATCCGCGCGCTCTTTATCTTCTATGACTGTGGGGACAGCTGTCATACCTGGTTTCCACGCACACCTTCCACCACTGTAACCGCAACAGGCAGTTTGCTTGGTAGGTCGTCAGTTGGTTTGGAAGGGGAAACAAGTGCGGGTGTACAGCTCTCTCAGACATCGATAGCACCAACGTTGGATGAAGGCAACATCATGTCTACGCCTGCACTTTCCTCACCAACCTGCATTTTTCCAGGGACACACTACTCACCACCGTCTACACGCAGCAGCCAGATCTCTGTCCTTCAGATGTGGACAAATAAAAGGCCATTTCCTCCGACCCATGACAAAGCTAAGAGGTTGACTTTATCTCTCTGTAAGCTCTTGGATACCGAAATGCTGCCTTTTTGCCTGGTGGACACACAGGCTTTTCGAGACTTTATGTCTGTGGCTGTGCCCCAGTACCAGATGCCTAGTCGCCACTACTTCTCTAAGAAAGGTGTGCCTGCGCTACAACAGCATGTCGCACACAACATCACCGCTTCCTTGAGAAACCCTGTGTGTGAACGGGTGCATTTCACCACCGATACTTGGACCAGTAAGCATGGACAGGGGCGTTACATGTCACTGACTGGGCACTGGGTAACTATGGTGATAGATGGAGAAGGGTCTGCTGAACAAGTCTTGCCGTCCGCACGACTTGTGCGTCAATCCTCTGTATGTATAAGTTCCTCCAATGCTTCTGCCTCCTCAACCTCGTCTGGGTCCTCCGCCCCAAGCCTGCCTGGTCAGGCCACCAGCGTTGTAACTGCGCACAAGTAATCACGCACACCTCCTTACTATGCTGGCAGCAGAGCGCAACGGCATTAGGCGTTGTTTAGCATGAAATATCTTGGAAATAAGAGTCACACAGCGGCTTAGTTGTGGTCAGCTCTGCTGTCTGAGTTTCATAAATGGTTGTCTCCACTCAACCTGCAGCCAGGTAAGGCCGTGTGCGACAATGCTGCAGACCTGGGTGCAGCCCTTTGCCTGGGCAAGGTGACACACGTGCCTTGTATGGCTCACGTGTTGAACCTTGTTGTCCAGCAATTTTTAACACATTATCCCGGCCTACATGGCCTTTTGCACAGGGCACGAAAACTGTCTGCTCACTTCCGCCGTTCAACCGCCGCAGCTGAGCGACGTGCATCGCTCCAGAAGTCTTTCGGCCTGCCGGTTCATCGCCTGAAATGCGATGTGCCGACACGCTGGAATTCGACTCTCCACATGTTACAGCGACTGTGGCAGCACCGCCGAGCACTGGTGCAATACGTCATGACGTATAGCCTGGGCCAATGAGATGCAGAGGTGGGGGAGATCACCCTGATGGAGTGGTCTCAGATCAAGGACCTATGCACCCTTCTGCACAGTTTCGACATGGCGACGAATATGTTTAGCGCTGACAATGCCATTATCAGCATGATAATTCCAGTCATTTTCATGCTGGAGCACACGCTAAACACTATTCGGAGTCAGGGGGTGGTTCAACAGGAAGGGGAGGAAGTACATGAGGATTCATATGCACAAGGGATAACAACATCACCAAGGTCCAGACTTTCATCATCACCAAGGTGGCAGGCATGGGACGATGGGGGAGAGGGATTAACAAGGGCGCATGGTAGCAGGCAGAATGTTGTGGAAGGTGCAGGAGAACATGAAGAAATGGAGGACGAACTGTCCATGGACATGGAAGACTCAGCAGATGAGGGAGACCTTGGTCACATTTCAGTTGAAAGAGGTTGGGGGGAGATGTCAGAAGAAGAAAGAACGGTTAGCACCTCAATGCCACAAACACAGCAAGGACTTGGTCCGCATGGATGCGCAAGACACATGAGCGCCTACTTGCTGCACTACCTACAACATGACCCTCGGATTGTCAAAATTAGAAGTGATGTTGACTACTGGGATGCCACACTATTAGATCCTTGGTACAAGTCCAAATTTTGTGAAATAATTCCAGCCATTGAAAGGGACGCACGTTTGCTGTTACTCAATCTTAGCTCGGCTTTTCCACCAAACTCCAGTGGTGCACGGAGTGAATCTCCCAGTTGCAACTTGACAAACATGGGACGGTCTCGTCATCAATAGTCTAACTGTACCAGCAGCATCGTATCTGGTGCTGGTAACAGCAATTTTATTGAATCGTTTCATAATTTTTTTAGACCATCCTTTGCAAAACCAATAGAGACAAGAAGTCTGACACATAGTCAACGACTGCAAATGAACATCCAAATGAACATCGATGCCATGACTTTGCAACTGGAGCCTTGCTCATTTTGGGCTTCAAATCTTGAAAAATGGCCAGAGCTCTCCACTTACGCCTTGGAGAGCTTGTAGTGTCCAGCTGCCAGTGTTGTCTCAGAACGTGTCTTCAGTGCTGCTGTGTGTGTGCGCTCACAGATAAGCGCACGTGTCTGTCCAGTGACAATGTGGACAGACTAACGTTCATCAAGATGAACAAGTCATGGATCCAAACGGACTTTACTACCCCTGTGTCATCCTGGGGAGAGTAAAGCCTTGTGAATTTGGAATGTGCTTGATGCAAATGTACCTGTCAAGTTTGCAAATGGGGCACAAGTGCTGCCACTGAAGGGGTGTCTGTGTGGCCCAATTTTTGGAATAAAAAGGGAGACTCTGCTTGGAGCCCCCCTGCTGTGTTTTTAAAAATGAGCCAAGATGAACAAGTCATGGTTCAGGAAGGACTTTGCTACTTACCCCGGTGTCATCCTGGGGACAGTTAAGGCTGGCGTATTTTTGAATGTGATTGATGTAAATCAACACATCCAGTTTGCAACTGGGGCTCAAGTGATGCCACTGAAATAGTGTGTGTGGCCCAGTTGTTGGAAAAAAGGGAGACTCTGCTTTGAGTCCGCTAGCTGTGTTTTTAAAAATGAGTCAAGATGACCAAGTATCGGTTTAGCAAGGACTTTGCTACCTACCCCGGTGTCATCCTGGGGATAGTTAAGGCTGGCGTATTTTTGAATGTGCTTGATGCAAACCTACCTGTCAAGTTTGCAACTGGGGCACAAGTGATGCCACTGAAGGGGTGTCTGTGTGGCCCAATTTTTGGAAAAAAGGGCGACTCTGCTTGGAGTCCCCCTGCTGTGTTTTTAAAAACGAGCCAAGATGAACAAGTCATGGTTCAGCAAAGACTTTGCTACCTATCCCTGTGTCATCCTGGGTACAGCTAAGGCTGGCATATTTTTGAATGTGCTTGATGCAAATCTACCTGTGAAGTTTGCAACTGGGGCACAAGTGATGCCACTGAAGTGGTGTGTGTGTGGCCCAATTTTTGGAAAAAATGAAGACTCTGTATTGAGTCTGCTTGCTGTGTTTTTAAAAGTGAGCCAAGATGACCAAGTCATGGTTTAGCAAGGACTTTGCTACCTACCCCGGTGTCATCCTGGGGACAGTTAAGGCTTGCGTATTTTTGAATGTGCTTGATGCAAATCTACCTGTCAAGTTTGCAACTGGGGCACAAGTGATGCCACTGAAGGGGGTCTGTGTGGCCCAATTTTTGTAAAAAAGGGCGACTCTGCTTGAAGTCCCCCTGCTGTGTTTTTAAAAATGAGCCAAAATAAACAAGTCATGGTTCAGCAAAGACTTTGCTACATATCCCTGTGTCATCCTGGGGACAGCTAAGGCTGGCGTATTTTTGAATGTGCTTGATGCAAATCTACCTGTGAAGTGTACAACAGGGGCACAAGTGCTGCCACTGAAGGGGTGTCTGTATGGCCCAATTTTTGGAAAAAAGGGAGACTCTGCTTGGAGTAACCCTTGCTGTGTTTTTAAAAACGAGCCAAGATGAACAAGTCATGGCTCAGCAAAGACTTTGCTACCTAGGCCAGTGTCATCCTGGGGACAGCTAAGGCTGGCGTATTTTTGAATGTGCTTGATGCAAATCTACCTGTCAAGTTTGCAAATGGGGCACAAGTGATGCCACTGAAGGAGATGTCTGTGTGGCCCAATTTTTGGAAAAAAGGGAGACTCTGCTTGGAGTAACCCTTGCTGTGTTTTTAAAAATGATCCAAGATGAACAGATCTGGGATCAGCAAAGACTTTGCTAGACCTTCCCCGGTGTCATCCTGGGGACAGTTAAGGCTGGCGTATTTTTGAATGTGCTTGATGCAAATCAACACATCCAGTTTGCAACTGGGGCACAAGTGATGCCACTGAAGTGGTGTGTGTGGCCCAATTTTTGGAAAGAAGGGAGACTCTGCTTGGAGTCACCTTGCGGTGTTTTACATGATTTTAGAAGGGCATGCCATGCCTATATCTATGTCTCCTCCTCTTTTTCCTCGTCCAGCTGTTTGGTTTTTGCATGAGTATTTGTCCTTGTCACTTACCCATGTGTTTGTGTTGTCTTGGTAGTTGTTTGACACCTTTTGGACACCTTTGAGGGTGTTTTCCAGGTGTTTTTAGGTGTTTGTGATTGCCTCCCATTGTTTTCAATGGTGTTTGAGAGGTTCATCGAACGGCTCGTCGATCGGCTCATCGAACGGGGCACCGTTCGACGAACCAAACCGAACTCGAACTCTAGGGGGGGTGGCTCATCTCTACCCGTGACGCACAAACATCGGGGTCGTGGGTACAATCGATCGTGAATTCGCATGATCGATCGACTCGTGTAAAGCCCGCATAAGGGTCCGTTTACAGATTGACCGGAAAACTGATATGACTCCTGATCGGTAAATGTCTACCAATTGGCGGTCATTTGAATGCCTGTTTAGAGGCAGACCAAAGTAAACGATGTGCACTGAGTGATCTAAATTAGACCGCTCAATGCACAAAGGCTGCCGCAGTTGTCGGTAGTGCGAGTCCTGTTTATACTGCATAAAATATCAATTCATCCTATGAACGAGTAAGATTGGCATCCTGTTTACAAGGCAAGATAATCAGCGAGTGAGTGTTTTGAACAACACTCGTTTATTATCTTGCAGTGTAAATTCCCCTTAAAGAAAGCTGATGCCAGATTCATTTTGTAGTGTCTTATTTCCCAGAGAACAAATTCAATAGCCCAGATTCTTATTACCTTTCATATCATAAGAGAGTCGGGAGACCCACCGACAAAATTAGACTGTCAGCCAATCCCCCTCCATAACATTAGATCCAACTTTAGTCTAGTGTGTATGAGGACGGTTAGACTACATATGTTTTGTTTGAAGTCTGTTACCATGGAAATACATAGCTGTGTATTGTTACTGTTGCTTCAACTAGTAGAAGCATTTTAATACAATATTTAGTATGTTGCTTCATTATATTTGATACATTAGAGAAATAATAAAATGTTTGGCGTTCCCTTTAAGACTTGTCTTTATAGCTGAAGCCTCCACCAATTACAAGAATGAAGAAGTCTTGGTGTTCTGTCCGGAGCTGTCTGGTATATTATCTCAGCTGCAGTGTGCACACATTGTCATAGATTCCATGAGTAATGCTGTACAAGTTGATGATATGGGGTGAGCAGTTTTTTTCTGGACAAAACATAACTAAAAATAAATATAATTTTTCACCAATGGATTTTTTTATTTGCATTCTGAGATCATCATTGACAATTCAGAAATTTATAGTTGATGACTAAAGGGCACTACACGCTGCGATATCGCTATCGCTATCGATATCGCTAGTGAGCGTACCCGACCCCGTCGGTTGTGTGTCACAGGCAAATCGCTGCCCCTGGCGCACAACAACGCTTACACCCATCACACGGACTTACCTTCCCTGCGACGTCGCTGTGGCCGGCGAACCGCCTCCTTTCTAAAGGGGCGGTTCGTGCGGCGTCACAGCGACTTCACACAGCAGCCGTCCAATAGAAGCGGAGGGGTGGAGATGCGCGGGCGGAATATCCCGCCAACCTCATTCCTTCCTCATTGTCGGCGGCCGCAGGTACTATGTAGTTCCTCGTTCCTGCAGTGTCACACATAGCGATGTATGCTGCCTCGGGAACGACGAACAACCTGCGTCCTGCAACAGCAACGATATTCGGGAAAGGAACAACGCGTCAACGATCAACGATTAGGTGAGTAATTTTGATCGTTAACGGTTGTTCCTGCGTTTCACACGCAACGACATCGCTAACGAGGCCGTATGTGTGTCACGAATTCCATGACCCCAACGACATTTCATTAGCGATGTTGTTGCATGTAAAGCGGCCTTAAATGTATAAAATTTTTAGGGAGAGTTATAAAATATATATAAAATGTCAGAATATTAGGTGCAGCACCATAACTAAACTCTGCCCCGATATAATCCCACTATTCAAAGGTTTATAAAAATATTAAAATAAAATCTTGGAGGCTTTCACTTAAGAAAAGTCTGTATCTGATGCTGAGGAAATTGAAGTAGCGATTTTGTGAATGGTTCTAGGGTGTTTGTTGGAGCATGTCACAAGCCTTTGCATGTCTTAATATGAAATGTGCCAGGTTCTTGTATTGCATGGTGACCATAATATTGCCATTTCATGACAAATGTGTATTATTCCATTTTTACTCCTTTACTTTGCCTGATCATCTCAAATCTATTTTGTGAGTGCTATAGGATATAGACTCCTTGTGAGCATTTTTATGTTGCATTAGGGTCAACTTAAAGGTTTTAAACCATTTCCAGTTATTAAAGCGGGCTTTACACGCTACAATATATCTAACGATGTGTCGGCAGGGTCACGTCGTAAGTGATGCACATCCGGCATCTTCAGTGATATTGTAGTGTGCGAAACCTACGTGCGATTGCGATTGAACGAAAAATGGTTGATCGCATATACGTTGTTCATTTACTAAAAATTGAACGTCCGGTTGTTCAATGTTCCCGAGGCAGCACACATCGCTCTGTGTGACACCCCGGGAACGCGACTATGAGACATATCTAGGTGTAAGAGGAAGCAAAAAATGTGGTCTCGATTTACTGTTATGCATGAGATATGCTGACATCGTTATGGGGGATCTGCTGTTTACTCTGTTATGGGAATAATGTCCCTCAATTCTGTACTAATTTTCCCCATTGTGGGACCCTTCCTGGTATATATGTCCCTCATTCTGTTACATGTGTCCCGCATCTTGGGCTCCTTCCTAGTATATTTGTTCTCCATCCGGATATATATGTCCCCCATCATGGGCCCATCCTGGTATATGTGCCCTGATCCAGGGCCTCTTCCTGGTATATATGTTCCCCATACTGGGCTCCTTCCTGTTATATACGTCCCTCATCTTCCTCTAAATGTCTCCCATCCAGGGCCCTTTTCAGGTATATATGTCCCTCATCCTGAGATATATTCCCCATTCTGGTAAATGTGGTCCCCATTCTGGTATATAAAGTGACTTGCAAAAGTATTTGGCCCCCTTGAATTTTTCAATCTTTTCCCACATTTCAGTCTTCAAACATAAAGATATAAAAAATTACATTTTATTGTGAAGAATCAACAAGTGGGACACAATTGTGAAGCTGAACGCAATTTATTGCTTACTTTAAACTTTTATAGAAAATAATAAACTGAAAATCGAGGCGTGCAATATTATTCATACCCTTTAAGTTAATACTTTGTAGCGCCACCTTTTGCTGCGATTACAGCTGCAAGTCTCTTGGGGTATATGTCTATTAGTTTTGCACATCGAGAGACTGAAATTCTTACCCATTCTTCCTTTGCAAACAGATGGAGCTGACTGAGGTTGGATGGAGAGCGTTTGTGAACAGCAGTTTTCCGCTCTTTCCACACATTCTCGATTGGATTAAGGTCTGGACTTCGACTTGGCCATTTTAACACCTGGATACGTTTATTTGTGAACAATTCCATTGTAGATTTTCCTTTATGTTTTGGATCATTGTCTTGTTGAAAGACAAATCTCCGTCCCAGTCTCAGGTCTTTTGCAGACTCCAACAGGTTTTCTTCAAGAATGGTCCTCTATTTGGCTCCATCCATCTTCTCATCAATTTTAACCATCTTCCCTGTCCCTGCTAAAGAAAAGCAGGCCCAAACCATGATGCTACAACCACCATTTTTGACAGTGGGGATGGTGTGTTCAGGGTGATGAGCTGTGTTGCTTTTACGACAAACATATTGTTTGACATTGTGCCCAAAAGGTTTGATTTTGGTTTCATCTGACCAAAGCATCTTCTTCCATATGTTTGATGTGTCTCCTCGGTGGCTTGTGGCAAACTTTAAATGACACCTTTTATAGATATCTTTGAGAAATGGCTTTCTCTTTGCCATTGTTCCATAAAGGCCAGATTTGTGCAGTGTACGACTGATTGTTATTCTATGGACAGACTCTCCCACCTCAGCTGTATACTTCTGCAGTTCATCCAGAGTGATCATGGGCCTCTTGGCTGCATCTTTGATCAGTCTTCTCCTTGTTTGAAATTAAATTTTTGAGGGACGGCTGGGTCTTGATAGATTTGCAGTGGTATGATACTCCTTCCATTTCAATATGGTCGCTTTCACAGTGCTCCTTGGGATGTTTAAAGTTGTGGAAATCTTTTTGTAACCAAGTCCTACCTTAAACTTCTTCACAACAGTATCACGGACCTGCCTGTTGTGTTCCTTGGTCTTCATGAGGCTCTCTGTGCTTTAAACAGAACACTAAAGGCTGCTTTACACGCTACGACATCGCTCAAGCGATCTCGTTGGGGTCACGGAATTTGTGACGCACATCCGGCTGCTTTAGCGATGTCGTTGCGTGTGACACCTATAAGCGATTTTGCATCGTCGCAAAAACGTGCAAAATTGCTAATCGGTGACATGCCTCCCTATTTCCAATTATCGTTGCTGCTGCGCGTACGATGTAGTTCGTCGTTCCTGCGGCAGCACACATTGCTATGTGTGACACCGCAGGAACGAGGAACCTCACCTTACCTGCGGTCGCCGGCAATGAGGAAGGAAGGAGGTGGGCGGGATGTTACGTCCCGCTCATCTCTGCCCCTCTGCTTCTATTGGGCGCCCGCTTAGTGACGTCGCTGTGACGCCGAACGAACCACCCCCTTAGAAAGGAGGCGGTTTGCCGGTCACAGCGACGTCGCTAGGCAGGTAAGTAGTGTGACGGGTCTGAGCGAAGTTGTGCACCACGGGCAGTGATTTGCCTATGTCGCACAACTAATGGGGGTGGGTACGCACGCTAGCGATATAGGTAATGATACTGCAGCGTGTAAAGCGGCCTTAAGACTATCACAGATTGTCTGTTGATTCTTCACCAGAAAATTTTAATTTTTTATCTTTATGTTTGATGCCTGAAATGTGGGAAAAGGTTGATAAATTCAAATGGGCCGAATACTTTTGCAATGCACTGTATGTCCCTCATCGTGGGGTATATACAGTCAGGGCCAGAAATATTTGGACAGTGACACAAGTTTTGTTATTTTAGCTGTTTAAAAAAACATGTTCAGAAATACAATTATATATATAATATGGGCTGAAAGTGCACACTCCCAGCTGCAATATGAGAGTTTTCACATCCAAATCAGAGAAAGGGTTTAGGAATCATAGCTCTGTAATGCATAGCCTCCTCTTTTTCAAGGGACCAAAAGTAATTGGACAAGGGACTCTAAGGGCTGCAATTAACTCTGAAGGCGTCTCCCTCGTTAACCTGTAATCAATGAAGTAGTTAAAAAGTCTGGGGTTGATTACAGGTGTGTGGTTTTGCATTTGGAAGTTGTTGCTGTGACCAGACAACATGCGGTCTCAGGAACTCTCAATTGAGGTGAAGCAGAACATCCTGAGGCTGAAAAAAAAGAAAAAATCCATCAGAGAGATAGCAGACATGCTTGGAGTAGCAAAATCAACAGTCGGGTACATTCTGAGAAAAAAGGAATTGACTGGTGAGCTTGGGAACTCAAAAAGGCCTAGGCGTCCACGGATGACAACAGTGGTGGATGATCGCCGCATACTTTCTTTGGTGAAGAAGAACCCGTTCACAACATCAACTGAAGTCCAGAACACTCGCAGTGAAGTAGGTGTATCTGTCTCTAAGTCAACAGTAAAGAGAAGACTCCATGAAAGTAAATACAAAGGGTTCACATCTAGATGCAAACCATTCATCAATTCCAAAAATAGACAGGCCAGAGTTAAATTTGCTGAAAAACACCTCATGAAGCCAGCTCAGTTCTGGAAAAGTATTCTATGGACAGATGAGACAAAGATCAACCTGTACCAGAATGATGGGAAGAAAAAAGTTTGGAGAAGAAAGGGAACGGCACATGATCCAAGGCACACCACATCCTCTGTAAAACATGGTGGAGGCAACTTGATGGCATGGGCATGCATGGCTTTCAATGGCACTGGGTCACTTGTGTTTATTGATGACATAACAGCAGACAAGAGTAGCCGGATGAATTCTGAAGTGTACCGGGATATACTTTCAGCCCAGATTCAGCCAAATGCCGCAAAGTTGATCGGACGGCGCTTCATAGTACAGATGGACAATGACCCCAAGCATACAGCCAAAGCTACCAGGAGTTCATGAGTGCAAAAAAGTGGAACATTCTGCAATGGCCAAGTCAATCACCAGATCTTAACCCAATTGAGCATGCATTTCACTTGCTCAAATCCAGACTTAAGACGGAAAGACCCACAAACAAGCAAGACCTGAAGGCTGCAGCTGTAAAAGCCTGGCAAAGCATTAAGAAGGAGGAAACCCAGCGTTTGGTGATGTCCATGGGTTCCAGACTTAAGGCAGTGATTGCCTCCAAAGGATTCGCAACAAAATATTGAAAATAAAAATATTTTGTTTGGGTTTGGTTTATTTGTCCAATTACTTTTGACCTCCTAAAATGTGGAGTGTTTGTAAAGAAATGTGTACAATTCCTACAATTTCTATCAGATATTTTTGTTCAAACCTTCAAATTAAACGTTACAATCTGCACTTGAATTCTGTTGTAGAGGTTTCATTTCAAATCCAATGTGGTGGCATGCAGAGCCCAGCTCGCGAAAATTATGTCACTGTCCAAATATTTCTGGACCTAACTGTATGTCACCCATCATAGAACCATTCTGGTAAGGGTAGCAATGTTTTGAGTTTCAGGCTCCACATCTCAAAATTTACTACAGCTTCGAACGTGAGACTACCATCATTTATAGACAATCTTCTTGATTATCTCATGCATAAGTTTGACTTGCAACTATTTAGCACATGAATAGCATAAGGATCCAGAAATTATAGGCAACAACTCGAAAATGATGCATTTAAACAAAGAGCAGAAGAGTCTTTATATTCACCAAAGTATAGAAATACCCCATAGACATCGTGATACAAATGTATACAACATTTTATTAATTATTAACGCACAGGGTATTACAAGATGTACAAAAAATGATTACAAGAAAAACCGGAGTGGGTTAGTGAAGGAAGAGGGGAAGAACCCCACGTGACCCAGGATAGGTGCCAGATATCACATGGGACCTGCTGATACAAATATAGTGCTGAGGTAGCCACATGCCCATAAGGAAGGCCAGCACAGGAACCAAGGGTCCATTGTCCCGCTATGCGGTAACCCAATGTGACAACATATGGCCCTCTGTCAGATTATACACAAGTTGCTAAGGATAACCTCAGGCCTATATAAGGGTCTAGTAAAATGGCCTATGGTTCACTCCACAGCTAGGCTATAACCTCATGCTATAGTAAAGAGGTGCCCAGGCAGTAGAACTCGGTCTACCGTCCAATGAGGCACGAGGGCTTACCTAAAACAAGCAGATCGTCAGGGAGTCCTGGAGTACACGTGGGGACCGACGTCCCAACACGTGTTTCGTCAAGTGCTTCGTCGGGGGACGAAGGGGGATATTTAGCACATGATTAGTTATGCAGATTCTTGTCATGTCACTGTATTGTTACTGTCTGACTCTTGGTGGTGGAAAAATCTTTTTCTTTCTGTATACTACAAATTGCAACCTGTTCTCACATTCCCTAATAGTGTGTTATCTGCGTTTTCTGATGATTTTCTGTGCCGTTGCTGCCAGGACTGCCACGGCTAATAGACAGCCACACATATCCTGCCTGTTCTTTGTGTTAGGGCTCGCTCACAATTGTTTATAATACGGACAAGTGCAATGCAATAAAAAAAATGCAGTTCTGTGTGTTTTTCCTCAGCTGTAATCAGCTTGAGGAAAAAAAACATAGCATGCTGTGTATGGCCATGTAAAACGTTTGAGACTTGCCAATGCAAGTCATTGAGTGCGAGAAAAAGATCAGTCATCACACGAACCATCTATATGCCATTCAATATTTACAGATACATTACGATTTTGTAGCATAGGACATTAGAAATGGTCTGTAAATGATTCTTGATAGCCGCTGAGAAAAGAAAATGCATTGCATATGGATGGCATGCGCATGTCATACAGATGTTAAGCGAGAAAAAAATAACACACTCACAGCACTCACATGACATATGGAATACCGAATTGATTTCAATACTCCAACTTCACTGGATGAAAATCTTTTTTCCTTATACACAGATATGATCGTACCCTCATACTGCTGCAGCCAGATCTGCTCTACACTGCCGGACACAGCCTGTCCCATCATATTTCACCCTAGCTACCACCACTAATAGACATATCTGCGCTGCCATTATTTGAAGCCCTGATTGCCGACATCTTCAGAATGACCGCCCACCACACAGAGCAGCCTCGCACAGAGCAGAGGCACGTCACCAGCCCCGCACAGAGCAGAGCCACGCCGCAGAGCCACGCCACACAATGCACAGAACTGCGCCGCACACAGCAGCGTGGGCAACACACTTCATTGCATTACTCCTGCCTTCTTTGACCCCTCTTCACCACCCCTCAGTAAACTACATTCGGATTTTAAGACGCACTTCTCATTTTCCTCCCAAATTTTTAAGAGGAAAAGTGTGTTTTATAATCCGAAAAATACGGTACTTATTCACTTTTCAAACAACAAACCTTTTTCTTATGCCAACTAAGAGATTTTTAGATGACTTTTTATTAAACTTTTGCTTTTAAATTGTCCAAACAACAAACCTGTAGCTACTCTTAAAAGAATCATTTTGGAGCAGTGCTTGTCAAAAAGTTTCTTCATAGTTTTAGTAAGGTTGAAGGTAGACTTAAGTCCATCTCAACCCATAGCCTAACATGTTGATTCAGAGAAAGGCAAAAATCCCATGGGGCAGTAAGCGCCACATTAGGGGAAACAATCCTTCCTGAGTTCCTATACAATAATCATACCAGTTCTCTGGATCGATGCCCCAATCACAGCATCTAGTGCACATAACCAGTAATATTATATTTTTCAAGAAAGGCATCCAGGCCTCTTTAAAATTTTAGTAGTGACTCAACCATTACAACATCATGTGGCAGAGAGTTCCATAGTCTCACTGCCAGGGCCTCCACTAGTAATTTCAGAGTCCCATATTGGCAAAATAATGGGGCCCCCCTGAGACTCTGCCCAGGCTCCACCCCAGCTCCGCCTCCACCCCGCAAATCTTCCACAGCCTCACCACCACTCTTGGAAAAACGTATGTGTGTGTGTGTATATATATATATATTATATATATATATATATATATATATATATATCTACAGTCCCTGACAGAAGTTCTGTCGCTTATCCATGTTATGTAAATAAAAGCTTATAATCTGACTTTAAATTCATCCATTGGTTTTATAAATTACTCTTTTGAAAACTGAAACCCTCCCAAATGTGGTTTAGGTTATGAAAATAAAGTTCATGCAAAGCTGAAATATTGATCATTTAATGAACACAGAAAGGTCAGATTTTGGCAAGACAAAATGTTTTGTCGCCCACAGAAAGTAATGTGACATTCAAACAAATATTTAACTTCTAATACAAAGATATGTTGCATAACATTGGTGAATGAAATTGTGGCGCTATTAGAGTCATATTTAATATTTCATCCCAGGCGGTCTCCCATGCCAGTACTTGCCTGACTTGAAACTGGATGGCAGCACCTCCCAATATGAATAGGTGCGTATCTGTTCATGATACAATACATGAAAAAATAAAAAAAATAGTCGCACTCTGCAATATCACAGTAATACACTACCTAATAAATAAATGAAACAGCTTCTTTTAATATTCACAGCATCCCATTATTTTACTAGCCTGACCAGCAGCGGCCTGACACTGGTCATTAAAACTGAGTTTACCATCCACTGTCTTCCATATACAATTTATGTGTATAATACTGGAACCGCAAACCACTGCCTCCAAAAAGAGACGATTTTTTGGACAATTTTAAAAAGCATACAAAGTGCAACAGTGCAGTGTGTTATTAGACAGGCTTTTGGTTACCCTCCTTTCTCCCACAGCTCCATATGTTGAGGTCACTTGGACATTACTAAGGTTGCGTTTGCATTAAAGGCAACCAATCAGTAGGATTTCCGTACATAAGCTAAAGCCAGTGCTATCCTGGCACTATCATGCTAAGTCTCTACATACCTGTGGTGGTTAGCTCGGATGTTTAGGTTTTGAAATCCAAGAAAGTAAAATTTATAAAATTTGCTACTTGTTGAGTGACAGCAACAAAGGAGCAGATAAAATTAACAGCGTTATCGCCTCCCCCGTTAGAATTAGCATAAGTATTATACAAATGATTCACTTTGTCTCTTGCAGGACCTCTGTGAGGTCATACCCATGTGACCTGGTATCCAGCTTTGTTGGCTGAGGTCACACCCCTTCTGGTCATATGGGTATGACCTCACACAGGTCCTGCAAGAGATAAAGTGAATTGTTTATATAATACTTATGCTAATTCTAACAGGAGATAACTATGAATACCCCCCAGATATTATCTGCTCCTCAGCTGCTGTCTCTCAACAAGCAGCTAATTTTATAAACTTTACTTTTTTGGATTTCAAAACCTATACATCCGAGTTGACCACTAAAGGTATGTATAGAATTAGCCTGATAGTGCCAGGATAGCACTGGCTTTAGCTTATATGAAAATCCTAGTGATTGGTTCCCTTTAAAGAGCTTGAAAGGAGTTGAATACAGAAGGAGACCTAAAGGCCACGTCACGCTAATGAACATCGCTAGCAACATCGCTGCTAAGGAACAACTTTTGTGACGTAGCAGCGATGTTGCTAGCGATGTCGCTGTGTGTGACATACAGGAACAACCTGGCCCCTGCTGTGAGGTCGTTGGTTGTTGCTGAATGTCCTGGACCATTCTTTAGTTGTTGCTCGCCTGCTGTGAAGCACACATCGCTGTGTGTGACAGCGACAGAGCAACAACTAAATGTGCAGGCAGCAGGAGCCGGCTTCTGCGGATGCTGGTAACCACAGTAAACATCGGGTAACCAAGAAGCCCTTACCTTGGTTACCCGATATTTACCTTCGTTACCAGCGTCCGCCGCTCTCACGCTGTCAGTGCCGGCTCCCTGCTCTCTGCACACGTAGCTGGAGTACACATCGGGTAATTAACCCGATGTGTACTGTGGCTAGGAGTGCAGGGAACCGGGAGCCGGCACTGACAGTGTGAGAGCGGCGGACGCTGGTAACGAAGGTAAATATCGGGTAACCAAGGTAAGGGCTTCTTGGTTACCCGATGTTTACCGTGGTAACCAGCATCCGCAGAAGCCGGCTCCTGCTGCCTGCACACGTAGCAGAGTACACATTGGGTAATTAACCCGATGTGTACTGTGGCTAGGTGTGCAGGGAGCCAGCGCTAAGTGGTGTGTTCGCTGGTAACCAAGGTAAATATCGGGTTGGTTACCCGATATTTACCTTAGTTACCAAGCGCAGCATCGCTTCCACGTGGCGCTGCTGGCTGGGGGCTGGTTACTGGTTGCTGGTGAGATCTGCCTCTGTGACAGCTCACCAGCAACCCGTGTAGCGACGCTCTAGCGATCCCTGCCAGGTCAGGTTGCTGGTGGGATCGCTGGAGCGTCGCTTAGTGTGACATCTCACCAGCGACCTCCTAGCAACTTACCAGCGATCCCTATCAGGTTGTATCGTTGTTGGAATCGCTGGTAAGTTGTTTAGTGTGACTGGGCCTTTAGAGCGTTATACTAGTTTTATCTTGGTAATTCGAGACTTTGCAGGTCTTCAAGACAAATCAGTTCCCTGAGAATAAAATGTTTTGGGAAAATTTGGTGAAGCTGGCAAATTAAAATTTTAAAAGAAGTATCCATCTCAAGTTAATAGCTTCCTTTTCTCAGGTTCAATAAGTCCTTCACTAAGCTGCCACAATTATTAGAAATTACATAACTATTTGCTTTTTGGTATTGCACCAATCCAATTGATTTTTTTTTTTTAAGTTAAATTTAATATCATTGAAATTCTATTTTTTTTTTTTTTTATTTTATTTCTTTGCTTTTTTAGGCAAGCAAAGCAAGCTTTTCATTACGTAATTGGATACCAAAGATAATAGCACAGGAACAAAAGGTGCTGTCAGGAAGTAAGAGCCAGCATGTTGAGGTCTTTGTTCTCTGATAGGAAGCACAATGACTGTCTTGGTATTATCATGTTAACACGGTTAAATGTTTAATAGTACTTGTGATGCACAATGTTATAAAAGTTCTGGTGAAACCTTGAGAAATCCCATAGGCTGACTTGCCTACAAAATGTATGTGATGTTAATAAAATGTAGAATATTTGTCAATTGTCATGTTAATATTCTAAGTTTACACAGCTGGGTTTTATAGTCCAGAGGCAAACTTCTACATCCACAATTTTATACGCTGTGGATTTTAATTTTTTTTTCTATGATAATGAAGTACAGAACTGTTTACAGGGGTTTATATAGACTCGCATTGACTCCCAGTGTCTCCACACAATGGAGTCACAGACGCTTCATGCACTGCCATATAATATGATATAATGTGGGTATTCTGGAATGTACAGTAGGTCTTGAGCATGGATAATTTTGTTTAATTTTTGCCGTCTTTAAACCCAATATAAAAAAAATAAATTAAATACTGAATGGTCCATTCTGGCTTTTTTATTTGAATCACCATATGCAGAGTCGGACAGGGCTACCGGGGAACCGCAGAATCCCCAGCATGCTCCTAAGCTGGAGTGTAACGATCGCAATCGTATATGATGCATCTAGGCCTGGAGAACAGTGTGCTCCCTGTTTTCTGTGCTGTTTTCAGCTAGATATGCTTCCTTACTTCATATCCAGTCTAGAAGTACTGTGGAGCAGAGAACCACTGGCTCCCTGCCCCATAATACCTGTACTATCTACCAACCTATCTGAGGCAAGTAAGGGACAATAATCCTGTATGGAGCCCACACAAGGGACATCATACTGTATAAGGGCCTTAATTATTGGACATCTATGCACAATTCATGGACATTTATACTATACGGAGGCCACAAAGGGAGACTTTATAGTGTATGGAGATCTTATAGAAGGATATTAGTGCTATATTTGAGTCAGAATAGTGGACATTACTATATGGGGCCAGAATTAAGAACATTACTGTATGGGGGCCAGAATGGGGGACATTACTGTGTGGGGGCCACAATGGGAGACATTATACTCTATGGGGCCTCAAAAGGTGACTTTAATAATGTCGTTCATTGTGGCTCCATACATTAATATTGTTCTTAATTGTGGCTCAATATATTACCATTAACAATGCCTCCCTTGTGGCCTTGCACATTTGTAATGATTAATTTATGTGGCCACAATTTGGGATATTCCAACTGTATTGAGCCATAAAAGGTGTATACTGGTGTTAGTACAGTGGTTTTTGCTAGTGATTAGTATATAGTGGTATATTCTCTCATTATATGATGGTAATATGTGGTCTGATCTTGGTCTGGTAGTATTTGTCTCTTGGAATTTGAAAGCTCACTACGTTGTGAATGTTGTCCCTGTCCATAATAATACAGACGGGTGCTGGATCCAAGTGTGACTTTCACCAAAACAGTAGAAGAAGGAGGAGAAAGATCAGCACATCCTAGTAGAGGAGTCCGCTTAAAACAAAATCCTTTATTTCAACACTTTGAAAACAAAAATTGAAACTATAGCATGTTAAAAGCTTACACGTTTCTGGCATGATACAAACAACCTCTGACTAATGCCGGCGTCACATGGGACGATCTATCGTGCGATTGCACGAGCGATCGTACCCACCCCCGTCATTTGTGCGTCACGGGCAATTAGTTGCCCGTGGTGCACAAAGTCATTAACCCCGTCACACGTACTTACCTTCCAAATGACCTCGCTGTGGGCGGCGAACATCCTCTTCCTGAAGGGGGTGGTTCGTTCGGCGTCACTGCGACGTCACACAGCATCCGGCCAATAGAAGCGGAGGGGCGGAGATGAGCGGGACATAGCTTCCCGCCAACCTCCATCCTTCCGCATAGCCGGCGGGACGCAGGTAAGCTGTGTTCATCGTTCCTGGGGTGTCACACGGAGCGATGTGTGCTGCCTCGGGAACGACAAACAATCGGCGCGCAGAAGAAGAAACAACTTTTTAAAAATGAGTGACGTGTCAACGAGCAACGATAAGGTGAGTATTTTAGCTCTTTCACCGTCCCTCGTAGCTGTCACACGCTACGATATGTCAAACGATGCCGGATGTGCGTCACTTATGACATGACCCTGCCGACATATCGCCCGATATATTGTACCGTGTGACGTCAGCATAAGGGCTTGTTTATCACGCCAGAAACGTGTAAGGTTGTAACATGCTATAGCTCCATTATTTATTTTTAAAATGTTGAAATAAAGGATTTTGTTTTAAGCGGACTCCTCCACTTGGATGTGCTCATCCTTCTCCCCCTTCTTCTAGTGATCTTGCTCATCAGTGGCAATCTGACTATTGATCGGCAAAATGGGAATCCATTATCCCCTTTTAAAATGGAGTGGCATGTTTGACAGCTGCTGTATTCAAATCCTTTGAGGCTGCCAAGTACTTTTCCTAGCAGCAACACAGCCAATGAATTAGGGAATATAGTTTAGTGCCGTCACACAAAAACACACTTTCTGGCCGACAAGAGCAACTTGTGCCTCAAAACGCATTACAAAAACGCATACATTATTTGTGCGTTTTTCGTGGCTTTTTTGCTCACAACATTTCGGAATTCTCATAGACTTTGCTGGGGAAGAAATGACATGCAGTTTTGGGCAACAAACCGCACTAAAAAATGTGGCAAGAAATACAGTGTACACACAGAGCCTTACATGGGAATAAAAATGCCCTATCGGCAACAAAAGTTCCTTGCCCAGCTGATCAGTGTGTGCCCAGCTGATTGGTCCTCCATTAATTAATAAATTATTACCTATCCATTGGATAGTTGATTACTTGTTTTCACTGGTGAATACTTTAGTGTAAACCACTGTAATCGGACATCACAGTTATGATGTTGGCGCAGTAGATGCGCAGGAGCCTCCAGTATTTTCACTGAATACACCATTATAACATGGATTATGCCTAACACTTTCATGTACCTCTAGTATGGTGGCGTCAATTCCACCTGTGGGCCCTTGTCTTCCCAGTAAGATACTGACCTGATGTAATGTTACACAACCCCGGCAGTGGCAACAGGAAGAGTACACCTGCAGTACAATACCTGTAGAAGATAAGGCCTTGGCTGTCCAGTAGGACTCCAGCTACGAGACTTAGCCTTTATGGCTGAAGGTCACAACTTTTATAGGCAGTGTACAAGCCTGCAACCAAGTGAGCAAAGTTGGCAATTACACCTATGTCAGTGGAGCTAGTGAAATAACCAGAGTAAACAATAAAGAAACGACTGCTGGTACCTGACACAGGTGTGTAGATGCTGGGGCTGAGCGACATTATATTTCTGCTGGTTTAGAAAAACAACCAAATTGCTACGCAAAGGTCCAAAGAACCTGTGAGGAGCCATAAAATCACCAGGCCTAGTATGCAGACTGAACCAGCTTAGTACTGCAGGATGTAAGGTTGTTCAGCCTGTAGTACACCAGAAAACCAAGTACCGTAATTTTGGAACCATTTTGGATATTAATGTGAAAGAAAAGATGATGCAGATCATGATCAGTAATAGGTAAATGTATTGATTTTGTATTTAGAGCTGTGTGCGTGGGGATGAGTGAGTACAAAGACGAAACATGCCCTACTTTCTGAGGTCATACATTTCTCTACCGGTTTTATTGCAGGAGTGCATGTTTCTGCCATATCTCCAACCCTCTAAGCTCATCATAAATCAAGTCAGTTACATACAGTATCACAAAAGTGAGTACACCCCTCACATTTGTGTTAATATTTTTATATATCTTTTCATTAAACAACACTGAAGATATGACACTTTAATATAATGTAAAGTAGTCAGTGTGCAGCTTGTATAACAGTGTAAATTTGTGGTGCCCTGTAAATAACTCAACACAGAGCCATTACTGTCCAAACCGCTGGCAACAAAAGTGAGTACACCTCTAAGTGCAAATGGCCAAATTGTGCTCAAAGTGTGAATATTTTGTGTGGCCAACATTATTTTCCAGCACTGTCTTAACGCTCTTGGGAATGGAGTTCACTAGAGATTCACATGAGACACTGGAATCCTCTTCCATCCTCAATGACAACATTGCGGAGCTGGTGGATATTAGAGACCTTGCGCTCCTCCACAATTCATGTTGGCATTCATGATCCCCTCAATGAACTGTAGCTGCCCAAACCATGACACTCTCACCATCATGCTTGACTGTAGGCAGGACACACTTGTCTTGTACTTCTCACCTGGTTGTTGCTGCCACTCACGTTTAACACCGTCTGGACCAACTAAACTTATCTTGGTCTCATCAGACCACAGGACATGGTTCCAGTAATCCATACCTTTCTTGTGCATCATCTTTAGAAAAGGTGTCCTTCTGAGACAACATCCATGCAGACCAATTTGATAGAAATTGTATTGAAATTTTCCTGGAAGCTGGTTCCTTTCCTTCACAGACCAATTTAATGCAGTGTGCTGCACATGGTCTGAGAACGAACATGCTGAGCCTCCACCCCTTCTACCTCTACAGCAATGCTGGAATCACTCATACATCTATTTTGAAAAGACAACCTCTGGATAGGACACTGAGCATATGCACTCAAGTTCTTTGGTCGGCCATGGCAAAGGCTGTTCTGAGTGGAATCGTCTTGTAAAACCGCTGTATGCTCTTGGCCACCTTGCTGCATCTCAGTGCTGGAAATCTTCTTATAGCCTAGGCCATCTTTATGTAGAGCAACAATTATTTTTTTTTTCAGATCTTCAGAGAATTTTTTGCCATGAGGTTCCATGTTGAACTTCCAGTGACCAGTATGAGAGACTGTGTGAGCAATAACACCAAATGTAACACACCTGGTCCCAATTCACACCTTTCAACACTAATTAGTCACTAATGGGTTGGAAGGCATTTCTAGGCCACACATCACCCTGCTTGTAGCTTAGAATGCATATCAGACCTGACAGGTTCCCTTTAAATAGGCACTGTGCAATGATGAAGGGTTATTCCCATCTCTAAGATCCTATCCGAAGATGTAGTAGGCGTTATAATAATAATAAGAAGAATAAGAATAAAACTAGTCTCGAAAGCTTGCAATTATTACCATCTTTTCAGTTAGCCATTAAAAGGTATCAACCACTGAGGACTCTCAGTTCTTTTAAACAATTTTTTTATCTCTACTGGCTAACACGGTACAAAGATATATTTTACTTGTATCAGAATAAAAATAATAATAATAGCAAATACTTCCAATTAGAAATGTAGTATAATTCTCCTGATATATCCATGTCTCTTACTTCATGTGCAGGGCATTGCAACTTAGGTATCCATAGGTATGACAACTCATATAGTGACAGTTATTTATGTTCGTAACTATTAATACTTAAGCTACAATACCATTTCAAATATGTTTATTTGTTGCTGTGCTTCACCAGATGGAAATAGCACCCAGTGGATATGAAAAAAAAATTCCCAGCTTCTACTATGATCTCAAGCATGATCAAACCACTGGCAACGAAAGCCTAATTGAAAATGGACAAATTGTGCAAAGTTAGACATTTTCCCTCCCTGGTGTTATGTGACTCATTAGCAATACTGTATCTACAAATGCAAATTGATAAACATGATATTTAATATATACTGTTCTGTACAATGGTATACTGTGTACAGTACATATGTACAGAAAATTACCTCCAGAGCGGGACAGAGCGCAGTGACAGGACAGAACCATAAGTGTGCATGGTGAGTATTTGCTCTTATTGCAAAGCATTGCTCTTAAACCAAGTTACAAATTTGTAAAAAGCTTTGCTTGTCTTGAAAAACTCTCTCAAATCAAGTTACTCTTAACCCCTTCATGACCATGGACGGAAAGATCCATCATGGTGCCCTGGGCCTTAAAGACCAAGGACGTATCTTTCTGTCATGGCGAAATTGCAGCACTGGAGCCCCGGTAACTGCGATTGGTTCACACAAACCGCAGATTCGGGGAGGAGCCAACCGACTGTACCTGACCTCAGGAGGGGTGGTGTCTTCTCCCCGGACCTACGGAAGCTGTGATTGGCTGACGAACACCGCTCAACCAATCACAGCCACTGTAATGTTCCAGCCATTGAAAGGCTGGAAACATTGAAATACAGCCCTGACCAGTGCAGCTGTAGCACTGGCCATTGGCTGGAGCTGGGTGACCTCACTGGATCACCCTCCCCCAGCTCCAGCAGCTCTGATTGGAGAGATCGGCCTTGTGACTGATCTCTCCAATCACAGTGGACCTGTTGCCGGTGACCGCCCCCGTCAGCTTCACTTGTCGGTTCTGCAGCACGCCAGTACAGTGAGTATATACAGTGCAATGGCAGGGCGACAAGCTCCGGTCCCATGCTGTTATGTGACCGGAGCATGGGACCCGGACGTTGCCGCGCTGCCATTGTACTGTATCAAACCGGCGAAAATCCTCCCGATCTGCCGTCGCCCTCCTCCATCTGCCCCCTCTCCCCGATCTGCTGCCCGCTGCCCCGCTCTCCCCGATCTGCTGCCTGCACCCCCCACGTCTCACCCCCGTTATAGGCTGCCCGCCCCCTTCCCCTCGTGATTGGCTGCCTGCCTTCTTCCCCATGTGATCTGCTGCCCGCCCCCTCACCTCCGTTATGTGCTGTCCACCTCCTCACCTCCTTTATGTGCTGCCCGCCTCCTCTCCTCTGTTATGTGCTGCCGGCCTCCTCTCCTCTGTTATGTGCTGCCCGCCGCCTCCTCTCCGTTAAGTGCTGCCCGCCTCCTCTCCTCCGTTATCTGCTGCCCGCCCCCCACCTCCGTTATGTGCTGCCCGCCCCCTCACCTCCGTTATGTGCTGCCCGCCCCCTCACCTCCGTTATGTGCTGCCCGCCCCCTCCTCTCCGTTATGTGCTGCCCGCCCCCTCACTTCCATTATGTGCTGCCCGCCCCCTCACCTCCATTATATGCTGTCCGCTCCCTCACCTGTAACCCCCATCATGTGCGCTCCCTCACCTGTCACCTCCATCGCGTGCGCTCCCTCACCTGTCACCCCCGTCATGTAAGCTCCCTCACCTGTCACCCCCGTCATGTGCGCTCCCTCACCTGTCACCCCCGTGATGTGCGCTCCCTCACCTGTCACCCCCGTCATGTGTGCTCCCTCACCTGTCACCCCCATTATGTCCGCTCCCTCATCTGTCACCCCCGTCATGTGCGCTCACTCACCTGTCACCCCCCCTCATTTGCGCTCCCTCACCTGTCATCCCCGTCATGTGCGCTCCCTCACCTGTCACCCCGTCATGTGCGCTCCCTCACCTGTCACCCCCGTCATGTGCGCTCCCTCACCTATCACCCCCGCGATGTGCGCTCCCTCACCTGTCACCCCCGTGATCTGCTGTCCGCTCTCCCCCCACCTCTCACCCCCATGATCTGTACTCTGCTCACCTGTCACCCCCGTGATCTGCTGCCCGCACTCCGCTCAGCTGTCACCCCCGTGATCTGCGCTCCCTCTCCCACCTCTCACTCTCCCCGATCTGCTGCCTCCTTCATCTCCTGTGATGCTGCTGCCTAGATCCATCCTGTAAGGTAACTATCCCCAATCTCACCTCCCACTCCCCTTCCCCCCATCCCCCCTTCCCCCATCCTCCGCCTCTCCTGCATCAACGGCGCCCTCTCCCATCCGCCGCCACCCATTTCCCAGCCGCCGCCATCTCACATTCACAGATGCTCCCTTTATGTGCCACTGTTCCCCTATCTGCTGCCCCCCCATCTGCCCCCCACCCCATCTGCCGCTGTTCTGATCCATCCTGTAAGTATTGTGCGTGGCTCTTTTCTAACTATCCCCAATCGCATCTCCCACTCCCTCCCCCCCCCTCCTCCTCTCAAACCCGCTTGCCGCCAAGTGCTGATCAGCTACGTGATTGGCTGATCAGGTACGTAATTGTTGCCCGAGTTTTTCCTTTTTTTTATGCACCCCAAATAACAAAAAAAAAAAAAGACAAAACTTGAACAATTAGGTACCTGATAAGCAATCGTCCTGCAGTCGTACTCGACTTTGGACAGGACTTCTTTTTTCCATCCCACCTAGTCCCCCCTTTTTGAAGAACATCCGTGCGTGCGCCCTGATTTTTTTTTTATGCCATGGGGGTCTAGTTACGAAAATGGGGTCATATGTGGGGGAGCTCCACTGTTTCGGCACCTCAGGGGGTCTCCAAACACAACATGGAATACGCTAATTATTCCAGACAATTTTGCGTTTGAAAAGTCAAATTAAGCTCCTTGCATTCCGAACCCTGCTGTGCGCCCAAACATTTGATTTCCACCATATATGAGGTATCTGTGTACTCAGGAGAAATTGCACCATACATTTTATAGTGCAATTTTTCCTGATACCCTTGTGAAAAATAAAGCTACCTGGTTGAGGTAACAATTTCATGGTATAATTTTTTTTTTTTTATTTTCACGGCTCAACTTTATTAACTATTGTGAAGCCCCCAGAGGTTCAAAGAGCTCAATAAACATGTAGATAAATTCCATGAGGGGTCTAGTTTCCAAAATGGGGTCACATGTGGGGGAGCTCCACTGTTTCAGCACCTCAGGAGCTCTCCAAACGCAATATGGTGCGGCTAACGATTCCAGCTAATTTTCTGTTTAAAAAGTCAAATGACGCTCCTTCCCTTCAGAGTCCTGCCGTGCGCCCAAACAGTGGTTTTTCGCCACATTTGAGGTATCTGCGTGCTCAGAAGAAATTGCTCAACAAAGTTTGGGGGTTCATTTAATTCTGTTACCCTTGTGAATATGCAATATTTGAGGCTAAATTAACAATTTTGTTGTAAAATGTTCATTTTTTCCTTCCACATTGCTTTAGTTACTGTGAAGCACCTGAACGGTTAATAACCTTCTTGAATGTGGTTTTGAGTAGCCTGAGGGGTGCAGTTTTTGGAATGGTGTCACTCTTGGGTGTTTTGTGTCATGTAGACCTTTCAAAATCGCTTCAAATGTGATGTGGTCCCTAAAAAAAAGTGGCTTTGTAAATTTTGTTGTAAAAATGAGAAATTGCTCATAAACTTTGAACCCCTATAACTTCCTTATTTTTTTTCCCAAAATTATTCTGATGTAAAGTAGACATGTGGGAAATGTTATTTAATAAATTATTTTGTGTCATATGTCTCGTTGGTTTTAGAGCATAAAAATTAAAAGTTTGAAAATTACAACATTTTCAACATTTTCGCGAAATTTCCGTTTTTTTCACAAAGAAACGCAAAAAAATCGGCCTAAATTTACCACTAACATGAAGCCCAATATGTCACGAAAAAACAATCTCAGAATCACCAGGATCCGTTGAAGCGTTCCAGAGTTATAACCTCATAAAGTGACACTGGTCAAAATTGCAAAAAGTGGCCTGGTCTTTAGGGTGAAAATAGGCTTGGGGCTGAAGGGGTTAAACCAAGGTTCCACTATATTCTTATTATTGCACCTACTAGATAATAGGATAGGATATTGGAGATGGGAATACCCCTTTAAGAATATAAAGAAAAATTAATCTTTTTGTGCTTTGCTCCTTTGTATACTGATAAACTGTGCATGATGAATGAATTATCTGAAAAGGAACAGCTCCGACTCAATAAAATACAGAGATCGGAGTTACTAAATGATTCTGCCATACACTTTACTGCCCATTTACTAGGGAATAAATGTTGGCTATAAATAAGTATATATTTTTCTTGAATTATTGCGTTTTATGAAGCTATTTAGCAGTTAGCCGAGAGATGATTCTGTGTAATGCGGGCGATGTGTAATATTAATATGCGGAGTCGTTACTTTAGTGGGTGTAGAATAGCGATACATTTACAGTGTGCTCATAATAGAGGAGCAGCTGTGAGATTTATACGGTGGAAGATCACTAAACAACTTGTAAGCTGAATCCAGCCATGAACTTCAGGTGACAGGAAAAAGACCCCCTACTGTATGTTTAACCAAATGAAAGTGATCCACCTGCCATCAATCTCATTTTCATAGGCCGTTTGTTACCATAATAAGCTCCTCCAGAAGAAACGTGCGCGGCTATTGGAAATTGTTCTGTGTAATCGAGCTGGTGTAAACTAACTTTGTCCCGGGCTGCGGGATCGTAACATAAGTGGGAGTATTTAACTCTGAATAGTGGATGCTAAACTTCTAAAGTTCCATAATGTGGAATAAGTAATAGGCAGATTGTGCTCATTAGTGTAATGTTCTCCTCTCTATTGTGATAGACTAGCTAATGCTTCCAGATGAATAGGTTTTAGCACTTGATGACACAGAAGTCACAGAAAACATCCATACACATGCATATTCTTTATTTAAACAGACTTTAATTTTGTTAATTAGTTTTAAGGTGGTTGTCAATAATTTTCGGAAAGTTTCCTAAGAGCATTCAGTGTGATAACAAAAAAAAAATTCATTGCCCACCTGTTAGGTATTCCACCACTTTAGGCCTTGCACACATGGCGAGAAAAACGATGCAAGTGGAATGTGATAAAATAAATTGCAATCCACTTGGACCAATATTACTCTATAGTGCAGCTCCCATGAGCGATTATTTTCTCATCCCTAATCGGACCGAGAAAACAGTCGCAGCATGCTGCGAGTGAATGAGATCCTGTTCCACTCTCACCCATACAAGTTTATGGGGCGAGAGAAACATCGCATTACACCGGTGTAACATGAGAGCAGTGCGATTCTCGCATCAGCCGGCAATGGAGGAGATAGGGAGATAAATCCCTCCCCTCCACAGCGCTGGCTCTCCCCTCTGGAGCACTTGCCTACCCTCCCGCTGTGCTGTGAGCGTGTGCGAGTACTCGCACAACTCCCTGTGTGGCCTCGGTCTTAGGGCTAAGTTCACGTGTCCAGTAATCATCCGATAGGACGGACCCAGCAGCAATCCGTTGGCAAAAAAGTTGTGCAAACAACTTTTTTTTTGTCCGTTTTGAACAGATTGATTTTTAAGCAGGATCAGCTTTTTTTAACATTGGAGTCTATGGAAAACAGATCCATAAAGTATACAGCATCTTCAGATTGGAAAATGTCTGAAGAATGGTCAGGTATCTTTGGAAACCTGAAGCAATTAGAAGATGCTAGAAAGACTGATCATATGAACAGCAATTCATTGTTACCTAGAATACGGCATATGATCGTTGTTTTGATTATTTGGATACCAGTTTTTGAAGTGAATTCTGCTTGAAAAAAGACTTTGTGTGCACATACTCTCAGGAGAAATACCCTTCCTTCCTATATTGACTGTATAGGCTGGACAGCTAGGTGGGTGTTTTCTGACAGCTGATATAATTAGGAACAGGACACACGGGCATATAGCATCAGATGCGAGAGCGTCAGATGTGTTATGCTAATGGCCCCCAGCTCCTGCTCTGCTGTGAGTGTAAGCCAAGTGTCATTATACTGTGATGCAATCCTGTGATCGGGTCACAGCTGAGGAGGATAGGGGGGACTAATCTCCCCATCTGACCCATTATCACCTGATGCACATATCACACTGTACTCCGGTGTAATGCGAGTGCATTGCAATGTTTGTCTCGCACCTGTAGACTTGAATGGGTGCATGTGAAAGCAAATCAGATTTTACCTGCGATTGTTTTCTCGGTCCGATTAGGGCTCAGAGAAAAATTGCTCATGGAAGTGAATTCATAGAATAACGTTGGTCCGAGTAGAATGTGATTTTTTTTTTTATCGCATTCCACTCACTATTTTACTCACCGTGTGTCCTTACCATAATAGTCAGAGAATTGTACATAGTATAATACAGTCACCTTTTTTACAGCACATGAAGTGCCCTACTGCATTACAATTACATTTTTTGAAAAAAATAAAAAATGGTGGTTGGAGATTTCTATATTTCCCTTAGATTCCACTGGGAAGATAGGAATAAAAATGTGGTTAATTCTGCGCTGCTGTCGGTGAAGGAGTCCAATGTAAATGCGGAATTGAAAATAAAAGATGATTTATTGAACACATTTCAAAGCCAACTTAACTTCTTCAGGAAAGGCTACCTAAAAAAAAAGAAGTATTTTTGGTGGCTTTTCCTGCAAAAGAAGTTAAGTTTACTTTGACATGCGTTGAATAAATCACCTTTTATTTTCAGTTCTGCTTTTACATTGGACCTCCTTCACCGACAGCAGCTCAGGATTAACCACATTTTTATTCCTGTCTTCCCCTGGATTTTGTATCAAATACATTGTGGCTCGTGGTCATTACGATATACACTGGTTGTGGGTCACACAACCCGACCAGGTGAGCGTTTTTGCTTTTTTTTAGCCTTCTGATCTGCTTGAATAAGACCCTATTGCACTTTTTATCCATAGTTTTTCTTCTCCTTACATTCCTCCCACATACATATAAGGCTCCAGGAAGTACATATCTCATCCAGGAAAAGTTGGGTGAGATTTATGAAATGTAATATGGCTATAACTACGTACGTACAGCTTGCTAATGGCTTTGTTAACTCCTGTTCCGTTGCCTGAATTTTTACGGAATGATAGACAGGTTTGGTAGCGGGACTTGTCATTTCCTTCCTAGCTTGGTTTTGTTAGTAGCGCTCTGTCAGTTCAGATGTTGGGTTGATTCATTACTTGGATGAGAAAAGTGTGTACAATGTGCCCTTCAGTGGTGAAGGGCTGTCTGATATGGCAGATGTCTGTACCAGAGAGTCTATAATTGGTAAAGGGAAGCTATAACATTTTTGGCAATGATTTATTTTTTTTATCATAATTTTTATAATAAAAAACAAAATTAGTAATCTTACAATTTTCACACTGACAACTGGTGCTTTTTTAGGGTCATACATTTTGTCCATTCCGAAAGAATTTCGGCAGCATATCAATGATAGGAAACTCCTCAGTGCCGAATAGATAACACAGAATTCACCACTCACAGTAGGTGATGTCACAGCTGACGCTGCTCCCTCTAGCTTCACATTGGCTTTTTCACAAGGAGGTTTTTGCAAGAATCACCAACTGTCATGGCGGCCTCAGTATCTGGGGAAACTTCAGATTCCTGCTCTTTGCCTGCTAACTTCTCTGATGTCTGTGATCAGCGCAGGATGACTCGGGCATTGACTCACAGACCTGGAGTTCATAGGCAGGCTAGCAAGAGTTAATATCTGCTGGACTGCTTGTTAATCTCCTTGGCCACATGCTATGAAAGAGTCAGTCACATTTGCTCCCCTCCTATTTATGCTGACTGGAGGGTTCCTATTGTGCCAGCTGCAGCTTGACTCTACCTGGCCTGGAGAGGTGGATTTATCCACTCTTACTGGTAGTTGTGATATTATTGTTGTATGCAGTTGTGGTGTTAACTCTTGTTGTCCTTTTGTTTCTGCTTTGCTTCTCTTGCTTTTCCCTTTAGTTTCTTAATGTTTATTCCTAAAAGTCTGCAATGTGACTGAGTTTCTGTTTTCCCTGCCTGTCTCTTCTGTGTTTCCATAGCACTCCTGCTCCCGCCTTTCCTGAGAGGAGGGGGGTAAAGTTCCGCTGTAATTAAGATTATAGTAAGGCATGGCACTCCAGCATCACCACCATCAGAAGTAATCCGGAAGACAGGGTTAGTCTAGGGTCTCCTAGCATGAGGAACAGCATAGGAGCCCCTTGTCCCTCACTATTCCACAGTCATATTGTGACAGACTTTTTCACATGTTCATTAGATATTTCAATATAAAAGATGGAGTCAGGGTCAGACCACTGATTATGTACATGTATTTTAATTGAAACAACAGGAATATAGGCCCCATTTCATCAAGACCGGCCTTGTTTACACCAGCACAGATAAAGCATACGGCTACTGGCTGCAGACCTCAGCCATGATCTTATCTTGGCTATGTATTAAAATAAGAGGAGCCACATGCAACTTTTTTTAAAACAAAAATAAAAATGAAAAAAACAAAAATTAAATAAATAGTTTTAAAAAACGGAGCTTGGTCCTCCGACTTTTGACACCCAGCCATGATAAAGCCTGACTGCTGCTGTCTGGTATTATCAGGCCGGGGAGACCCATGCTTATTGGACCCCCAGCCTAAAATAAGCAGCCTGTGAGGTTTTCAAACTTTTTGCCATGATTTCTGTCATTTTTCTTTAATCTGTTTTTTTTCTGTCGACCATCTTGCTTCCTGTTCTGCTGCCCTCACCTCGCCCGCAGTGAATATGGATTCCTCAGCTTCTAGGTTCCCGCCCTGTTTCATGCCAATTACCTGCTTAAGCCGCCTCATCTCATGGACCTGTCCTTTTGAATCCTGTTTGCAGCATGTCTGTAACCAACAATCCTGAAGCTACAAGGACTGACCACTCCCCAGTCGGTTCTTGCTTTGCTAGGGCTTCCCCTGCTACCTGCCAGCATTCCTGATTCCTCTGCCTCAGATTCCTGGAAGCTCACCACCACATAGGTACCCTCCTGCAACACCACCAATGCTTATCAGGAAGACTTTGAACTGTTTATAGAGACATCTGCTTTACCCTGGACATTTATACCTGCTTAATTAAGTTAAACAACTTGTTAAAACAATCTTCTGCTCTGTGCTTTTACTTGTATGATGTAATACAAGAACAATCTACAGAACTCGCGTCTCCTGTGTTCTTTTGTATCCACGCACTAGACTCTATATTAAAAGTATTCTACACTTTACACAACCTGCAGCCACCCAGAATTGTTACATCTATTAGATGCAACAATCCTGGAACTTTACCAGGCTCATCCTGATTGCCCTGGTGCGGTGGCAATCAGGGTAATTAGGGGTTAATGACAGCTCACAGCTGCCACTGAGCCCTAGATTAGTAATCGGAGGTGTCTGAGACCCCCTATTAATAATCTGTAAGTGAAAAGAGATAAACACAAACGAAAAAATCCTTTATGTGAAATAAAATGCAAAAAAATCCCCACCATTTTACCCCTTTTTTAACCCTCAAAACACCCAGGTCAGAGGTAATCCACATGAGGTCCCATGATGATACCAACTCTGCTACATCTGAAAAAACAACGTGCGGGCATAGATTATGACCACGCACTGTCGGCTTCAGTATAATCAAAATTCTCTATTATTTTAGGTGTCTGTACCACAACAATTAAAAAAAAAACCTGTATCCCTTCAAATGCCAATATGAAATACCAATATCAAGGGATGTAGACAAAAGTACTAAATAACTTTTTTTATTGCCAAAATACTTTTTTTTTCTTTAAAAAAACCCCAAACATCTAAAATACAAGGAACATCACCGCGGGGAGCTCAGACATAACCAGGAAAAATAATTAATCCATATTAATATACATATATAATAGAAACAATTCAGAATCCCATCTCAATTTTATACATACTGTACTATGCAGGGCCAGATATAAACCATGCTATGCAGTGCCCCTGTTACGGTTGCTGTGGCTCTGGAGACTATCTCCGGATTTCTTGCTACTGCACATGTGCGAGCACTGGAGACTATGTCCATATTTCTTGCTACTGCACATGTGCAAGCGCTGGAGACTAAGTCCTAACTTGGAGCCATTGCACATGTGCGGGTGACATCATCGCTGACACGAGGTCACATGTCTCTGACACCTTCTAAGCTGATTGGCCACTGGTCATGTGCTTGTGACACGTGGTCACATGGCTCTGACACCTTCTATGCCGATTGGTCGCTGGTCATGTGCTTGTGTCGCTTTGCTCGGTGATAGGCCAGCGTGACGTCATTGCTGTCATTCTGGCAGCGGATTGGCTCTGGTGTCCTCCATCTTGGATGATGCACAGAGTCTATATAAGACCCTGACGCACGCCGCCCGGCGCTCAGTCCTCTTGGTTCATGCATGAGGGTAGACGCCCTGTGCACGTCCCTCTAGGCATCTCTCTGTCTATGTTAGGTGAGCGCTACCGGCAGGGTAGCGTTCTTATACCTTACAGCTTCGGCTGCAGTCCGTATCTTTACCTCTTAGTGGAGCGGACATAGGCAGGTGCCTGAGGCACATGGTCCGGCTGGGCCTTGTGATTCTACTCGTAGGTGGACGTTGCCGCTAGGGTAACTTTCCTTATACTGCGTCTGGCAGTTGTTCGTATCCTCGCACACTAGGGGAGCGAACAGAGGTAGGAGCTTTGTGCGGCTTATGCTGCTGTCCGTCTCTTTTGCACCACTAGAGGAGCGGACCTAGGCAGGTGCCATATCTAGTGGTTCGTGTCCTCGCACACTAGTAGAGAGAACGCAGGTAGGAGCTTTGTGCGGCTTACGCTGCTGTCAGTCTCCTGGCACCACTAGAGGAACGGACCTAGGTAGGTGCCATTTCACACTCACTGCTTTTGTCTCTGTGATCTTTAACAGAGACCATTCCACACACCCTCCAAGTAAGGGAGGAATTGCTTTATTTTCTAATTATATTCCTCTGTGAGTTTAACAGAGGTATTGCACTCTGCACTTGTGCTATTATTATTTACAGTGGCACACTTATATACCCCTTATCCTCTGCCATAGTCTGCAGCAGAGTCTTTGCACGGTGGACCCTGACTGTATGACTTTCCTTTAGGTTTTATTATCAGACAGCCCCCCGTAACATTAGGACTGAGCTAAAGGTCTGGCAGTTATGGCAGAATATCAGCAGTTACACCGTTACATACAAGTACTTGAGTCACGGCTCAAGAGTATAGAGGATAAACCTGAGACCATGGTGACATCTGCACATGATCCTCGACTTGCTCTGCCAAACAGATATTCTGGCGATGCCAGATCATGTCGTGGTTTCATTAGTCAGTGTCAGATACACCTAGAGGTCAACTCTTCTCGCTTCTCTACGGAGAGGTCCAGAGTAGGCTTTATCATCTCCTTACTTCAGGACAAAGCCTTAGAATGGGCGACTCCCTTATGGGAGCGCTCTGATGTGGTTACTCTGAGACATCAAGACTTTCTTGATGCTCTTAAAGCGGTATTCATGGGTCCGCAGGTTACCCATGATGCAGCCCTGAGACTCTTAAATCTATCTCAGGTTTCGTTATCCACTAGTTCTTATGCCATTGCTTTTAGAACTCTGGTGGCAGAACTAGATTGGCCAGAGAAGGTGTTGATTCCTATCTTCTGGAGAGGGTTGGCAGGCTATGTCAAGGATGCCGTTGCTACTCGTGAGGTCTCTGCTTCTCTGGAGGACTTGATCACAGTAGCAACGAGGATCGACGTACGCCATAGGGAACGTAGACTCGAGGTCTCTTCCTCACGCCCTAAGCATCGGGCTATTCCAGTTGTTGAGGGTCCACTACCATCTTCCTCAGCATCTGAAACATCTCCCACTCCTATGGAGTTAGGTCACACGTCCTCCAGACTACGCAAGTCTGGTCCTCCTATATGTTACGTATGTCGTCAGGCTGGGCACTATGCCAACAAGTGTTCTAGTCGTCAGGGAAACTCCCAGGCCTAGTAACCATTAGAGGGGGGTTACTAAAGACGTCTTCTGCACCCTCTAAGTGTAGTATCCCAGGTCAGCTCTCATTCTCTGAGAATACATGGCCTATTATGGCTTTTGTGGATTCCGGAGCGGACGGGACTTTTGTGTCCTCAGGATTTGTAAAGGGACACAATATTCCCTCTATCATGTTAGAGGCGCCTATTCCTGTCCGTGTTGTTAATGGGACTATGTTGTCTGACTCCATTACATTGAGGACAGTTCCCTTGCGCCTTTCCCTGCCTCAGGGTCACATAGAGGAGATTTCTTTTCTTGTTTTGCCTGAGGGTATAGACGACGTCCTTCTGGATCTCCCATGGCTTCGGACTCATGCTCCTCTAATTGACTGGGAGTCCGACAGCATTATTAGTTGGGGTTCAAAATGTCAGTCCCGATGTCTTCCCTTACCACCTAAGGTCGTTGCGGTTGCATCAACTGATCTCTCTCCCATACCTACACCCTATTTGGATTTCACTGACGTGTTCTCCAAACAGGGTGCTGAGGTTCTTCCACCCCATAGGCTGTATGACTGTGCCATAGACCTTATCCCAGGTTCGGTTCCACCTAAGGGCAGGGTTTACCCCATGTCGATACCTGAGTCGGAGGCCATGTCGACCTATATAAGAGAGAGTTTAGAGAAGGGGTTCATTCGTAAGTCTGTCTCTCCCGCGGGAGCTGGGTTTTTCTTTGTTCGGAAGAAAGAGGGTGATTTGCGTCCCTGCATAGATTACAGGGGTCTCAACGCAATCACAATAAAGAACAAATACCCGTTACCTTTCATTTCGGAGCTCTTTGACAGACTGAGGGGAGCTCAGGTTTTTACGAAGTTGGATCTGCGGGGTGTGTATAACTTGGTACGAATTCGAGAGGGTGACGAATGGAAGACCGCTTTTAATACCCGAGATGGTCACTATGAATACCTCGTCATGCCTTTTGGTTTATGTAATGCACCCGCAGTATTTCAGGACTTCGTAAACGATGTGTTCAGGGATTTACTGTTATCCTCCGTCGTGGTGTATCTGGACGACATCCTGATTTTTTTTCTCCTGATCTGGAGACTCATCGTCAGGATGTCGTTCGTGTCCTTTCCCGTTTAAGGGAGCACTCTTTGTTTGCTAAACTCAAAAAATGTGTATTCGAGCAGTCATCCTTGCCTTTTTTGGGCTACATTATCTCACAAGAGGGTCTGGCTATGCATCCTGCAAAGCTCTCTGCTGTCCTGGAATGGTCCAAACCTCATTCCTTGAAGGCGGTGCAACGCTTCTTAGGATTCATAAATTATTACAGGCAGTTCATACCCCATTTCTCTACTTTGGTGGCCCCTTTGGTGTCCTTCACTAAGAAAGGTGCTAATCCAAAAGTCTGGTCTACTGAAACATCCCAGGCTTTTGATGCAGTAAAAAGACACTTTTCAACTGCTCCCGTTCTTCAAAGACCCGATGAGAATAAGCCCTTCCTCTTGGAGGTTGATGCCTCTTCAGTGGGTGCTGGTGCGGTCTTGTATCAAAAGAACGGTGCAGGTAGAAAAAAGCCGTGTTTCTTCTTTGCTAAAACCTTTTCACCAGCAGAGAGAAACTATACCATTGGGGATAGGGAACTGCTCGCCCTGAGATTAGCCTTGGAGGAGTGGCATCACTTGCTGGAAGGAGCGAAACATCCTTTCCAGGTCTATACAGACCATAAGAATCTGACGTACTTACAAACCGCTCAGCGTCTGAATCCTCGCCAAGCCCGCTGGTCCTGGTTTTTCTCCCGCTTTCACTTCTCCATCAACTATCTGTCTGGGAGTAAGAATAACAAGGCAGACGCTCTGTCTCGCTCTATGGTTTCTACCCAGGAAGAGATTGACGAACCTCATCTTATCCTTCCCTCCAGGGTTTTTCATACGCTCTCCCCTGTGACTTTAGACCAAATCCCACCGGGCAAGACCTTTGTGCCGCCTGATCGACAGAATGATATACTGTCGTGGGCCCACACCTCAAAGGTGGGTGGGCATTTTGGTATTAGGCGGACACGAGCGTTACTGGAGAGGTGGTATTGGTGGCCACATTTAGCCAGCCACGTCAAGAGATATGTCGGTTCCTGCTACTCGTGTGCTCGCAACCGTCCATTACGGCAGAGACCGGCTGGGCTCTTGCATCCTTTACCAGTGCCAGATAGACCATGGGTGGTGGTAGGCATGGACTTTGTGGGTGATCTTCCGTGTTCACAGGGACATAGATTTGTGTGGGTCATTACGGACCATTTCTCCCGAATGGTTCATCTCGTACCGTTATCGAGAATCCCATCTTCCAGGGTACTAGCCAAACTATTCCTCAAGCATGTCTTTAGGCTTCACGGGATGCCAGATCGTATCATTTGTGATAGAGGCCCGCAATTTGCTTCCCGTTTCTGGCGAGATCTTTGTAGCCTTCTGCAAATTGAGTTCAATCTCTCTTCGGCATACCATCCGGAGACCAATGGTTTGGTTGAGCGTACCAATCAATCCATGATTATATACCTTCGACACTTTGTTGCTGAGATCCACGATAACTGGTCCTCCCTCCTACCCTGGGCAGAATTTGCCCTTAACAATTCGCTGGCTGAGGCCACTGGGCAGACACCATTCGTACTCAATAATGGGCAACACCCTAGGGTACCGGTACCGTTTCCCGCTGCTGCACCTTCTCCTTTTGTGGCCGACTGGGCAACTAATGCCAGACTCAAGAGCCGATCCAAGCAGCTAAGGACCGTATGAAGACGGTGTCCGATCGGTTTCGTCGCCCGGCTCCTGTCTTTTCTCCAGGGGATTTTGTGTGGCTCTCTGCAAAACACGTGAAACTTAGAGTGAGCTCTGTCAAATTTGCTCCTCGCTTCCTGGGTCCTTATGAGGTTCTTCGACAGGTAAATCCTGTAGTCTACCAATTGAAGTTACCCGTCCATCTTAGGATCCATGACAAATTCCATGTTTCACTGCTAAAGCCGGCTATTTTACCTCACGCTCGTGAAGTGCACTCTCCTGCCTCTGATTCCTCTCGCTCTAGCTATGATGTACGAGCCATAGTTGGTTTTAAGATGGTTAGAGGGCGCAGGTTCTTCTTGATAGATTGGGAGGGCTATGGCCCGGAACATCGCTCTTGGGAGCCTGAGGAGGCTGTCCATGCTCCCGACTTAGTTGCCGATTACCTGCGTTGCCGGGAGGGAGGCCCTTGAGGGGGAGGTACTGTTACGGTTGCTGTGTCTCTGGAGACTATCTCCGGATTTCTTGCTACTGCACATGTGCAAGCGCTGGAGACTAAGTCCTATCTTGGAGCCATTGCACATGTGCGGGTGACATCATCGCTGACACAAGGTCACATGTCTCTGACACCTTCTATGCCGATTGGTCACTGGTCATGTGCTTGTGTCGCTTTGCTTGGTGATAGGCCAACGTGACTCCATTGCTGTCATTCTGGCAGCGGATTGGCTCTGGTGTCCTCCATCTTGGATGATACACAAGTCTATATAAGACCCTGACGCACGCCGCCCGGCGCTCAGTCCTCTTGATTCATGCATGAGGGTAGACGCCCTGTGCACGTCCCTCTAGGCATCTCTCTGTCTATGTTAGGTGAGCGCTACCGGCAGGGTAGCATTCTTATACCTTACAGCTTCGGCTGCAGTCCGTATCTTTACCTCTTAGTGGAGCGGACATAGGCAGGTGCCTGAGGCACATGGTCCGGCTGGGCCTTGTGATTCTACTCGTAGGTGGACGTTGCCGCTAGGGTAACTTTCCTTATACTGCGTCTGGCAGTTGTTCGTATCCTCGCACACTAGGGGAGCGAACAGAGGTAGGAGCTTTGTGCGGCTTATGCTGCTGTCCGTCTCTTTTGCACCACTAGAAGAGCGGACCTAGGCAGGTGCCATATCTAGTGGTTCGTGTCCTCGCACACTAGTGGAGCGAACGCAGGTAGGAGCTTTGTGCGGCTTACGCTGCTGTTCGTCTCTTTTGCACCACTAGAGGAGCGGACCTAGGCAGGTGCCATATCTAGTGGTTTGTGTCCTCGCACACTAGTAGAGCGAACGCAGGTAGGAGCTTTGTGCGGCTTACGCTGCTGTCCGTCTCCTGGCACCACTAGAGGAACGGACCTAGGTAGGTGCCATTTCACACTCACTGCTTTTGTCTCTGTGATCTTTAACAGAGACCATTGCACACACCCTCCAAGTAAGGGAGGAATTGCTTTATTTTCTAATTATATTCCTCTGTGAGTTTAACAGAGGTATTGCACTCTGCACTTGTGCTATTATTTTTTACAGTGGCACACTTATATACCCCTTATCCTCTGCCATAGTCTGCAGCAGAGTCTTTGCATGGAGGACCCTAACTGTCTGACATTCCTTTAGGTTTTATTATCAGACAGCCCCCCGTAACAGACCCCTGATGAAGGCATGGTGCTAGAATATCCTGTAGAAATTTAATCACCAAATCTGTATCTCTTGGCAAAAAACGTGCGGTTTTCTGCCAGGAGATGCAGGTCTGTGAACTCATTGACCTCGCCTAAGGTGAGATCACTGAGTTTAATGAAGTCACCTGAGGTTAGGTTACCTGTGGTCACAGGTGGATGACCGGGGGAACTTTCAAATGTTGCTGCAGAAAAACTGAGTAACATCATCGCTTATAACTGCGCCTAATTCTCTGTCTGAAGCTCACAGCGGTTGGTCATTTTCTATGTCTGCATGCTGTCACTTCAAATGTTGCAGAGTTGGGAACATTGTTGGACCTCATGTAGATCATGTTGAACTTGGGTGTATTGGGGGTTTGATAAAGGGGTGAAAGAGCTTGATTTTTTGTATTTAATTTAAAGGATATTTTCAGTCTGTGTGTTTATTTCTCTTCATTTATACATTAGTAATGGGGGGGTCTCATAGACACTTCCCATTACTAATCTATGGTTTATTGTCAGCTGTGAGCTGTCATTAACCTCTTATTACCCCAATTGCCACAGGACAATCAGGATGACCCTTGTAAATATACAAGGTTGTTGCATCTAATGGATGCAACAATCCTGTCTGCCTGCAGGCTGCTATTTTTAGGATGGGGGGTCCAATAAGCATGGGTCTCCCCAGCTTGAGAATACCAGTTCCCAGCTGTTGGGCTTTATCATGGCTGGGTAACAAAATTGTGGGGACTGCAAGCTCTTTTTAAAAATTTATTTAAATAGTTAAAAAAAAATTGGTGCACGTGGTTCCTCTTATTTTGATACACAGATAAGATAAGCAAATGGCTGGGGGCTGCAGCCTGTAGCCGTATGCTTTATCTGTGCTAAGTATTATAATATGGGGAGACCGTACGACAATTTATTTAATGATTGATTTCTTTTTACACCAATCTAGAGCCACAGACAGGTTCTGTGATTGCAAGCAATCACATGCTGTCACAGGGTGGGGGCGCTGTTTGACTGCAACTAATCACAGACGCCAGGACTGCCGGTGGGTGGGGGAAGCAGTGAATTTGTATGACCAATAATGAGTGGCCCCGGAAGTAGCGTTACAGCCTCATGGGAGACTCGGTAAGTATAACGTGCCTGCTCCAATCACCCTAATCCTTTCTACCACCATTTTTAATTGCTGCAGTATCGTGCCCATAGATTTATATGGGGTGCAGCGTCCAGACAGATATCTGGGATATATTTCAGGCCGGAATCGTTTTTTTTTTAAACCCGGTTAGACCCGCCGATCTCCTGTATCTGCGAGTCCACCCATCACTAGTTATTGTAACTTATGCAATTTCAAAAAAATGACATTATTTAAGATGTATTTACTGCCACAAATGACCTTGATATTAGTCGAGCATTTCTACAAAACATATTCCAATGAACAAAATAAAAAAGGAAATACTCCTGTCATCATTTGGTAAATTATTTCAGTCTCTTAGAGTTTCCATTCATAAAGCAAGAAGCCGTCAGGAGGGTTTTTTTTTTTACTGTTCTAATGCCACTAACATGGAATTAAATTATAATAGAAAACATATTATTCATATTGCACCAAAGTAATTGAAGAAAGATATATTTTATAAAATAAATATTATTCTAAAAACATTAAATATTACTTTAAAGTGAAACTAATTAAAAGTTTTTTACAACTTTATTTATATTTAAAGTGTATTTCCAGGGGAAACTATTTCAATTCTGTGACTCAGGCTGAAACTAAACCTACTGTATTTATTTTTAAAGGCTATTTTTTGTATACTAAATAAAAGCTTTACTTTGTATAATGAAAACATATAATCCAGTATACAGTGCCTTGAAAAAGTATTCATACCTTGTGAACTTTTTCACATTTTATCACGTTAAAAGCACAAACTTTAATGTATTTTATGGGATATACCAACAAAAATGATCACTGTTCTACAGCTAAATTGGTTTAGAGATGAAAACAAAACAGCAGAACTTAACTAAATTTGTGGTGCTTGAAGTGAATATGATGCTTACAATCGCTGATTGTCTCTAATTTTCAAGATTCTGAGGATGTTGTAATTACTTATAACTAGTGATGGGTGAACCTGAACTGTAAAGTTCGGGGTCCCTACCGCGTGCACACGGTCCCGAACACGAGTTTTCCTGGGAAACTAGTGTTACACTTCGGATCCAGGGACTGTAAAAAAAAGGACATTAGTATAAAAACATTATGAATATACTTACCGATCCCACAAGGTGTCCTGCAGACCTGCTCAGCCACTGTCTACCGGCCGCTTTTGCTTCCGGGGCCGATCATTAATTTCCGATGGTTTTCACTGCACTGCTCATCATTCGGCAGTTTTCAGCTTTTTTCGTCCGTGTTCAGGGTGACATCAGGGTTCATCTGAGTCCATGAGCCATGGGCTCAATTGAACTTTGACTGTCACTGTGCGAGTCTCGCATTGGTATCACCCGGAACGGAGAACACTCTTCATACAGGAGCGGGTTGGCTGCATCTATTTCCATGAAGCTGAGGTGCTCCTGTCAGGAGAGTGTGCACCGTGCTGGGTGATACTGATGCAAGATTCGCAGGAATCATACGCAAGTGGAATCATACCCTCAGTGTCAGCCTGCTTCTCGCTATGTAGAGACACTTGTCTGTACAGAGGGATGAAGCAGAGCTGACATTGCTCTCCCTGTGGACTAAATCGCAATAAGTCAGACTAAGGATTTTTTTTTAATAATAAACATAGAGTCTCTAAGTTTTTTTTTTATTTTTAATAAAAAAATGTTTCTATGTGTTGTGGTTTTTTTTTTTACTGTTTACTGGAAATTCATGGTAGTCGTGTGTAATTTGGCTTGACAACATGAATTTAGGGCTTAGTACCAGCTGAGAATACAAAGCTGGTATTAACCCCTTTATCACCCAGCGTGCAACCGCCATCATGGCCGCTGGACGAGCCAGGTAAAGCACCAGGAAATGGCACTAAAAAACAATGTGCCATTTCCAGGGGAGGCTGCAGGCTACGGTTTTTAGCGTGGGGAGTCCAGAACGCTTTGGCCTTACCACTCTGAGAATCCCAGCCCCTTGCTGCCTTGTTTTACCTGACTGGTAATCAAAATACGGCAGGAGCCACACACTTTTTTTTTAAATTATTTTTTTAAATAATTAAAAAAAAATGAATGGGCTTTCCTGTATTTTGATTGCCAGCCAAGGTAAGGTCAGGCAGTTGGTGCTGAGAATCAAAAATATCGTGGAGCGCTACGTCATTTTTTTTAAATTATTTATTTATTTTTACACTACTATATGTGAGGAACCCAACAGGCAATCACAGACACTGTCACTCAGAATGGGTGTCTGTGATTCGCTGTTGGAGTAACCTGGAATCTGCCCGTACTTTCTAGATGCTAGAATGTATGTGCTGGTTTCAGGTTACTCCAGCATCCAATCACAGACGTCCACTCTGTGACAGTTTCTGTGATTGTCTGTTATTTTAACAGTAAAATAAAAGAACAACACAGAGAAAAAAATATTTTATTAGAAATAAAAACAGAAGACATTTAGGACATCTTTATTACGCAAAATAAAACTCTGACATAGTCCAAAGACAGGCGAATATCTTCACCTCTGCTACATCTCTGTGAGGAGACAAACACAGGTCTGCTCACACAGACTCACCTGAGAGCTGTCAGAAACTTCACCCTAATGCAGAGCTCATTCCGGTCAACTGTGCCCCCGGGCAACTTCGACTGACATCACTGCAACACTGCCGTAAAATGAGCGCTTGTTGGCAGTGAGAGCGCTGACGTCAGAGTCGGGGTTAAACAAGAGCACAGCTGACATCACCGTAAGATGTCACGGAAGGTCCTGTAACCCATGAGCTAACAACAACATTCACACCACACTGGTCACATGGCTATGACGTCATGGAAGGTCCTGTAGACAGTGGAGGTTACCCGGGGGCACAGCTGACTGGCCTTAGCTGTGCACTCGGGTGAAGTCTCTGACAACCCTTGGCTGAGTCTGTGTTAGGAGACCTGTGTTTATCTCCTCACACAGATGTAGCAAAACTAAAGATGCTTGCCTGCCTTTGGACTACGTCGGAGGCGTTTTTTTTGCGTAATAAAGATGGAGTCCTAAATTTCTTCTGTTTTATTTCTAATATAATATTTTTTTCTCTGTGTTATTTTATTTTTAATGATAAAATAACAGACAATCACAGATATTGTCACAGAGTGGGAGCGTCTGTGATTGGATGCTGGAGTAACCTGAAACCAGCCCATACAATATATCATCTAAAATGTATGGGCGCATTCCAAGTTATTCCACACTTATCTCACTTATCTTCCCTTCTTTTGAGGTCCACACTGTCAGGCTTTACAGACCCTTCTCCCTGCAAGTAGCAGTTGTGTATCGCCCTCCAGGCCCAACCAGTCAGTTCTTGGATCATTTCGCCTCCTGGCTTCCACATTTTCTAGCCTGTGACCTCTCCACTCTTGTCATGGGTGACTTTAATATCCCTATTGATGATCCCCCCTCCCCAGCTGCCACTCATCTTTTTATCTCTAACCTCCTCTCTTGGCCTTTCACAACTAACTAACTCTCCTACACGTGAAGGCGGGAATACGCTGGACCTGGTCTTCTCCCGTCTCTGCTCAGTGCATGATTTTACTAACTCCCCTCTCCCAATCTCTGACCACAACCTTGTTTCATTCTTGGTCAAGAGCTGTCAACTCACTCAGGACACCCCCACTTACCTCCCATATAGGAATATACAGTTAGGTCCAGAAATATTTGTACAGTGACACAAGTTTTGTTATTTTAGCTGTTTACAAAAACATGTTCAGAAATACAATTATATATATAATATGGGCTGAAAGTGCACACTCCCAGCTGCAATATGAGAGTTTTCACATCCAAATCGGAGAAAGGGTTTAGGAATCATAGCTCTGTAATGCATAGCCTCTAGTGATGAGCGAGCATGCTTGTAACTACTCGGTACTCGCACGAGTATCGCTGTACTCGGGCTGCTCGGCGGGGACCGAGTAATCTCGCGATACTCGTGCTGTACTCGTGGTCTTCATTTCTGCATGTTGGCGCTCTTTTGAGAGCCAGCCCTCATGCAGGGATTGGCTGGCAGACCACTGCAATGCCACAGCCCTGTTAGTTGTGGAATTGCAGTGATTGGCCGGCCTGCACAGCGTGACCGAGCCTTTATACCGGCCGGCGCGCTGTGCTCTGCTCACAGCTATCCAGACAGTCAGTGCAGGGAGAGTGTCGCTGATTCAGGGAAAGCTTTGCGGCCCTTTATAGCTTTTTCAGTTGCAGGGCTGCAAACAGTGTGACCAAAAGTCCTTCTCAGGACTATTCTAGTTGTATACAGGCAGGCAGGGTATAGCCAGGTCGGAGTACAGTAGCAGAGTCCTTCTCAGGACTATTGTTGCTATATACAGGCAGGGTATAGCCAGGTCTGAATACAGGCTAGTGACCAGAAGAGTCCTTGTCAGGACTATTGTACCAGTATACAGGCAGGCAGGCAGGCAGGGTAGTGGTGACCGTATACCAGCCTTCATCATATCTGGGGCTGGTGTACACAGTGTAAAACAGTCCAGATAGTGTCTGACTTGTCTGTAATTGTCGCTCCCCAAAAAAACCTGTTAGGTTCTTATTGCGTCCGTGCTTGGTTTTTAAAACCGCACGTGTGTGCCTGTTGGTGGCAGCGTACAGGTGCACTTGTGTGCAATTTCCACAAACTTTGATATAACGCACAAGTAGTGAATATACACGTCAGCAGTGCACAGCATTGCAAAATGCGCAAGGGCATTGGCAAGGAACAAGGAAGTGGACGTGATGGTGGTGCAGGCAGAGGCCGAGGTCGTGGGCAAGCTCTAATTTCGCCACAACAAAGGGCCACATCTAGTCGCTCGCACGTCCTGTCCCAAATTCTTGGGGACCGCAGCAGTACACCGCTCTTGAACCAAGACCAGTGTCAACAGGTTGTTAGTTGGATAGCAGATAATGCTTCCAGTCAGATTGGCACCACCACAAACACTCTGTCTTCCACACGGTCAAGTGTCAGTAGCCGTGATACTGCACCGCACATTTCTGAACCTGATCCTCCTTCCTACCACCAGGCTGAGTACACGTCCTCCTCGGACATTAATGATCCCACACTTGGACACTCGGAAGAGCTGTTCACGTTTCCATTCACACATTCTGGCCTCTCGCCAGCTCATATTGAAGTGGGTCATGAGGAGATCGTCTGTACAGATGGCCAAATATTTGAGCAGCCACGTTCTCACGAAGTTGGCAACGTGTCTCAACAAGTGGTGGACGATGATGAGACACAATTGTCAGGAAGTCAGGAGGAGGAGCAGGGTGCGGAAGAGGAAGACGACGTGGTGGATGATCCAGTAACTGACCCAACCTGGCAGGAGGATATGCAGAGCGAGGACAGCAGTGCACAGGGGGAGGGAGGCGTAGCATCACAACAGGCAGTAAGAAGCAGGGTGGTGGCCCCAGGCAGAAGTCAGGCAACCGTTCCCCGGAACAACACGACGACACAAGGTGCCTGTACAAATGTTAGGTCTTCCCGAGTCTGGCAGTTTTTTAAGTTGGATCCAGATGATTCAAAAAAGGCCATTTGCAACACCTGCCGTGCCAGCATCAGCAGGGGTACCAAAACTAGCAGCCTGACCACCACCAGCATGATCAGGCACATGTCAGCCAAGCACCCGACTTTGTGGGAAGTACAACAGAGTCGAGGAGCAGTGCTTGCTGATGTCACTGCTACGTCTTCGCTGGTTGTGCATGCGAGCCAATCCCCTGTCCATGCTGCCTGCGAACAAGCCTCCTCCACTCCTGCACCTGCAGTTGCCTACGCAGAAAGAACACCATCATCAAGCACGTCCTTGTCCCAGCGCAGCGTTCAGTTATCCATTCAGCAAACCTTTGAACGCAGGCGCAAATACACTGCCAGCACCCCACATGCCACAGTTCTAAATGCTAACATTTCGCGACTGCTTGCGCTGGAAATGTTGCCTTTTAGGCTGGTGGAGACAGAAGCATTCCGTGACCTGATGGCGGCAGCTGTCCCACGTTACTCGGTCCCCAGCCGCCACTATTTCTCCCGGTGTGCCGTCCCCGCGTTGCATAACCACGTGTCACAAAACATCACACGTGCCCTGAACAACGCTGTTTCACCCAAGGTCCACCTAACCACAGACACGTGGACAAGTGCTTGTGGGCAAGGCCGCTACATCTCGTTGACGGCACACTGGGTTAATATTGTGGAAGCTGGGACCCAGTCTGAGCGAGGGACGGAACACGTCCTTCCCACACCAAGGTTTGCAGGCCCTACCTCAGTCAGTGTTTCACCCACACTCTACAGCTCCGGAATGTCATGCTCTTCAGCCTCCTCCTCCTCCTGCGCATCCTCATCCACTGTACCCTCCACACCAGTCACAAGCTGGAAGCACTGCAGCACTGCCTCGGCGAAGCGGCAACAGGCTGTGCTGAAGCTAATCTGCATAGGTGACAAACCCCACAATGCAGAAGAGCTGTGGACAGCTCTGAAACAGCAGGCAGATCACTGGCTCACACCTCTGAACCTAAAGCCAGGAAAGGTCGTGTGTGACAATGGCCGGAACCTGGTGGCGGCTTTGAGGCGAGGCCAGCTGACACATGTTCCATGCGTGGCCCATGTGCTCAACCTCGTGGTTCAGCGGTTTCTAAAGTCATACCCAGAGCTGTCTGATCTGCTGGTAAAAGTTCGCCGCCTGTCTGCACATTTTCGAAAGTCACCTACTGCTTCAGCCGGCCTTGCCGGCTTTCAGCGCAGTTTGCATCTTCCGGCTCACAGACTGGTGTGTGATGTCCCCACGCGTTGGAATTCAACTCTGCACATGTTGGTCAGGATATGTGAGCAGAAGAGGGCAGTTGTTGAGTACCTGCATCACCTAAGCCGTCGGGAAATGGGTCAAACTCCACACATAACACCTGAGGAGTGGAGATGGATGTCAGACCTATGTACCATCCTCCAAAACTTTGAGGACTCCACCAAGATGGTGAGTGGTGATGACGCCATTATTAGCGTCACCATACCGCTACTCTGCCTTCTAAAACGGTCTCTGCTGAAAAACAAACATGATGCATTGCAGGCGGAGCGCGATGAGTTGCAGCAAGAAACAGTAGTGGGTGTGGGTGATGATAACACACAGCCCAGCCTCGTCTCATCACAACGTGCAGTGGAGGACTATGACGAGGAGGAGGATGAAGACATGGAGCAACTCTCCGGCCAAATTGAGGATATGACATGCACACCAGTCATATCCTCGGTTCAGCGTGGCTGGCCAGAGGACAGGGTAGATGAGGAGGAGGAGGAGGAGGACAGCATGTTCAGTCATCTTGTTGGTCAGGCTACTGAAGTCCTGGCTGTTAAGAGTCTGGCGCACATGGCTGACTTTATGGTAAGCTGCCTGTCTCGTGACCCTCGCGTTAAGAACATCTTGGCCGACAATCATTACTGGTTGGTAACACTGTTAGACCCACGCTACAAGGAGAACTTTTTGTCTCTTATTCCCGTGGAGGAGAGGTCAACCAAAATGCAGCAGTTCCGGAAGGCCATAGTCACGGAAGTAGGCAAAGCATTCCCCTCACAAAACGCTAGCGGCATAGGTCATGAATCAGTGGACAACCGAGGCGTACAGCCGAGAGAGGCACAAGTCCAATCCGCCAGAGGTAGGGGAACAGTCTTTAAGATGTGGGACAGTTTTCTCAGCCCCTCACGTACCACAGCCCCTGAGGTGCGGGGTAGTGCCACAAGAAATCCTAAGTTTGCCCAGATGCTGAAGGAGTACCTTGCAGATCGAACAACTGTACTCCGACATTCCTCTGTGCCTTACAATTATTGGGTATCCAAGCTGGACACGTGGCATGAATTGGCTCTCTACGCCTTGGAAGTCCTGGCCTGCCCTGCTGCTAGCGTTTTGTCAGAGCGTGTTTTTAGTGCCGCAGGTGGAATCATTACAGATAAACGCACCCGCCTGTCAACTGAAAATGCTGACAGGCTGACTCTGATCAAGATGAACAAGGGTTGGATTGGGCCAGACTTCACCACACCACCAGCAAATGAGAGCGGAATTTAAAGTTTGCCATGTACCTCCACTCACCCATGGGTACACACTTCTGGACTTTGGATAATCGCTGGACTGCTCCTCCTTCTCCTCATGCGCCACCATGATGATGACCGTTACAAATTGCAATACTTAGGCCTTTGTTTCAGGTATACCCCCAGTGGTAAATTTTTTCGCCCATTCTTTGCAGAATGGACATTACAACGACAGGAGACCCGCTCCTTTGCAATGGGAACAATGTTTTGAGGCCCTCATGCACGTCTCTACCCAGGGACAACGTGGAGCCTCCCAATTTTTGGCTGCCCTGCCTAAGGGCTATACTATAATACACCCACTTCCTGACAATGGACACTTAATGTTTTGAGGCCCTCATGCACGTCTCTACCCAGGGACAACGTGGAGCCTCCCAATTTTTGGCTGCCCTGCCTAAGGGCTATACTACAATAGACCCACTTCCTTCCAATGGGCACTTCAGGTTTACAGGCCCTCATGCACGTCTCTATCCAGGGACAACGTGGAGCCTCCCAATTTTTGGCTGCCCTGCCTAAGGGCTATACTACAATAGACCCACTTCCTTACAATGGGCACTTCAGGTTTACAGGCCATCATGCACGTCTCTATCCAGGGACAATGTGGAGCCTCCCAATTTTTGGCTGCCCTGCCTAAGGGCTATACTACAATAGACCCACTTCCTTACAATGGGAACTTCAGGTTTACAGGCCCTTATGCACGTCTGTATGCAGGGGCATTGGTGAACCTCACAATTTTGGACTGCCCTGGCAAAGGAAAATACTACAAAGACTCACTTCCTCAAAATGGGCACATTAGACTCAGAGGCCTTTATGTACGTCTCTTCTCAGGGACATCGGAGTGCCACACAATGTTTTCACGTAAAATCTTTCATGTATTAATCTCAAAAAGTAACATACACCAGCTCTATCTCACTATCGGGTATGTGCCCTTAACATTTCCGCCATGAAAAATCATTTTGGGGTCATTTTGGAAGATTTTCTGGTGAGTCCGTAAAAATGGCGTAAAACACGGACAAAATTGTTCACAGCTGTGACTTTTCAGTGATAAATGCTTCAAGGGGTCTTCCCCATGCTGTTGCCATGTCATTTGAGCACTCTTCTGAGACTTTTGTGACATTTTTAGGGTTTCTCCATGCTGCCGGGGGGTCATTTCACAAAAATACTCGGGTCTCCCATAGGATAACATTGGGCTCGTTGCTCGGGCCGAGTACACGAGTATCTTGGGAGGCTCGGCCCGAGCTTCGAGCACCCGAGCTTTTTAGTACTCGCTCATCACTAATAGCCTCCTCTTTTTCAAGGGACCAAAAGTAATTGGACAAGGGACTCTAAGGGCTACAATTAACTCTGAAGGCGTCTCCCTCGTTAACCTGTAATCAATGAAGTAGATAAAAGGTCTGGGGTTGATTACAGGTGTGTGGTTTTGCATTTGGAAGCTGTTGCTGTGACCAGACAACATGCAGTCTAAGGAACTCTCAATTGAGGTGAAGCAGAACATCCTGAGGCTGAAAAAAAAGAAAAAAATCCATCAGAGAGATAGCAGACATGCTTGGAGTAGCAAAATCAACAGTCGGGTACATTCTGAGAAAAAAGGAATTGACTGGTGAGCTTGGGAACTAAAAAAGGCCTGGGCGTCCATGGATGACAACAGTGGTGGATAATCGCCACATACTTTCTTTGGTGAAGAAGAACCCGTTCACAACATCAACTGAAGTCCAGAACACTCTCAGTGAAGTAGGTGTATCTGTCTCTAAGTCAACAGTAAAGAGAAGACTCCATGAAAGTAAATACAAAGGGTTCACATCTAGATGCAAACCATTCATCAATTCCAAAAATAGACAGGCCAGAGTTAAATTTGCTGAAAAACACCTCATGAAGCCAGCTCAGTTCTGGAAAAGTATTCTATGGACAGATAAGACAAAGATCAACCTGTACCAGAATGATGGGAAGAAAAAAGTTTGGAGAAGAAAGGGAACGGCACATGATCCAAGGCACACCACATCCTCTGTAAAACATGGTGGAGGCAACGTGATGTCATGGGCATGCATGGCTTTCAATGGCACTGGGTCACTTGTGTTTATTGATGACATAACAGCAGACAAGAGTAGCCGGATGAATTCTGAAGTGTACCGGGATATACTTTCAGCCCAGATTCAGCCAAATGCCGCAATGTTGATCGGACGCCGCTTCATAGTTCAGATGGACAATGAACCCAAGCATACAGCCAAAGCTACCCAGGAGTTCATGAGTGCAAAAAAGGGTAACATTCTGCAATGGCCAAGTCAATCACCAGATCTTAACCCAATTGAGCATGCATTTAACTTGCTCAAATCCAGACTTAAGACGGAAAGACCCACAAACAAGCAAGACCTGAAGGCTGTGGCTGTAAAGGCCTGGCAAAGCATTAAGAAGGAGGAAACCCAGCGTTTGGTGATGTCCATGGGTTCCAGACTTAAGGCAGTGATTGCCTCCAAAGGATTCGCAACAAAATATTGAAAATAAAAATATTTTGTTTGGGTTTGGTTTATTTGTCCAATTACTTTTGACCTCCTAAAATGTGGCGTGTTTGTAAAGAAATATGTACAATTCCTACAATTTCTATCAGATATTTTTGTTCAAACCTTCAAATTAAACGTTACAATCTGCACTTGAATTCTGTTGTAGAGGTTTCATTTCAAATCCAATGTGGTGGCATGCAGAGCCCAACTCGCGAAAATTGTGTCACTGTCCAAATATTTCTGGCCCTAACTGTACATGCCATTAACACCCAGAAATTTCTGAAGAAGTTGCAGTCATCACTGGCCCTAATATCCTCCCTCTCATGTCTTGACTCTGCTGTAAAACATTATAATGTAACCCTACAGAGCGCCCTAGATGAAGCTGCACCTGCTACACGCAGAGCAACTTGGCGCAGACGGCTGCAGCCCTGGCACACATTGCAAACACTCTTTCTCCAGCTGTGTTCCAGGTGCGCTGAACGTCTGTGGAGAAAATCCAACCTAACCAAATATTTCATCCATTATAAGTTTATACTCAAAACATACAATGCTGCCCTTCACCTTTCCAAACAAGCGTATTTTAACACCCTCATCACCTCTCTAGCCAACAATCCTAAACGACTCTTTGATAATTTCCATTCCCTCCTCGGACCAAGAGTTCTGGCCCCAACCACCAACCTCAGCGCAGATGACCTGGCCAATTATTTTAAAGAGAAAATTGACCATATACGCCATGAAATTTCCTCCCAGCCTCATAAAACCACACATTGTCTGCTCTCCTACATTTCATCTAGTTCACTTTCACTCTTTGATCCAGTCACAGAAGAAGAAGTGACCAGGTTCCTCGCATCTTCTCGCCCCACTACCTGCACCAGTGACCCTATTCCCTCACATCTCCTTAAATCTGTCACCCCAGCTGTCACCACTCACCTTACTAAAATATTCAATCTCTCTCTCTCCTCTGGTGTCTTTCGGCGGCACGGTGGCTCAGTGGTTAGCACTGCAGATTTGCAGTGCTGGGGTCCTGGGTTCGAATCCCACCAAAGACAACATCTGCAAGGAGTTTGTATGTTCTCCCCGTGTTTGCGTGGGTTTCCTCCGGGTACTCTGGTTTCCTCCCACATTCCAAAGACATACTGACAGGGAATTTAGATTGTGAGCCCCAATGGGGACAGTGTTCCTGATGTATGTAAAGCGCTGCGGAATATGTTAGCGCTATATAAAAATAAAGATTTATTTTTATTTTTCCCTCCTCCTTCAAACATGCCAGCATACACCCATTACTTAAAAAAACATCCCTGGACCAAAATTGTGCCGCTAACTACAGACCTGTTTCTAATCTCTCATTCATCTCAAAACTCCTGGAACGCCTGGTCCATTCCCGTCTAATTCGCTATCTGTCAGATAACTCTCTCCTTGACCCTCTGCAATCCAGTTTCCGCTCCTTACATTCTACTGAAACTGCTCTTACTAAAGTCTCTAATGATCTACTTACAGCTAAATCTAATGGTCACTACTCCTTGCTGATCCTCCTGGATCTCTCTGCTGCATTCGATTCTGTGGATCACCAGCTCCTCCTCACTATGCTCCGCTCTATCGGGCTCAAGGACACCGTTCTTTCCTGGTTCTCCTCTTACCTCTCTGACCGCTCATTCACTGTATCCTTTGCCGGCTTCTCTTCCTCTCCTCTTCCCCTTACAGTCGGGGTTCCTCAGGGTTCAGTCCTAGGCCCCCTTCTGTTCTCTCTATACACAGCCCCTATTGAACAAACAATCAGCAGATTTGGTTTCCAGTACCATCTCTATACTGATGACACCTAACTGTACACATCTTCTCCTGACATCACCCCTGCACTATTGCAAAATACTACCGATTGTCTGTCCGCTGTCTTCAACATCATATCCTCCCTCTATCAAAAACTGAACTTCTGTTTCCTCCATCTCCGAACCTTCCAAAACCCAATATTACCATTTCTGTGTGTGGATCTACCATTACGCCCCAGCAGCACACCCGCTGTCTTAGGGTTATATTTGATTCCGATCTCTCCTGCACTCCCCACATTCGTTCACTTGCTCGTTCTTGTCAATTTTACCTCAAAAACATCTCTAGAATTCGACCTTTTCTTACAGTTGACTCTGTAAAAGCTCTTACTGTCGCTCTCATTCATTCTCGCCTGTATTATTGTAATTCTTTACTAAAAGGTCTCCCTGTTACTAAACTCTCCCCTTTCCAATCCATTCTGAATGTCGCAGCCAGGATCATTTTCCTCTGCAACCGCTTCACTGATGCCTCTGCTCTTTGCCAGTCATTACGCTGCTTGCCTATCCGCTACAGAATCCAACATAAACTTATCACTCTCACTCACAAAGCTCTTCACGGTTCCGCACCACCCTACATCTCCTCCCTCATCTCTGTCTATCACCGCACCCATGCCCTCCGCTCTGCTAATGACCTAAGACTGACATCCTCAACAATTTGAACCTCCCACTCCCGACTTCAAGGTTTCTCACGAGCTGCACCAATTCTCTGGAGCACACTACCAATTGCAATTCGACTAATTCCCAACATCCACACCTTTAAGCGGGCCCTAAAAATGCATTTCTTTAGACTAGCCTGTCACTTCACTGCCCTGATCTAATCTAGTCCCTTTCTGCCCTTCATAACAAAAAATTTACTTCCAATTCTTGTCCCCTGTACCTGTATAAATTCTGGCCGATGACTGCTTCATGGAGCTGGTTTTGAATACCCTATTAAATTGATGGCTGGACCATATATAACAAGCTTTTCTCCCCCATTCACCTTTTGTGCCTCCCCTATTTCCTCTTAGACTGTAAGCTTACGAGCAGGGCCCTCACTCCTGGTATCTCAATTTTGTTATTTTGTATTGTCTCAAATTGTCTTTACATGTCCATTCTGAATTGTAAAGCGCTGCGGAATATGTTGTCGCTATAGAAATAAAACTTTATTATTTATTCCAACAGCCAATCACAGACGCCCATTCTGCGTGACAGCGTCTGAGATTGGCTGTTAGGTCCCTCACGCCTATAGTAGTGAAAAATAAATAACTTTAAAAAATGACGCAGGGCTCCGTGGTATTTTTGATTCTCAGCGCAGATAAAGCGGAAGGCTATGGGTTGCCACCCTCATCTGCCTGGCTTTACTTTGGCTGGCAATCAAAATACAGGAAAGCCGATTAATTTTTTTGTTAATTATTTAAAACAATAATTAAAAAAAAAATGCATGGGCTTCCACCGTATTTTGATCGCCAGTCAGGTAAGACCAGGCAGCTGGGGGCTGGGATTCTCAGCGTTATAAGGCCCAAGCGTTCTGGGCCTCCCATGCTAAAAACCACAGCCCGCAGCTGCCCCTGGAAATGGTGCATTGTTTCTTAGCGCCATTTACAGGCACTTTACCTGGCTCGTCTAGCGGCCCTGATGGTGGTGGCACGATGGGTAATAAAGGGTTTGTATTCTCAGCTGGTACTAAGTCCGAAATTCATGATGTCATGCCAAATTAGATATGGCCACCATGAATTTCTAGTAAACAGTAAAAAAAAAAACACAACACATAGAAACATTTTTTTATTAGAAATAAAACAACATTTAGAGACTCCATCTTTATTTTAAAAAAAAATCTTATTGCGATTTAGTCCACAGGGAGAGCAATGTCAGCTCTGCTTCATCCCTCTGTACAGACAAGTGTCTCTACAGAGCAAGAAGCAGGCTGACACTCAGGGTATGATGCCACTTGCATATGACTCCTGCGAGTCTCGTATTGGTATAACCTGACAAGGCACACACTCTGACAGGAGCGCCTCAACTGCGTTGAAATACATGCAGCTGACCCGCTCCTCTAAGGAGAGAGTGTGATGTGCCAGGTGATACTGATGCGAGACTCACATAGTGACAGTCAAAGTTCAATGGAGCCCTTGGCTCATGGACTGAGGTGAACCCTGACGTCACCGCGAACACGATTAAAAACAGCCTAAGACTGCTGAGTGATGAGCAGTGCAGTGAATACCATCGGAAGTTAAGGATGCTTTACACGCTGCGACATCGCTAGCGATTGCTAGCGATGTCGAGCGCGATAGCACCCGCCCCCGTCGTTGGTGCAACATTTGGTGCTCGCTGCCGTAGCGAACATTATCGCTACGGCAGCGTCACATGCACATACCTGTGCAGCGACGTCGCTGTAACCGCCAAACAATCCCTCCTTCAAGGGGGAAGTGCGTTCGGTGTCATAGTGATGTCACTGCAGCGTCACTAAGCGGCCAGCCAATAGAAGTGGAGGGGCGGAGATGAGCGGGACGTAACATCCCGCCCACCTCCTTCCTTCCGCATTGCCGGTGGACGCAGGTAATGAGATGTTCGTCATTCCTGCGGTGTTACACATAGCGATGTGTGATGCCGCAGGAACGACAAACAACATTGTACCTGTGGCAGCAGCGATATTAAGGAAAGGAGCGACGTGTCAGCGATCACCGTTTTTAAATGATTTTGCGATCGTTGATCGTCGCTCCTTGGTGTCACACGCTGCGATGTTACTGCCGGCGCCGGATGTGCGTCACTAACAATGTGACCCCGACGATAAATCGGTTGCAGTGTGTAAATCCCTTTTTAATGATTCGACCCGGAAGCAAAAGCGGCCGGGAGAAAGAGTCTGCAGGATGCGTTGCGGGACCTGTAAGTATAATCATAATGTTTATTTCTAACTATATTCTTTATTTTACAGCCCCTCCGACCCCATCCTATAACTGAAAAGTCCAAGCTCAGGGTTCGGATGCAAGTTCGTGTTTTCTCTGACACCGAACGTGGACTTTACAAAAAGTGGGGGCTAGCCTCTCAATCTCGAACATTGGGGGATTCGTCCATCATGACTTATGACTGGTGATGGGTGGAAAATGCAGATAACCAAGACCGGCAGGTCTAACCGGGTTAAAAAAAACCCCGGTTATCTGGCCAAATACCAGTCCCCATATTAGTCTATGAGGACCATAATCCGGTGATTAAAAATGGTGGTAAAAGGGGTAAGGGCACAGGAGTAAGCGGGCTGTACTTTCTAAGGCTCAGACACGGGTGTACACTAATTCCAAGGCTCTCATTCATTTTTGGTGCCGCTCATTCACCTTCATGCATATGCACTGTTTCCCCCACTCACTGGCATTTGTAATTGGTTGCACTCAGACATGCCCCCACCTCAAGTTTCAGCATGTCAGCTGACTGCTTTCAATCACAGAAGTTATGTGCATCTATCATGGTATAAAAATAAATAAATTAATAAAATATTTGGTGTAGGGTCCCCCCATATTATGATACATAGCACAGATAAAGCCTACAGATACAGGCTGCAGCCCCCAGCCATGTGCTTATCTTGGCTGTGTATCAAAATAAGAGGAACTGCATGTGGCTTTTTTTTAAGTTATTAAATAACTAATTAAAAAAGCAATGTGCAGTTCCCCCCAATTTTGATACCCAACAGTTGGGAGCTGGTAATATCAGACTGGGGCCAGTTATTGGCCCCCTCCAACCTAAAAATAGCAGTTTGCAACCACCCGGAATTGTTGCATCCATTAGACGTGGCAAGCCTGCCGCTTTATCCGACTCTTCCCGATTGCTCTGGGGTTGTGTCATTCAGACTATTTAGGGGTTAATGGTATCTCACAGCTGTCACTAAGCCCTAGATTAGTAATGGGAGGCATCTATGAGACCCACCCATTACTAATCTGAGTGTGAAAAAGTGTGAAAAAAATAAACAAACACTGAAAAAATCCTTTATTTCAAATAAATGACAAAAAACACCCTATTTTACCAGTTTATTAACCCCCAAATCACCCCTGCAGGTCCAACGTAATTCACACGAGGTTCTCTGTGATTTACGGTGACCTACAGACAGCACCTGTGATTGTTTGCAGTCAGATGTCATACAGGCTGAGGGCGTATCTGACTACAACCAACCACAGATGATGACGAGGGAGACTGTGGTTGGAGTCCCCTCGCTTTTGAAAAAAGAACCAAGATGAACAAGTCATGGCTCTCAGAGGACTTTTCTTCCCCTGGCTCAGCCAGGGGAGGCGAAAGGCATGCATATTTTTGAGAGTGTTTCATGCAAAGCATCTTTTTCATTTTGAAAAGGGGGTCAACTTTTCATTTTGAAAAGGGGGGTCAACTGATGCCAGTCAAGTGGGGGGCTTGTTTGGTCCAATTAGTGGCAACGAGGGAGACTGTGGTTGGAGTCCCCTCGCTGTTTTTTACATGATTTTCGAAGTGCATGACATGCCTAAGAGGTTTAGTTTCAGCATCTCAAACTTGTTGGCTACAGAAAGGCTGCCTTTACACCCTTTTGTCACTGAGGATTTTCGAGACCTTATGCCCATTGCAGTGCCCCAAGAGCCGATGGCCTATCGCCACTCCTTCTCCAAGAAAGGGGTGCCCGCGCTACCACAGCAGGTCGCACACAACATCACCGATTCCTTGAGAAACTCTGTGTTTGACAGGGTGCATTTCACCACAGATACTTGGACCAGTAAGCATAGACAGGTGAGTTACATGTTGCTAATTGGGCACTGGGTAACTTTGGTGAGTGATTTAGAAGGGTCTGCTGTACAAGTCTTTCCGTCTCCACGAGTTGTGTGTCAATCCTTCCTCTGTATGTACAAGTTCCTCCACTGCTTCTGCCTCATCAACCTCGTGTTGGTCCTGCACCTCAGCCCAAACCCTGTGTGGTCAGGCCACCCTTCCTTGTAACTGCGCCCAAGGAATCCCACACACCTCCTTACTATGCTGGCAGCAGAGCTCAAGGCCATCAGGCAGTCAAATGTTTACTTTGAAATGTAGGGGAAATGTGAGACACCGCTGAGGAGTTGTGGACGGTTAGCTCTGTAGAGTGAGACCGAGTTTCATCAATGGTTGTCTCCACTCAACCAGCAGCCAGGGAATGCCGGGTGCGACAATGATGCAAAACAGTTTGCGGCCCTTCTTCAGGGCAATGTGACACACGTGCCTTGTATGGCTCACGTGTTGAACCTGGTTGTCCAGCAATTTTTAAACCACTATCCCGACCTACATGGCCTTCTGCAGAGGGCACGGTGTAACGCCTGCCTGGGTCGACACACTCAGACGGGCTGTAAAGGATAGGCTAGAGGGAAGCCACTCACCAAGCTGGACCCCCAGAACCCTGAAAACCTTTAACCTCTATATACATTGATTTTGAGTGACACAGAGCCCAAGTTGATCAATACCTGTGGAAGGCTGCAGTTCCAGAGAATAGTAGTCATGCAGGGTCAAAACATTAATTGAGGAAGAGGAACAGAATGGGAGGGACAGGGCTTAATCAGAAAACAAGCAAAGGTGAAATGTGAATCGGCCAACGAGGTACATAAACAGCAAGCAGGAAAAGTAGTCAGCTAACAAGCACACGAAATCATAAAAATGAACTGAGGGTAACAGTAACCAGAGCTTCATAGCTATGTCTGGCAGTGGTCTGCAGACAGGAGGAGCCTAAAAAAGGGTGTTGTGTCTTCCCATTTGTTGTAGCTGAATGATGGTACTTCATCTGTGAGATACCCACCACCTGCATTCAGCCATTGGTTCTGCATCTGTCAAGGTAACGCAGCCCAGTGGGTGAGCATAACTGTTGAGGAAGGTGCAGGAGCCCAGGAAGAAATGGAGGACGAACTGGCGATGGCAATGGAAAACTCAGCAGATGAGTGAGAGCTTGGTCACATTTCGGTTGTGCGAGGTTGGGGGGAGAGGGCAGAGGAAGGAGGCACGATGCTCACCTCTTCGCCACCAACACACCAAGGACTTGGTCCTCCTAGATGCACAAGACACATGAGCGCCTTCTTGCTGCACAACCTACAACATGACCCTCGGATTGTACGAATTCCAAGTCATGCTGACTACTGGGTTGACAAATATAGACCACAGCCACACCATGACTAGTACAATATAGTATGTGATAAATTAAGTATAAAGTTTACATGGTGGGGTTGAGGACCCAGGCAGGTCGCTAGTAAACAATTGAAAGGAGAGAAAGACGCGACCAAATGCCATATTGTGCAAAAGTGATGTCTTTATTAAGTCAGGGAAGGTAAAAGCTGCGGCACAGCCACAAGTGAAAGAGCAAGACACAGGCAATCCAAGATATAATATATAATATAATAGAAAACGTATAACACTAAAATTAGTGCCAACCCATAATTAATGAGATGGTAAACATTGTCCACCAGGGGCATCCAATAAAGAGTAACCGGACCGCAATAGATCCAATCGGTTACACATGCAATTGTATGTACAAGATGAAAATGAGAATACACTGCATAAAACCGGCAGACATACCTGGCAGACAAAAAACACGGAGAGCACTGTGACCTGCGTCACCCGACGGCCGTTTCGGCGTCCAAGCCTTCGTCAGGGGGAGTGGTAAGTGTAAGGGGGTGGGAGATTAAAAGCAAGGCGATAGCCAATCAAATCCGATGTACGAGGGGAGTGACGCATGTAGTGCCTTAGCAACCGAGGACGTCATCTGCCCGCCGCGTCGCCCGGCACACGACACTTCCGGTCACGTGACCGTCATTGCCGGTCACGTGAGCGGACGTCATATGCGGGGTGGATCGATGCAGCAAAGCAGTGACGTCCCGGAGCAGACGGCACGCATGCGTGCTCGCACATCGGAGTTGTAAAAGGAAACGGCTGCAGTACTCTGGCATATCAGATAGTCAAATGCTATAAATATAGCAATATAATCAGGCCGTAACACCATCATAGTAGTAAACATGTGGTAGACATCCCATAAAATGGTAGCACATGGGAATAAGAATAATAAATACAGATAACAGAGGGTCAAGGTTACCATTATATAAGTAAAATATATTGTAAATACATATACTCCATGATCCTCAATTCAAGTATAAGAAGATTGGAGTCAATATCGAAACATATCAGAGGACATAATATGTCATAATATGTCACAAATAAACAATGCTAACAAAACCGTGGTTATTACCCATGGGAGCCTACAACAAGTATTATACATAATTGTGTGTATATATGCATAAATGCAAGCAATGGAGATCCAAAATGTATAAATAAATAAATAATATAGAGCAAAAGGCTCAAATGGAAGTCACAACCACGGAAAGGGTAACACTGGGGCCTATAGAGACATGTCCATATATATGACCATAAAGGACCAAAAAATGGACATGTCTATATATAAAATATGTAAGACCATAAGGACGATACAGTACCTGACTAGCCCACACAAATTACACAAAAACGCCATATAACAATTCATATCCCATTGCATTAAATTACTGATGTCCAATTCCATAGGTAGCTGAAGAGATCCTGGATTCTATAGCGTTGATTATAATTTCATAATACTTGATGGGTATTCACAGCAGTTGAGCTAAATTGGTGCCGATATATATAGAGGATCCATGAACTGATTGGCTATCTAAATAAAAGATACATACAAAAGTTAAAATCAAAAATAAACTAATACACCCTGAAACCACGAACTATCACAAAAATGAGGCATATGATATATTTTCATTAAGGCCCAAGGGGTGGAGAGTTTTAAGGGTCCAGATCCATTTAGTTTCCATTCTGGCTAGTTTTTGGCTAATTTTTCCACCACGGATATTAGAGTCCAAACGGTCAATTCCTCTAACCCTAAGGAGTAATGGATTAGATTGATGATGGAGTCTAAAGTGGCAAGGGATCGTCTTAAGGGATGAAATGTCAGAACAATCAGCAGCCGCTACTATCCCATTCACATGTTCTCTAATTCTAACCTTGAATTGTCTAGTTGTTAAGCCCACATAAATCTTGGGGCAAGGGCACACAGCGTAGTAAATAACTGCAGATGTAGTGCAAGTTATAAACTTATTAATGTGAAAAGTGTGGACTCCTTCTGAGTCTGTGAATGAATCAACCCTCTCCACATTAGGACACGCCACGCAGCGGCCACACGGTGTGCAGCCAGTCCGTACTGTTGAAGAGCCAAAGAGAGGGGGCTGACTGGGAGCTTCATAGTGGCTCGTAACCAGATGGTCCCGGAGGTTCTTTGACCTGCGAATGCTGATCATCGGTCTATCCGGAATAATCCGTGCCAAAATAGGATCAGCCTGTAACACAGGCCAAAATTTTTGGAGGCAAGAGCGCATTGCCGGAAACTGTCCATGGTAGTTGGTAACAAAGCGCACTATTTCACGTGATGATGTTTTCTTTGGAGTGTACAATAGAGCATGGCGGGTAGAATACTTAGCTCTATTGTAGGCTCTCTTTACACACCGTTTACTATAGCCTCTGGCGAAAAAACAATGTTTTAATTCAAGGGCTCTTTTTTCAAATTCAGAATCCACGGAGCAGATTCTGCGAAGACGCAAGAACTGCCCCACTGGAATAGATTGGATCATGTGATATGGGTGTGACGATGTAGCATGAAGCAACATGTTACCCGCGGTTGCTTTACGAAAAATGGGTTGCCACACTGTAAAATCTCCGGTAGAAAACAAAATTTTGCGAAATAACTCCTGCCATAGAAAGGGACGCACGTATGCACGAGTATCAGCAGAAGGTGTTATGCAATCTTAGATCTGCTTTTCCACTAAACACCAGTGGTGCACAGAGTGAATCTCAACGCTTTGTCATGGATAGGAGGAAATGGTCTTTTACTTGGTCCACATCTGAGGGACCGAGGGCTGGCTGCTGTGCTGAGACGGTGTTGAGTATGGTGTCCCTGCAGAGTTGCACTTTTGGTCATATACAAACTGAGTTGAAAAAGGAGAGATGCTGGTGGAAAGGGGAACAGGTGTGTTAGAAAGGGTAAAAAAGTTTGTGTCCGTGGGTTTGGTGGTTGAGCAACATTAACATTTGCTGAAGAAACAACATCCGTTATGGTGGGACTCGCAGATTTGGATAAGGTGGTATATACTATGTTACCGCTATATAAAAAAATTAAGAAGAAAGGAAAGAGAAAGGTAGATATCCCAATCGCCATTCGGTGTCCACCGTGCTCACAGATGGAAAAGGAGAGGTTGGCAACTGGAAGTCTAGGTGGAGGATACAGAGCAGGTTAACTCTGAAACAAATAGTAGCCTGAACCAAGTTAGATGCCACTCGGCTCTGGAGACTGGGAGCCCTGTTAGCGTCACAGGGTTCACACGACCACCCAGCCCCGGAACTCCCTGTTAACAACACAGGGGCCATTGGGTACGCTGTCCGTGTGCGTAGGGGCCACATCTGTGGACAGCAGGCGGATCTCCAGCAGCAGGCCTGTTTATGCCACTGGGCTGCCCTAGCAGGACTGGTAGGACAGGAGCTGTTCTTAAACGTTCTGCATTACCAACTGTGGTGGCGGCCTGCATAGATGCCCTATCCCTGCCTACCTCTGGCCTAAAGCCGCAATGGGTTCAACACAAGGAGGTGTGCTCTTTCGTAGCATAATAGAAGACTGGGCACCTTCTTGTTGGCTCCAGCCCCTTTTATAACCTGAATCCGCCCCAAACCAGGGTTGGCCACAATGCACCTCCTGGAGACAAAAGCAGAGTGACACGTCAGGAGTGGCATAACTAGCGTCCTATTTGGTACCGCCACTTGAATGATGACCTCATGACTACCACGACCAAAACACCTCAACAGTCATCATCTGACCAACAACAATGAGGGGACAAGTCATAGGGGCGGGCCTCTGCTATCCTGTTGGGAGTGGCCTGGCCAAATTGTCAGGACACCTGATGCCCTGTGGTCTATATGGGCCCCCCACATCAGGGGCAGGGCCAAAGAGTTCATTACCGGACCTAGCCTCTGATGCAGTAAGTGCCTGAGCATGCTCAGTAGCATGAAATACAGTTTCTGAAAAAAAGACTATCCGCTTCAGCATGCTGTTTAGGCACAACACAGGACTTCGACCCGGCACGGAGTGCAAGTACCTGTGCAAAGAGGCTTTTCGCAGTACGTGTGAAGCCCCACAGGTGTTGTGTCGGTGCATTACCTTCAGGGACTCCACGTGGAGGAAGAGTCTAGTCACAGTTAGGTTGCTTGTTTATATGTATTTTCGTGACGCCACTTTCGGTATTGCGGTCAGTGGGGACCGCAACTGCAGTGTAAGGGGACACCTGGGGCTGATGTTGGGTGCAGTTAGTTTTAGTGGCCTCCCGAGAGTGAGTCAAGCCCCAGGGCCCTGTGTAAGTGTGTTGAGCCGCAGGTCGCAGAATGACTCAGGCACAGTCCAAAGGAGCATGCGCTGTAGCCCAAAATGAAGACTTTGCCTCAGGAATGACAAAGTCAGGCTGAGCATACTCAGTAGGCGAAACACTGGAGTTAGGCTGCGGCTGGGGTAAATCGGCACACACATGCGCACTGGCCGCCTCTCCACACTTACACGTGGTGGAGAAAGCAGCCAGCTGGACAACCCAAGGCACAACCCTAAATGGCAGCTGAAGCCTGGGCACAACTGTAACCGTAGCAGGTTCCTTGCGTTTACGGCGGCACCAATTCGTAACAACAAATAGCTAAAATAACAGGTGTACTTCTTCCCATAGATAATCTGATATGATCATTTTTTCACGGACACGACCATCGTTAACAAAAGTAGAGGAGGCACCAAAACAGCAGCTGCTTCAATGGATGTCAAGTGCGCAATAAAGTTGGCTCTCCTCCACCTCAAGTTCAATATCACAAATACTACATTCCACAGTGGTGTAAACCTAATTGCACTTGCTTCATAACTGCTCTCAAGTTTCCACCAGCACTGCTGAATAAGGGGTAACAGAGATGGTTGAGTCTGCAGAGCCGTTCAGTCACACTGTAACCTGGGAATCAGAGGTCTGCTCTAAAGCTCCAGTGAGTACAGACAAAGAAGTTATTATTAGTATTATTATTATTATTATTATTAATACTTATTTATAGAGCACCATTGATTCCATGGTGCTGTACATGACAAAGGGGTTACATACAGAATACATATACAAGTAACAATAGACAGACTGGTACAGAGGGCAGAGGACTCGGCCCTTGCGGTATTACATTGTAAAGTATTTTGTGGAGTAGACAGTAGGTGGGGTGTAGGTTGGGCAGAAGCTCCACACCGTGGTGGTGTCATTTAATGGTTATAGTAATTTATGAACAGATTAATTTTCAGGTTCCGTTTGAAGCTTGCGAGTGTAGCAGATAATCTGACGTGTTGAAGCAGCGAGTTACAGGAGACAGGGGAAATGATCTGCACAGATGGCCAGAAGGTTTGTGAGTTGGATCCAGGCCTCGATGAAGAAGGTGCTGATTATAATGTACACCCTCATTTCCAAATCGTACATCATCCTGGTGGAGACAATGGGTAACATGATGATGAGACTCAGATACCTGATTGTAACGTCAACTTTGCTTTCGGTCAGGGCAGGAAGCGGTTGTCAAGGAGGACTCAGGACGAGGGGAATGAAAACACACAGGGTGATGATGAGGTTGGAGACACCACTTACTGTCAAACCAAAGTGAGCCAATCGATGACATCAGCAGTGGAGGTGGAGGAGGATGCTACTGACGACTAGTTTACATTGTGTCTTCATGGACAAAGACAAAGTACTGGAAGCAAGTCAACAACTGAATCCTCGGCCACAACTCTGCCTATGAGCATAAGTCATGTTGGCTATGCAGTTCGCATGGGCTGTAAGCCTTGCCTAGCCTGGGATTTTTTTTTTACATAGCAAAGTATCACACAAGTCATGTAATCTGTAACAATCTCTAAGTAGAAGGCAAAAAATTTCAACTTTGAGTACTACCACCATGAAGTGTCACATGGATATGAATTGATAACGTGAGGATGTATTGCTCTGCTTTGGCCACTGTCAATGCAGCATGCTTATTTGCCGTTCATTGCATGCATTGTTGCAGACTACACGCAAGAAGCTGCAGTTTTTTTGGAGCTGCTTTTGTCTGTTTGGTGACTATAGCAATAGCAAAATGATCTTCGGGTGTGGACTTGAAATGCTGTCTATGAACAAAATGAAAAGATAAAGGTGTGTGTTACAGCAAGGAGCAACCGCGGAAACACTTCAATTCAATTGTGAGGGGAGTCATTTTGGAATTTGGTGAGGAGTACCGTAACGCCGGTGAGCAGCATTCTGTGCCACTGACCAACATTCTTCCGGTGCTGTCTATACTGTTTACCATGATAGGAGCATAAAGTCTGTATTTATGGCAAATGGACATCACAGTACCTGGGTACGGTAGGCTGTGCCCAGACAGTAATGCGTACACACAACACTTTGTTTTATTATGAAAACACATATCTGTTCTGGGTAGGACGACTATATAGACAATCAGACTTGCTGCCTCTGTACTGTCAAATTGTCACGTACAGTTTAAATCATAGAGGGACAGCGACACATGTTTGCATTGACTGTTGCTTTTCAAAATTTCCATGACTGTGTTGCAGAGCTGTGTGGTTTGCATTCACACTGTTATCATCTGCCTTATCTGTGAGGCTTCAGCTAACAAGGGTATTCAGGGTGGGTGATGTGTTTTGTCTATGTTTAGGTAGATAACTGGAAAGCTCTTGTGATGCGCCACTAGTAAGTTGTGTTTGCACACACACACAAACACACACACACGCACAAACACACAATTACTGCTGCTACGCAGAGGGCTTAGTAAGCAGTAGGCAACTGAATAGATTGTTCTATTATTTCATTTTTATGCATGGTTCTTATTGTTTGTTTTGGGAAAGTGAAACAATCATTTATGAACCCAACTGCATACAGTGCTTTTCATGTTGCGTGGTTTTGCTGCATACTGGGGAGCCCACCAAATACAAGAGTTAAAATGAAGCAATGGGAATTTCACTGTGCTACAATGCGGCCTAGCGGGGCTGTACAACCACCGCCTGCCCCATCAAGTGCATCTGCGTTCTATTCATCCTCTGTGACTGTGGGGACAGCAGTCACACATGCTTTTTCACACTGAACTTCCACCCCTTTACCCGTAAGTGGGAGTGTGATTGGCAGGTCGTCACTTGTTTTGTAAGTGCAAACAGATGGTATTGTTGAGCTGTCAGACATCGAGAGAACCACCATTGGATGAAGGAAACATTATATCCACGCCTGCACCTTCGTCAAAGATTGGCTGGACTGGACTACCTGCAGTTAATTATTGCGTTCCACAAATGGAAAGGAGTGTAGAATGCCCATGTGTTGCACCTTGCTTGGCAGCAAAGGAACAATAACTTAGTATTCCAAACAATTTTAGGATGGCAGAAAAAGAGTCAGCTCTTTGGGCAAATTAAATAGCGTGGCAAAAGTGGGCAGGTGGGTACAGTGGGCGTGTTCTGTGGGTACCAGGGCAGTAAAGGAAGCCTTACTTTCTCTCCCTCCTAATGATGAAATGCAGCAAGGAATTCCATGAGTTTGCTATAAAAATAGCGTAGCAAAATGAGCAGGAGGGTGTAATGCAGAGGTGCTGGAAATTGCTTGCCACCGTGTGGGGCAGAAATGGAGTACAACAGCCACTTTTTGTATGCCACTAACTTACAGCATTTTTTGCTATTATTATAGCTAATTAAAAATGAGCAGGAGGGTATAATGCAGAGGTGCTGGAAATTGCTTGCCACCAGTGGGCCAGAAATGGAGTACAACAGCCACTTTTTGTATGCCACTAACTTACAGCATTTTTTGCTATTATTATAGCTAATTAAAAATGAGCAGGAGGGTATAATGCAGAGGTGCTGGAAATTGCTTGCCACCAGTGGGGCAGAAATGGAGTACAACAGCCACTTTTTTATGCCACTAAGTTTCCTCAGTGTTTGCTATTCTAATAGCTTAGTAACAATGAGCTTGAGGGTGCAATGCAGAGGTGTTGTAAATTGCTTGGCACCAGTGGGACACTAATGAAGTCCAACAGCCACTTTTTGGATGCCACTAAATTTCCTCAGTGTTTGCTATTCTAATGGCTTAGGAACATTGAGATGGAGGGTGCAATGCAGAGGTGCTGTAAATTGCTTGGCACCAGTGGGACACTAATGAAGCCCAACAGCCACTTTTTGGATGCCACTAACTGGCAGCACTCTTTTCAATTAAAATGGCTTTGCAGAAATGTGCAGGAGGGGAGAATGCAGAGGTGGTGGGACTTGCTTGGCACAAGTGCCACAATAATGGAGGACAGCAGCCACTCTTTGGATGGCACTAACTGGCAGTACTCTGCAATTAAAATGGCTTTGCTAAAAAGGGCAGGAGGGTACAGTGGCCGGGCTGTGGGTCATTGTAGAGGAAAGGAAGCCTCACTTTCTATCCCTCCTAATGGTGAAATGCAGCAAGGAAGTCCCTGAGCTTAGCTACACAGACGCTGTTATCTGTAGCTGTTAAAAACTGTTTCCACTGACCTGACTGTCACCTATGGCTCTGAGCCTGCTGTAATTAGCCCTTAAAATGGCTGAAAGAAACTTCTATCCCTATTCTGTATAGTGCTGTGTGTAGAGCGTACACAGCAGGATCGGCGGCAGGAGCTGCGCCAGCGGTGACTGACACCCAGACACAGAAGGCAGATAATGGCGTCCAGACGGGCAGATACCCGTTTTTATAATGCAGGGACATGTGACATGGACATCCTATATGACACATGCCCTTGCTTGTCTGGCAAAACGTCCACTTAGCTGTGTGTGTGTCTGGGATTGGCTGACATGCTGGCTCGCCCCACTACACGGGAAGGAAGTAAAGAAAAAAAAATGGCGATCGCCATTATCCCAGCAGCAGTGATCTAAACGCGTAGTCCCCGCACACTATACGCTGAAATTTCGTAATAGTGTGAGTCACAGAGTGACTTACACTATTACAGCAAAAAGCCAGCTAGTAATTAGCTTGGCTTTTGGCTGATAGAACCGTTCTCGAACGTAACTCGAACTAACAAACTTTTAGCAAAAAGCTCGAGTTCTAGTTCTATCTAGAACACCCCCCAAAGTCACTTGAACCGTGAACTGGAGAACCACGAACCGCGCTCAACTCTAGTAAAGAGAGGCTTCTGTCCACTCCTTTGTCTTGGGAAAGTGGAGATAAAAAACATAGAGGCAACCAAAAGTCAGTTTTGCACCAGGCTCCAGAAGGCTCTATACACATTATAATATAGTAGGCTGAACCCACCAATCTCAGTGAGATCAGCCAACCGTTTCATGTGCATGAGACTTTTCCTTTAATGAGCCTCTTGTATTTTAACTACCAATCTTCTTGTTCACCCCTTAGATAAGCTTCTTGCCAGATATTCTGATATTTTACTGAGAACATGGGAGGTCAGCCGAGCCTTCCTGTGTATCAGAGAGTCAAAAGATACATGTCAGAGAAACGATCATCCCTGAAGAAAGATTGAAGTGCTCTTTGAAAATAGATTTATTTGTCCAGCATTACATATATACAGTGCTCAGCATAAATGTGTACACCCCCTCATTTAAAAAGTGGGATGTTAATTGTGACGCCCCAGGGATGATGATCCTGTTCAGGGCCGCCACAGGTCTTGTTCGATTTGGCAACAAGTAAAGTCAGTTTTGATTTTATATGTTGTGACGCCACTCACGGCTTGCGGTCACCGATGTGAATCATCGCTGCTGCAGGTTTTACAAGTGTCTGGGGCTGATTGGGTCTGCAGCCAGATGATGTAGCCTCCCGTCAGTGAGGCAGGCCCCAGGGGCTTGGGTGGGTAGGATAGTGGGTCCCGGAATAACACAGGCTGAGTCTAAAAGTCTTTCAACTCCTTTTTACTCACTTTGGTGTTGTTGTGAGCTTACCCGGGCGTTGCTGTGATTAACCAGATAAGACCAGGGTTCCTTCGGGCCAGTCTAAGGGTAACCTGTTAGCTCGCCTTCCTAGCACTCTGTGCTCGAATAACCCCCTGACGTGAAGTACCATGGGGATCTATCCAGGGAGTCACAACTGCCTTTTCTCCCCTGTGTTTGTCCCGTTTGCTGGCAGCGTGGACCAAGTGAGATGGCTTCTGGCTCTGTCCCCTTATGGGTCCCTGCGTTGCTGCTGAGGCTCAGACTCTGAGAAGTTGGTGAGGTACTTGTAGTTTCCCTCACCCATAGGTTTAGCAGATAGTTAAACTGGAGTCTGCTCTAGGGACCTGTTCCCCGTACGTGCCTAGTTACCAGGAGCTCCGTACTCTGACTACCAAGTGACCGTTCTCCCCCGCTAATGGCTACTACCCTCGTGCAGGGTCTGACTAGTGGCCTCACCACTCCCAGACTGGCTCGCTCCACTCCTTTCCTGACAACCTCTGCACTTTAGCTCCCAGCCCCTCCACTACACCCCTTGAAAAGATTTGAAAGCTAGCCCTCTCTGGAGACTAGCCAAGGGTCCCCTCTAAAGGTGTGGGAGACCTCGTTTCATAGTTTCATAGTTTTTAAGGTTGAAGGGAGACTCTAAGTCCATCTAGTTCAACCCGTAGCCTAACATGTTGATCCAGAGGAAGGCAAAAAAAACCCCAATGTGTCAAACAAGCTCCAATGGGGAAAAAAATTCCTTCCTGACGCCACATACGGCAATCAGACTAGTTCCCTGGTGTCCGTTGCTATGTGTCTGTGCATACACACACACCTCATTCTGGCCCTTAGGATTACCTGGATGTACTGTCCCAGCATGGGTGCAGTACTCAGTGGTGCCTGACCGGGTCAGGGGCGCCACATTATCAATATCTCACTGAACACTAGAACAATTACCAAAATGGTAACAAGTCTGAGTTTCATGAACAGTATTATAACTCATAACATGAACGTAGAGGTAATGATATAAGTTTCATTACTAAATCTTCAATTTTACTCATTAGTTGATACACAAATGTATATACCCATATGAAAAATTACTACATCTAGTATTTTGTATGACCTCCATGATTTTTAAGAGCAACACCAAGTCTTCTAGGCATGGAATGAACAAATTGGCTACAGGTTGTAACATCTACCTTTTTCCATTTTTAAAAAACGACCTCTTTGAGAACCTTGATAATGAACGAAGAGTGTTGCTCAACTTTTCACTTCAGAATTTCCTATAGGTATTCGATTGGGTTCTGATCAGAAGACACTTGGCCACTGAATCACTTTCACCCTGTTCATTAGAAATTGAACGTGTTTTTTGGATCATTATCATATTAGAAAGGTACACGTCTACCAAGAGCATCTTTTTTTTCAATATAGAGCAGTATATCTATGTATTTATGATACTATCAATAAATTGTAGCTTCCTAACACCAGCAGTGCTCATGCAGCCTCACATAAGGAAACTTTCACCACTCTGTTTCACTTTTGACACTATGCATTTTTCTTTTACTCCTAATTTCTGCCATGCCATACAGTTCTGAAGCCATGAGTTTCAAAAACATAATTTTCATCTCATCATTCCATATAATAGAGTCTCATTGGTCTTCTATTTTTCAGCATGGTCTTTGGCAAATTGTAGACAGGCTTTTTTGCACATGGGGTTTAGGAGAGGCTTTCCTCATGGATGATACCTGGGCATGCTGATCCTCTGCAGTGTACACTGTATTGTGTCAGGGTAAATACTCACGCCTTTTTGTCTGTTTCAATCTTTAGCTAACTGTAGTGAACTTACATGTTGTTGAATTTCTCTAAAGGCTGCTTTACACGTTACAATTTCTCGTGCGTTCACATTTGCGATTGCACCCGCCCCCATCGTTTGTGCGGCACGGGCAATTTCTTGCCCGTGTCGCACAATGATATAACCCCCGTCACACGTACTTACCTCCCAAATGACCTTGCTGTGGGCAGCGAACATCCACTTCCTGAAGGGGGAGGGACGTTCGGCATCACAGCGACGTCACACAGCGGCCACCCAATAGAAGCAGAGGGGCGGAGATGAGCGGGACGTAAACATCCCGCCCACCTCCTTCCTTCCGCGTTGGCAGCGGCCGCAGGTGATCTGCAGTTCATCGTTCCCTGGATGTCACATGGAGCGATGTGTGCTGCCTCGGAAACATTAAACAACAGGACGTTCGATTTTTAGAAAATGAGTGACGTGTCAACGATGAACAAGAAATAAATAAATAAATAAATCTTTATTTTTATTTAGCGCTAACATATTCTGCAGCGCTTTACATACATCAGGAATGCTGTCACCATTAGAGCTCGCAATCTAAAATTCCCTATCTGTATGTCTTTGGAGTGTGGAAGGAAATCGGAGTACCCGGAGGAGACCCACGCAAACACGGGGAGAACATACAAACTGCTTGCAGATGTTATCCTTGGTGGGATTTGAACCCAGGACCCCAGCACTGCAAGACTGCAGTGCTTACCACTGAGCCACCGTGCCACCCTACTCACGAGAACGTGAGTAGTTCTGCTCGTTCATAGCTGTCACACGCTACGATATCACTAACGATGCCGGATGTGCGTCACTTACGACGTGACACCGCCGACATCTCGTTAGATATATCGTAGCGTATAAAGCCCGCTTTACTCTTCCCATCAGAAGACATTCTTGTTTAGGTGGTAACTTCCATGATTTGCCTGGACATCACTGTAAGATAGTTCCAGTTTAATCTTCATTATAAATTGTCGAATTTTTGCTGCAGTTTTTTAACTGATAAGTAAAGCTTATTTATTTTCTCAGATCCTGTTACATTTCTCTTCCATGTGGTGCCATTGCAGACAGCTATACATGAGAGGATAGTATCGGACCCTTAAAATATAATAACAAGTTAGTTATAGAGGACAAACAAAAGACTGAGATATTAAATAGGCATTTCTCATCTGTATTCACCAAGGAACTGACTGTACCAGGGATCATTCAACAAGTGAAAAATCAAAGTCCACCACCCGATATAATTAATTTAACACAAGATGAAGTACGCCTACGTCTGAGTAAATTAAACATTGACAAATCCCCAGGGCCAGATGGCATTCATCCACGAATATTGAGGGAATTGAGCTCCGTAATCGACAGACCGCTGTATCTCATCTTTTTAGACTCACTTGTAACGGGGTTGGTGCCTCAGGATTGGAGGATTGCTGATGTGGTACCGATATTTAAGAAAGGTAAGAGGGTAGATCCAGGCAACTACCGTCCAGTAAGCCTGACATCAGTAGTATGCAAAGTTTTTGAGGGCATTTTAAGGGATGACATGCAAAAATATATTGCAGAAAATAATATGAGAACTGACAAACAGCATGGATTCATGAAAGATAAGTCGTGTCTAACCAACCTGTTGGGGTTCTATGAGGGGGTAAGTTCAAACCTGGATATTGGTAATGCAGCTGATGTGATTTATTTGGACTTTGCAAAGGCATTTGATACTGTACCACATAATAGCCTTATACTAAAGCTCCAGAAGCAAGGACTAGGGGACACAATATGCAACTGGGTAAGGAATTAGCTAAGAGATAGGAAACAAAGAGTAGTCATAAATGGTACATTCTCTAAATGGGCTATAGTCAGCAGTGGGGTGCCGCAGGGATCTGTGCTTGGACCGATTCTTTTTACTCTCTTTATTAATGACCTTGTGGATGGGATTGATAGTACAGTGTCAGTCTTGCCGATGACACCAAACTATGTAGGATATTAAAAACTGACCTGGATAGTACAATATTACAAAAAGATCTGGATAAGATGTCAGAATGGGCAGATACTTGGCAAATGAGATTTAATGTTGATAAATGTAAAGTAATGCACCTAGGACGGAGTAATCCTATAGCTGCGTATACATTAAATGGAAGTAAACTCGGGACTACAGAACAGGAGAAGGACTTGGGTATTCTCATTACAAATAAGCTGAGCAGCAGCACTCAATGTCAAGCAGCAGCTGCTAAAGCAAACAAGATATTAGGGTGTATATAAAGAGAGATTAGATCCCGTGATCCCAACGTATTGTTACCCCTCTATAAATCACTTGTAAGACCACATCTGGAATACGGGATCCAGTTTTGGGCTCCACATTTTAAAAAGGACATTCAGAAGTTAGAGTCAGTTCAAAGGCGGGCAACTAGACTATTACAAGGAATGGAAGGCCTCCCATATGATGGCAGGTTGAAAAAGTTAGATATGTTTAGCTTAGAAAAAAGACGTCTCAGAGGAGATCTCATTTATATGTATAAATACATGTGTGGTCAATATAAAGGACTGGCACATGACTTATTTCTTCCAAAAACAATACTAAGGACCAGGGGGCACTCACTGCGAGTGGAAGAAAAGCGATTCCGACACCTAAATAGGAAAGGGTTCTTTACAGTTAGAGCGGTCAGACTGTGGAATACACTACCACAAGAGGTAGTAATGGCAGATACTATAACAGCTTTTAAAAAAGGGCTGGATGATTTCCTCAGTACACAAAACATTGTTGGTTATAAATGACTTAGTGACTAAATGTAGAACTGGTGGAGGAAGGTTGAACTAGATGGACCTAGGTCTTTTTTCAACCTAAGTAACTATGTAACTATGTAACTGATAAGTAAAGCTTATTTATTTTCTCAGATCCTGTTACATTTCTCTTCCATGTGGTGCCATTGCAGACAGCTATACATGAGAAAGGGTATTCTTTCAGTAACACCATTTTATAGTCAACTGTTTGCTGGATACCTGTGTAAGGCCTGTTTCAGATGTCAGTGATTCTGGTACGTATGTGCTAGTTTTTATACGTACCAGAATCACGGACTTACGCAGACCTATTATAAACAATGGTTCTACGCACACATCAGTGATGTTTCACTGACCGCATGTCCGTGCGGCATACACTCATGTCCATGATTGCTGCATGGAGACATGTCCGTTTTTGTTCTGGCATCACTGATGTGCCACAGACCACACTATGGTTTGGTCCGTGAAACACGTACCAGAAAAACACGAACATTAAAAATAAAAAAACATTTTTAACTCAACTTTTCCAGCGACACTGTGTTCTGCCTCTGCTCTCTGCAGCTTCCTTCCCAGCTCATTACTGTAATGCATATTCATTATTCACGACACACCCAACTCGGAAGTAGATGCAGAGGTCAGAGAGCGTTGGCCGGATGCAGCACCTCGGTAGTCTTCAGCACCACGGACATCAGGAGTGGGGACAGGTGAGTATACGTCCATGTGCAATCACAGAGCATGGATCATGGATTGCACATGGACAAACCACGTGTGCCGTGAATCACGGCACATGGAGGGCATATGTGTTTTTTACACGTCAGTGAAAAACGTCTGCGTTTTTCACTGACGTGTGAAACAGGCCTAAAGAGAAGTAAAGCGGGCTTTACACGCTGCGACATCGCTAATGCGGAGTCGTTGGGGTCACGGATTTTGTGACGCACATCCGGCCGCATTAGCAATGCCGTTGCGTGTGACACCGATAAGCGATTTTGCATCGTTGCAAAAACGTGCAAAATCGCTAATCGGCGACATGGGGGTCCATTCTTAAAAATCGTTACTGCAGCAGTAATGAAGTTGTTCCTCGTTCCTGCGGCAGCACACATCGCTGCGTGTGATGCCGCAGGAACGAGGAAGCTCCCCTTACCTGCCTCCCAGCCGCTATGAGGAAGGAAGGAGGTGGGCGGGATGTTACATCCCGCTCATCTCCGCCCCTCCGCTGCTATTGGGCGGCGGTTCAGTGACGCTTCAGTGACGTCGCTGTGACGCCGCACGGACCGCCCCCTTAGAAAGGAGGCGGTTCGCCCATCACAGCGACATCGCCGGACAGGTAAGTATGTGTGACAGCTGTTGTGCGGCACGGGCAGCGATTTGCCCGTGTCGCGCAACAGATGGGGGCGGGTACCCACACTAGCGATATCGGGACCGATATCGCAGTGTGTAAAGTAGCCTTTAGACTTACCTGTGGTTGAATTCTTATTAAGTAGAATTTAGTAGTCTAAAGTTTAACTCTTAAGACTTGTGTTGATGTGTACTTATTTTTGGAATATGGTCTTGACAAATTTGTTTAAAAAAATACTTTTTTTGGTGGGGAAAAAAATACCAAATGTTATTTGTAATCAATAACCTAAATTTATGGGAATATTTTTTACTGTGGTATTTCATAGAAACTGTTAATTTTGTAAGTAAAGTAACAGTTCTCTGACAAATCTGTTGGGGTGTACTCATTTATGCTGAGCACTTCATATAATTAAGGAAATTAAGACACAATCTATATTTCTGGTTGATGCCCCTGAAATAATTCATTGCTAAACTGGGAAAATGTATCACCTTGAGAAATAAATACCGGTAATTGTCAGAATGACAATTACGGGTAACAAATGATTGATGCGTTTTAGACAAATGAGAGAGTGAATAAATGTATGTGTTTTTTTTCCTTTTTTATACTTAACAGTAACATGTTGCAGTGCTATAGAATTAATAGAATTAGTATTGACTCGATGCTCTGGGTCTTTTTTATTGGCTACCAAATGATGAGATTTTGGTGAGTTTTTGATGTAGAATTTCTGCAGTAAGGCTATGTGCGCACAGTGCGTTTTTCGCGGTGTTTTTGGCCTCAAAACTGCAGGACTTTGCTTCCCCAGCAAAGTCTATGAGTTTTCATTTTTGCTGTCTGCACACATCTGTTTTTTTACCTGTGTTTTTGAGTTAAAAAAAAAAAATGGACATGTCAGTTCTTTCCTGCGTTTTTCTGCGTTTTCCGCCCATGCAAAGCATTTGAAAAACGCAGCAAAACGCAGCCAAAAACGCACCAAATCGCGGCAAAAACACATGCGTTTTTTGATGCGTTTTTTCAACGCAGGTGCGTTTTTGTGCGTTTTTAGCGGTCAAAAACGCACAAAAACGCAGCGTCAAAAAGACGCAGTGTGCGAACCTAGCCTATTTCTGTGCCTATTATCTAAATCAGGTTACTTGCGTTTTTTTCTGTGCATTTTAAGGGTAAGTTCACACAGTGCGTTTTTCGCGGCATTTTTGCGCAGTGTTCGGGTGCGTTTTTGCTCAGAAAACTGCATGACTTTGCTTCCCCAGCAAAGTCTATGAGTTTTCATTTTTTGCTGTCTGCACACAGCGTTTTTTTTTCAGCTGCGTTTTTGTGGTGCCACAAAAATGCAGCATGCCAATTATTCCCGCGTTTTTCACTGTGCTTTTCATCCATTGAGTGCAATGGGATGTTGAAAGACGCAATGAGAAACGCAAATAGGTGCGTTTTGGTGCGTTTCTAAGACCAAAAACGCAGCTATAAACGCAGGAGGTGGGTAGTAAAGTGACATGTACAGGAAGAGGATTCCTTCTGTCAGTAAATACAGAAGCGTGAATCCTCCCGGTACCGTCACCGCTGCCTCCACCTCCCGTCCTGTGCATGTATGCTGCCATGCGGCACCATGTCTGGGCGGGAGGTGGAGGCAGCTGCGAAATCAAAAGTGAACAGTAGAATAAAAAAAACTCATACTCACCTGTCTGCAGACTCCCGGTGCCATGCCCGCTCCCAGATCCTCCTCCCGATACCGCCGCTCCGGCAGTGTGCAGTCTCCCCGGGTACGTATGCCTGCAGGATGCAGGACCTGGCGATGGATCACCTGATGCAGTCACCTGACACATCAGCTGATCGTAAGTCTCGGGGTGATGCCAGCGGCCGGCCGGCTTAACCTGTCAGCGGATGCGTCAGGAGACTTCATCCCTGATTACCGGCAGCTCCTGCAGCAATCGGACGGGATCAGACTCTGCTGCAGGAGATGCCGGCAATCAGCACATAAGTGAGTATTTTATTTTTTTTTCTTTTGCACTGATGCATCTGCTGATTGTATAAACGACTTTTATACAATCAGCTGATGTGTGATGTGATTCAGGCACTTGATCCTGACACATCATCTGATCGGTATGCCTTCCAGCAAACCGATCAGATGATATTGGATCTGGATTGGACGGCGTGGGACCCTTGACCCAGGATTACTGCGGAGGGGGGGTTATTTATTTCAATAAAGATGGAGTCACTAATTGTGTTGTGTTTTATTTCTAATAAAAATATTTTTCTGTGTGTTGTGGTTTTTTTATCTTTACTAGAAATTCATGGTGGCCATGTCTAATATTGGCGTGACACCATGAATTTCGGGCTTAGTGCCAGCTGATAATATACAGCTAGCCCTTACCCCATTATTACCCAGTGAGCCACCTGGCATCAGGGCAACTGGAACAGTTGGATACAGCGCCAGAAGATGGCGCTTCTATGAAGGCGCCATTTTCTGGGGTGGCTGCGGACTGCAATTCGCAGCGGGGGTGCCCAGAAAGCTTGGGCACCCTGCACTGTGGATTCCAATCCCCAGCTGCCTAGTTGTACCCGGCTGGACACAAAAATTAGGCGAAGCTCACGTCATTTTTTTTTTAAATTATTTCATGAAATTCATGAAATAATTAAAAAAAAAAAAGGGCTTCTCTATATTTTTGGTTCCCAGCCGGGTACAAATAGGCAGCTGGGGGTTTGGGGCAGCCCGTACCTGCCTGCTGTACCCGGCTAGCATACAAAAATATGGCGAAGCCCACGTCATTTTTTTTGTTTTGGGGGGGGGCAAAGAAATCCTGCATACAGTCCTGGAAGGAGGATGCTGAGCCTTGTAGTTCGACAGCTGCTGTCTGCTCTCCTGCATACACTATTGGATGGAGTATGCTGAGCCTTGTAGTTCTGTAGCTGTCTGCTCTCCTACATACACTAGTGGAGAATGAAGAACATATTGAAGAAGGAAATGACATCAGACCTTTTTTTTTTGTTCACTGATAAAAAAAACGCATAAAGACGCAGTGAGCAAAAACGCAGCACAAAAACGCACCAAATCGCGCGCGTTTTTTGCCGCGTTTTTTTACACGGGTGCGTTTGTGCGTTTTTTGCCGCAAAAACCGCACAAACGCAACGTCAAAAAAACGCAGTGTGTGAACCTAGCCTAATTGCGTTTTTGATGCTGTTCTTTTTGTCTATTGTTGGTCTCTCTTGTTTTGTACAAAGCTGCTTTGTTTTTGATACTTTCTGATATTTGGTTTTATTGATGTTCTTATGTTTTTTTGTGCTTTTACTAATTAATTGAATGGCTGGAAGAGCTAAAAAAAAAACCCCAGAAAAAACAGACCAATAATTGACTTGCTGCTTCCTTTTCTGCACCAAAAATGTCAAGGAAAAAGAAGCAATGTGCGCACAGCATTTCTGACGTCTCATAGACTTTGCTGAGATAAAGATAGATATGTAGATTTGGGCAACAAACTGCATAAACTGCACCAAAAACGCATAAAAAACTTCACAGTGCACACAGGGTCTTACAGTAATTGCATCTTTCATAGCAACAGCTTGTAGTATCTCTAAGGTACCCACCGGTGCTGACAAAGTACCGTAGGTAATGTAAAATGGAATTAGATAGATAGATAGATAGATAGATAAATAGATAGGAAGGAAGGAAAAAGCAACATTAAAACATTACAAACAGAAGTGGCCCCCAATCTTTGGTGCATTTAACCATGATCGGGAATGGACTAAGGAATTTATGGCTAGCTAGAGTTACAAATATCACATTTTCTGGTACAAAGCCTGACAGCAGGTTGTAAACTGTTAGTGGATATTAAAGTTAAGACTACAGGGAGAGACTGTTCTCTCTACAGAGAATATTCTGATGCAATATTCAACTAACTTCACCCCACCCCACATCAGTTAATTGACAGGTCTCTACCATGTGTGGTCAGAAGTAGAGACTTATCAATCAACAGGAGCAGAGCGAGTAGCCGGCCAGGGACTGAACCAAACTAGTCAGGTCTCCTCTTATAGACTCTGGTAAGATTTTCAAACTATGCTATCTCAGAAACATTTCAGAGTAAAGCATACTTGACAGCAATGCTTAGCCAAGATTCATGTTGCCCATGGTTTTGGCAGCATGAATCTAATGATCGCTTTCCTTTGTTTTGTATAGGGGATCTCTCTCCTAGTGCATTTTTCTGTACAGTATTCTGACCACCAAAGTTAATGTCTTTTGACTGTAGACCATTTGTTGGTCCAACATTTTGTGCTGTGCTTTATCATGAGTCAAAAATATCAAGATCGGGCACTGCAGAGCAAAACTGCCAGACAGTGGAGCCGTACTCACAGTTGCATGGAATCAATGTTCCTGGACCTCGTCTGCACCTGAACTTGAAGTGCCTGGTGGAGCGGTGCTCAGCAGCAAAACAAGACCATGTCCATGAATCCAAGACGAGAAAGGCGGCAGCTCACTCCATCAAGTGCACAAAATTCCTTTATTCTGCGTTTAACAGACAAATTCAGGAGCAAGGGGAGAGAGGGGGGTGCGGGGAACAGTGAACGGACGACAGCCTGTTTCACAGGGCAACCTCCTTTGCCTCCTCGGACGGCTCCAAAACATTCGAGATCCGGCAATATATTTCTTGCAGTAGCACGGGCGTAATTTATTACGCTACGTGCGCTTGCGACTTAATATATGTCGGACTCACTAGTCGTGAATTGCGGGTCCGGACGAGGGAGCATACTAGGGACATCATCGCGGCTAAAAAAGCGAAACCTGAGGATGTTGATTCCCTGAAGACCATCCCCCGCCATTTTAGGGTGCATCACGGGTCTGACCCCTCAAGCTTTAAGGTGAGGGGGATTGACCGTGTACACCTTGGATTGAGGGGTGGTAATATTCATAAGGTGTTGGCACGGGTTGAATGTCGTTGGATATTTCTCCTCGACACAGTGGCCCCTCGAGGTTTGAATGAGAGGCAGACCTTTAGTTCCTATTTATAATCCAGTAGGTCTCGTCTGCGTTTGACATATACCCCATTACGGGCAATATTTGTTTGGTTGCGGATCCCCTGTGATTGAATCTGCTTTGTACATAATGGTTTTTATAAATATTTTTTTAACTGGATTCTTTGTGTCCTCTTTTTTCTACAGTTGTCTATGTTTGTGCTCTTGGTGCAATATTTCTCTGTGTCACTAACCTGGTGGTCTGCCTGCATTGGAGAATGAGTTGGGAAGGAATACAGTATATCCTGATCGTCTATATGAGATTGTTCACTGGACTGCGTCTTACTGTTTAATATGTTGTTATATGCATGAATAATGTCCTTACGCTCTATGTATACAGTACTGGATGTAATTATGATGTAATTATATGTATTCTTATCCCTCTATAGTGCTATGCACTTTGTATGATTCCCAATGCGATTTGCCCTTTCTTTTGCCAGGAGTAGACATGGCATTTGCAGCTTCACTTCCTGTTTGCGGCTCTGCACATGTGCAGTGTGTGTGGCTCTCCTTGAAGCTTCCCCTGGGTAATATTGACGTCATCAAAGGGGTTTTCCCTGGCCCAGGTGATGCTGGAGTAGCCACCCACGCCTGCTCAGTGTGCCTTAGTGCTCTGTAGCAGCGACAGGTGCTGCAAATGATCTAATATACACTAGTGTATAAATGCAACCATTTCCCTCCTTTTGTCCATGGTCCCCTGAGGAAGTCATCACGAAATACGTATTGGGACTTTTTTCCCCTTGTGTGACTGCATGTGAGTGCTATAATTGGTGGAATATCCACCGGGCTATGTGTTTGGGTAATGTGCCTATGATTATGTACTAAGTGTTATCCTGTCATTACTGTGAACTTGGAAAGGCACTTACATTGGTTTTGCTGGGAATACTTCCCTGTTCGCTGGACCATGTGTTTGTGTAATGTGCCTATTGTCATGCACTAAAGTGTTACTCTGTCATTTGCTGTGAACCTGTTTATGATATAGGCACGTACACTGGCCCTGCTGGGAATATATCCCTGTCCATTGGACTAGATGCCTGGGCAGTGTGCCTATGTTCATATACTTAAGTGTTACTCTATCACTCACTGTGAACCTGTTTATTGCAATGGCATTTACACTGACCTTGCTGGGAACATACCCCTGTTCACCGGATGATGTGTGTGAGTAACATGCCTATTGTCATCTATTAAAGTGTTATTCTGTCACTGACTGTGAATTTATCTTTTGTATAGGCACTTACACTGGCTCTGCTGGGAATATATTCCTGTTCATTTATTTGTAATGTGCCTAGAGTTCTTGATTAGGTGAACCTGCGTTTTGTAAAAGGCACTTACACTGGCCCTGCTGGGAGTACACCCTTTTGTGTGCACCTAATTTGATCCATGCAGCCCCACATGGGGTTCTTTATTCGCTCTTATGTGTCATTTAACCTTCTTACTTGTCACAATTTTTATATCCCATGTAATATTTATATGCTTGACCCAACCAATTAAAGTTTTTCTATGTGCAACTTACTTTGGTGTTGGTGGTTCTTGGGCCATGGGATATGATGTAATATAAGGCAAATTTAAAGACTTTTTTTCTGCTGTTTCACAGTTGCATGGAATCAATGTTCCTGGACCTCGTCTGCACCTGAACTTGAAGTGCCTGGTGGAGCGGTGCTCAGCAGCAAAACAAGACCATGTCCATGAATCCAAGACGAGAAAGGCGGCAGCTCACTCCATCAAGTGCACAAAATTCCTTTATTCTGCGTTTAACAGACAAATTCAGGAGCAAGGGGAGAGAGGGGGGTGCGGGGAACAGTGAACGGACGACAGCCTGTTTCGCGCTGACAAGCGCTTGGACTCGACAAAGCGCTTGTCAGCGTGAAACAGGCTGTCGTCCGTTCACTGTTCCCCGCACCCCCCTCTCTCCCCTTGCTCCTGAATTTGTCTGTTAAATGCAGAATAAAGGAATTTTGTGCACTTGATGGAGTGAGCTGCCGCCTTTCTCGTCTTGGATTGATCATGAATCAGTTTGGAGTCTACTGTTGCAGAGTTGTATTCATCACCTGGTCCTGCGGTCAGTGTTTCCTGCAGTCCTCAGCCTATCCTGCTGTGCCTCGTTACCGGGATCACATCGCTTTATCAGGATATCTCCTCCATCGTTGCGGTGCCAGTTATAGCCCTGCTCTGCATCATGCGCACTTGGTCCCTTCAAGTGTTCTTGATTCTGCCCGCTACCTCGTCTGACCTTCCTGACCTCGGTTCTCCCCGTCCTGCCCAACCTCCCTGACTTCAGTCCTTCCCATTCTGTCCAACATCCCTGAGTCCGCTCCCCTCCGTTTTTGTCTTATTTTCCAGTCTTCCTCTCCTGCTCCCTTTTTTGTTTTTCCGTCCATCCCTGCACCCCTCCTCCTTCGGCTTGCTCTCCCAGTTTCTGACCTCTGGCTTGCTCCATACACTGACTCCGCCTACTCCCTTGTGCTGCGTGACTTCGGGGCCTGACCCTACTTGTTCGACTTCTCTTAGTAATATATCTGTGATTACTCCTTTGACACCTTGTGGTTCCATAGTCCTGTTACTCACTCCAGTGTTCCGGCTTCCCCTAGTTGTGACTTCACATGCTTATTACTTCTTCATATTGGGTAATTTATGGTAACATGCTCCTAGTGTTGCCGCACATTTTTTATTGTATTAATCATTACCAGCACCTGTCATCTTGTGAGAATATACCTAATAGAGTTTGCTGGAATAAAACACATTTCCACAAATACTTGTAGGTAATGATTGGTAAATAGTTCCTCCATCATTAGGGAGATATATTGGCATGTGGTGGGTGTATAAACTTAGAGCCATGATGAAATAACTCCTTTTGCTGAAATTTAGACAAGCTTTTCATGCCCTTCTTTTGAATCTTTTAGGGTTTTTTTCTACCTACAATTGATAAAAATTGGAAGGTTGATGTATTTGCATGGGCATGACAATATGTTTAGTTTTTCTTTATTTTATTTTTTTAGGCAGCAGTAGCCTCCGGTTATAGTATTCTTCCATTACCTATCTATGACTTTTCTGTTTGTTGTCCTTTGAGCCACAAATAACAGTTTAATGAGGCACATCTTATGTAGGAAACTTTTTTGAAGTGTCATAAACCACTTTCATTGTACTTCTTTGTACTACTGATTCATCGGCGCCTCAATTATGGAAGCCTTCTTTTCACTTCATGACCAGAATTAATATTAACGTTCTTATTTTTAACAAGTTGAAGATAAGCATTTTATTCTGGAAACATCATGTATATTTTTTTTATGCAAATTAAATGTATTGCATGATCATTCCATTTACAACTTACAAATGTGTGTCACTATGGCAATTGCATATCCTTGAAATTATAAGAGAACACAATATTTCTCCAATGTACTAGATCATTAAATAAATAAATATGTACTCCCTTCCAAAACCCTTTGATAATAACAACAAAACGACTTTTGAGACCATATGACTGAGTGCGGGGCCTCTAAGACATACTCTATTTTTCTCATATTCCTTTCTGAGTGACCCTCCAGACCAACCTGCCACTCAATGTCAAACACAATGGAAGGGTGACTTAGGTCTCTGTTTAATGAAAGATCAATATAGACGAATGTTCACTTTAAAGCATAAAGCATCGATTTGCTCTCATTTTATGGTACCAGTTATAAACTGCTATCTCGGTGGTATAGAGTGCCAAATCGCATATACTCTGATTTCCCTGAAGCGATCTACTACATATTTTTTGGTGTAGGCGCCTCACTCCTTTTCTGGAAAAAGTGCAACTTATGATACAGATCTTGAGTCTGGCCTAAATCCCACCCTCATCCTTCTCCATCACTGCAACATCCCTCTAAAAACATATAGGCATTCCACGCTGAGGCACTTAATTGCGATGTGTATATCCCTTTGCTCTGGAAAAAATAACCCATTCTGGCAATCTTCCTCTGGTTTGCTAAAATGAATGAAGTAATATTGATGGAGGAACTCACCTCTATAATCCAAAATTCCTATGACCGCTTTTGTAAAACTTGGTATTATTGGCTGGAATTTAAATCTTCTGCTGAATATTGGGCCCATATTTAGGAACATTAAATTTATGTGTGGGAACCCTGACCATAATTAATACCTACCCTACCCCGCCAACCTCTTCCTTCTTCATTTTCTTTCTTAATCTTTTTCTCCTATTCTTTTTTATCTTTCTTCTTGCTTTTCATTTCTATTTGGTTTGTATTTTTCATTATTGTATAACTGTTGATATTGCTTTGGAATGAATACTGATTTCTATGTCATTTTACTATTTCTTAATCCTCATGGCAGCTTATATTGATATTGTCTTGTTAATTTCGTATTGTTTTAGATTTTGACACGTTAAGAGCCTTTTGTCTGTGTTGCTTCTTTTGCAATTTAGTTCTTTTGCAATTTAATAAATTAAGATAACTTTAAATAAATATAAGTATTATTTCATATATGCTCCTCAGAGGCTTTATTTCATCACAAAAAATGCAATGTGGTGACTTAGGAGTGTGCCCACTTCTGAGATGAGTGTGGAGAGCAGTGAATATTCATTCTCTTTAATAGCAGACACACGTGATCACCCAGCTGCTGCAGGAAGCTGGCAACTGGGTGATCATGTGTACCCGCTAGTAAAGAGAATGAATATTCACTGCTCCTCAAACCCATAATGCCACCCATCTCTTATAGCTGACTTTAGTGCAGAGAAGAGGGTGGGATTATAGGCACAGGGAGCAGTGACTATTCATTTTCTTTATTAGCGGGCACACTGTTAGTCCCGCCCCCTGCCTATTGTGACCCACTCCTCCATTGCCGCTCCCCCCTCTACAGCCACCGCCAGGTACATCCGGATTATAAGCTACATCTCCCACTTTTCTCCCAAATTTTTGGGGAAAAAGTGCGTCTTATAGTCCAAAAAATACAGTATGCAGGTAAGAAACTGCAACATGCACGACTTTCATCCATATTTTGGATAATTATAAGGGAATGAGTGCGTAAAGAACAGATCATATACACATTAACAAATGGATGGTATGCATTTTTCACAAATACCACCTTTATAATTGTAATGTATCAGTATGTATCCTTAATTATTTGTTGAATTGTTCATATAAATACAGATACAAATATATAGCTATATAATTATATACAGCTATAAATACAAAATGCCATATATATGGATAAAATGAACATACAGAAGTAATAAACTAGCATACTGATGGCATAAAGATGAAAGACACGGATTCAAAATTGTCAGTTTATTCTGGTCTTCTAACATGATTTTGCATACGAGTGATCCTAGTCTAAAAGTTACATTTTAAGAACAATATTTACAACAGTGGGGTAAATGCAAGAATGACACCATAAACGTTAACCTTACAGAAGATAACTATTGTTGCTCAAATCATGGGTCATGCATTGGGTCTGGGACTCGATCCGGTGACCTTATGCTACATAGTAAGTTTCCTTCCCTGCTGAGCCACAGGTGGTCAATCACTGTCCAAATGCTGATTATCTTTTAACTTTACTTCTATACTTTTGAATAGCAGTTATCAGACATTCTTTTTTGATCTTGCTCTCTGTCCTATTAGGCTAGGTTCACATTTTCGTCAACTTGTATCAGTCACAATCCGCAGCTCTGGTAAACAACGGAATCCGTTTGGCGGATTCCGTTGTTCCCATAGACTTGTATGAGCGGCAGATTGTGACTGGTGACGCTGCATTGCATTCTCCGCCCAACTGATCAGTCGTGGAACGACTGACCATCTGGCGGCAGGAACGTAGAGTGTAACGTTTTTTATGCAGTGCAATTCGTAGGCTTTCGCTGCGCATGCTCTCTCTGGCTCCCTGCACTCCTAACCAGGGTACACATCGAGTTACTAAGCAAAGTGCTTTGCTTAGTTACCCAATATTTACCCTGGCTAAGTGTGCAAGGAGCCAGCGCTAAGCGGTGTACACTGGTAACCAAGGTAAATATCGGGTAACCAAGCAAAGTGCTTTGCTTAGTTACCCGATATTTACCCTGGTTATGTGTGCAGGGAGCCCGACGCTTCCACGCTCAGCTCCGCCCCCTCCCGCACTTCGCATGTACACACACACACACACACACACACACACACACACTCACCTGTCCCCAGCCATGCAGTCCCCGGCACAGACGTCCTCAGTGCCATGGCCCCGCTCGGCTCCACCCACCACGGACTCTGCCCCGCACACATTCTCGGCGGCCGAACAATCAGCTGATCACTCGGTGACTGGCTGCTGTGAGCGATCAGCTGATCACCCGGTGGCTGGCTGATGTGAGCGATCAGCTGATCACCCGGTGGCCGGCTTCTTTGAGCGACCAGCTGATCACCCGGCGGCCGGCTGCTATGAGCGATCAGCTGATCACCCGGCGGCCGGCTGCTGTGAGCGATCAGCTGATCGCTCTCATTAGCTGGCCGCCGGGAGATCATCTGTTCGCTCTCAAAAGCCGGCTGGCTATTGTGAACGATCAGCTGATCATTCTCTCGTTTAGAATGGAGTCCGACAATGAATTCTTATTCTTGTCATCCGTTGTTCAAAGTATCAGTCACAAGCGTCAAGCAACGCATGTGACTGATGCAAAACAACGGAAATGTGAACCTAGCATTACAGGGGGGGGGCTATTTATACTGTCCTGATACTAGTCTTTTCTTCTGGCTATATTTCCATGTAGGTTACTGCTAAGTAGTTCCAGCCCTGCCCTGCAGCTAAGGGATTTAGGCAGAGACCACTGTTGTTTTCTCTTTTTTTTTTGCCTTTCCTACACCTAGCTTTTGTTTTCTGTTCGGTTGTTAGGAGTTTATCCTTGCTTACATTTATTATTTATCCTCTGTCCGGTTGTACATGTGTATTATATTTCCTCACCTTGGGTTCTTACCTTCATCTGCATGCTGTTCCTATCTTGGTTTATAGTGCTTTACAACCTTCCCTCTGGTTCCTCAAGAGGTTTGAGGAACAGCTTGATGGCCTTTTAGGCAGACAGGACCTGTGGATTTCTAGGGTTTGTGGCTAGGGATATTTCAGCCTGTGTAGGAGCCATTAGAGTCTGTTCAGCTAGATATACTAGTCTGTACAGGAACTAGTAGGGTGCTGGTGCGGCTACATTGAAATAGGCTTTATTTCCCTTTTACCCATGTTGGAATACCTAAGTGCATAACATCATGTCCCTCTGCTTAACAGGTTTTTTTTATTATCCAAAAAAAATACTTGATGGTAATAGAGACACATGGACCAAAAATGGATGGATTCTGCCTATACCCAACTAACATTCTGTTTAATATCCTCTGTAACAGAGTTATGAGCGTCTACATTTCTTTGTCATTTTACGTGTTGTGAATGTAGCATACTATCATCTGTCATATTTAGTATACAGTATAATTTTGATAGGTTTACCTTTCCCTATGGTAATTATAATTCAACAAAATCCAAATCGAGAAAGGTAGCTTTCTTTTCCTTTATTAACTCATTAAAAAATAGACCAGTTGGGATTATGCTAATATGAGAAACTAGGATCTCATATTATTGCAGTAGATGCAAAGGATACATTTTCTACTTTTCACTGTACAGTTAACATTTTTCCCACCACCATTGGAGATGTTTTTTTTTTTACTTTAAACCTGGATGCGCATCCAGAGGGGAAAAAAAATTTCAAAAATATTTTAGCTGATTATACCTACTGTAGTTTTTTTTCCATGCAACCAACATACAGTGCTTTAAAAAGTATTCATGCCACGTGAACCTTTCCACATTTAAACCCACAAGCTTAAATGTATTTTATTGGGATTTTATGTGATAAACCAACGCAAAGTAGTAAGTACTTGGTGTAAAGGAAATCATCTCATTTTCTAAATATTTTTTAAATATAAATTTTAAAATTGTGATTTGCATTTATATTCAACCTTCCTTAAAATTGCCTAGACTATAAGAATTTTGCCAACACACTGAAACTGAGCTGCAGCACAGTGGCCAAGACCATACAGAGGTTTAACAAGATAGGTTCCACTCTGAACAGGTCTACCAAAAATGTTGAGTGCAAGTGCTCAGCGTCATTGCCAGAGATTGTCTTTTCAAAATAGACATACAAGTGCTGCCAGCATTACTGCAGATGTTAAAAGGGGTGGGGGTCAACCTGTCAGTGCTCAAACCATATGGCACACACTGCATTAAATTGATCTGCATGGCTGCTATTCCAAAAGAAAGTCTGTTCTAAAGATGATGCACAATAAAGCCTGCAAACAGTTCGATAAAGAATCATACTGAGGACATGGTCCTTTGGACCAAGATGAACTTCTTTTGTTCAGATGGTGTCAGTCGCATTTGGCAGCAAATAGGTGAGAAGCACAAAGACAAGTCTGTCTTGCCTATGCCTACAGTCAAGCATGGTGGTGAGAGTGTCATGGATTGGGGCTGCATGAGTGCCGCTGACTGTGGGGAGCTACAGTTCATTGAGGGAACCATGAATGCCAACACTTACTGTGACATGCTGAAGCAGAGCATCATCCCCTTCCTTTAGAAACTGGGCAGCTGGGCAGTATTCTAACATAACAATCTCAAACACTCCTGCAAGACTACCACTGCTTTGCTAAAGAAACTGAAGGTAAAAGTCCTGAACTGGCCAAACAAGTCTCCAGACCTAAACTCTAAGGTTTCCAATATCCACCAGCTCCTTGATGTTGTCCTTGATATTGTCATGGAAGAGTGGGTTAAGATTCCAGGGCCTCCTGTGAAGCTCTAGTGAACGCCATGCCGAGGAAAGTTAAGGCAGTGCTTGAAACATTGGTGGCCACATAAAATATTAACACTTTGGGCATAATTTGGCCATTTTCACTTAAGGTTACACTCACTTTCATTGCCAGCAGTTTAGGCATTAAACATAACTGTGTTGAGTTATTTAGAGGGCACAACAAATTGACACTGTTTACACCTGCTGATCAGAGACTCCTTTACATTTTGTCAAAGTGTCATATCTTCAGTATTGTCCCATGAAAAGATTAAATAAAATATCTCCAAAAATGTTAGGGTTGTTCTCATTTTTGTGATATACTGCAATCCTTTGAGGAAATCCTGTGGTGCTTTTATTCACAGGGGCCAGTAATTGTAAAGTCAAAGAACAAGGCAAGAATATAAATACATGCTGGCATGTTTTCTTTAATTTATATATATATATATATATATATATAATATATATTATATATATACACCGTATTTTTCGGATTATAAGATGCACTTTTGGGAGGAAAGTGAGGGGTGCGTCTTATAATCCAATGCAGCTTACTGGAGGGATGTTGGAGAGGGGTAGCTGGAGGCAGGGGCAATGCTGCAGCGGTGTGCAGGGTCTGCGGCGACTGTACACGGTCTGCAGCGGCTGTGATATATATATATTTTAGCTGTACTACCCGGGTTAATAACTGCTGTTAACAAAATAGAATGTATTGTGCACACAAAAAACACAAAACAAATAGATAGAAATGTAATTATTAAAAGGTAAAAAATAAGCTAATAGAAGCATTTTACAACATATATTTCAACACCACAGATATTCCATACAGATTTAACTAATTTGGCCAAGTAATGTGCCCCGTCTGACTCTTTCCCTGTCTGCCTCTTTCCCCATCTGCCTGTCTCTTTCTTTGTATGTCCCTATCTCTCTGTTTCTTTCCCCATCTGTCTCTTTCCAGGTCTGTCGCTTTCCCAGGTCTGTCTCTTTCCCAGTCTGTCTCCCCGTCTCTTTGTCTGTGTTTTTTCCTGTCTGTCTCTTTCCCTGTCTGCCTATCTCTGTCTGTCTCTTTCTCCGTCTGTCTCTATTTCTCTGTCTCTTTCTCCGTCTGTCTATATCAAGGTCTGTGTCTTTTCCCATCTATCTTTGACTGTCTCTCAGGCTGTCTCCTCTATCCCTGTCTGCCTGTCTCTGTCCCTGTCTGCATGTCTGTCTGTCTCTTTCCCCATCTGTCTCTTTCCAGGTCTGTCTCTTTCCAGGTGTGTTTCTTTTCAGGTCTGTTTCTTTTCATGTCGGTCGCTGTCTGTCTCTATGTCTCTTTCCCTTTCTGTCTCTGTATGTCTCTCTCTCTCTCTCTCTGTCTGTCTCCCCACCGACATCTTATTAGCTCACATACAAGCTTCTTCTTCTTATTAGCTCACATACAAGCTACTATGAATGTCTTTTGTTCCTATAGCAACCAATCACAGCGCCTACTAATAACCTCCAGGCTCCATTTACTTTAATGGAGGCATGTTTTTTGGAGAGTAACTGTAAAGTGCGGGGGTTAAATTTTCCAAACATAGTCTATGACGTTCCCTGGGTCACATGAGATGTCTGTGCAAAATTTCGTGATTGTAAATGCGACGGTGCGGATACACGTTTCGCTTTTTCCCCATTACGTAGATAGGGGCAAAATTGATTGGTACATTGGAACGCGCAGGGTTAAAATTTCACCTTACAACATAGCCTATGACGTGTCAGTGTGCAAAATTTTGTGGCTGTAGCTGCGACGGTGCAGATGCCAATCTCGGACATACACATACATACACACATACATACGTGACGCCCTGGGCAAGCCAGGGGTCACAGGTCATTACACCACCACACCCTACATCCCAGTTAGGAACACCAAAGCTACTCAAATCCTTGTTGCCTTCCTCCAGGGGCTGATGTTCACACCAGGGGGTGGGCCAGGCGGTTGGCTCCGCCCACCGAGGAGTACACAGCCCTGGAGGCAGGAAGAACCAGGCAGAACAGTTAGGGGAGTGAAGGAGGAAACAACGGAGTCCAGCTAGGGACAGAGAGGAGTAAACAGCTAAGTGAAAGTGAAGTAGTAGTGGAGCAAGGAAGAAAAGGAACAAAAGTGTACGTAGAAAGGCCTGAAGTGAGTCCAGCTAAGTGCAGGACAGGTCAGCAAGGTCAGCAACAGCGGTGATCGTCTGGAGGGGGACTGCTCGGAGGTTGCTGGAAGGACCGCGGTCGAGTAGTGGCCCGGCGGTCTGGATCAGTATACGAAGGACAGTCAGCACCAGGGCAGGGGCCTCTCGGACCCCGGCAAGGCTAGGAGTCGCCATAATTTGCCGAATCCGTCAGTTAAGGGGACGTCGATCCCCCAACAACCAAGTCCCGATCGAAGACAACCGTCCAACCATTAGTGAGGAACACCGCCACCGCCAGGGCACCAGCTCCTCAGGGCCAGCGTCTGCGGGCAAAGTAGGGCTCCTCCGGCTCATATCCAAGCCGGGGAGCGGGTTACCGGTGGGAACCCATCGCTACCAACTTAGAAACATCAGGTGCAGGTTAGAGGGACATCACCGTTACCTGCTGGTAGAGCAAGTGCAGCCGTCCGTGGGAACCGTCTTTCCAGCCGTGTGGTTTACCGTAAAACTGTGTCAACGTCTCAGGCTGAGTGAGTACCACAGTGCCGCAAGGCACAGCGCTGCCCCCGCGTCCCTGCGCCCACCAGGCCCTGCACCTTCCACACCATCACTGGGCCCCGGGATCACCAACCCCTACCCACGGAGGGGCAACATAACACCTGGCTGCTCCGCATCACCACTCCCGGGATCCCCATATTGAGCAGCGGTGGTGCTACAAATCACCACAACCGTGGGTGGCGTCACGGACTATAAACCATCCCCACACCCAACAACCCCCTTTCACTCACGGGCGAGGAGCGCCGCTAGAGTCCCCGGGATCCGGCCCACCGCTCGAGCCACCGAGCAGCAGCAGGCCGCAGCAGCCGCGGCAGCCGGACCCGAGCAGCGGTGGGAGAGCGCGGCGTCTCCTCCTCCGCTCGCGACAACTTGGCGTCACGAACAGGATCTTACCGCTCTGCCGTTGGGTAGAGGTGCGCCTTGTGACCGCCGGAGGTATCCGGCTGAAAATTTCCAGAAGTCGCCATCTTTGGAGCGAAAAGTTCCCGCTCGAGCGTCTTCTCGAGTAGTAGAGGCGCGAAGGCCAAAACTCCGCCCCAATAGAGGAGTGGCCGGAAAGAACCTAAGGGGGACGCGATGGACCGCAGCTATAAAAGCAGGGACGCCAGGACTCTGCAGTCACTCCGTTCCTGGAAGAAGAAGTCGCTATGTGGATGCCGTCCCGAAACACCGTGGCCCCCGCGCCGGGAACCGAAGCGTGGGTGGAAATTCAGACCGCATAGCTCCACCTAAGGCTGCAGGTCAAGATGCAGCTCCTCTTGGAGGAGTGGGAGACCGACATGGCGGACGGTATAGCCACCGTGCGGAGACGCGAGGAGGAGGAAGGGAGGGTGAGTGACCCACGCCCCTATGTCCCCGAGGGACCGGTCGCTGCGGCTGAGGGACCCGGTCCAAGCCCTCTCCCTCCGCTGCCTTCTTCGCCACCCGTCTTGGAGGCCGTGACCCCGCCACTAGGCCCGCTGCCACCGCAACCGGTAGCGATACCCAGCATGCCCGCCCCGGCGGGCCGACCTGTAGCCGGAGCCCGTAGCAAGTCGGAGGTGTTGCCGTGGAAGGCCCCGAAGTCTGCACCGGAGGCAGCCCCTGAGAAGTTCTGAGTCGGAGCCGATGACCCGCTCCGAGCCGAAGGCCAAGCCGCGGAAAGCCCCTGTGCCCATCCCCCACACCTCGGCTGAGGTAGCGCCGGGTTGTTGCTGTAAGGCAGCGCCCAAGGCCAAGACACTGCGGGACATGCCGCCCAGATTCCTGACAGTGGGCAACGTCCAGGATGTCCCGCGGGGCCCGACCCGTGCGCCGGAGCTCGCAGCAGCGCCGTATTGGGACAGGGAGCCGGTACCGCTGGGCCTGGAGATCGGAGAGAGGGAGAGGAAGAAGGCCGAGCTGGTGGTCCGAGCTATCCGAGAAAAGGAGAATCTTCGCCAGGCCATGTTCCGTGTCCGGGGTCCGCTGTACGAGGGGCAGGTGAGGCGGTTTGATGTCCGCCGGGGCTACGGGTTTATCTATGAACCGGGCCTGGAGGCCGAAGTGTTTGTAGCCCGGCGGGATGTGAATGCCCACCTGCCTGAGGAGCATCCCGGCCGCAACCTAATGCCGGGAGACATTGTTCAGTACACCCGACACTGCGGAGAGAGGGGGTGGTTTGCCCTAGATGTCAAACTGCGGGGCAGCCAGGAGAGCAGAGTCAGTCCTGCACCCCCTCCCTCGGATGAAGCTGAAGGACTGGAGTAGGGCAGCGGAGCACCGTTGTCCAGTCCCCGTTGGGACCACCTTGAGTTTGTTTAAAAGTTTGAAAAGTTTTGAGAATGATAACAAATGTGCCTCCCGTTGTGGGATGATGTTATGCTTTATATGTTTACTTTTTACATTGACAGAAAATAAAACCGGTGTTGGACGGGCAGCCCGCGGACGGTCTGCATTTTGCTAAGGGGGAATGTGACGCCCTGGGCAAGCCAGGGGTCACAGGTCATTACACCACCACACCCTACATCCCAGTTAGGAACACCAAAGCTACTCAAATCCTTGTTGCCTTCCTCCAGGGGCTGATGTTCACACCAGGGGGTGGGCCAGGCGGTTGGCTCCGCCCACCGAGGAGTACACAGCCCTGGAGGCAGGAAGAACCAGGCAGGTCGAGTAGTGGCCCGGCGGTCTGGAGCAGTATACGAAGGACAGTCAGCACCAGGGCAGGGGCCTCTCGGACCCCGGCAAGGCTAGGAGTCGCCATAATTTGCCGAATCCGTCAGTGAAGGGGACGTCGATCCCCCAACAACCAAGTCCCGATTGAAGACAACCGTCCAACCATTAGTGAGGAACACCGCCACCGCCAGGGCACCAGCTCCTCAGGGCCAGCGTCTGCGTGCAAAGTAGGGCTCCTCCGGCTCATATCCAAGCCGGGGAGCGGGTTACCGGTGGGAACCCATCGCTACCAACTTAGAAACATCAGGTGCAGGTTAGAGGGACATCACCGTTACATGCTGGGAGAGCAAGTGCAGCCGTCCGTGGGAACAGTCTTTCCAGCCGTGTGGTTTACCGTAAAACTGTGTCAACGTCTCAGGCTGAGTGAGTACCACAGTGCCGCAAGGTACAGCGCTGGCCCCGCGTCCCTGCGCCCACCAGGCCCTGCACCTTCCACACCATCACTGGGCCCCGGGATCACCAACCCCTACCCACGGAGGGGCAACATAACACCTGGCTGCTCCGCATCACCACTCCCGGGATCCCCATATTGAGCAGCAATGGTGCTACAAATCACCACAACCGTGGGTCGCGTCACGGACTATAAACCATCCCAACACCCAACAACCCCCTTTCACTCACGGGCGAGGAGCGCCGCTAGAGTCCCCGGGATCCGGCCCACCGCTCGAGCCACCGAGCAGCAGCAGGCCGCAGCAGCCGCGGCAGCCGGACCCGAGCAGCGGTGGGAGAGCGCGGCGTCCCCTCCTCCGCCCGCGACACACACATACATACATACATACAGCTTTACATACATACATATATATATATATACACATACACATTTATATACAGTTAGGTCCAGAAATATTTGGACAGTGACACAATTTTGGCGAGTTGGGCTCTGCATGCCACCACATTGGATTTGAAATGAAACCTCTACAACAGAATTCAAGTGCAGATTGTAACATTTAATTTGAAGGTTTGAACAAAAATATGTGATAGAAATTGTAAGAATTGTACACATTTCTTTACAAACACTCCACATTTTAGGAGGTCAAAAGTAATTGGACAAATAAACCAAACCCAAAAAAATTTTTTTTTTTTTCAATTTTTTGTTGCGAATCCTTTGGAGGCAATCACTGCCTTAAGTCTGCAACCCATGGACATCACCAAACGCTGGGTTTCCTCCTTCTTAATGCTTTGCCAGGCCTTTACAGCCGCAGCCTTCAGGTCTTGCTTGTTTGTGGGTCTTTCCGTCTTAAGTCTGAATTTGAGCAAGTGAAATGCATGCTCAATTGGGTTAAGATTTGGTGATTGACTTGGCCATTGCAGAATGTTCCACTTTTTTGCACTCATGAACTCCTGGGTAGCTTTTTCTGTATGCTTGGGGTCATTGTCCATCTGTACTATGAAGCGCCGTCCGATCAACTTTGCGGCATTTGGCTGAATCTGGGCTGAAAGTATATCCCGGTACACTTCAGAATTCATCCGGCTACTCTTGTCTGCTGTTATGTCACCAATAAACACAAGTGACCCAGTGCCATTGAAAGCCATGCATGCCCATGCCATCACGTTGCCTCCACCATGTTTTACAGAGGATGTGGTGTGCCTTGGATCATGGGCCGTTCCCTTTCTTCTCCAAACTTTTTTCTTCCCATCATTCTGGTACAGGTTGATCTGTCTCATCTGTCCATAGAATACTTTTCCAGAACTGAGCTGGCTTCATGAGGTGTTTTTCAACAAATTTAACTCTGGCCTGTCTATTTTTGGAATTGATGAATGGTTTGCATCTAGATGTGAACCCTCTGTATTTACTTTCATGGAGTCTTCTCTTTACTGTTGACTTAGAGACAGATACACCTACTTCCCTGAGAGTGTTCTGGACTTCAGTTGATGTTGTGAACGGGTTCTTCTTCACCAAAGAAAGTATGCGGCGATCATCCACCACTGTTGTCATCCGTGGACGCCCAGGCCTTTTTGAGTTCCCAAGCTCACCAGTCAATTCCTTTTTTATCAGAATGTACCCGACTGTTGATTTTGCTACTCCAAGCATGTCTGCTATCTCTCTGATGGATTTTTTCTTTTTTTTCAGCCTCAGGTTGTTCTGCTTCACCTCAATTGAGAGTTCCTTAGACCGCATGTTGTCTGGTCACAGCAACCGCTTCCAAATGCAAAACCACACACCTGTAATCAACCCCAGACCTTTTAACTACTTCATTGATTACAGGTTAACGAGGGAGACGCCTTCAGAGTTAATTGCAGCCCTTAGAGTCCCTTGTCCAATTACTTTTGGTCCCTTGAAAAAGAGGAGGCTATGCATTACAGAGCTATGATTCGTAAACCCTTTCTCCGATTTGGATGTGAAAACTCTCATATTGCAGCTGGGAGTGTGCACTTTCAGCTCATATTATATATATAATTGTATTTCTGAACATGTTTTTGTAAGCAGCTAAAATAACAAAACTTGTGTCACTGTCCAAATATTTCTGGACCTGACATATATATATATATATATATAATATATACACACACACACACATACTGTGTTTTTCCAACAATATTTTTGTTTCCAAAAAAAGGGCTAAGGCTTATTTTTGGGGGAGGGATTATTTTTTTCCATGAACAACAATCACATATTTATGCTTCAATTTACCTAACTTACATTTACAATTGCTGGGTGCGTGTGAGCAGTTTTCACCTTGCTATGGTGGGAAGAAGCAGCAGGACAATTTGGGAGCTACATTATGCCTATTCCAGTGCCTTCAACGTTAGGTTATGTCTCTGTGATGTTAGTGACATAACCTAATGTCACATGACATAACCTAGTGCTGGAGGTGCTGCCTAACTAGGGCTTATATTTTAAGTAGGGCTTATATTTCTAGCCTACTGCAAAAATTCCTACAATGTAAAGTAGTCAGTGGACAGCTTGTATTGGTGTAAATTCAGTGTGTCCTCTAAATGACTCAACACACAGTAATCAACCCCTTCATGAACTGTGACGTACCCCAAATGCTATGGTTGTGAAGGGTATCCCGATCTATGACATGTGGGGTACGCCATTGCAATCATGAGGAAACAATATTTGCAATCATGGTCGTGACATCGGCTTATGTGACAACCAAGACACGGGTTTGACATCCAGAGGCGGCCCCCGCGATGAATAGCAATTGCAGCGTTTAGGAGGCTGGGAGAAGAGGGGCTCCTCTCCCAAGCGATCAGGACTCCCATGACATGATCACGGGGGTCTGATTGTTGCCATGGTAATCTGAGTTAGTCATGCTGCCCTCCATGTCACCCAATTAAGGCAATCTCCTTCTATTCATGTAAAATTGACCGGTATATTCAGTTTCAATGCTGGTGCATTGCAATCAATTATACCAGTGATCAGAGTAATGAAAAGTTAATGTCTAGTGATGAGAAAGCATTAAAATGCTTGGTTGGTCAGTGGGGTGGTAGGCCATCTAGCAAATCGGACTGCTCAGGTGCTTGTATCAAGTAACGAGTATAGTAGAAGTAATTTTTTTTTTTTTTAAACATCTTTTATATTCAAATTTTTAAACAGAAAAAAAAAATTAAACCATCAATTCCATGGTCAAATAGTAAACATCAGCATACACGAGATTGATTTGTTCGTCAATGCAACTGTAACTGTAAACCTTGCATAGGAAGAAAAAATAAAAGGTAGTATCACAAAAGAATAAGAAGGTGAGTGTGAACCCTTCCACAATTACAGTTAGGTCCAGAAATATTTGGACAGTGACACAAGTTTTGTTATTTTAGCTGTTTACAAAAACATGTTCAGAAATACAATTATATATATATAATATGGGCTGAAAGTGCACACTCCCAGCTGCAATATGAGAGTTTTCACATCCAAATCGGAGAAAGGGTTTAGGAATCATAGCTCTGTAATGCATAGCCTCCTCTTTTTCAAGGGACCAAAAGTAATTGGACAAGGGACTCTAAGGGCTGCAATTAACTCTGAAGGTGTCTCTCTCGTTAACCTGTAATCAATGAAAGAGGGGAGCCAGCACGATCTGAAAATGGCATGCATCATACAAAAAGTGCAAATTCACAGATTTATTCCAACTGTACTGTAATATAAATGAGATTTTTAGCAAATAATTGATCAATTCTTTGAGCCACCCCTGCCAACGTCACGGCAAATCTCAATAGGGGGGTCCTACTCTATATTCTGTATTTCATGTGCCATGCGGCCTCCTAGATAAAGTTAAAAGCAGAACCATAATGGAGCACACATACCTGTAACCTGTATATATAACCGCTTCTATGTTGCAAAAAGAGGCAATTGTGGATAGAGGCCAGCCCAGGTCCCAGCATGTGGAGCAAGCTCTACACATACCAGGACTATATCAGAACTAACCCTCCTAGTGCCAGAGAGCAACCATTGATAAAGGCGGACCAGATCCAAGTATGGTGCTTAATTAGCAATGCCTGTGGAAAGGGTGAGGCAATTGAATGTGTACAGCTACCAACAGGAGGAATATATTGCAAACCAAGATCAGGCGTGCATAGCATGGTGGTGACCAGCCACCAGACATTTGTAGCATAACTACAACCAAATAGAGAGAGAGGGGAGCCAGCACGATCTGAAAATGCTGGTTCCCCTTTTTTTCTCTGTAATCAATGAAATAGTTAAAAGGTCTGGGGTTGATTACAGGTGTGTGGTTTTGCATTTGGAAGCTGTTGCTGTGACCAGACAACATGCGGTCTAAGGAACTCTCAATTGAGGTGAAGCAGAACATCCTGAGGCTGAAAAAAAAGAAAAAATCCATCAGAGAGATAGCAGACATGCTTGGAGTAGCAAAATCAACAGTCGGGTACATTCTGAGAAAAAAGGAGTTGACTGGTGAGCTTGGGAACTCAAAAAGGCCTGGGCGTCCACGGATGACAACAGTGGTGGATGATCGCCGCATACTTTCTTTGGTGAAGAAGAACCCATTCACAACATCAACTGAAGTCCAGAACACTCTCCGTGAAGTAGGTGTATCTGTCTCTAAGTCAACAGTAAAGAGAAGACTCCATGAAAGTAAATACAAAGGGTTCACATATAGATGCAAACCATTCATCAATTCCAAAAATAGACAGGCCAGAGTTAAATTTGCTGCAAAACACCTCATGAAGCCAGCTCAGTTCTGGAAAAGTATTCTATGGACAGATGAGACCAAGATCAACCTGTACCAGAATGATGGTAAGAAAAAAGTTTGGAGAAGAAAGGGAACGGCACATGATCCAAGGCACACCACATCCTCTGTAAAACATGGTGGAGGCAACGTGATGGCATGGGCATGCATGGCTTTCAATGGCACTGGGTCACTTGTGTTTATTGATGACATAACAGCAGACAAGAGTAGCCGGATGAATTCTGAAGTGTACCGGGATATACTTTCAGCCCAGATTCAGCCAAATGCCGCAAAGTTGATCGGACAGCGCTTCATAGTACAGATGGACAATGACCCCAAGCATACAGCCAAAGCTTCCCAGGAGTTCATGAGTGCAAAAAAGTGGAACATTCTGCAATGGCCAAGTCAATCACCAGATCTTAACCTAATTGAGCATGCATTTCACTTGCTCAAATCCAGACTTAAGACGGAAAGACCCACAAACAAGCAAGACCTGAAGGCTGCGGCTGTAAAGGCCTGGCAAAGCATTAAGAAGGAGGAAACCCAGCGTTTGGTGATGTCCATGGGTTCCAGACTTAAGGCAGTGATTGCCTCCAAAGGATTCGCAACAAAATATTGAAAATAAAAATATTTTTTTGGGTTTGGTTTATTTGTCCAATTACTTTTGACCTCCTAAAATGTGGAGTGTTTGTAAAGAAATGTGTACAATTCCTACAATTTCTATCAGATATTTTTGTTCAAACCTTCAAATTAAACGTTACAATCTGCACTTGAATTCTGTTGTAGAGGTTTCATTTCAAATCCAATGTGGTGGCATGCAGAGCCCAACTCGCGAAAATTGTGTCACTGTCCAAATATTTCTGGACCTAACTGTATGTTCTTGCTATGGTGTCGACTACCATCTCCATATGGTACATGCTAAGTGTCTAATGATGGTCCCAAAACCCCCAACGTCCCTCCCAGGTCTTCCAGACAATACCATTCTGTATGGTGGAAAGGGCTAATTATTTTCAGGATTTCCTGAGGACTATAATGAAAACCAATGATTTTTTTCCACAACGGAAAAACTTTTCCTGCTGACTTTTCTTTACTCCTTTTTGCTTCTATCAGTTCCAGTCCCAAGAGATGTTTCATTTGAGGTATTTTTGCTCCCATCGATGGAGTGTTTGGTTTAAGCCACTCACTAAACAAAGCCCGAAGAGCCACCACTAAAAATGTGTGGCTGTTTCTAGGAATCTTTACTTTGTCTACCATACTCTGATATTCAGATTCGGGGGGGGGGGGGGTGTAATTGGTGGAAGAGCAGAGCCTGTGGTGTTTGTGGAAGTTTCGTTCCCCAACATGCTTGAATCTGGTCCCTTACTCGCTTCCAATATGTTGTTACTTCTGTGCACTCCTACACCCCATGTCACAGATTCGTAAAGGGCACTCCACACTTAGGACACGCTGTAATCCGGCCAGGGCAGCTATGTGAAGGCGGGATGTTAAAGCCATACAGTGCTGTGTGCATGAGCTTGAAATAAGTCTCCCTCCATCTCTCACACAAGATGGATTTTCTCACCCGTTCCCACCCTTGTAATATTCTCTTCGCTATCTCCTCATCTCCTGTCCACCTCTCCCATGTTCTGAACATTTTGCTCTGTTTTAATTTAACAAATTTGTGTCTCATGGTGCTGTACAATGAGGTGATACTCGCCATTTGGGTGCGCGGGCCTATACTATCATCTAAGGCATGAGAGACAGATTCCCTCGCCAACTTTCTGAGTCTGAACTGACAAAAAGAATGAAGCTGCAGGACCTGTATGAAATGTTTCCCGTGTATCTTGAATTTGTCCCTAATTTCTTGTGGAGACATCCACTGTTTTTCTTCCCGGCACATAATGGACCGCGCTATTTGCAACTGATCACAGCTCTGATCAATGGCCCTCTTCATTTCAGCTCCCTGGGGGAACTCGGGGTGACCAAATATTGGCATATGTTTGGAAACCAGAAAGGGAAGCTGATAGGCCTTCCTCACTATCTTCCAACATACTTTGGTGTCCCTTAAGCTGGTGTCACACATAACGACAACGACGTCGCTGCAATGTCACCATATTCTGTGACGTAGCAGCGACCATAGATGATCGTTAGTAAGCTGTCAAACATGTTATATAAAGCAGCGACGGAGCAGCGATCATAGCGACGTCGACGGTCGTTGTGTGGTTTCAGACGTAGCGTAGCGTCGCTGCTGTGGTGTCAAACACAAGAATTATCAGCTTATCAGCATGGCGCAGCGGGATAGCAGCGATCAAAAAATGACCTGGAGCATTCAGGAGCGAGCAACGATTTCGCTCCAGGGGTCTGATCGTTGTTATGTGTCACACACAGCGACGTCGCTGTTGAGGTCGCTGCAACGTTACAGAATATGGTGACGTTGCAGCGACGTCGTTGTCGTTATGTGTGACACCAGCTTTAGTGAAAAGGAGGATCTCACTATCTGTGGCAGTTTAGCTTGTCTTGTGTGGTTAAGAGCGGTCAGATCCCAAGGGGCGGCTAACTGTTGTCCTAGATGGGTATTTGAGTAGCAACTATTGTCGTGTATCCAGTCCACTACATGTCTAAATAAAGAGGCGATATTATAAATCACGTATATTTGGAAAATTAACCCCGCCTTCACTTCTCAGTAGCATCAGTTTTTCTAGTGCAATTCTGGGTCTTTTACCTGTCCAAATAAAATGTGTAAAGGCCTTCTTCAGACTATTTAAGTCTAAATGTTTTAAAATCAAGGGCAGGGTTTGCAAGGGGTATAGGAGCCTGGCAAAGCTAACCATTTTAACCAGGTGACATCTATCCAAAAGAGATATTGGTAAGTGATGCCACCGTTGCAGTTCCCCCAATATTTTACCTATAAGGGGGTGTAGTTAAGTGAATAGAGTTGATCTGGTCTCCTCCTTATCTTTATCCCCAAATACGTTATGTATGACTTTGAGACACGTAGGTCCAGACCTAGCTTGACCCATTGCTCCTGAGGTATTTTGTCTCCTAATTCTAGAAGTTCACTTTTGTTGGTGTTAATCCTGTACCCCGAATATTCACTGAATTTCTGAATAGTCAAAGATCTTCCTCAGCTGCTCTAGTGGTCTTGACAAAAAAAATATGATGTCATCCGCAAATAGAGCAATCTTAACTTTTTCTTTGCCTACTCTGATTCCGTCAAATAGATCTGACTTCTCCATAAATCTAGCAAAGGGTTCCATGGCCAGGTTGAACAGCAATGGTGACATTGGACATCCCTGTCTGGTCCCCTTGTGCAAGTGAAAAGAATCAGAGAGGAATCCTGGTGTGTGTACTCTAGCTGTAGGGCTATTGTAGACCCCATCCAAAAATGTTCTAAATTTGCCTTTTAAATTGAACGAGTCCAACGTCGCCCCCAGCCACTCCCAGCTAACATTATCAAATGCTTTCTCTGCATCAAGAGTTAGGAGGGCTGGTCTGTCTCCTAAATGCTGCTGTCATCCTACCTCGTCCAGCACTGTCAAGACTTTTCTTATGTTTTTAACTGCAGCTCTTCCCTTAACAAATCCCACCTGAGCTGGCTTCACCAGTTGGGGAAGCACCATTACTAAGCGGTCGCCCATTATTTTGGATATAAGCTTTTGGTCTAAGTCAATAAGTGAAATAGGTCTATAGGAACCAGCCTCCAAGGGGTCTTTGCCATGCTTTGGAATTACTTTGATATACGTCTCCCTGGATCTACCTGGAATATCTCCTGTTGTCAAAATGTTGTTGTAGTAAGTAGTCAATACCGGGGAAACCTGTTCCTTGAGTGCTTTGTAAAATTCCCCACTATACCCATCAGGACCGGGTGCCTTTCCATTTTGAAGATAACTTATAGTTTGCTTCACCTCTTCTTCCGTTATGCCTGCATTAATTACATCCTGCTGCTCCTGCGTTAGTTTAGGGAGAGATCAGCTTTGGAGGAAGGCTCTACCCTCTGTCGTATTTGTGTGTGAGAGTTTGTATAGATCTTTATAAAAATTTTGTAGAGTGGAATTTATTTCTTTGTGATCAGATGTTACCTTTCCTTGTCCATCTTTTATTCTGACTATGGGTGATACTTGTAAACGTCCCTTTGCCAATTTCACCAGAAGCTTGCCCGCTTTGTTGCCGTATCTAAGTAATTCGACCTTTTGCCTAGATCTATACACCTGCTCCCGCCTGTCTATCCACGTCTCAAACTCTTGTTTGGTCAGTTTCCAATGTTCTCTGTTTTGAGGTGAGGGGTTCTGCAGGAACTCAGTATAGGCATGTCTGAGTTTTGCACTCGATTCAGAATACCCCTCCTTCATTTTTTTCTTAAGTGAAGAGACGTACATTAAAATTCTACCTCTCAGCACCGTCTTTGCCGTCTTCCAAAGCAGAGCAGTTTCATCTACGTGTTCTCTGTTGTCAGATACAAACTCATCCCACCAGCAGCGCAATTTGTCATTGAATCCCTCGTCCTTTGTCAGGAAGGCTGGAAACCTCCATATAAAGTCTGTTCCCCTGACCACCCTGTCCGTCAGTTCCATACTCACTGGGGCATGATCTGATATAACCAGATCAAAAATTTCGACCGACTTCAGTCTGTTTAATAGAGAGGGAGAATTATCCAGGACAATTTTTCTCTCTATCTTCAAAAAAGGATTTATTTGAACCGTTGGGGCCATAAATGTTATATATAGAATAGGTTTCTCCTCCATGGTCTATAGTGACCCGTACCCATCTCCCCTGGTCGTCACACTCCTGAGACAATAATTTAAAAATGAAGTTGCGGTGGAACAAAATCACTACCCCTGCATGTCTACCTTGTGCTGCCGATCCCACTACTGTCCCCACCCAGAATCTATTAAGCCTGAAAAAATCCTCTTCCCTTAAGTGAGTCTCCTGAAGTAGGACAATGTCTGGGGAGAATTGTTTAAGGTGCCTCAGTATCTTAGACCTTTTGTTCGGAGATCGTAGACCCTTTACATTCCAGGAAATAACAATCATAGGAGTCCCTGTTAGTTTTGGTTACTACCTGTTATCAGATACTTAATACTTGTGGAAGGGTTAAACAGCATGCAGAGTATATCTGTGACTCCTGAAAGAAGAAAGGTGTTAAAAAAAAGAAGAAATACACAACAAGGAAAAATATCCTAGGGCAACGATAACTCTAAATTCGAAATGCACTGTGGTGTGTTCCGAACTGCGCACACCACCAGAAGTGCTATGGACTTCACTTTTTTCTGAGATTGGGAAAGTGGTTGATTACACAAGCATATTAGAGAAACTCAACCTGCACCACATGAAATGTAGGGAATATCAATCAGGACGACATCCGTATCCCCCAACTATCCCCTCACAATTTGTCTAAACAGACCACTCCACCTCCTATACCACCAAACCACAGGACACATCCCCAGATGGGGATAGAGATGATGTGAACAAGCGTCCTCTGGCATGGCAGGCCCCACATGACATGACATAACCCAGTCCTGTTCTCTCCCCCACCAACCCCCACTTCCTCTCCTCCCAAAAAAAGTTAATTCATTCATTATCTTGGTATCATCTCACAAACAGCTCAGATAAGAGTCCAGACCGTTTTAAGGGAAAGCGGGTAAGGGTATATACTACATCACCATTCACAAGTTATCACTGGGTTGCTTCACCTATTACGACCTGTTGACCTCTGGGATTTCGGTGACATTGTTCGGTTGTCCCCCTCTCGGTCTCCTCTTCTCTCTACAGTTTTTGCCATTTGCAATATTTTTTTCAATGTTTCTTTCGGCGTCCCTTGCCGAGTTGTAGACAATGTTGACACCATCTTTTTGGAAAATCCTCAGTAATGCTGGGTACTGAAGTGTGAAGCTCTTCCTAGCTTGATGCAGAGACACACATATTTTGCTGAAAGCTCTTCTTTGCTTGGCCACATCTGCAGAATAATCCTCGAACAGAAGAAGTTTCATTCCTCTTATGATCAATGGTTGGGTTCTCTTTCTGTAGGCCCTTATTATGTCAAACTTGTCATTGTAGTCCAAACATTTCATGATCACTTGGCGTAGTCTTGTCTGATCACCAGATTTTTGGGCATGGGAGCGCAGATCTGGGCCCATCCTGTGAGCCCTTTCGACTCTACAGTCCTTATTAATTCCGAGAGCCACCGGGAGATCTTTCACATAAGCGTTGAAGTTTAGCTACGGGAACCGCTTCAGATAGCCCCACCATTCTCAGGTTGCTCCGCTTGGACCTATTTTCGAGATCTTCAACCTTGTCCGCGAGGCGTTTCGTTTCTGGGACCGTTTCCTCTAACTGTGAGGACAGTTGCTTGTTATCTTCTCTCAGGGATGACACTCTCTGTTCCAACTCCTCTGTCCTTTATGTTTGTTTAATTGCCCCTGAAAGTTGTGGAGGGCATTCTGGATAGCTTTCTCTATGGTTTTCTGGATCTCTGGCATGATATTTGCTGTAACCTCTGTTGCCATTGTTTTAAAGTCTACCGTTTGCATGTGCGTGTCAACTTCTTTGTTGCTGTCATTAGAGTGTTCGGCAGATTCACTCATAAAGGCATTGTGAAGCGGTTGAGATATATCAACAGAGACTTGTTCTTCCAGGGGGCTCAGTGCCATTTCTTTCTCCCCTTCACGCTGGCCCTGTCTCTTACGCGAGAGGAGTCCATTTTTTGTGCACTACGTAGGAGGTACCGCTCCATAAATCACAGGTCTGTAAGTTGCAAAAGCACCGTCCCTTTACCGAGGGGAGACAATAGATTGTAGTGTGAGGGTCTTAGTATATGAGTGGCTTACTGTCAGCTCCTTCAGAAGCCAGCAATCAATTTACAAGATGCAGTTCTGTATGATGGCCACTAGAGGGAGGCAGTATCCTGCAGATGGTTCTGTGTGAGATGCACTATATTGTTTCACCCACTAGATGTCTCACTTCCTGCTTCCTGGGGATCCAGCAGTCGGGCAGTTTTTAAAGAGAGAACAAAAAAATGGAGTTTTCCCGCCCAGAAATCTCTCTCCGGCCTGTGTTAGTGCTCAGCATGCAGCTTTCTCTGCCCTCCCGACCTCCAGCACAGGACTCTCTCTTCAGCACAGGTGAGTGCACTACTGAGCACAGTTTAGGGACACCAGTGGGGACCTCAACCAGCAGTTCGGTGATCTGTGCTACCCAAGGGGGGGGGGGAAACGGGGGTCACCCCGACCTACCCCTGGTCCAGTCTCTGTCTCTGGCCTCAGCTCTTATTGGCAGGCTCCAGCCCAGCACTGCTGTGTTCTGTCTTCCTCACGGTAATCTGGCCAGAGTGAGGGATATCAGTGCAGTCTCCACAGCAGGAGTCCTGGGTCAGGGGATCCTCCGGTCTCTACCCCCAGTGCGTCTGCCAGACCCTCAATCTGTCTCTCACCCAGCTTTTTCTCAGGGAGTCTCTTGCAAAGGAAGCTATCCCCCAGCAGCTGTGTATTTGGGGTGTTGGATGGGCACAGATCCATCTCTGATTCTTAGTATGATCTCTTGCAGGTGCAGGAGCTTCTCACCACACGTTCTACATCCTCAGCGCCGGAACAAGAAGTCCTGTAGAAGTAATTTTAAGCTTGGGCATTTTTTCAGCAGACCCTCCCATGACATCTGGGGGAGCATAAAAATAAAATAGATAGAAACAACTCTCAAATAGAATGGAAACAGCATGGGGAAGATGCCTGGTTGCATGTTTGATTCCAAGGTGCTTGTATAAATTGGTAACGGCACACCGGGATAAATAATGGTGGCTGGGGATTCAGTACTGAAGGACGGCCGCTGCCAAGGCCAGACTGGGACTAAAATTAAGCCTTGGCATTTGGGGGTACACAGGCCCACTTTTCGCGTGGTGAATGTGTAATATCTTTGTGCACTTGTAGATTGTGTTTTTTACATGTTATATGGTCGTGTTACACAAAGAAAATAGATGTTTTTCAGCTCACCAGTCTGTAGATCTAGACGTCCATTCGGGCCAGTCCACGGTATCTGTGGTTGGCTTCCACAGGTGTAGCAATCATTGAAGGGAGGAGGGGATGGAAAACAAACCAGCACTGATGTCTGTAAAATTCTTCTTTATTTGTTACAAAATCATCTTAAAATCGAGATGGAACAATCCTTCCAGAAGCCCCAATTCCGCCTTACGCGTTTCAGAGAAAAAACTCCTTAATCATAAGCAAATGTAAGGAGAATAAAATATGCAGTGGCTTAAATAGATCCCATGATCAGCCGGAACTACATAAAAAAGTACCATGGATCACATATTCATGCCTCAGTGAGCCGGTTTAACAAAACAAAAAAAAAAAAAAAGGAAAAAAGAAGATTTAAAAGAAAAACATATACATTTCATGTGGACACTCAATCATGTGAGAAATTTCACATCTGGATATATCTCGTTAAGCTAATAACAAACAAATCAGATTCAAAGTACGAATAGTGCACCCAATGTAATGTAACACAAATACAATGCACCCCCCATTACCCCCTCCCCACACACAAAACAATGTACCACCCATCAACCCCTCCCCACACACAATACAATGCATCACCCATCACCCCCTCCCATACACACACAATACAATGCACCCCCATTACCCCTCCCCCCACACACTCAATGCACCCCCATCACCCCCCCCCCCACACACACACACAATACAATGCACTACCCATCACCCCCTCCCCCCACACAATACAATGCATCACCCCCTCTCATACACACATAATACAATGCACCCCCCATCACCCCCTACACACACAAATACAATGCACCCCCCATTAGCCCCTCCCCACACAAAATACAATGCACACCCCCTACACACACACACACAATAAAATGCCCCCCACCACCCTCTACAGACACACTGTGTGGCGCCCGCAGCACTCTGATGATGTCAGCAAGATGCTGATCTCATCACGTTGCTCCACGTTGGGGGCGAGGGCCCAGTCCCAGCGCACTGTTCAAATGTATTTACGCCTGAAAGACGCAAATACAATTGAATAGGAAGGAGGAAGCTGCGGTCACCGCCACCGCCGTGCTCCTCTGCAGTGTGTGCATGCCAGGCACACTATCACACAGCAGTGCCGGCACAGCACAGCGCGCTGCATTCTGGTCCTGCTGCAGCTAGTGTATACACAGCAGATAATGCAGCCCAGCCTGCACACTGCTGAGCAGAGCGGCAGTGACTGCACATAGAGCGGCCACTACAGGTACCGGCCGACTACAGGGACCGGCCCATCTGGCATTTGCCAGAATTGCCCTATTTTCAGTCCAAGCCTGGCCACCGCTATCAGGTTGTGGAAAACCTCAGTGTTCACAAGCCTAAATGGAAACATTTCCAGGGTAAGCAGTAAAATGTGGATGTTTAGTATTTTGGCCTGTGGGTGGATGGCTGGGTGTTTCTGCTTGTTTTCCAAGGCCTGATTTAGAGACAGCTGAATGCTGCACTGGAACAAGGAAGTGAACATGGTTGCTGAATGTGCTTGCGAATGTGCAATGGCAGGTGCAGATCAGGAGACATCCACATCTGCGTTCTGAACAGGAGATTGCTCAGTACGTAGCAGAGGGGAATAGGTAATGGTGTTAACCACAGACGTTGATTGTGGACTCAGGGTTTTGGCCAATGTAGTCAGGTATTTGAATGACGTGCCTGATCATGCTAGTGGTGGTCTGGTGCCTGTGGACCTTTGCATGACACAGGTTGCAAACCACTGTTTTCTTCTGCACTTTCCATAAAAAAAGATCCAGACTGGGGAACACCTAACCCTTGGCCTGAGATCTGGCTGCGTGTGGGTGCTCTGGGGAACAGTTGCCCACCTTTTCCCTCTGGCCACTCCACTGCCTCTTGTTGAGAGCAAGGAGAATCAGGGTGAGGATTATGTCATCCAGACTTTTGGCTAGTGAGACTGAATCGTGTGAAAGACATGGTGGTGATGGGAAACAGACTGGAAGCTTTTTCTGTCATTCAACCCACCATTCTCACACTGTTCTGGCTTCATCAGTGTTGTACTGTCCTCCCACTGCAAAGTAGGTCAGAAAACTTTGTGTAGATGATGCATGTGTTTATTGTACTCCTGCAGCAGGTCTAGTTTTCTGTCCCATTGCCACAGCCTCTGCGTGTACCACTATCAGCAGGACATCCACTTCCCCATTCCTTACCGCACAACTTGCGCATTTTAAATTATGAATGCAGCTAAGAGCCAGTTTTATTAGACAATAGAATCTATTTCAATTAGCTCTAAAAAGGACAGTTGGTTGTACGTGGCAGCGCCAAGGCCTGTAATGCAATGATCCAATGCCTAAATGCCTCTAATGCACTATCCATACTCTAGAAATTAACCCTACACTACTTGCAGACTAAAAGCGGTATTATTTTCAAATAGAAGGTATTAGAATTGTGCCTGAAAAGGACTGTTGGTTGTACATGGCAGCACCAAGAATGTTAATGCAATGAACCCTGCCTAAATGCCTCTAATACACTATCCCTACTCCAGAAGCTAACCCCACAGTAATTGCAGACTAAGAATGGTAATATTAGAGAATAAAATCTATTTGAATTACCTCTGAAAACAACTGTTGGTTGAACATGGCAGCATCAAGGACTGTGCAATAAACCCTGCTGAAATACCTCTAATATACCATCCCTACTCCAGAAGCTAAATTTTCTCTAATTGCAGACCAAGAGGCTTAATAGAGAAACAAATCTTTTTAAATTAACCCTGAAAAGGACTGTTGGTTGTACATGGCAGCACCAAGTACTGTAACTAAATGAACTCTACCTAAATGTCTCTAATACAATATCCCTACTCTGTAAGCTAACCCTTAACTTATTTCAGACTACTAGTGGTATTAGAAAATTGAATCTTTTTCAATTAGCACTCAAAATGAATGTTGGTTTATTGTTGCACCAGCAGGTACCGTAACACAATGAGCCTAAATATCTCTAATACACTATCCCTATTCTAGCCGTTAACCCTAAACTAATTGCAGCTAAGAGCGGTATTATTATGGAATGGAATTTATTTAAATTAGCCCGGAAAAGGAATGTTTGTTATATGTGGCATAAGTGAAAAAGTAAAAGAAAAGAAAATATATTTTTTTAAATTTCAGAATAAAGATAAAAAAAAAATAACAATAAATTTGTAAATTTATGCAAGGAGATGATTAAAGAAAAAAATACACATATTTAGTATCTTTTCATCCAGAATGACCTGATCTATAAAACTGTCACACTATTTAACCCCTTTAGTGAACACCAGAAAAAAAATGCAAAAAAACCTGATGCTTTTTCATCATACCATGAAAAAAGTGCAATAAAATGCATTAAAAAATGTGCATGTACATACAAATTTTATTGCTAAAAACGTCATTTTGTCCAGCAAAAAACAAGCCAAAGCCACCATACAGCTCTTTCATCAGAGAAATACAAAAGCTATAGCTCTCAGTAATGCAAAAACTATTTTTTTCTATTACCTGTTTTTATAGTGTAAAAGTAGCAAAATGTAAAAAAAACCAATATAAATGTGGTAACTGTACTCACCTGAAGAATAAAGCTGTCATCACTTTTACGACACAGTGAACACCCAAAAAAATTTAAAATAATAATTCCTGAATTGCGGTTTTTTCTTGATTCTGCCTCACAAAAACAGAAAAGAAAGCAATCAAAAAATGTTGTGGCCCAAAGTGGTACTATTAAAAACTCCACCTCATCCTGAAAAAACAAGTCCTCACATGTCTCTATCAGCAGAAAAATAAAAAAAAATAATAGTCCTCAAAATTCGGTGATGCAAAAAAGTTTTTTTTTTTTTAGTGTGACAGTAGTTATATCTAAGAGAAAGATATAAATCTGGAATAGTTATAATTGTACTGACATGAGAAATAAAGCCGACGGTGTAAAAATAGTAATAAAGCCAATTCTTCAATTGCTTTTGATTTGTTGATTCTGCCTTACAAAGATGGCAGTAACACTCGGCTCACATTTATCCTGCGCTCCACACTGAGCACTTACATTGGGGATTATGTATCAGTCTCTGAAAAAAGTGATTCAGACAAAATTTATAACAAAAAATTAACTGTAATGAGGTAGAGGGAGGCACTTTGATCTCCTGTCTGGCCTGTGGTCTGGCGGTGTCCATCTTTTTACATTTCTTTTTAGGCGTGCACAAAGGTGCGGTCAACAACAGTTTTGTGTACCTTTGAAAAGAAGTACACCTCTACACAAAGGCCAAATGGACTCCAGAGTTATTCTGCTAGTTCATTATAGTGAATGGCTCTTTGTAGGTTTCTTCTGAATTACATACAGTGGAACCTTGGATTGCGAGTATAATTGGTTCCGGGAGTGTGCTCTTAAACCAAGTTACTTTTATATCAAAGCGAATTTTCCCATAGGAAATAATTGAAACACAGACAATTTGTTCCACAACCCAAAAATATTTACTATATTTATACAAACTTAATACAGTAATAAAAGTAAAAAAAATTAATCATATAAAATTATTACAGTACACTAATACAAAATACTGTACAGTACAATAAAAAAACATATAAAGCAAATTAAACTGCATTTTAGCTTACAATAAAATTGTTGGTGTGCGAGAGGTACAGTATAAGCAATGTGCTGTACAGGTTAGCAGAAAGAAAGTACAATATTGTATCCACAAATGCAAATTGATAGACATGCTATATAGTGTATACTGTATTGTACAATGATACTGTGTATACAGTAGTATACAGTACATATGTACAGAAAGTTACCTCCAGAGCGGGTCAGAGCGTGGTGAAAGGACAGAACCAGACGTGTGCACGGTGAATATTTGCTCTTTTTGCAAAGCATTGCTCTTAAACCAAGTTACAAATTTGTAAAAAGCTTTGCTTGTCTTACAGAAGGCTCTCAAACCAAGGTTACTCTTAAACCAAGGTTCCACTGTATTTTGGAAAAATTTAGATGGAATTCCTGATGTAAGTGCTCAGCATATAACACAGGATAAATGTGAACTGATGCAAAATGTTCTGTATACCAAATTTCCACTAACAGTTGTGGGGGATGTCTGCTGGTCTGGCACCTCATTGGCTCTGGCAATGTGACATGGTACCCAAAACCATTCCAGCAAAATCTAAAGTCCAATATGGCAATCCTTTCCTTCTCAGCTTGGCACAGTACCTCAAAAGTAGTTCCCAATTACATGCAGGGTACTGGCGCACTCAGGAACAATGACAACAATCTCTATGGTCCATATTTTTCCTTATCAACCCTTATAAAAATTAAAAACTTGGGTCTAAACAACAATTTAGTGAAAAAAAATGTAATTGTTGTTTCTTCACTGCCCAATGGTATAAAATTCAGTGACATACCTGTGATTTTAATATCTTCACTGCACCCCAAGATAAGTTTGTAAAACGGAGTCACTTTTCTTGCATGTCAGTGACTCTGCCAATGTGACCTGACACCTTCAAACCATTTCAACTAAATTGTGTGACCAAAGTGTAATTTTCACCACATATGGGGTATTAGCGTATTCAGGAGAAATTACACACACACACATCAAATTGTAGGGTGCAATTTCACCTGTTACCCATGTGAAAATTTAAAATTTTGGACAAAAGCAAAATGTTTGTGTGAAAAATATGATATTTCATTTTTATACTCAACTTTGTAAAATTCTTTGAAACACCTGGATTTACCATGGTGGGCAGCACTCATATGTCTATTTTGAAAAGACAACCTCTGGATATGCTGAGCATGTACATTCAACTCCCTTGGTCAACCATGGCCTCGTTCTGAGTGGAAGCTGTTTTCTTAAACAGCTGTATGTTCGTGGCCTCCGTGCTGTAGCTCAAGTTCACAGTGTTCGCAATCTTCTTATAGCCTAGGCCATCTTTATGTAGAGCAACTATTTTTTTTTCAGATCCTCAGAGAATTCTTTGCCATGAGGCGCCATGTTGAACTTCCAGTGACCAGTATGAGAGAGTGTGTGAAATAATTTGAAAACTAACACACCTGCACCCCATTCACACTTGAGACCTTGTAACACTAATGAGTCATGACACCAAAGGGGGAAAATGGCTAATTGGGCTCATTTTGTCCATTTTCACCTAGGGGTGTACTCACTTTTTTGCCAGTGGTTTAGACATTAATAGCTGTGTCTTGACTTAAATACAGTACAGACCAAAAGTTTGGACACGCCATCTCATTCAAAGAGTTTTCTTTATTTTCATGACTCTGAAAACTGTAGATTCACATTGAAGGCATCAAAACCATGAATTAACAGATGTGGAATTAAATAGTTATTAAAAAACTGTGAAACACTTGAAAATATGTCTTATATTCTAGGTTCTTCAAAGTAGCCACCTTTTGCTTTGATTACTGCTTTGCACACTCTTGGCATTCTCTTGATGAGCTTCAAAAGCTAGTCACCGGAAATGGTCTTCCAACAGTCTTCAAAGAGTTCTTAGAGAAGCTTAGCACTTGTTCGTCCTTTTGCCTTCACTCTGTGGTCCAGCTCACCCGAAATCATCTCGATTGGGTTCAGGTCTGGTGACTGTGGAGGCCAGGTTATCTGGCATAGCACCCCATCACGCTCTTTCTTAGGGGTACTTTGCACACTACGACATTGTAGGTGCGATGTCGGTGGGGTCAAATTGAAAGTGACGCACATCCGGCGTCGCTGTCAATATCGTAGTGTGCAAATCCTATTACATACGATTAACGAGCGCAAAAGTGTCATTATCGTATGATCGGTGTAGCGTCCGACATTTTCATAATTTTGCAGCCGAGACGGTATGATGTTGTTCCTCGTTCCAGCAGGCAGCACACATCGCTGTGTGTGAAGGCGTAGGAGCGAGGAACATCACCTTACCTGCGTCCCGGCTGCAATGCGGAAGGACGGAGGTGGGTGGGATGTTTACGTCCCGCTCATCTCCGCCCCTCCGCTTCTCTTGGCCGCCTGCCATGTGACGTCGCTGTGATGCCGCACGACCCGCCCTCTTAGGAAGGAGGCAGGTCGCCGGCCAGAGCGACGTCGCAGGGCAGGTGAGTGCATGTGAATCTGCCGTAGTGATAATATTAGCTACGGCAGCAATCACAAGATATTGCACCTGCGACAGGGCGGGGACTATCGCTGCAGCGTCGTTAACACATTGTTACCAATGTCGCAGCGGGCAAAGTACCCCTTAGTCAAATAGCCCTTACACAGCCTGGAGGTGTGTTTGGGGTCATTGTCCTGTTGAAAAATATATGATGGTCCAACTAAACGCAACCCGGATGGAATAGCATGCTGCTGAAAGATGCTGTGGTAGCCATGCTGGTTCAGTATGGCTTCAATTTTGAATAAATCCCCAACAGTGTCACCAGCAAAGCACTGCCATACCATCACACCTCCTCCTCCATGCTTCATGGTGGGAACCAGGCATGTAGAGTCCATCCATTCACCTTTTCTACGTCACACAAAGACACGGTGGTTTGATCCAAAGATCTCAAATTTGGACTCATCAGACCAAAGCACCGATTTCCACTGTTCTAATGTCCATTCCTTGTGTTCTTTAGCCCAAACAAGTCTCTTCTTCTTGTTGCCTGTCCTTAGCAGTGGTTTCCTAGCAGCTATTTTACCATGAAGGCCTGCTGCACAAAGTCTCCTCTTAACAGTTGTTCTAGAGATGTGTCTGCTGCTAGAACTCTGTGTGACATTGACCTGGTCTCTAATCTGAGCTGCTGTTAACCTGCGATTTCTGAGGCTTGTGACTCGGGTAAATTTATCCACCACAGCAGAGGTGACTTTTGGTCTTCCTTTCCTGGGGCGGACCTCATGTGAGCCAGTTTCTTTGTAGCGTTTGTTTTTGCCACTGCACTTAGGGACACTTTCAAAGGTTTCCCAATTTTTCGCACTGACTGACCTTCTATTCTTAAAGTAATGATGGCCACTCGTATTTCTTTACTTAGAATTTGTATTATGGCAAGAAATAAGCAGCTAACAGTCTATTAAGTAGGACTATCAGCTGTGTATCCACCAGACTTCTGCACAACACAACTGATTGTCCCAACCCCATTTATAAGGCAAGAAATCCCACTTATTAAACCTGACAGGGCACACCTGTGAATTGAAAACCATTTCCGGTGACTACCTCTTGAAGCTCATCAAGAGAATGAATTTTTTTTAAATTACGCTAAAATCCAAAACCCAGTGTATCAAAAATTTAGAAAAAGAGAAAGGGAGGAGGGTAAAAGTTCTCACCCTAAAATGCACCTCCCTCCTGTCCACTACCTACCGCGGAGGTCGGCACCCTAAATCTGATACGAATGTGGCGCCCCCACTCAACGGTGTTTGTCCCTGTGGAAGCCCTAATAGGCCCTTGCACCAGACATGAAAATCAAGGACAGATAGGCAGGATATGCTTTGTATATATAGTGGACAGGCTAGACAGAAACACACATATATCCCTCCAATAATACAGATATCGAATGAAGGATAAAAGGTATATATAGAGGGGTCCTCAACTGTACATAGTCAGACAGGACCTCATCCTTTCTTTCAATCCGGTGAGGGGTCAGATCTTATGGTTAAAGGTTCTGATACCCCAAGTGTGAACTAACCTCTGGTTGCAACCCTCTATCCTCTAGATCAAGAGGTCTGGAGAAAAAAAAAAAAAAAAACTATCACAGTGGTAAGCAAATGATTGCACCTATAAGATATAGTGCCAAGTGCATGATGCAAAAATGCTACTGTAATATAATGTAGAAGAATCCCAATTCGCATCTCATGCACAAAAAGTGCAATTGTGTACTAAAGTGCAAATGCTAACATATAAAGTGTTGATACATATCGTGCAATGAGACTCTGAGCAACCATTTGGTAGAAATTGAGGTAGTCATAAAACACTTATCTTATGGAGGTAACATGCGTGTTTCAGCGATGCCTCTATAGTGCCTCGACGCATTTCCCCATCAGTGGATCATCAGGAGGCTTGATAGGTGATGTGTCAGGCGTCAGCAGGATAGCATGATATTGAGGCACTATAGACTTTTGGTCTGTACTGTGTGTGTGTGTGTGTGTGTGTGTGTGTGTGTGTGTGTGTGTGTATGTATGTATGTATGTATGTATGTATGTATGTATATATATATAAGATCCACAAGGTAGAGATGAACAGGTCGCACTCCAATGGTCAAATAAAGAATTTCTTTTATTCCACGATCACATCAGGGTACAGGTAGTGAGGGAGGATGAGGGTGTGCCACGTCGGACGACGGCAGCCGTTTCGCAAGTAACCTTGCTTCTACGGGTCCAGTGCATGCAAAGGTGCTGCATCTGCCCTTAAATAACAGGTGAAACAGATGCAGCGTCCTTGCGTGAGTGTAGTGCCAATTAAAAACATATACCAGCTGTACAAACATCAGATTCACATAGAAACTTATTATATATCAATTCCAGAATGGATTATAAAGTTTCATTATGTACATGGGTAAGGTTAGAGTAAAGAATTGATTTAAATACAATGCTCATTATAGTCTATCAAAAGACATCGCAAAATACAATATGCAAAGCAGGCTTAAGGAAGAAAAAAAAAAAAAAAACCAGCATTATAAGAACACTGACAAGTCATTTTTATCATTAAGGCCAAGGGGACCGAGAGCATTTAAGTCTATAATCAGTCTTGATTCTTTTCTAAGTAAAGAACGATGCATATCACCACCTGTGGGACAGGGATTAATTTTTATTATGCCTGCAAATTTTAAAAGGCGTGGATTACCACTATGATATTCCTGCATATGGGCAATTAAACGTGGAGAACCTATCCCAGAGGTTATAGACTTAAAATGCTCCCGAAAACGAACATATAAAGGCCGAATTGTTTTACCTATATAGTATCTTTGGCAAGGACAAAAAATAACATATACCAAGTAGTTAGATTTACAAGTAATCAGATCTTTTATTTTAAATAGCTCTGTACCAATTTTTAAAGTGTCTCCTATACAGTGATATTCACAAAAGGGGCAGCCACCGCACCTATAGTTTCCCTTGATTTTATTTCGATCCAACCACGTACCTAGTTTAGGGGTAGTAATACGATTATTAACAAGGATATCTCCTATGTTTTTACACCTCCTATATGAAATCAAAGGTCCCTCATTTGCCATTTCACAAAGATCCTTATCTTTATTAATTAAATACCAGTGTTTTTTGATGCTTGATTTTATTGCATCATACATAGAATTAAATTTAAAATTAAAAACGCATCTATTTATACTTTCAGTTTTCGTTTCTTTCAAGATGGTATCTATGTTTTTGTTTTTATTCTCACTTTTATTGTTAGGTTCTTTATTTTTATTCTTATTTTTATTCTTGGGATCATGATTCAAAGATTTGTCAAGGGCAGAATTGATGACTGATATCGGATATCCTCGTTCTAATAGACGTTTTTTTAGATCTAACGCTTGATGCAGAAAGGTCTCAGGATTATTGTGCACTCTTTTTAGGCGCAAAAATTGTCCATATGGAAGGGCTTTCTTCGTATGGGAGGGATGCGCACTATTAAAATGAAGCAGATTGTTCACTGCAGTAGGTTTTCTATATACCTGTCTGTCAATAATGCCATCAGATATATTGAGTGTAACATCCAAAAAATCTAGTTTTTGATTACCAAAAATATGCGTGAAATACATGTTATAGGAATTGTTATTATTTAGATATAACACAAAATTATCAAAATCTTGTGCAGAGCCATCCCATACGAAGAAGCCATCGTCCATATATCTGGCATATTTTTTAATATGTTTCAGATATGGATTTTTAGAACTATAAATAAAATCTTCTTCAAATGCTGCCAGATAAAGATTTGCAAAAGTACATGCTGCGGGAAGATCTCATGGCAGTGGGGACATTGGTTTCAGTCAATACCATAAGTAACGTACTCCACCGCAATGGTCTCCGTTCCAGACGAGCCCGTAAGGTACCTTTACTTTCAAAGCGTCATGTCAAGGTTCGTCTACAGTTTGCTCATGATCACTTGGAGGACTCTGAGACAGACTGGTTCAAGGTTCTCTGGTCTGATGAGACCAAGATCGAGATCTTTGGTGCCAACCACACACGTGACGTTTGGAGACTGGATGGCACTGCATACGACCCCAAGAATACCATCCCTACAGTCAAGCATGGTGGTGGCAGCATCATGCTGTGGGGCTGTTTCTCAGCCAAGGGGCCTGGCCATCTGGTCCGCATCCATGGGAAGATGGATAGCACGGCCTACCTGGAGATTTTGGCCAAGAACCCCCGCTCCTCCATCAAGGATCTTAAGATGGGTCGTCATTTCATCTTCCAACAAGACAACGACCCAAAGCACACAGCCAAGAAAACCAAGGCCTGGTTCAAGAGGGAAAAAAATCAAGGTGTTGCAGTGGCCTAGTCAGTCTCCTGACCTTAACCCAATTGAAAACTTGTGGAAGGAGCTCAAGATTAAAGTCCACATGAGACACCCAAAGAACCTAGATAACTTGGAGAAGATCTGCATGGAGGAGTGGGGCAAGATAACTCCAGAGACCTGTGCCGGCCTGATCAGGTCTTATAAAAAACGATTATTAGCTGTAATTGCAAACAAGGATTATTCCCCAAAATATTAAACCTAGGGGTTGAATAATAATTGACCCACACTTTTATGTTGAAAATTTATTAAAATTTAACTGAGCAACATAACGTGTTGGTTTGTAAGATTTATGCATCTGTTAATAAATCCTGCTCTTGTTTGAAGTTTGCAGGCTCTAACTTATTTGCATCTTATCAAACCTGCTAAATCTGCAGGGGGTTGAATACTACTTGTAGGCACTGTGTATATATATATATATATATATATATATATATATATATATATATATATATATATATATATATATATATATATATATATATATATATATATATATATATATATAATATATGCGGTGTATATATATTTATTGAGGATATATAGTGCTAGTTATAAATGAGTAGACCCCTATTGAACAATAAGATTGTAATCAATAACTGACTAGAACAAAACTGTCTAGAACAGTTACTAAATTTTTGAAAATAAGAGAACTGTGGAAGAAAAGCGCAAAATAGGGTCTTACCCCAAAATATAGGGTTAAATGCGAGCGGAACTACTCACCAAATGGAATTGTGAAAGTCACAACTCCTATAAGTGCATGGAATCCAGGTCAACGGCAGCAGCACCCCACAGGCAGATAACAGAGAAAAATAGAGACAGGCTTTTCATACCGCGCCAATGACCACTGATGAAAGTTGTAAGATTAATGTCACTTTATTCCAGGTCTACGTGTTTCAGGAGTCTCTGCTCCCTTCCTTAGGACAAAACAGGCACAAGGAACATCAACTCTCACTGTTTCATCAGTGGTCATTGACGCGGTATGAAAAGCCCGTCTCTATTTCTCTCTGTTAAATTTTTGAAAAGGCTTACATTTATAGAGCATTTTCTAACCCATAACATGAAAATAAAGGTTAATAATATCACTTTAATTTCCAAATCTTTAGTTTAACTCAATTTCATTGATGCAAAAATGAATATACCCCACATCAAAAATTATTTCATCTAACGTTTTGTATGACCTCCATGATTTTTAACCCCTTTATGGCCTAGGACATACTTCTATAGTATGTCCTAGGTTGTCTGCCTTCCATTTATGCGGACTCGCTCGGCAAGCCCGCATTATTCCCCGCACATGTCTCCTGACCTGATCAGCAGACATGTGAGGCTAACAGGTGCGGGAGATCCACCTGTGCCTATTAATCCATTAGATCACGCTGTCAAACTCTGACAGTGCAATCTAACGCAGTCCGCCATGGATCTCGCTGTTCCCTACTGCCATCGGCAGCCCCATGACTCGATCATGGGTGCCAATGGGTTGTCATGACAACACAGGGTCAGCTGCTTGGACCCCTGTCTCTGTCATGACTCACTTCTTGTGAATGCGGGCAGAGCGCCACACAGGGGAACAGCATTTCTGTTGTTGCATCGCTCTGAACAGCAGAAGTGATCAGATACTAAAGGCATAAAATCCATAAAAAGGAGACTAGTAGAATCAATAAAAAATGTAAAAAATATGAAAAAAAATCTAAAAGTTCAAATCACTCCCCTTTAGCCCTGTAGAAAACAAAACAATAAAATAAATACACATATTTGGTATCACCGCTTTCAGAAATGCCCAATTTATCAAAATATAAAATCAATGAATATGATCGGTAAAGGGTGTAGCAAGTAAAAATCAAAATGCCAGAATTACGTTTTTTTGCTTGCCACAATTTTGCATTAAAATGAAATAACAGGCGGTCAAAACATCGTATCTACCCAAAAATGGTAGAATTAAAAATGTCAGCTCAAGACACAAAAATAGGCCGTCACTCAGCCCCAGATCGCAAGAAATGATAACACTACAGGTTTTGGAAAATTGTAACAAAAGCGCAATTCTTTTTTCATATTGCCAGGCCAGTTTTACCATATAGTCAACATGATCAATAAAAAAATAAAAATAATTGTGCAGTTGTACTTATTTTTGCAATTTCACCACACTCTGAATTTTTGTTCTATTTTCCAGCACAATGTGGGGCAGAATGAAGTTTATACACCATATTCCTGCACCAAATCTGCATCTCCTGGCAAAAAATTGCATCAAAACACATTATGGTTTAGTTGCGATTTTTTGCCAAGAGATGCAGATTTGGTGCAGGAATATGGTGTATAAATTTCAACACCAAATCTACATTTCTTGGCAAAAACAAAGCGGGTTTTTTTTCCCAGGAGGTGCAGATCTGTGAGCTTAGTGACCTCACCTAAGGTGAGGTAATTGAGTTTAATGAGGTCCTTTAAGGTCATTATGCGTGCAATCAAAGGTGGAGTACTGTGTCAACCTCCAGCTATGACAGTCTCTGCCTGAAGCCCACAGCGTGTGGACATGTTCTGTGCCCGCACGCTGTGACTTCAGTTTGTTTGGATTTTTTTGGTAGTTGTGTTTATTTCTTTTCACTTACAGATTAGTAATGGAGAGATCTCATATCCACCTCCCATTACTAATCTAGGGCTTATTGGCAGCTGTGAGCTGTCGTTAACCCCATATTACCCCTAGTACCATCGCGTTAGGGCAATTGCCCTAAGAGTTGGGTAAGGTTCCAGGATTGTTGCATCTAATGGATGTGACAATTCTGGGTGGCTGCAGGCTACTATTTTTAGACTGTTGGGGCCCAATAACAATGGGCCTCCCCAGCCTGAGAATTCCAGCCTCCAGCTGTTGACTAACATAGCTGGGTATCAAAATAGGGTGACCGCACCCAGTTTTTTAAAATTATTTATTTAAATAATTAATTAAAAAAAGCCGCATGGGATCCCTCTTATTTTGATACACAGCCAAGATAAGCACACTGCTGGGGGCTGCAGCCTGTAGTCAAATGCTTTATCTGTGCTTAGTATCATAATATGGGAGGACACGCATACGTACAGAGAGTCTGTGATTCCAAGCAGTTAGACACACTGTCACACATGAAGGGGGCACGGTCAAACTGCAACCAATCACAGATGCTGGGATTGCTGGTGGGCAAGGGAAGCAATGCATATGCATGATATTAATGAGCAGTCCCTGAAATAGTATTATAGCCGTGCAGGAGACTCGATAACTATAACGCGCCAGCTTTAGTCCTATTTTATTTCTTTTTTTCTTTAATATTTTTTAATTATCCAGATGGCCACATGCCGATAGTTACCTATAGTTCCTGGAGATCTCCGAGCCCATGGTCGGTGCACAGATACTTGGTATCCCACGTGGATCCGGACTTTTACAGTCCAGGTTCGCCCATCACTACTCATGGATGAAGGGGGGGGGGGGGGGAGGACTAAAATGAAAAATGGAAAATTACCGGCTGATATAAGGGTAAAGGAGAACACCACGTCTTCCAGGCATGTGATGGTCAAGTTGACATATTTCAAAACCTTTTTCCATTCCTTCAGAACGAGCTCTTTTAGAGCTTGGATGCCGGATGGAGATTGGTGAAAACTTTTCTGTTTTGAATTCCCCAAAGGTTTTCTATTCTGTTCATATCAGGAGACAATTGACCACTGAATCTCTTTGTCTTTTTTTCTTCAGGGAGATACTAAGTTTTCTTAATCCTCTTGAGGGTACTTTTAAACAAACTTATTTTTGGTATGTTTTCAACATGAACCTGTTAGTCTATGAGCTAGGGCACATGGGTGATTTTTTTCCATGTCTCATGTCTGCCTAGTAAAAAAAAAAAATGCAGGATACAGACCAAGCTGGTGCAAGTAAAACCAATATTTTCATACAGTCCTATGATAACAAGGTATGCTAAAATAAAATACATTTATTCTGTATTATTAGCATAGTTCTGATTTAATAACTGCTCTTATCTAAATTACTTTATAATATTTATTCACTTTTAAAATTTCATGATTCATCATCATCATACTCCCCCACAAAGACTTTTCTTTTTGGGCAGGTGGTAAAACCACATGAATTTCTTTTTTTACACCATTAATCATGTAAATCTGTTTTGTGGGCCTATGTAAACAACATCAAATAGGCTGTTAAAATAGATGTCATAATCTGTGTTTAACAGTTAAAAATGTTGAATTTCTTACAGAGAACTTGAAAGCTTTGAGGTTTAAAAAAAAAATGTATTAAATTATTTTTTTTTTTTCAATATTCTCAGAAAAATTACACAGTGTTTGGACTTTTTATTGTAGCACAAAATGCACAATCTCTGTCCTAAAATAGTGCTATGTATTCCCTGCACAGTCTGCGGCCTCTGAAGATATTCATATGCGCAAATGAGCATCTTAGCTATGCAATTGCCAGGAACTGAAAGGGATTCTTGTACTCGATTTCTGTGCCCTAAACTACTAATATGTCATCAAATTCCTGGGGAATTCTGTTCTAATCATGCTCCAGTCATTCACCTCTGATTTAGCATTAAAGGCATTGTCTGCTACTTTGATATTAATGCTTCTCCTTGGGATAGAAGGCGATCGCTGGGGATCTAACTTATAGCAAACCAACTCAACAGCTCTGCTGCTCCATGTCCCAGCCCATCCCTCAGTATCATTATGGTGTTCGCGCATGCCCAGAACCTTGGTGATGTGTTTCTGCTACTGGTTATGCGCAATTTGCCTTGACCATTCATTACCACGGGAGTTGTGCAAACAGCTTAGTGCAACTGCCCTTGACTGTGTTTGTATTGCCACCTCTAGTGGCCAGGACCTAGAAGCATTTATTCCCATTGCGACCATGAAAGGCAGGGATGGGAGTAAACCTTTAATCAATTTGTTTTATCTGTGATTATTTCACGGAAAATCATATCTAGGCTTGATACAAGCTAGCATAGCTTTGTGTTAGAATTTATGCCACTTTCTGGAGTTAGGTACAGTCAGGGCCAGAAATATTTGGACAGTGACACAAGTTTTGTTATTTTAGCTGTTTACAAAAACATGTTCAGAAATACAATTATATATATAATATGGGCTGAAAGTGCACACTCCCAGCTGCAATATGAGAGTTTTCACATCCAAATCGGAGAAAGGGTTTAGGAATCATAGCTCTGTAATGCATAGCCTCCTCTTTTTCAAGGGACCAAACGTAATTGGACAAGGGACTCTAAGGGCTGCAATTAACTCTGAAGGCGTCTCCCTCGTTAACCTGTAATCAATGAAGTAGTTGAAAGGTCTGGGGTTGATTACAGGTGTGTGGTTTTGCATTTGGAAGCTGTTGCTGTGACCAGACAACATGCGGTCTAAGGAACTCTCAATTGAGGTGAAGCAGAACATCCTGAGGCAGAAAAAAAAGAAAAAATCCATCAGAGAGATAGCAGACATGCTTGGAGTAGCAAAATCAAACAGTCGGGTACATTCTGAGTAATAAGGAATTGACTGGTGAGCTTGGGAACTCAAAAAGGCCTGGGCGTCCACGGATGACAACAGTGGTGGATGATCGCCGCATACTTTCTTTGGTGAAGAAGAACCCGTTCACAACATCAACTGAAGTCCAGAACACTCTCAGTGAAGTAGGTGTATCTGTCTCTAAGTCAACAGTAAAGAGAAGACTCCATGAAAGTAAATACAAAGGGTTCACATCTAGATGCAAACCATTCATCAATTCCAAAAATAGACAGGCCAGAGTTAAATTTGCTGAAAAACACCTCATGAAGCCAGCTCAGTTCTGGAAAAGTATTCTATGGACAGATGAGACAAAGATCAACCTGTACCAGAATGATGGGAAGAAAAAAGTTTGGAGAAGAAAAGGGAACGGCACATGATCCAAGAAACACCACATCCTCTGTAAAACATGGTGGAGGCAACGTGATGGCATGGGCATGCATGGCTTTCAATGGCACTGGGTCACTTGTGTTTATTGATGACATAAGAGCAGACAAGAGTAGCCGGATGAATTCTGAAGTGTACCGGGATATACTTTCAGCCCAGATTCAGCCAAATGCCGCAAAGTTGATCGGACGGCGCTTCATAGTACAGATGGACAATGACCCCAAGCATACAGCCAAAGCTACCCAGGAGTTCATGAGTGCAAAAAAGTGGAACATTCTGCAATGGCCAAGTCAATCACCAGATCTTAACCCAATTGAGCATGCATTTCATTTGCTCAAATCCAGACTTAAGACGGAAAGACCCACAAACAAGCAAGACCTGAAGGCTGCGGCTGTAAAGGCCTGGCAAAGCATTAAGAAGGAGGAAACCCAGCATTTGGTGATGTCCATGGGTTCCAGACTAAAGGCAGTGATTGCCTCCAAAGGATTCGCAACAAAATATTGAAAATAAAAATATTTTGTTTGGGTTTGGTTTATTTGTCCAATTACTTTTGACCTCCTAAAATGTGGAGTGTTTGTAAAGAAATGTGTACAATTCCTACAATTTCTATCAGATATTTTTGTTCAAACCTTCAAATTAAACGTTACAATCTGCACTTGAATTCTGTTGTAGAGGTTTCATTTCAAATCCAATGTGGTGGCATGCAGAGCCCAACTCGCGAAAATTGTGTCACTGTCCAAATATTTCTGGACCTAACTGTATATTAAAACTGATGGGGTACGTGAGGCCACAGTGGTCACACTAAACTCTGCTTACTTTTGTAGTCACTTTTTAGCTTGTAATTTACATTTATAAAGCTAATAATAAATGTTTTCATTTGAGTTGTAGTACTGATGTTCTTTTTGGACTGCAGTGGTTTCAACCTTTCACATACAGTCATATGAAAAAGTTTGGGCACCCTATTAATGTTAACCTTTTTTCTTTATAACAATTTGGGTTTTTGCAACAGCTATTTCAGTTTCATATATCTAATAACTGATGGACTGAGTAATATTTCTGGATTGAAATGAGGTTTATTGTACTAACAGAAAATGTGCAATCCGCATTTAAACAAAATTTGACCGGTGCAAATGTATGGGCACCCTTATCAATTTCTTGATTTGAACACTCCTAACTACTTTTTACTGACTTACAAAAAGCACTAAATTGGTTTTGTAACCTCATTGAGCTTTGAACTTCATAGGCAGGTGTATCTAATCATGAGAAAAGGTATTTAAGGTGGCCACTTGCAAGTTGTTCTCCTATTTGAATCTCCTATGAAGAGTGGCATCATGGGCTCCTCAAAACAACTCTCAAATGATCTGAAAACAAAGATTATTCAACATAGTTGTTCAGGGGAAGGATACAAAAAGTTGTCTCAGAGATTTAAACTGTCAGTTTCCACTGTGAGGAACATAGTAAGGAAATGGAAGAACACAGGTACAGTTCTTGTTAAGCCCAGAAGTGTCAGGCCAAGAAAAATATCAGAAAGGCAGAGAAGAAGAATGGTGAGAACAGTCAAGGACAATCCACAGACCACCTCCAAAGACCTGCAGCATTATCTTGCTGCAGATGGTGTCAATGTGCATCGGTCAACAATACAGCACATGTAGCACAAGGAGAAGCTGTATGGGAGAGTGATGCTCCCTGCTCCTGATCAGTCTGGATCTACTTCTCCCTCCACCTCCCCCCAGGGAGGGATAGGACAGGAATGTAATGAAAGTCACAGCTATACAGTGAAGGAAATAATTATTTGATCCCGTGCTGATTTTGTAAATTTGCCCACTGACAAAGACATGAACAGTCTATAATTTTAAGTGTGGGTTAATTTTAACAATAAGAGAATATCCAAAATAAAATCCAGAAAATCACATTGTCTAAATTATATACATTTATTTACATTTTGCAGAGAGAAATTGGTATTTGATCCCTGTAGCAAACAAGACTTAATACTAGGTGACAAAACCCTTCTTGGCAAGCACAGCAGTCAGACAATTTTTGTAGTTGATGATGAGGTTTGTGCACATGTCAGGAGGAATTTTGGTCCACTCCTCTTTGCAGATCATCTCTAAATCAGTAAGATTTTAAGGCTCTCGCATGGCAACTCGGAGCCTCAGCTCCATCCATAAGTTTTCTACAGGATTAAGGTCTGGAGACTGGCTAGGCTACTCCATGACTTTAATGTGATTCTTTTTGAGCTACTCGTTTGTTGCCTTAGCTGTATGTGTTTTGTCATTGTTATGCTGGAAGACCCAGTTCGGGGTCCGTACCAAACACATGGTGTTCATGCGCACAATCTCGAAAACAAGCTTTTCTTGGAAGCTGGTGTTACAGTTCAGGTCGGGGGGCTGTAAAAACAAGCACATTATTAAAAATCATTATGATTATACTTACAGGTTGCGTTCTGCAGACCCGCTCAGCCATTGTCTCCTGGCCGCTTCTGCTTCCGGGTCCGATCATTAACTTCTGGGGTTAGGCACTGCACTGCTGTCACTAGGCAGTCTTTGGCTGTTTTTGGCCGTGTTCGCGGTGACATCAGGGTTCACTCTAGTCCATGAGCCATGGACTCGATTGAACTTTGACTGTCACTGTGCGAGTCTCGCATTGGTATCACCCGACATGGCGCACAATCTCCTGACAGGAGCGGGTCGGCTGCATATATTTCCATGCAGCTGAGCCGCTCCTGTCAGGAGAGACTGCGCTGTGCGGGGTGATGCAATGCAAGACTCGCAGGAGTCATACACGCAAGTGGAATCATACCCTCAGTGTCAGTCTGCTTCTCACACTGTAGAGACACTTGTCTGTACAGAGTGATGAAGCAGAACTGACATTGCTCCCTCTGCTTCTTGCTCTGTAGAGACACTTGCCTGTACAGAGTTATGAAGCAGATCTGACATTGGTGTACCTGTGAATTACGTCGGACTAATGCCGGCATCAAACGGGACGATATATGGTGCAATCGCATGAGCGATCACACCCGCACAGTCATTTGTGCGTCACGGACAATTCATTGCCCGTGGCGCACAAAGTCGGTAACCGCCGTCACACGTACTTACCTCCCGCACAACCTCGCTGTGGGCGGCGAACATAGTCTTCCTGAAGGGGTAGGGACGTTCGACGTCACAGCAACATCACACAGCCGCCGGCCAATAGAAGCGGAGGGGCGGAGATGAGTGGGACGTAACATCCCGCCCACCTCCTTCCTTCCGCATTGCCGGCGGGACGCAGGTAAGCTGTGTTAGTCATTCCCGGAGTGTCACACGGAGCGACGTGTGCTGCCTCGGGAACGATGAACAACTGGAGCACAGAAGGAGGACCGACATTTTGAAAATGAACGACGTGTCAATGAGCAACAATAAGGTGAGTATTTTTGCTCGTTCACAGTCGTCCGGAGGTGTCACATGGTACGATATGTCACACAATGCCGGATGTGCGTCACTAACAACGTGACCCCGACGACATATCGCCCGATATATCGTACCGTGTGACGCCGGCATAAGGATTTTTTTATAATAAAGATGGAGTCTCTAAATTATTTTTGTTTTATTTCTAATAAAACATTTTTTTTCTATGTGTTGCATTTTTTTTTTTACTGTTTACTAGAAATTCATGGTGGCCATGTCTAATTTGGTGTGACACCATGAATTTCGGGCTTAGTACCAGCTGAGAATAAAAAGCTGGTATTAACTCCTTTATTACCCAGTATGCAACAGCCATCAGGGCCACTGTGTGAGCCAAGTAAAGCGCCTGGAAATGGCGCTAAGAAACAATGTGCCATTTCCAGGGGTGGCTGTAGGCTGCCTTTTTTAGTGTGTGGGGCCCAGAACACTTGGGCCTTACCACGCTGAGAATCCCAGCCCCCAGCTGCCTGGTTTTACCTGACTGGCGATCAAAATACGGCTGGAGCCCAAAAAAAAAATTAATGTGCTTCTGGTTTTTAATTGCCAGCCAAGGTAAAGCCAGGAGATGGGGGTGGCAGCCCATAGCCATCCGCTTTATCTGTGCTGAGAATCAAAAGTACTTTTTTTAATTAATTATTTTTTTATTTTTACACTATTGTATGTGTGAGGGAGCCAACAACCAATCTCAGAGCTGTCAAACAGAATTGGTGTCTGTGATTGGCTGTTGGCATAACCGTGAATCTGCCCATACATTCTAGATGCTAGAATGTATGGGCTGGTTTAAGGTTACTCCAGCATCCAATCACAGACGCCCACTCTGTAACAGTTTCTCTGATTGTCTGTTATTTTAACAGTAAAATAAAACAACAACACAGAGAAAAAAATATTTTATTAGAAATAAAACAGAAGACATTTAGGACTCCATCTTTATTACACCCAAAAAAAAACCTCCGACGTAGTGTAAAGGCAGGCGAGCATCTTCAGCTCTGCTACTTCGGTGCGAGAAGACAAATACAGATCTACTCACGCAGACTCAGCCGAGGGCTGTCAGAGGCATCACCAAAGTGCATAGCTGAGGCCGGCCAGCTGTGCCCCCGGGTAACCACCACTGACTACAGGACCTTCCATGACGTTATAGCCATGTGACCAGTCTGTAACCTACGAGATAATACAACATTCACATCAGACTGGTCCCATAGCTATGACGTCATGGAAGGTCCTGTAGTCAGTTGTGGTTACTCTGGGGCACAGCAATGATTGGACCCTCAAGCAGAAGCGGCCGGGAGACAGTCTGCAGGATGCGCCGTGGGACCTGTAAGTGTAATGACAATGTTTATTATTAACTATTTTCTTTATTTTATAGCCCTGCCACCCCATTACATAACTGTAAGTCCAAGTTCAGGATTCGGACGCAAGTTCGCGTTATCTCTGACCCCGAACACGAACTTTACAAAATGTTCGGGAGAGGCTCCCGGTCTCGAACATCGGGGGGTTCGCCCATCACTAATTATTACCCTATAATATATTTTAATGTACACATTGATACTTAAAGGGAATAGGCTATTTAATCTAAGAGCAGCATAATCTAGGGCAGAGGAACCTAATTCCACGGAAGTGCTGTGTGCTAAAGTTTCAATAGAATCAGGAGAATATCACTAGAGAACTAGCGCTCACATGCAGGCCAGACCAGCAAATCTGTGTAGCCCCATCCCTACTAATGATTGGCAGCTTTCTGACGATGTACAGTGCAGACAGGAACCTGCTAATCAGGGGTGCGGCAGGGTTAAACAAGGTTCCATATTCTGACTGTTGTTGAATCTACAACAGAGAAAACAAAAGATTTTTTCAAAAAGGCACCAAACAGCCCAGTAAGTGACACATTGCTGGAATCAGGATGTTTGCCTCTACATCATGCTGCTCTCAGATTTCATGTAAAAAACCTGCTGACAGATTCTTTTAAATACAGTGTACCACATATGAATCACAATATTCCCTTTATAATGCTGGCAGATATCCTCTATATGTACGCAGTCATCTTTGCTAAATTTTTTTGCATATGGAGTATGCTTCAAAAATAGTATAGCTTAGACAATAACCCAAAAAACACACAGAGAGGACTATGATTCCAGGTAAAACATTACATACTGTAACTGTAAGGCTATGTGCCCACGCTACAGGATTTATCGCGGATTTGACGCGGATTTTGACGCGGATTTAGCGCGGATTTGCCGAAAATCTGCAGCACAGCTACTCCCCAGCCATTTCAATGGCATTTTGGAAATGCTGTGCCCATGCTGCGGATTTTTCCGCTGCGGATTTTGCCGCGGATTTTGATGCGGAACAAACTGCAGCATGTCAATTGTTTGGTGCGGATTTGGTGCGGATTTTCTGTTTTGAATGGGGAAAAAAAAAAAAATAAAATCCGCATCAAAATCCGCGGCAAATCCGCGGTAAATCCGCGGCAAATCCGCGGGTGCGGATTTGCCGCGAAAGTTGCGGATTTTCAGGCAAAAAAATCCGCAGGGACCTTTTACTGTGGACACATAGCCTTAGTGGTCAGACGCTCGGAAGGGCTCGACTTGATTGCCGAGTATACTGGAAGTCAATGCGGAAACATGAGCATTTTTCTGGAAGATCTTCCAGAAAAATGCTTGAGTTTCTCATTGATCTCCATTGTACTCAGTTCTTGAGTTAAGTCCATCCGAGTGTGTGGCCTGCTTGTTTCGGTACGGAGCACCCGAGCATTTTAGTGCTCGCTCATCATTAATAACTGTAAAAGCCCCTTTACACACTGCAACATTGCAAATGACATCGCTGTAATGTCACCAGTTTTGTGACGTAATAGCGACCTCCCAAGCGACATTGCAGTGTGTGAAACACATCAGCGACCTGGCCCCTGCTGTGAGGTTGCTGATCACTACACAACTCTCAGGACCATTCTTTGGTCCTTTGTTTCCCGCTGTGCAGCATGATCGCTAGAAAGTCTCAGTGTGTAAAGGGGCCTTTACAGCGACTTTGTTAGCGATTTCCCTTTCAAAAAGCTGCTTTACAACATCCCCAATGACTACCTAGGTCGTTCTGCAGGTCCGTATCGCTGTTGCGTCGTTTTCCAGGTCTGCCTGTTTGACAGCTCACCAGTGACTCACCTGAGACTTTGTAGCGATCTCGGCCAGGTTGGGATCGCTGGTGGGATCGCTAAAAAGTCTCAGTGTGTAAAGGGGCCTTAAGTCTCAGAGAGTGATTACAAATACGCAATATGTTGCATGCGACCTTGTATCTGCAAAGTGGTTTTTTGTTTGTTTTTTTTGTTACTTTCTATTAGTAACACTTTGGTTTGTCTCCCTCAGATGATACAATAATCATCACATGAAGGAGACAATCCTGTCTTATTTGTTCACCTTGAATTGAGAGAAAAGTTTCTGTGGCTCTCATGCTTTATCAGTCAATTGCTTTGAAGAAATCTACTACCATTGATATCGTTCTGTTTTTCCTTTGCTACAAAATCAATAAAGAACTTATGCTGTTATTGAAATTCCTTGACTGGACTTGTTTGAGGTTTCCATATTTTACCAGCTATAAATTTTGCGTTAAATAGCTGAACCTAGAAGGTAACTGGGATTTTTTTTTGTTATGCGCCATCATAAATGGATTCTAAAATTCCTCTGGGTAAATCTGTCAGAAAATCATAACTTAACTAAAGGAGTGTGAGTCATGCTATATATACCCATTGTGACATTCCATTCTGTTATTTGCAGGGACATGGAGAAGTAATGCGATTTAGGTATATCTGATTAAAAAGAATTGAACTTGATCGCAAAGCAACATTTTCAGAAGTAGTGTTTAGGTTGTTTCAAGTGGTGTGGGAGTCTTACTACTTTTCTTTTTGTTTTTATTATTGTTTATGTGTGGCTTTTGAAACAAGAAACTTATTTTGAAGAAGAGGTAAAAAAATAAGTATTTGAAGCAAGATGAATGCAGCTCGAAGTACTTTACTTCAGGTTGGTTAGACGTCTACCTTTCTGGCTAAAGTATTCAAAGTACTTTAGCCATAAAGATCGGTGTCTAATAAATAGGGATGAACGATCCCGATATGTAAAGATGGGGGATCGTACCGATCACATAGTGATCGTGTACATGATCCCGACCACAAGCTTTCCTGGGAAGCTCGTGTTACAGATCGGGTCCAGATCAGGTACAGATCGGGTCATGGACTGTAAAAAAAAAAAAAAAAAAAAAAAAAAAAAAAAAAAAAAAGCACATTATTAAAAAACATTGTCATTATACTTACAGGTCCCGCGATGCGTCCTGCAGACTCACGGCCGCTCCTGCTTTTCAGTCCGATCATTGCTGTGCCGCTGGTAACAAGCAGTGACTTGCAGGACCTTTAATGAGGTCATAGCATGTGACCGTCTGATGTGAATGTTGACTGGCTTACAGACTGGCCACATGACTATGACGTTATTGAAGGTCCTGGTAACTGAACTTTCATTGTCACTGTGCGAGTTTCGCATCATGGCGCACAATGTCCCCACAGGAGCGATCGACTGCATGTATTTCCATGCAGCTGAAGCGCTCCTGTCCTGAGATCAGTCTGTGCGGGGTGATGCGAGACAAGTGCAATCATCCCCTCACTATCAGGCTGCTACTTGCTCTGTAGAGAGCAATGTAGCAGAGCTGACTTGGCTCTCTGTGCTTCTCACTGTGTATAGACTGTCTGTACAGATGAAGCTGACAATGCTCTACCTGTGGAATATGTCAGACTAAGGATTGTTTTTATAATAAAGATGGAATCTCTAAGGGTTTTTTTATTTTATTTCTAATTAAAAAGAAAATTCTCTGTTGTATTTTTTTTTACTGTTTACTAAAAATTTATGGTGGCCATGTCTAATTTGGCGTGACCCTATGAATTTCAAGCTTAGTACCCTCTGAGAATACAAAGCTTATATTAATTCCTTTATTACCCAGCGTGCTACCGCATTAGGGCCACTGGACAAGCCGGGTAAAGCGCCTAGAAATGGCGCTAAGAAACAATGCGCCATTTCCAGGGGCGGCTGCAGGCTGCCGAGAATCCCAGCCCCCAGCTGCCTGGCTTTACCTTGGCTGGCAATCAAAATACAGGGAAGCACATTTTTTTTAGTTATTTAAAAAAATAATAAAAAAAAAAAATTGCATGGGCTTTCGCTGAATTTTTTATTGCTAAGGGTAATCCAAGTAGCTACTGGCTGCTAAAGCCCAGTGCTTGCTGTTACCTTAACTGGCAATAGAAAATCCAAGGAAGCGCTTTTTTTTGTTTTTTATCCAAAAACTAAAAATAAAGGACGTGAGCTTCGCCATATTTTTATATGCTAACCAGGTGCAGCAGGCAGGTATGGGCTGCACCCAACCCCCCGAAGAATATTTGTCCCCACCTCGGAACCAAAAATATAGGGAAGCCCTTTTTTTAATTGTTTCATGAAGTTCATAAAATAAAAATAAAAAAAAAATAAACGACGTGGACTTCGCCCAATTTTTGTATCCAGCCAGGTACAACTAGGCAGCTGGGGATTGGAATCCGTAGCGCAGGATGGCCCAAGCTTTCTGGGCCCTACCCGCTGCGAATTGCAGTCTGCAGCCTCCCCAGAAAATCGCGCCTTCATAGAAGCGCCATCTTCTGGCGCTGTATCCAACTCTTCCAGCGGCTCTGGTGCCGGGTGGCATGCTGGGTAATACAAGATTAATACCAGCTTTGTTTTACCAGCTGCTATTAAGCCCGAGATTCTTAATGTCAGGCCAAGTTTGACCCAGCCATTAAAAATCTCCAATAAAGGATTAAAAAAAAAAAATAGACACCACACAAAGAAAAAATAGTTTATTAGAAATAAATACACAGACACATTTAGGGACTCCATGTTTATTACTCCCTCTCACCCCTCCATGATCCTGGTCTTCTGTTTTTTTCCACCAATCTAGCTCTGCTATATCAGACAGCATCAAAAAGGTCCGTGGAGTCTCTGTTAGGAGTCTCAACACAGAAACCAGCCAGATATCCCTCCGGGAAGGGCCCAGCCAAGGGGTGACTCTTTTTAGGAGACCACCATAACCACCATATTAAGTGGACCTTTTAGTCAATATCCAACTTTTTGACAAGTTTAAAGATATGACAAGGGAATATCTTGGCTGGGCCCTTCCCGGATATCTGGCTGGTTTCTGTGTTGAGACTCCTAACAGAGGCTCCACGGACCTTTTTGAATTGCATATTTCCCAGGGGGCAATGTACCTAGGATTTCACTGTCTTGAGCGCCCTCGCTGGCTGCCGGCAGTGTTTTCTCTGGCTGGTCTCCCCGAGATCAGTGATTGTTTTGTTTTATATCAGACAGCATGGGTGAGGAAGAACGCTTCTGCTCCCCTGTGCTGTGTAATCACTAAATGAGTGAGCAGAGGCTGCAGGTTGGTAAGCGGTGACGTCACCGTTGCCACCGTTGTCATAGTAACCTGATGGGTGGGTTACTATAGCAATGGTGATCTCCGATCACCTGTTTCTCAGCGCCGCTATTCACTGGCTGTGGCAGCTAATCCCTGCATGTGGGCTGACTCTGTAAAGAGCACCGACATGCAGGAACGGGGAGTCGCGCACGTGACCGAGCATCTCATCGGTACACGGTACTTGCCGAGTATGCTGAGTACTGAGATACTTGGAAGAGCACCGCATACCAGCGAGATGCGCTGACAGGACCTAACATGATGTCATAGCCTTGTGACCCAGTCTGTAGCCAATGAGATAATGCAACATTCACACGTGACTGGTCACATGCTATGACGTCATGGATGGTCCTTTTGTTACCGGTCGGCACAGCGATGATCGCACTCGGAAGGAGAAGTGGCAGGAGACAGAGTCTGCAGGACGCGTCGCGGGACTTGTAAGTATAATGAAAATGTTTATTATTAACTGTATTCTTTATTTTACAGCTCCCCACCACATCCCATAACTGTAAAGTCAAAGATCGGTGATCGGGACGCAAGATCGTGTTATCTCGATCCCAATCCCGATCTTTACATAATGATCGGGCGAGTCTCCCCGATCCCGACTATCGGGGGGGGATCACCCATCCCTTCTAATGAACCAACATTGACAAGATACAACAGTGACATTTTATCTGAATCATTTAAATCCAAGATTTCTTGAACTAAAGACCTCTTTACACGCAACGATATCGCTAGCGATGTCGCTAGAGATCGCACCCGCCCCCGTCGTGCGTGCGTCATGGGCAAATCGCTGCCCGTGGTGAACAATATCGCTAGTACGCGTCACACGCACATACCTTCCTAAGGACATTGCTGTGGCTGGCGAACAAACTCTTTTGTAAGCGACGTCACACAGCAGGCCACCAATAGAAGCGGAGGGGCGGAGAGCAGCCGCATTAACGTCACTTTCACCTCGTTGCCAGAGGACGAAGGAAAGCTGTTGTTCGTCGTTCCCGGGGTGTCACACGTAGCGATGTGTGCTGCCTCAGGAACGACGAACAACCTGCGTCCAAAATGAGCAACAATATTTGAGAAAGGAACAATGTGTCAACAATCAACGATTTTTGCCGTTTTTCGGATCGTTAGCGGTCGCTTGTAGATGTCACACGTAACGACGTTGCTAACGACGCCGGTTGTGCGACACTAATTCCGTGACCCCCAACGACATATCGTCAGATAAGTCATTGCGTGTAAAGCGGCCTTAAGGCTACAGTGTAAATTGGGGGATCTGACTTCTTCAGCATCTGGTGGTTTTAGATACATGGTCAGGAAAAGTTTATTTTTGGGTAAAGTTCTTCTACTTATATCTGGTATATACAAAAGGAACAAACAAAAAGTTGAAACATTTTGTATGTTACAGTAAATCACAAAAGTAGAAACTTTTCATGGGACAACACTGAAGATATGACACTTTGATACAGTGTAAAGTAGTCAGTGCACAGCTTGAATATGGTGCCCTCTAAATAACTTAACACACAGCCGTTAATGTCTTAACTTCTGGCAACAAAAGTAAGTACACTCCTATGTGGAAATGGACAAATTGTGCCCAAAGTGTCAATTTTTGGAAGGCTTCCATTATTTTCAAGCAGTGCCTTAACTCTCTTAGGCATGGAATTCCCTAGGACTTCACAGGAGTCACTGGAATCCTCTTCCATTCCTCCAAGATGACATCATGGAGCTGGTGGATGTTAAAGACCTTGTGCTCCTCTACCTTCCATTTGAGGATGCCCAACAAATGCTCAATAGGGTTTACAGTTGAAACCAAAACTTTACATACACTATCTAAAAAGATACAATTACCTGAAGCATACTGCCAAACTTGTTACAAAAGTGGCTTAAGGATAACAAAGTCAATGTTTTGGAGTGGCCATCACAAAGCCCTGATCTCAGTCCTATTGAAAATTTATAGGCAAAGCTGAAAAAGTAGGTGCAAGCGAGGCGACCTACAAACATGGCTCAGCTACACCAGTTCTGCCAGGAAGAATGGGCCAAAATTCCTACCAACTATTGTGAGAAGCTTCTGAAAGGATGTCCAAAAGGTTTGACCTATGTCATTCAGTTTAAGGGCAATGGTACTAAATATAATGAAATTATGTAAACGTTTGACTTTGCATAAAGTAATAAATATGCCTTTACATATTCTCTTTCTTTAATTATTCTGGCATTTAGAAAATATAACTAATTCTGGTAATACCAATTGACCTAAAATGGTAAAGGTTTATTCTGATTTCATGTCAGATAGTGAGAAAAACATGCATGTGTATCTTTTTAGATATTATATGTAAACTTCTGGTTTCAATTGTAGGTCTGTAGACAGTTATAATAATAGAATAATATTGCATGCCCCACTTTTCAGTTATTTATTTTTTAAAAAAGTTTAAAATAAGCAATACATTTCGTTCAACTTCATATTTGTGTCCCACTTGTTGTCGATTCTTCACCATAACATTAAAATTTTTATCTGTATGTTTGAAGCCTGAAATGTGGGAAAAGGTTGAAAAATTGAAGAGGGCCGAATACTTTCACACGGCACTGTATATTATGCTCTCCTGCTACTTGGCTTCATTGAATTCAATCAGAACCTTCAATCAGTCATTTCAGTGAGCCATGAGCGCATCTGGCAATGAAACAAGGAGTAGTATCTGCTCACCAAGAAATGTTATTCACCTCTGCAAATGTGTCCTGGATCCAGCCTACCCATTGGCAAAGTATGAGACAAATTCAAATGAGGAAAAAAATGACTGGTACCACCAAAAAATAATTATTTCTTTACTAGAGATGAGCGATATTCGAGGTTTGAAGTTCGCCAATTTCATGTTCGAGTGATTTTGGGGGGTGTTCGAGTCGTTCGACGAACTCGAACGATTTGCTAAAACCTCGGAAGTTTGAGTTATGTTCGAGAACGGTTCGATCACCAAAAGCGTGGCTTTTCACATTAAGTATGTGAGCACGTTGCGTATCTGCATGCGTTTTGCGTCCCCAGCACAATCCCTCTCTCTTTCCTACTCAGCGATCACGGGCATTTTGCTGCACGGCTGTCACAAATCTCCGGTGACTTTTCCTCTTTTGAACATGGCTGCCGCTTCATTATTCAATCAGGTATTCTGTGCCTTCCCCGCCCACTGGCTCCCATGATTGGTTGCAGTCAGACATGCCCCCACGATGAGTGACAGCTGTTTCACTGCAACCATTCACAGCCGCTGGTGGGCGGGTTTGTATCGTGCAGTAAAATAAAGAAAAAAAAAAAAAAAAATAGAAAAAAAATGCGGTTCCCCCAATTTTGATACCAACCAGGATAAAGCGACATGGCTGGAGGCTGGTATTGTCAGGATGGGGAGTGCCACATTTTGGGGAGCCAACCATCCTAACAATATCACCCAGCAGCCGCCCAGAATTGCCGCATCCATTAGATGCGACAGTCCCGGGACTCTACCCAGCTCATCCCGAATTGCCCTGGTGTGGTGGCAATCGGGCTAATAACGGAGTTAATCAAGACAAGCGTCTCCCTGAGACACGTTCCATGATTAACCTGTAAGTGAAAGTAAAGAAACACACACAGCGAAATATCCTTTATTTGGAATAAAAAAAACAAAAAAATACCCTCTTTCACCATTTTATTAAAATCCCCAAATACCCATCCAGGTCCGACGTAATCCACAGAGGTCCTGCGATGCATCCTGCTCTGCTACATGAAGCTGACAGGAGCGCCGTAGAATAGCAGCACTAAGTGTCACATCCACGCAGAAATGAAGTGAGCCGCGCTGTCAGCGGAGACTTCACCCAGCTAGTGCCTGTGTGTGCAGTGATGATGGGGGTTGTAGTGCCTGCGTGTGTGCGAGGATGATGAGTGCCATAGTGCCTGCGTGTGCAGTGATGATGGGAATTGTAGTGTCTGCATGTGCACTGATGATGGGAGTTGTAGTGCCTGCATATGCAGTGATGATGGGAGTTGTAGTGCCTGCATATGCAGTGATGATGGGAGTTGTAGTGCCTGTGTGTGTGCGAGGATGATGAGTGCTGTAGTGCCTGCGTGTGCAGTGATGATGGGAGTTGTAGTGCCTGCGTGTGCAGTGATGATGGGAGTTGTAGTGCCTGCGTGTGCAGTGATGATGGGAGTTGTAGTGCCTGCATGTGCAGTGATGATGGGAGTTGTAGTGCCTGCATGTGCAGTGATGATGGGAGTTGTAGTGCCTGCGTGTGCAGTGATGATGGGAGTTGTAGTGCCTGCGTGTGCAGTGATGATGGGGGTTGTAGTGCCTGCGTGTGTGCGGTGATGAGTGCGGTACTGCCGGTGTTTGCCCGCCCATCCATCCAGAGAAGAAAGAAAATGATGTGGGCTTAGCCCAATTTTTGTGTCCAGCCAGAGACAACTAGGCAGCTGGGGATTGGAATCCACAGTTCAGAGTGCCCAAGCTTTCTGTTTATCATTTATGAATGGTACGTGAGTAGCCAAGTTGCGTGGGTGTAGTGCTCTGGACAGAAACCTGCCGCTCCTATCCCCATACTGGTAGAACTTGCCCTTAAGTCTTTCCCTCCAGCATCGTGTTCTCTGGTCTAAGATGGACAGCAGTTTCTGCCTGGCTGTAGATAATTGACCAAATATGTCTTGCGCATTTGTGCGTTTGTGGGCGGACTCTAGGTGAGAGATCTGGGAAGAAAGTGTTTTGATCTCCTCCATTCTTTCCTTTTTAAGCCGACTGCCATGTTTTATGAGGACTCCTTTCAAGACACATTTTAATGCCTCCCACTTCATGGATGGGGCAGATTGGTCAGCCATGTGATCCAGTGTGAAGTTTGAGATTGCCTGGGTCTCACTTCCAAGCATAACATATCCTGCAATAAGTTCTTATTGAGGCACCATGTGAATCCTGACCTTTCTGCTTTGCCAAGTTGTATGGAAAGATATATAGGGGCGTGGTCAGACCAAAGGATGGAGCCTATCTTTGTGTTTAAGTGGAAATCTAGGAGCGTCTGGGATATGAAGAAATAGTCAATCCTGCTATAAAGTCGGTGTGGCATGGAGTAGTAGGTGTAGTCTCTCGTGTCTGGGTGAAGAACCCTCCAGGCATCCACCAGCTTCAGGCCCTGCAGCTGCTTTTTAACTTTATGTATAGAGGAGTGAGGATATGAGGACTTACCCGAGGAGACATCCATGGACGGATTCATTGGCAAATTGAAGTCGCCACCGAGTATCACAGGAAGGGGACCTGCAAAGTCCTCCAGTAATGTCCGACATCTGGCTCCGAACCCCTGCTGGTCCTTGTTGGGAAAGTACACATTAACTATCACAAAATTGTGGGAGGCCCAAGAAACTCTTAGAAAGACGTATCTGCCCAATGGGTCGATGAGCGAGCCTAAAACCTCAGGAGTGAAAGATTTGTGGAAGGCTATGGACGTCCCGTGGGACTTGGAATCTGGGCAAGTGCTGTGATACCAGACTGGATAGAATTTAGATGAGCACCGAGGCACTGAATCTTGCCTAAAGTGTGTCTCTAGGAGTAGTAATATGGAGACACGCTGTTTATGGTTATTATAACTTATTTGACTTTTTTTGTGAGGGATGTTAAGCCCCTTTACATTCAGAGAGCAAAACTTGAGACTATTCATTGTGTCTGAGTAGGGGAAACAAACTGATATTTGGGACTGCCACGAATGCCCAGACGAGAAAGAGAGGGAAAAAGTGAGAAAGCATAGACAAAGGTAGAAGACATAAGATAAAAAATATTAATAGTAGACCTTGCGCAAAAGCGCTTGTCTCGACCTGAATGTGCCTAAGGAGAGCAGTAATGTCTGTTCTGCTCACTGTGAAGGGAGAGAAGAAGCCGAAAACAGTGCTCACTCCCTCACCGACCCTCCCAGCCATTCAAACATAGTATAATAACATTAGGGTAGTGCAACTTGAACCATTATGGCAATGAAGCCATCAACATATACTTTAATAGTAACTTAATTTTAAACCTTAAACATTAGCAGAGATCATGCAGCGGACTGCGAAGGAGAGTATGAGAGGAGGGTGAAGTGGGGGATTGGAGAAGGTGAACTGGTGAGTGAGGGGGAAGAAATGGAAGAAAGGGGGGGCAGAGGGGAGAGAAGAGAGGAGGAATGGGAAGAGGGGGGTGAGGTGGAAGAGGGAGGGGGAAAGAGGGTGGGAGAGGGGGAGAAGGGAGGGGGAGGAGGGGAAAAGGGGGTAAGGGGGAGAGAAGGGGGGAGGGAGAGGAAGGGAGAATGAAGAGGTTTGGGTGTTTTGGGGTTTTTTTGTGCAGGAAGAGAGCGCAAAGTCACAGACTAATGTTATTCTGACTTCCCAAAAAAGTTACAAACAGCTCACGAATCTCCATGTCACATTGTTAATGGTTAGAAGGAGGAGAAATCATGGCATCCCTGTTTTAGGACCAGTGAAAGGAATGTAATGAGACCCAGTGGGTCTGTCTTCTAACTACTTGTGGATGGTGATCCTGAAACTTTTAAATGGCAAAGGAGATCAAGAAGGGAACCTCTGCTGCTCCATTGGGGTCTGTTTGGGGTTTTTCTGTCTGTTCCTTGATCCTGAGGCCTCTTGCCAATTGGGTGGAATCACCGGGAGGTGTAGGCTTTTCGGCCAGTCAGGTAGATCTGTCATTAGTAACGCAAATGTTCCAAGGAACTTAGGAAGGTTCCCAAGGGACCAAAATATCGCCGACTTGCCCTCCTTTGTAGCCACCAATTGAAAGGGGTAGCCCCATCTGTATATTATATTTTTGTCCCGGAGTTGATCCAGCAGGGGGCGCAAGGCCCTCCTCAGCATGAGGGTGTAACTGGCTAGGTCAGGGAGCAGCGTAACCTGAGAATCCTGGAAAGCAATTGGGCCTTTGGATCTGGCTGTTGCCATAATGCGTTCCTTGGTTTTATACAAGTGCACCCGACATATCACATCTCTGGGCCGTGCATTGTTGGGTGGTTTGGGCCCCAAAGCTCTATGATTGCGATCTAATTCAACAGTGGTTACCTGATTGTCCCCCAAGATCTGCATGAATATCTGCTGTGCTGCGGCATCTAAATTGGATGATGGCACTGATTCCTGGAGTCCACGTATGCGGATGTTATTTCGCCTATTGCGTTTTTTTTTGGTCTTCCAGGCCTGCCTCCAGCCTGGCAGAGTGATGGTTAATTATTTCACTGTGCTGCTTTAAGGGTATGTGCGCACTAGGCGTTTTTTTCACGCTGCGTTTTTATGTGCATTTTTGTCTCAAAAACCGCACCCGCGGCTAAAAAAAAACGCGACAAAAACGCATGCATTTTTACCGCGATTTGGTGCGTTTTTTGCTGCGTTTTTGCTCACTGCGTTTTTAATCAGTGCACAATGCCATTAAAGATTGTTGATGGAAAAAAAAAAAAAAAGGTCTGATGTCATTTCCTTCTTCAAAATGTTCATTGTATGCAGGAGAGCAGACAGCTGCAGAACTAGTTTATGCAGGAGAGCAGACAGCAGCTGCAGAACTACAAGGCTCAGCATCCTCCATCCAGGACTGTATGCAGGAGTTTTTTGCCTAAAAAGAAAAAAAAAAAAAATGACATGGGCTTCGCTATATTTTTGTATGCTAGCCAGGTACAGCAGGCAGGTACAGGCTGCCCCCAATCCCCAGCTGCCTATTTGTACCCGGCTGGGAATCAAAAATATAGGGAAGCCCTTTTTTTTTTATTTCATGAATTTCAAGAAATAATGAAAAAAAAAATGACATAGGCTTCGCGCAATTTTTGAGTCCAGCCAGGTACAACTAGGCAGCTGGGGATTGGAATCCGCAGTGCAGAGTGCCCAAGCTTTCTGGGCACCCCCGCTGCGAATTGCAGTCCGCAGTCACCCCAGAAAATGGCGCTTTCATAGAAGCGCCATCTTCTGGCGCTGTATCCAACTCTTCCAGCTGCCCTGATGCCGGGTGGTTCGCTGGGTAATAATGGAGTTAGGGCTAGCTGTATATTATCAGCTGGCCTTAAGCCCGAAATTCATGGTGTCACGCCAATATTAGACATGGCCACCATGAATTTCTAGTAATGATAAAAAAAAAAAAAAACCACAACACACAGAAAAATATTTTTATTAGAAATAAAACACAACACAATTAGTGACTCCATCTTTATTGAAATTAAGAACCCCCCTCCGCAGTAATTCTGGGTCAAGGGTCCCGCGCCGTCCAATCCGGATCCAATATCATCTGATCGGTTTGCTGGAAGGCAAAGCGATCAGATGATGTCTCAGGTTAAACTACTTGAATCACATCACACATCAGCTGATTGTATAATCGGCTTTTATACAATCAGCTGATGCATCAGTGCAAACAAAAAAAATAAATACTCACGTCTGTGCTGATTACCGGCAGCTCCTGGAGCGATCGGATGAGAGTCTGAGCCTGTCCGATCGCTGCAGGAGCTGCCGGTAATCAGCTGATGAAGTCCCCTGACGGCAGGATCAGCTGATAGCCGGCCGGGCGCGAGAATTACGATCAGCTGATGTGTCAGGTGACTGCATCAGGTGATCCACCGCCAGGTCCTGCAAGCTTCGTACGTGCCCCGGGGAGACTGCACACAGCCAGAGCGGCGGTACCGGGACAGGAGATGGGAGCGGGCATGGCACCGGGACCCTGCAGACAGGTGAGTATAACTTTTTTTTTTTCTACTGTTCACTTTGGTTTTCGCCGCTGCCTCCACCTCCCGCCCAGACATGGCGCCACACGGAGCTGACATGGCACGGGGCGGGTTGTGGACACAGCGGTGACGGTACCGGGAGGATTCATGCTTCTGTGTTTACCAACAGAAGGAATCCTCTTCCTGTACACGTCACTTTACTGCCCACCCCTTCCGTTTATAGCTGCGTTTTTAGTCATAGAAACGTAGCTATATGCGTTTTTCATTGCGGTGTTGAACATCTCATTGAACTCAATGGGTGAAAAACGCAGAAATAATTGACATGCTGCATTTTTGTGGTCACCACAAAAACGCAGCTACAAAAAAAACGCTGTGTGCGGACAGCGCTTATGAAAACCCATAGACATTGCTGGGGAAGCAATGTCACTGCATTTTCAGCACAAAACGCGGTAAAAAAACGCCGCTAAAAATGCAGCAAAAATGCCTAGTGCGCACAAGGCCTAACTCTGATAGAGCTGCATCCTGTGATCTCTCCACTCTCTCTGTAAACTCCCTCTGCAGGGCATGTATCTCTTGCTTGTAGGTGTTCTCCAGCCTGCACACAAGCTTTTCCAAATCATGTTTGGTGGGGAGAGATTTAATGTATTTACTAATGTCACAGAGATTCACCTCCTCAGAGTCTAATTCATTCTCACTGGAATCCTGAGAAGCGGTGACTGGGGAATCCCCTACCTTTGAGACATGCTTCAGTGAGGAGTGTTGTTGTTTCCCTGCCGTCGCCATATTGGCCTGAGCAGCTCGTGTTTGAGTGGGGGTGCTGGAGGCCAGGAAGCGATCCATCCTGCTTGTCCCGGTCTCTGGATCTGCTGCTTGCTTGAGGGAACGTCTGGGTCTGCCCATGTGAGGTTTGGGCTCAGCTACACCACCTGTAAGAGGCTGAAAGGGTGGCCTGGGCACAGAGCTAAGGAGTTGTGTGTCTCACTCTGCCATCGGCAAGCCACGCCCCCCGAGAGTTTCTCTTTTATCTCCAGCGGATAGGTTTTTTGTTTGTTTGGGGTTTTTTTTAATTTCTTTAAAGGTAACTTTTTTTTATTACACAAATATTAATTAACTTTTATTAACTATTTTTTTTTTAAGATATTGTATTGAAAAAATAAAAAAAAATATATATATATATTCTACCATGGATTGTATGATTTTTATGCAGTACTGTATTTATATTTATAAGTCTAGATAAAAGTAAAATAAAAAACTGCTACAATATTCATGTAGCATCGTGGGAAAAATTGACATAATACAGTTATTAAGATAGTATACAAATGGATTTCAAAGCGCAATTTTTTTCACAATGAAAGCATTATGATTTTTAGAATGGTATAGTATGACAGCCCATCTAAAGGCATGGTCTAATCAGAAAATCCTTATGGCATACCTGGGAGCCATTGTTAGGCCCCATAAAATGCACTTTGCAGTGGCCAAAGAGCTGTCACACACTTTAAATAATTGCAGTCGTTATAAGCCATGCCATATGATGGGTTAAACAATTGGCAACTAAAGCGGGCTTTACACACTGCGATATCGCCCGAATTTTGTCGTTGGGGTCACGGTTTTGGTGACGCACTTCCGCAATCGTTAGCGATATAGCTTTGTGTAACAGCGTTCAGCGATGTAAAATCGTCGCAAAAGCGTGATTTATCGCTAATCGGCTACACGGGTCCTAATTCCCAAAAATCGTTACTTCAGCAGTAACGAGGTTGTTCCTCGTTCCTGCGGCATCACACATCGCTGCGTGTGACGCCGCAGGAGCGAGGAACGTCTCCCTACCTGCCTCCCGGCCGCTATGCGGAAGGAAGGAGGTGGGCGGGATGTTACGTCCCGCTCATCTCCGCCCCTCCGCTGCGATTGGGCGGCGGTTCAGTGACGTCGCTGTGACGCCGCACGGACCGCCCCCTTAGAAAGGAGGCGGTTTGCCGGTCACAGCGACGTCGCCGGACAGGTAAGTATGTGTGACGGCTCTGGGCGATGTTGTGCGGCACGGGCAGCGATATGCCCATGTCGCGCAACAGATGGGGGCGGGTACGCACACTAGCGATATCGGGACTGATATCGCAGTGTGTAAAGTAGCCTTAAGGCTACTTTCACACATCAGTTTTCTGCATTCAGGCACAATCCTTTTTTTTCCTGATCCAACGGATTCAGCAAACACATGTAAAAACCGTATCCACCGGATCAGTTTTTTTAACGGATCCGTTATGCCGGATGCGTAAAAAAACGGATCAGTTTGATCCGTTTTGCATCCGGTTTTTCCGTTTTGTTTTTTTTTTGCTGGATCCGTTTTTTCAAAACATTGGAGCATGCTCAGTTTACAAAAACGGATCCGGCAGCCGCATCAGTTTTTTTGACGAATAACGCTGGATCCGGCGTCCATAGGCTTCCATTGTAAAACACGCCGTATCGCGCCAGATCCGGCGCGATGCGTTTTTTTTGCCGGACAAAAAACGTTACAAGAAACGTTTGCCCCCGGCTCCGCTTTAATTAATTTTGCCTCATCCGGAAAAAAACGGATGCAACGCAAAGCCATCACGCACAATCCGGTAACAATGCAAATCTATGGGGATAAAACGGATGCAGTACCAGATCCGTTTTACCCGTTTTTTTTCCGGATTGTGCCTGATGGAAAAAACCTGATGTGTGAAAGTAGCCTAATAGTTATTTCTTAGGAGCAAACCATGGGCGTATGAAATACCTGAAAGATTCCTATAAATGCTTTTGTAATCATAGTGAAGAGTGTGTGAATTGTGTAAAAGACTTGTTGGGTGTCTTAAAAGCGTGGTCCACTACTCAGCATAGTGGCCACACATTGATTAAACCTAATAAAGAAAGCTTTTTCAAATACCTTGTTTACTCAAAGGTGCCTCTGTGCGGTTTGCTCATCACCATCAGGTGACCCCGGACTCCGTTTCCTCTGGGATCCGGTGATGTCACGTCAACATCCACATCAACACCGACCTCTGTGATGTCAGGTCAACTGGAAGTTGATGTGACATCATCGGATCCCAGAGGTCATGGAGCCCAGGGGTCACCTGATGGGGATGAGCTGACTGCAATACTGCCACTCAGGAGGCACAATTGACTAAACATGGTTTTTGAAAAAAACTTTCCTTATGAGGTTTAAATCGATATGTGGCTACTATGCGGAGTAGTGAAGCACCCCTTTAAGTTGTGAAAAGCTTTTAAGTATAAAGTAATGCTCTCAAAAGTTGTCTACTTAATGAGATACTCTGAGAGAAAAACAAAAAAAATTAATATCTTATTTAAAGTACATGTTTTAATACTTGTAATTTGAAAATCACGCTCATTTTGTATAGATGAGGTAAACTTTATAGTACACTAGAAATAGGCCCGATGCTATCGCATTGGGAGTGGGAGGAAATGAACATCTGTCTATGCTTAGTGGTGCTGACAGAAGCAGTAGACATGTGTCACATGGTTTGCGCTTGCCAACATATCTGTTATATGTCATCATTCCACATTTGTGTATTGTATGTTTTGGATTATTTGACATCTTTCACTCCTGTGCACTGTCTCTTCCTTGTTGTGTGCTGTATATTGGTATCTGGTGTTGTGTTTCTTGAGCTATGCTGTGTGCACGTGTCGTCTGTGTACATGTGTGTATATATGGCTGTATGTTGTGTGTACGTCTCGTCTGTGTACATGTGTGTGTTTATGGCTGTACTCTGTGTGTACAGGTTTTTCTGTGTACATGTGTGTGTATATGTCTGTACAATGTGTGTACGTGTCGTCTGTGTATATGGCTGTACGCTTTGTACGTGTCATCAGTGTATATATGTGTGTACATGGCTGTACGCTGTGTGTACGTGTCGTCTGTGTACATGTGTGTGTATGTGGCTGTATGCTGTGTGTATGTGTCGTTTGTGTATATGTGTGTGTGTGTATTCTCTCTCTCCCCCACCCTCCTGCCGGAGAAAACACGGATCTGTGAAATAAAAAGATTTTCTATATTTTACTGTGTCCAGCTGTGCTGTATTCGGCTCTGCTGTCTCCCGCTCCTGACCACCGCTCATTAAACTCACTGAATATTCACTGCACTGAAGAGCTGGAAGCCGGAGCAGCGTTGGGGACTTCAGTGCTGGGGACCGCATCGCTAGGGACAGGTGAGTATCTAGGTGTGTATGAAGACGTGTGTGTCTGTGTTCAGTGTATACATGCATTACGTGTGTGGCAAGAGCGATAACGTCACTGCTACTTGCGCACGCTCAGTTCGTGCCCGGAAGTTGTGGTGATGTGGATGTCTCTTGCACAGACACAGTTCGAACTTCGCCTGCGCAACTGACAGTGCTGCGGTGCATGCCGGAATAGGGTTACAGACACAACTGGCAATTATGTATGTAGATTATTTATTAATTAATAGCTGCTGTTTTGTTACACTGACAGAAACCAGTCCTTGAATTTTTGTAGGACAGATACCCATGTGCAGTAAGAAACTCCACCCCTCACAGCCCCCCAACTTCTCGAGTAGGAAAATGGGCCCCAGTGGATATTCTGAATTCATACTGGACATACCTGGGATGCAGAGGATAAGAAAAGAGTGTTATACAGCTGTCAATATAAATTTTTTAATAGTTTGTTTAATTAGCAGATTACACTCCTTGGGTCTATGGTTGTATTCAATATTGTACACTGTCTTGTTACACTACAGCAAACTTTCCTTGAATGTTAAGAATATTAGAAAGACAAACGTAATCATGTGCAGCAGCAAGTTCAACTCTCCTTACTTAATTTCTAAGGAGATGAATCTCCAGTGGATATTCTGATTTTTCTACCAAAGATTGTAGGAGTGGTGAGGTTAAGAAGAGGCTTCTCACACTACTGTCCACCCTGTCAATCTGATCTAATACTGAAGATACCAAGAGTATTGAAGTAAGAAGAATCTGCTCACACTGCTATCCTCAGTTTTTTCTCATCTAATATTGGAAATACTAGCTGAGCTGGTGTAAGAAAAGGTTGGTCACACTGCTGTTCACCTTGTCTATCCGATCTAATACTGGAGCTATCAGAAGTGCTCAGGTAAGAAGAAGCTGATCATACTGCTGTCCACCCTGTCTATGTGATCTAATACTGGAGATACCAGAAGTGCCATGGCTAAGAAGAGGCTGATTACACTGCTAATCACCTTGTCTTTCTAATCTATGGGTCCCACAAGACAAAACAATCACTGATCTTGGGGAGACCAGACAGAGAAAACACTGCCGGCAGCCAACGAGGGCGCTCAATACAGTGAAATCCTAGGTGCATTGCCCCCTGGGAAATATGCAAATCAAAAGAGTCAGTGGCGCCTCTGTTAGGAGTCTCGACACAGAAACTAGCCAGATATCCCTCCGGGAAGGACCTAGCCAAGGAGTGGCTCTTTTTAGGAGACCACCATAACCACCATATTAAGTGGCCCTTTTAGTCATCCCATCTGGCCAGAATCCTACTCCACACTGATGAGGGGCAATACCCCGAAACAGCTGTCTGTGGATGGATACCTGGCCTTGGTATTTCCCTTGTCATATCTTTAAACTTGTCAAAAAGTTGGATATTGACTAAAAGGGCCACTTAATATGGTGCTTATGGTGGTCTCCTAAAAAGAGCCACTCCTTGGCTAGGTCCTTCCCGGAGGGATATCTGGCTAGTTTCTGTGTCGAGACTCCTAACAGAGGCTCCACGGATTCTTTTGATTTGCATATATCCCAGGGAACAATGCACCTAGGATTTCACTGTATTGAGCGCCCTCGGCTGCCAGCAGCGTTTTCTCTGTCTGGTCTCCCCGAGATCAGTGATTGTTTTGTCTTGTTGGTCTACTAGGCATTGCTCCCATCTGGCCAGAATCCTACTCCACATTGATGAGGGGCAATACCCTGAAACAGCTGTCTGTGGATGGATACCTGGCCTTGGTATTTCCCTTGTCATATCTTTAAACTTGTCAAAAAGTTGGATATTGACTAAAAGGGCCACTTAATATGGTGGTTATGGTGGTCTCCTAAAAAGAGCCACTCCTTGGCTAGGTCCTTCCCAGAGGGATATCTGGCTAGTTTCTGTGTCGAGACTCCCAACAGGCTCCACGGACTCTTTTGATTTGATCTAAGGGTCCTGTCACACGTAGCGATGCACCAACGATCCCACCAGCGATCCGTCCTGGCAGGGATCGTTGGTGCGTCGCTCCATGGTCGCTGGTGAGCTGTCAGACAGATCTCACCAGCGACCAGCCACCAGCGACTCGTGTAACAATGCTGCACTTGGTAACCAGGGTAAATATTGTGTAACCAAGCAAAGCACTTTGCTTAGTTACCCGATATTTACTCTGGTTACCAGCGTACACTGCTTACAGGCTGCCAGCGCTGGCTCCCTGTATACATAGCCAGGGTACACATCGGGTTACTGAGCAAAGCGCTTTGCTTAGTTACCCGATATTTACCCTGGCTACGTGTGCAGTGAGCCAGCGCTGGCAGCCTGTAATTAGTGTACTCTGGTAACCAGGGTAAATATCGGGTAACCAAGCAAAGCGCTTTGCTTAGGGGTACTTCTCACATAGGGAAATCGCTAGTGAGATCGCTGCTGAGTCACAGGTTTTGTGATATACCGGTGACCTTGCTGTGTGTGACACTAAGCAGCGACCTGGCCCCTGCTTTGAAATCACTGATCGTTACACACTGTTCTAGTTCATTAATTGGTCATCGGGCTCCCGCAGGGCAGCACACATCGTCGTGTTTGAATGCGGGAGACCAACGAGCACCAACTCTGTAAGCAGCGTACGCTGGTAACCAGGGTAAATATTGGGTAACTAAGCAAAGCGCTTTGCTTGGTTACCCGATATTTACCCTGGTTACCAGCATACATCGCTTACAGGCTGCCAGCGCTGGCTCCCTGCATGCGTAGCCAGGGTAAATATTGGGTAACTAAGCAAAGCACTTTGCTTAATAACCCGATGTGTACCCTAGCTACGTATACAGGGAGCCAGCTCTGGCAGCCTGTAAGCGGTGTACGCTGCTAGCCAGGGTAAATATCGGGTAACTAAGCAAAGCACTTTGCTTGGTTACCAAATATTTACCCTGGTTACCAAGCGCAGCATCGTTACACGAGTCGCTGGTGGCTGGTTGCTGGTCACTGGTGAGATCTGCCTGATTGACAGCTCACCAGCGACCATGTAGCGACGCACCAATGATCCCTGCCAGGTCGGATCACTGGTGGGATCGTTTGTGCGTCGCTACATGTGACGGGACCCTTAGTTACCCGATATTTACCCTGGTTACCAGCGTACACCGCTTACACAGAGTCGGTGCTCGTTGGTCTCCCGCAGTCAAACACACTGATGTGTGCTGCACAGCGGGAGCCCGACGACCAAAAAATGAACCATAACAGTGTGTAACGATCAGCGATTTCACAGCAGGGGCCAGGTCGCTGCTCAGTGTCACACACAGCGAGATCACTGGTACGTCACAAAACCTGTGACTCAGCAGCGATCTCGCTCTGTGAGAAGTACCCCTAATACTGGAGATACCAGAAGTGTTGAGGTTATGATGGGTCTGTGCACACTACACACTATGTTTTGTGAATGCTGTGATGCTGCTATGACTTTTGTATATCAAACTATCTTCAGCCACTTGTCCTGTTAATATTATCCATAGACAAAAGTTTGTTTTGCTGATTAAAGTTATTTAAGAATTTATTAGAGTAATATTTCTTTACGTTACTTCTTTTTTTCTATTACTGAAGAACCCTTGCACTTGCAGCATGTTATGATTTGCCCCGCATACCAAATTTTGCAGATATGCTCTGCACTGTTGTTTAACATTGGTGCGATTTTTTTATCGCATTGAACTTGCAGATTTTATATGCAGATGTAACTGAACCCTATCAGTCTATCTAGCTAGCTATATAAAATTATAATGGATCCGTTATCAGTTCCATTGACCATAATAATAATGGATCCATTAACGGATCTGTTAAATAAGTGATCCACTTGGATAATCCATTAACGGATCAGTTATTAAACATCTGTCAGATCTATTACAAACAGATCATTACAGGACGTGTGAACCCAGCCAAGTGTCATCGTCCATGAGAAGCCTCATTCACCAGATGCAGTATTTTTGTGAAGATTCAGTTACTAATATACGATAAATGTTCAAAGGTTTTCCATAGTGATTGTAACCAATGAAGTGTAATTAAGAAGGCGGCTTATACAGAAAAATATTTCATTCAACACAAATTATGTTTCCGAAGGTCATCATGTAGAACTATTGTGCAATTACATTCCTATACATATATTTCTTACCAACAATAGTCAACGAAGTGATAAGACTTAACCTCTTTACAACAAAAGACGGAAAATGAATGTGAGCAGATGTCAGTGCACACATCATTACATGCTATAACCGTCATTGATTAAAACTGACACTATGTGAAATCACACAGTGACAGCTCTGTGGTGACAGCAGTCACTGACAGCTAACCGGCACGGCCAGAGATGCGGAAACCGATTTCAGGGTTCCCCACTGTCTGATCAATGTAAACGGTCAGTAAATCTGACTGACTGATCACAGCATGATCGTGCAGGGAGGTGCTGAAATATCAGCACTTCCCCGCACGATCACTGCTTAGTACACCTGACAGCTGAGCTCTTGCAGTAACAGTCAGTGGCAGTGCCCTCATCGCGTCTGGCTAATTAACCCTCCAGATGCCACAGTCGAAAACAATTGCGCTATTTGGAAGGTTGTGAAGAGATGTGGGGCCCAATGATAGCGGTTCCCTGCTCTCTAATGGCTGTAATTGAATTGTGAATGTAACTATCCAATCACAGAATGTATCCAATTTATAAAAACAGCAGATCCGTTCTGAATTTTCTCATTCTGTCAGTAACTGTGTTGGAGGGAGATCTTAGCTGTGCTGCTGTGAGGACCTCCGGTCGTCAGGGTCCAGGTCATCAGACACGGACACCAGGCATGGGTCATCAGGCACAGAACTTCGGACACAGGTGCAGCCAGGATGGCTGAGGAACATAGGACGACAGGTGCAGATTTCAGACTGGTACAGACAGGTGCTGGATACAGGCTGGTACTAGGGAACAGGCAGGACAGACACAGCAGAAAAGAACTGGTTGCCTGCAGGACTGGTGCTGGAGGCTGGGAGACCAGACCAGACAGACTGGAACAACACACAGCTAGGATCAAAACCTAATACATTGCTCTGGTCCCTCCCAACTGAGGAGGGAGCCTTACGTTCCTCGAGCCTCTCAGTGACAAGCTGGAGACAACTTTGCAAGGTTCTTATGCTTCCTCATATAGGGACATGTAGCTTGTGCGCACATCCTCTAGATTGGAGACCATTGAAACCCAATCTGCATGCGCATGCCTGGGGTCTAGGCGGGAGCTGAAAAACAAAACATACGTGGCCATCCACTGGGGGACGAGCTGGGACATGGCACTAGGACGCCACGGAGCAATAACACACTAGGGAAGCCGGCGCTACAAGTGGCAGCAGTTCTCTATGTTCTTTAAGGCAGTGCTTAAAAATAATGGTAGCCACACAAAATGTTGATACTTTGGGAACAATTTGGCCTTTTGTTTTTACTTAGGGGTGCACTCATTTTTCTTGTCAGCAGCTTTGTCATTAATGGCTGTGTGTTGAGTTATTTAGAGGGCACTGAATTTACACTATTATACAAGCTGTATACTGACTACTGTACTTTACACTATATCAAAGACTCATATCTTCAATGTTCTCCCATGAAATGGAATACAATACTTACAAAAATGCAAAAATGTGAGGGGTGTACTCATTTTTGTGATATATTATATATATATATATATATATATATATATATATATGTTTATGACCTAAAAAAAACACATGCTGCTATCCCTTTTGGGCTCAATCGTTCAGTCAAACTATACTAATAGGGTTACATTTGAACACAAGAAAAATAACTCTGTAAATTTTGAGGCCCATCTCCTCACCTCTCACTACTATGTATAAAGTCCTAAAACAACACTTTTGTGAAAAAAAAAATATTTTTTTTTACATCATTTTGAACTAAATCTTTTAATAAAATGTTGGCACAAAAGTCTCTTTACACCCATAAATTAATTCTTTAGGGGGTGCAGAAAATGGGGTCAGCTGTAGGGTGTCAGCTGTTTTGCCATGTCAAGAACTTTATTTTAGGCCTCTCTCACACATACGTGAAAATCAGGCACGTGCCGTGAGACACATATTTTCCCTGCGTGTTGCGTTTGGTAAGTACGTGTCTCCGGTACATGCGATAACGATAACAGTCCACGATAACACACGGAGAACCGGTAATTTGAATACTCATGTGGTCCTTGCTGCTGTCCAGGGTACTGATCTTAGTCTCCAGCCCCGCCCTCTCCCCGCTGATGCTGCTTACGGCCGAGCGAAGGGGCGGAGATTAGAGCCCGTGACAGCACGCCCACCTCCTTAACACGCTCATAATGAGCGGCGTACTGCAGCAACTGTTTACAGCGGAAGATTCTGCAGGGCTTGTGGAGGTGAGTATGTGTTTTTTTATTTTAAAATAATGACACTTGTTTCTCCGGCGCATATCACACGGGACCGCATCCACACTACATCCGTGTGGTACGGTTGAGGGCTGTGTGACACCCGTGATGCCGTAGAAAAACTGACATGTCAGCGTGAGAAACACACGGACACACGTAAGTACAGAACGGACACACGTTCCATTCCAAAATACTTACATGTGTCCAAGCCATTAGGAATACATAGGTCCACGTGTGTACGTGTCTCTGGTACGTGAGAAAACTTCCAAACACGTACCGGAGGCACATACTTGTGAAAGAGGCCTTAGACAAATTTGTGTTCCAGAATTCAAATAGTGCTCCTTCCTGTTATGAATGCCATTTGTGTGGGTGCTGTTTTGGAGCTCCCTCTGGTGGCCAGGAATGGTAGTGAAGCTGAGTCTGAGAATCAGACAGGTGTCGGTGTTAATTGTGAATTAAGGAAGTCCTTTTGCAGACAAGCCTGGTGTATATAGGAGAGCACTTCTTGCCTTGCTGGCGCTGGTGATAGTTGAATTTTCCTCAGTCTCTGAACCTGGCTTGGAGTTCTGTCCTTCCCTGTTTTCCTGTGCAAGACTTCTGCAGATAAGTTTGCAAGCTTTTGCTTTGCTTCCTTGTTTTCACCTTAGGGTGTTTGTTTTTCTTTTGTTTTGTTTTGAATCTGTTTTCTTGCAGGTGAAAATTAACTTTTCTAGTTTGGTTAGCATGGGGGTTGCCCTTTTGCTAGCTTCTCTGCAAGAAAAGGGAGATTCTCCCTGTCAAACTTGATTATTTGTACTTTTGTATTTTTTTGTGTTCTTTTTGGGATTTTCTCTCTCCTATTACAAGAGTACCTGATATAGTGGGGGTGAGGTCGTTCGACCTCCAGGCCTATTTTTACAATCAGGAGATTGGTATTTTTCTGCAGGGTTTTTGTACTGACCGCAATCAGTTTCCTTTTATTTCCTTTGTATCTAGGTAGTTAGTCCTCGCCTTTGCTAAATCTATTTTTCTTATCTGTGTATCGTGTTTTCCTACATCACCGTAATCTTTATATGTCGGGGACTTCTCTGAGGCAAGGTAGATTTCCTCATTTCTATCTGTGAGGTGTAGCTAGTTTCTCCGGCTGTGACGTGGTGTCTAGGTGTTTAGGAATGCTCCACGGCTACTTCTAGTGTGGTCTGATAGTTAGGGGATTGCGGTCAGCTCAGTTTCCAACTACTCTTGTTTTTCTTGGTGTTTTTCTACTAATGGGAGTTTTTTGTAATCTTCTATGACTACCGGATCATAACACCTTCCGTTTCAAGCCCTGCTGTTTGTGCAAACAAAAATTAAACCTGCACGTGGGGTATTGCTGTGCTCAGAAGAAAGGGGATATCCAACTCAGTGCTCCATTTTTTCATGTTAACTCTTACAAAAGTGAAAAAATTGGGGTTTAAACAACATTTTTGTGAAAAAAAAAATGAAATATTTCTATATGACAACCTATTGTTATCAAATTGTGTTGTATTAACTGTAGGTTAAAAATCCTCATTAAACCCCTGGATAAAATCTTTAAGGGATGTAGTTTTCAAAATGGGGTCAGTTGTTGATGGTTTCTACTGTTTTGGCACGTTAGGGGCTCTACAAATTTGACATGGGTCACACATTCTATTTCAGCCATATTTATGTTTCAAAATTCAAATAATAAAAATAATAATAATAATATTTATTCACTTATATAGCACCATTAATTCCACAGTGCTTTACATATATCAAAAACTCTGTCCCCATTGGGGCTCACAATCTAAATTTCCTATCAGTATGTCTTTGAAGTGTGGGAGGAATCCGGAGCAGCCAGAGGAAACCCTCGCAACACTGTGAGAACATACAAACTCCTTGCAGTTGCTATCTTTGATGGAATTTGAACCCGGTCCCCAGCACTGTAAGACTGCAGTGCTATCCACTGAGCCATCATGCTACCTTTCGTTCTGAGCCTGGCAATTTGTCCTAACAGAACTTTTTGTCTTCATATGGGTTATCACCACGCTCAGAGGAAAAATGGTTAACAAACTGAGATGTCCATTTTTTCATGTAACCGCTTGCAAAAGTGAAACAATTGGGGCTAAATCATTTTCGCGAAAAAATTTCAATATTTGTATATGATGACTTAATGTTATCAAATTGTGTGTACCACCTGTGGTTTCAGAATCCTCACTATATTCCTAAATATAATTTTTGAGGGGTGTAGTTTACAAAATGGGGTCAATTGTGGGGGGTTTTCTACTGTTTAGCCACCTTAGGGGCTTGGATGCCAAACGTCCAGAAATTCCAGGATAGTCTGAAAAAATAGGGCAATTTTTTACCCTGTGACTTTATTTGAAGCTGAAGATATTGATACTGGTAACTTTGACTGTAATTATCATTTTATAGTTTACAGTGAATGCAGTTAATGTTTTTATATCAGATTTATGGGTTTAGACATGTGTTTCTTATAATGATAATTTATTATAGTTTTCCAATGTGTCTGTAAAAAATATTGTAAGTCTTAGATTTTTTGATAAGCCATCCAGAAAAAAAAAAAGAAAAGTTAAGTTGGCAACCATGCTTACGGGCCCTGCAAATGCAGCACGGTGCCCACAATCAATTTCAGCCAAATTGTAAGGTGTTAAATACTGTTTGTATAGAGTCTAGTGGAAGGGTACAAGGGAAACACAGACACAGGTTTGCTAAACAGTTCTTGTATTACTTCATACAAGTAAGTGCACAAAACATGAAGGGTTAAACAGTTGCAGGGTGCAGAGGCTGGAAACAAATTAATCAGGAATGGATCCTCAAAGTTCAGCAGAAGTGTTAAAGTATAATTCAGTCTCTTACTGTACTTGTAAACGTCCATGGCAGAGCAGAAGGGTTCCTGTGTGGACACGAGTTCCAGGGATCCAAAACAGAGGCTGGCAGAAAAGTAGTTCTTCCAAAGACTTCAGGAGATCAGGTTACAGGCAGGCTGCTAACAGGATTCAGAAGCATTGGTCCATCAGCTGAGATGGCTTAAGCAGGTAATTGGCAGGGAACAGGGCGGGAACATAGAAGCTGAGGAATCCATATTGACTGAGGGCAAAAGTGAGGGCAACATAACAGGAAGCAAGATGGCCTATGAAGAAAAAACAGATTAAAGCAAAATGACAAAACAAGGCAAAAAGTCAGAGAACCTCACACAAATTTGTGTTCCAAAATTCAAATAGTGCTCTTTCCCTTCCGGGTTCTGCAATTTGTCCACACAAGGGTTTCTTACCACATGTGGAATTTCAGCGCTCTAACAAGAAACTGGGTAACAATTGATTGGTCCATTTTTTAATGCCATTGTGGATACACAAGGGTCAGTGAATGCTCTCATCTGTTAGCTTGGCTGTCTTTATAAAGACTGCACTGACCAGGGCTCATCCCGCTGAACGCTTTCTTCCCCGTTGGCAAAACACTACCCAGACTATACATAGTGAGCGAACCACACATTGGTAAGGCTTTATTGGTTCACCAACAGGCAAAAACATAGTGTACATTCCCAGCAAGAAGACAAGATGTTACAAGTAAGGCTACATTCACACTTCCATTGTTTTGCAGCAGTCACAATTCGTCGTTTTGAGAAACAACTGAATCCTGCAGAGCTTCAGTTTTTTCCCCATAGAAATGTATTACGACGGATTGTGAGTGATGGCCCTGCTTTGCATTCGCTATGCGACTGATCAGTCGTGAAATGACTGACAGTCGGGCGGAAGCAACGCAGAATGTAATATTTTTTGTAGCATCAAAAAAACGCACCACACAGAATTCCATCATGGTTATAATGGAAGGCTATGGGCTATGGGCACTAGAACCGTTCGGAACCATTAAATGACTAATTACGGTGACAAACCCGTTTTTAGCAACAGAACATGCTCAGAAGTGGAAATTCCTTTCTTCTGGTTAGTAGAAAATGTACTCTCTATACCTTTCGGTCAGTCCCTCTCACTCTCTGTCGATGTCGGTCTATCTCTCTCTTTCTGTCGGTCTCTCCCTCTCTCTCCTTCATACTCACCGATCACCGGTGTGGCGTGGCGCTGCACAGCTGTGATACTGCTCCGGCGGCTTGTCCTGGTTTTGAAAATGTCGGCTGCTCATTATTCCATCTCGTATTCACTGCTTCCCCCACCCACCGGCGCCTATGATTGGTTGCAGTTAGAGGAGCCCCCACGATGAGTGACAGCTGTCTCACTGCAACCAATCACAGCCGCCGGTGGGTGGATCCTATATCTTTCAGTAAAATAAATAAATAGTTTAAAAAAAATCGACGTGTGGTCCCCCCCCAATTTTAATACCAGCCAAGGTAAAGCCACATGGCTGAGGGCTGGTATTCTCAGGATAGGGAGCCCCACATTATGGGGAGCCCCCCCAGCCTAAAAATATCAGCCAGCAGCCACCCAGAAATGTCGCATCCATTAGATGCAACAGTCCCGGACTCTACCCGGCTCATTCCGAATTGCCCTGGTGCGGTGGCAATCGGGGTAAAAAGGAGTTAATGGTAGCCCATAGCTGCCACTAAGTCCTAGCTTAGTGATGGCAGGTACAGGCAGGTATCTATAAGACACCCCCCATCACTAAACTGTAGTGACAGTAAATAAACACAAACACAGAAAAATCCTTTATTAGAAGCAAAAGACAAAAAACCCCTCTTTCACCACTTAATTAAAATTCCCAAATACCCCTCTAGGCCGACGTAATCCACACGAGGTCCCATGACGCTTTCAGCTTTGCTACATCGGAAGATGACAGGAGCGGCCATAGTACACCGTCGCTCACTTTGAGTTCCATGGAGCAACTGAAGTGAGTCGCGCCATCAGCGGTGACGTCACTCAGGTAGTGCCGGTGTGTGTGTTGTCATGATAGGGGCGGTAGTGCCTGTATGTGTGCAGTGGTGATGGGGGCGGTAGTGCCGGTGTACGCGGTGATGATGGAGTTGGTAGTGCTGGTGTTTGTGCCTTGATGATGGTAGCGGTAGTGCCGGTGTGTGCGGTGATGATGGGGGCTCTCTCTCTGTTCCCTTTGCCAGGTAACGGATCCGGGGTTTTTTCAGTCACATCAGTCACAAAACGGATTGTGACTGATGCAAAAAAATGAACATTAACAGAGTCTCACTCTTCTGCTGGGCCACCAGGGATTTGAGACTTCATGGCTTCGGGGCTTCCAGGGCCTACTATCCCAGTCCAACAGCACTCCGCTTTTGGCGGGCACTCACTCAGAAGAGATAGCAACAAGCTTAGGAAGCAGTTCTGTGAACCTTCAGCTTGAACCGTGGATCCTAAGCTCAAATCCTGTAGAACATCTGAAGTGAAGCAGTTCTGTATTTCCTCAGTTGGAACCAAAGCTTCTCGGCTGAGATGATGTAGAATCCTTCTTTAAGTGAAGCAGTTCAGTGATTCCTCCAGCTGGACCCAAGCTGCTCAGCTGGGGTCTTGTAGAGTCTAACCTTGGTGACAGAAGCAGGGCTCTTTTCTACCACTCAGTTCTCTTACAGGATTGGTGGAGATGGCTGCTCTCTCATTGGTCCCAAGTTCGATCCAATTGCAGAATTTTCCTCTGAATTGTGCAGTCAAAGGGGCTGAGGCAATACACATTTACAGACAATGAGTCTTCTGTCAGTCTGGGAAGAGACAATGGTTAACTTCTCTTGATTTAACAAACAATAGGACCCATATGTCTGACCTAATTAAGAACCGTTCATCCCCAACACGAGTGGCCAAAAGCTGAGTCGTCAAAGCCATTTTTTGTAAAAGATAAAAAATTAGGGCTAAAGCAAAATTTTAGAGGAAACATTAAGATTTTATTTTTCATTACACTTTGCATTAATTCCTGTGTAGCACCTGAAAGGTTAAAAAAAAATCCTGACAGCATTTTTGAAGTATTTGTGCAGTTTTAAAAATGGAATCACTTTTGTGATTTTTCCAATATATAGGCCTCTCAAAGTCCTTTTAAATCTGAATAGGTCAATAAAGAAATAGGTTTTGTAAACTTCTTGAAAAAATTATAAATTGCTTCTAAATTTTTAACCTTTCTAAGAAAAAAATATTATTTAAAAAACGGTGCTTATGTAAAGAAGACATATGGAACATGTTATGTATTAACTATTTTGTGTGATAGTTCTATCTAGTTTAAGGGCATAAAAATAGAAGTTTCAAAATTGCAACACTTGCAAATTTTTTGTCAAATCTTCAATATTTTTATAAATAAACGCAAATCATATTTTTTCGATGCCATTCAAGAGTGGTTTTGCTTTGCTACAGATCCAGTTTAAAAACGTTTAACTTGATGGAGTTACTTAGTGGGTTGGAAAAGGAAATGTAATTCCATGTATAGTTCACCACAGACATACCGGAACAAAGTTCAGAGACTCGCAAGTGTGGGAGCTATACTTTACATATTAATTCTGGGTATAAATGATAGACTAATTCCATGTATACACATGCTTATCCCAGATGCAAATGAATACTGTTGGTACAAGCGCTTTGAATCCTTAAATATTTAATTGAGCAGTCAATTGCATGTTTAATATTTTAATTTTCTTTTTCTTATTTGGTCTAGATTATATTGGATATGACTTTTGGGGCAGGAGGGCACACCACATCAATTCTGAAGCAGGCTCCTAATATTAAAGTATTAGCGCTAGACAGAGATCCTGCTGCGTATTCGATAGCTCAGCGTTTGTCTTACCACGATGGGTAAGTACAATATTTGATGAGCCATAGTTTTACTTGAAGTGCACCAAATCTAGAAAATTAAAAACTGTTCTTTTTTTAAGTCATAATTGACAAATACTTGCTAAACATTTTCATTTTTAATGTGGTGGTTACCAGATATTTTCATTTATTACGTTTCTCAATGGTTTTGTGAAATTTGTAGTTAAACCCTTCACAACAATGGATGTGCTTCCTTATTGGACGTAGGTTGAATTGGATAGAACAAGGTCTCTTTTTAACCTATGTAACTATGTAACTGTGTTTAGTGACAAAATGTGTAATTGGTGGAGGAAGGTTGAACTAGATAGACTACAGTGGGTACGGAAAGAATTCAGACCCCTTTAAATTTTTCACTATTTGTTTCATTGCAGCCATTTGGTAAATTCCAAAAAGGTCATTTTGTTTCTCATTAATTTACACTCTGCACCCCATCTTGACAGAAAAAAACAGAAATGTAGAAATGTTTGCAAATTTATTAAACTAGAAAAACTGAAATATCACATGGCCATAAGTATTCAGACCCTTTGCTCAGACACTCATATTTAAGTCACATGCTGTCCATTTCCTTGTGATCCTCCTTGAGATGGTTCTACTCTTTCATTGGAGTACAGCTGTGTTTAGTTAACTGATAGGACTTAATTTAGAAAGGCGCACACACAACTGTCTATATAAGACCTCACAGCTCACAGTGCATGTCAGACCAAATGAGGATCATGAGGTCAAAGGAACTGCCTAAGGAGCTCAGAAGTAGGAGAGAGGAAAAGGAGTAGATCCAGCACCAAAAATGTATACATAAAATAAACAAACTTTTATTCTATTATTATTATTATTATTATTATTATTATTATTATTAATAAAAGAAAATAAAAAAGGGCACTATATATTAAAAACTGCAAGCATGGAAACATCTGACGCGTTTCGGGCAAACAATTTAAAAACGTCCTGACTTATAGGTGAGCACATATTGGCAGTCTGCCTACTTATGTATCTTGAGGGATAGTGTCAAAATGGAACCCTACGAGGAGCCTTCCTGGGTGGGGAAAAGGAATTAGCATATGCATACTAGAGGAAAGAAGGGATTAATTAGTCCTGGGTGTGACTGCTAGGGAGAAAAAACAACAAGAAAAGCAAAAAAATTAGGACAATTAAAGACATAGAAATATATATGCTTGTGTCTGAACTAGAGCGAGTATATATACATAGACATACTGTATATCTACAAAATTGTATGCCAAAATATATAGCCATATATTCGTATGCAACGAAAGCAATAAGTTTATACAAACATCAATTTGATTGGTCAGTACAGTCAACATTATAAGAATAAATATCATTAAAGACATGCAAATATACAGTGCCTACAAGTAGTATTCAACCCCCTGCAGATTTAGCAGGTTTGATAAGATGCAAATATGTTAGAGCCTGCAAACTTCAAACAAGAGTAGGATTTATTAACAGATGCATAAATCTTACAAACCAACAAGTTATGTTGCTCAGTTAAATTTTAATAAATTTTCAACATAAAAGTGTGGGTCAATTATTATTCAACCCCTAGGTTTAATATTTTGTGGAATAACCCTTGTTTGCAATTACAGCTGCTAATCGTCTTTTATAAGACCTGATCAGGCCGGCACAGGTCTCTGGAGTTATCTTGGCCCACTCCTCCATGCAGATCTTCTCCAAGTTATCTAGGTTCTTTGGGTGTCTCATGTGGACTTTAATCTTGAGCTCCTTCCACAAGTTTTCAATTGGGTTAAGGTCAGGAGACTGACTAGGCCACTGCAACACCTTGATTTTTTCCCTCTTGAACCAGGCCTTGGTTTTCTTGGCTGTGTGCTTTGGGTTGTTGTCTTGTTGGAAGATGAAATGACGACCCATCTTAAGATCCTTGATGGAGGAGCGGAGGTTCTTGGCCAAAATCTCCAGGTAGGCCGTGCTATCCATCTTCCCATGGATGCGGACCAGATGGCCAGGCCCCTTGGCTGAGAAACAGCCCCACAGCATGATGCTGCCACCACCATGCTTGACTGTAGGGATGGTATTCTTGGGGTCGTATGCAGTGCCATCCAGTCTCCAAACGTCACGTGTGTGGTTGGCACCAAAGATCTCGATCTTGGTCTTTTCAGACCAGAGAACCTTGAACCAGTCTGTCTCAGAGTCCTCCAAGTGATCATGAGCAAACTGTAGACGAGCCTTGACATGACGCTTTGAAAGTAAAGGTACCTTACGGGCTCGTCTGGAATGGAGACCATTGCGGTGGAGTACGTTACTTATGGTATTGACTGAAACCAATGTCCCCACTGCCATGAGATCTTCCTGGAGCTCCTTCCTTGTTGTCCTTGGGTTAGCCTTGACTCTTCGGACAAGCCTGGCCTCGGCACGGGAGGAAACTTTCAAAGGCTGTCCAGGCCGTGGAAGGCTAACAGTAGTTCCATAAGCCTTCCACTTCCGGATGATGCTCCCAACAGTGGAGACAGGTAGGCCTAACTCCTTGGAAAGGGTTTTGTACCCCTTTCCAGCCTTGTGACCCTCCACGATCTTGTCTCTGATGGCCTTGGAATGCTCCTTTTGTCTTTCCCATGTTGACCATGTATGAGTGCTGTTCACAAGTTTGGGGAGGGTCTTAATTAGTCAGAAAAGGCTGGAAAAAGAGATAATTAATCCAAACATGTGAAGCTCATTGTTCTTTGTGCCTGAAATACTTCTTAATACTTTAGGGGAACCAAACAGAATTCTGGTGGTTTGAGGGGTTGAATAATAAATGACCCTCTGAATAAACTTTTCACAATTTAAAAAAAAAATAAAAAAAGAAATAACATTCTTTTTTGCTGCAGTGCATTTCACACTTCCAGGGTGATCTACAGTCCAAATGTCACAATGCCAAGTTAATTCCGAATGTGTAAACCTGCTAAATCTGAAGAGGGTTGAATACTACTTGTAGGCACTGTACATTCAGATTTGGACCAGAGAGAATGCAGATATATGCATATGTATACAGAAACTATGGAATTTTTTAAAGAATATTTTTTAGGAGCATTTTTAGAAAATTGTTGCAAAAAAAAGAAAAGCCAACAACTTTTTATATACTGTAGAACTTTGAAGTTTATATACAGTATATGTGTATATATTATATATAATATATATATATATATATATATATATATATATATATATGTATATATATATATATATATATATATGTATATGTATATGTATATATATATATATGTATATATATATATATATATATGAGACAATCGTCCTGCAAAAATATAGGCTTGATAGTTAGTATTATTAAAGTGTAAGCAAAAAAAACCATTAAATTATGTAGTGAAGGTCCGATCTATGATTGAGACCAATAGGTTGGCGGGCATCTAGTCTCATTATCCATTTAGCTTCTGCATATAATAGTTCCTGAAACCAGTCACCTCCTCTCAGTGGTTTATTAACCCATTGTTGTCACTTCCAAGCTGGAAAAATCACTATTCTGTTGCTCATGAAAATGTCTGGTTAACCCTGACACAGATCGACCTTTTTTCTTCCTGGCTTGGTCTGGATCGTTAGATACCAACACAGATGAACAAGTAATGTGTTATGAAATTGTTTTCCTCCGTGGTCTCGATGTGCAACCCACATAATATTTATCACATGAGACGCATGTGGCTTTATAATTCACATGGGTGGTGGCAAAACTCATAAAGGAATTAATTTTGAAATTCTGTCCTTTATTATCCTGAAAAGTTGAGTTTTTACCCATATATTTACACAAATGGCATGTGCCAGAGCCACATTTGAAAGATCCAATAACACTCAACCAAGTACCTTTAGATTCAGCAGATGAAAAAAAAAGATGGCGATATTATATTTTTAATGTTCTTTGAACGTCTTGCAACAATCTTCATACCCCTAGATAAAATACTAGCAATGGTAGGATCTTGATTAAGAATAGTAACGTAAAAACACACCCTTAATCCTCTCAAAATCACTGCTAAAAGGGGTGGAAAAATACAATTTTTTGTCAAAAATATTTAGTTTCGTTTTGTCAGTCAATAAATCAGATCTTTTTCTGTTCTCAGCAATTTTCATAGCTCTTTTAAAGACTTTGTGGGAATATCCTCTTTTAGACAGGATGGATTTTATTCGGATTGATTTGTCTTTGTATAAGGAATCTGACGAACAAAGACAAAGGGCTCTCAAAAACTCCCCTACTGGCAAGTTGCGTTTTGTATGGTGTAATATGGCAGCTGTCAGCATGTAATATAGTATTCCCACTGATAGAGTTTCTAAAGAGGGCTGTATCAATATTGCCAGTGACTTCATCCCCAGTGAGCTGAATATTAAGATGAGGCTGGTTTCAGACGTCCGTGTTCTAGGTACGTGTGACATCCGTTTTTAACACGGATGTCACACGTACCGATGTTATTTTCTGATGTGCCTCACACGTCCGTGTTTGCACATGGACCGTGTGACCGTTCATGACCCCGCAACCACACACGCAGGCATCTCCGGCAGCACGGATGTCACACGGATCGCACACTGATTGTCATCCTTTTGACATCAGTGTAAAACATACCGGAGAAAATATGGGTCTTTTTAATAAAAAGATTTTCTATATTTACTTCTCTCCAGCGATGCTGTCTCCGGCTCTGCTGCCTCCTGCTGCTTATCGCCGCTCATTATACTCACTGAATATTCAGTGCCCTGTGGAGCAGCGCTGGGGACTTCAGTGCCGGGGACCGCATTGCTGGGTGAGTGTACAGCAGAGTGTTTGTGTGTGTATACACTGTATACACATGCATGTGCGCTATGTGTGTATGCGCTCGGTGTATCCATGTGTGTCTGCTATGTGGGTATACATATGTGTGTATATGTGCTCAGTGTATGTGTGTGTGCGTGTTTGTGTGTGTGTGTGTGTGTGTGTGTCTGTGTGTGTCTGTGTGTGTGGTGAGAACCTAGAAGCCGGAACATTATGGGGACAGCATCGGGCACTCATCAAAGTTCCCAGTGAACTTTGATGAACCCATGAAGCTGTAGCGCGGGTGTCGCGGGGGTTATCAGGATGTCAGAGTTCATTGGGAACTCCGATGACCTCCTGGATGTCACTGTGCTGAAGAATACTTGCCTGTCCTTGGCGGTGCTGTATCCCTCGCTGTCCCCGTGATTCTCCGGCTTCCAGGTCTTGAGTGCGGTGAATAATCAATGAATATAATGAGCGGCAGTCAGGAGTGGGAGGCAGCAGAGCCGGAGAAAGCAGGTAAATATGAAAAATCTTTTTATTTCCCAGACCCGTGTTTTCTCCGGTACCTGTCACACGCCTGCAAACACGGATGTCACACGTGCGCCACACATGAGACACACGTTAGACACATGTATGACACACGTATGACCATAACTATGCGTGTGAGTGGTACCTGATTAAACATGGACGTCTGAAACCAGCCTAAGGTGTAGAATGGTCGTGTTTATCAACAATAAATGTTAAATTCAAATAATTTTTGTTAATGTATGATTTGAACTTTTTGAGTTTGGCTATAATATCAGAGTTATTCATACCCCGCCAAATCATGACCATGTCATCTATGTAACGAGCGTACTAATAGATGTCATTCTGAAATGGGTTGTCAGATGTGTATATGAAAAACTCCTCCCACCATAACATGTACAGGTTGGCTTAAGGCCCCTTTACACACTGCAACATCGCTAATGACATCGCTGTAACGTCACCGGTTTTGTGACATAATAGTGACTTCCCCAGTGACATTGCAGTGTGTGAAACGCATCAGCGATCTGGCCCCCACTGTGAGGTTGCTGATCGCTACAAATCTTTCATGACCATTTTTTGGTCCTTTGTTTCCCACTGTGCAGCATGCATCGCTGTGTTTGACACCATTACAAAGACTTCGTTAGCGACTTCCCTTTCAAATAGCTACTTTGACACGTCCCCAATGACCAGCTAGGTCGTTCTGAAGGTCCGTATTGCTGCTGCGTCGTTGGCCAGGTCTGCCTGTTTGACAGCTCACCAGCAACTCACCAGAGACTTTGTAGCGATCTCGGACAGGTTGGGATCGCTGGTGGGATCGCTAGAAAGTCTCAGTGTGTAAAGGGGCCTTAAAGAGAAAGAACAACTGGCCCTCATGAGACATCCATTAATCTGTAGTTAAAACCTATTGTTGAAATTGAAAACATTGTTTTTTTAGTAAGAATTTGGCTACAGTGAGAATATATTCCCTATATGTATCATCAAGCATATCATATTTAAACAGATGAAAGGAAAGCGCTATGATAGCTTTGTCATGGGGGATACACGAATATAGGGAGGACACATCACTAATAACCCAAAACATATCTGAGGACCACCTCATAGACTGCAGGCCCTGAAGTAAGTGTTTTGTATCACGAATCGGCTGCAATATATTATCCAGCCAGTCTGATAGGTGGGCAGTGAGAGAACCAGTACTGGCCACAATTGGCCGAAAAGGGGGAGGGAAAGTGCCTTTGTGTACCTTGGGAAGGCCATGGAAAATAGGACAAATAAGTGTGGAATTCAACAAATATTCATATGTCTTTTTATCAAAAATTCTCAAATCCAGGCCTTTCTTCTGTAGGAGCTCTAATTTATCATAGATGGCTGATGTAGGGTCAGAACTTAATACTCTGTATGTAGAGTTACCATTGAGTATGTTAGTGATCTCCCATATATACGAGTATATATATATATATATATATATATATATATATATATATACACACACTGTATATACTGTATATATGTATATGAAAATATATATTCCACAACATACAGAATGAAAAAAAAATTACGTCAATACATATGCTTTTTATGTAGATACAAAAATAAGTTTTAAAGAGTACACATATTTGGTACTGCCACATCCAGAGCCACCTGACCTATAAAATTCACGCTATTTAACCCCTACATTCAACAGTGTAATAAAACAGGACAAAAACTATGTCATTTTTGCATCATACCCCAAACAAAAAGTGAAATAAAATGCAATCAAAAAGTTGGAAGTAAATACATTTGGTATCCTTGAAAACATCATTTCATCTGGTAAAATCAAGCTGTCAGTCAGCTCTATCAGCAGTTAAAGGTATAGTTCTCAGAATATGGTGATAGAACATTTGTTTTCTTTTCTATAACATTGATCTTACTGTACAAAACCCAAGAAAAACAAAACTATTTGATCATATACCCTGTAATAAGTAAATAATTAAACAGTAATAGTGTCATGCATAGTGCTGCTCTGTATGTGATTGACTGCTGTGAGTGTGAGTTTTAGTTTCTCCCAGTCTGTCTATTTGTGTGGGCATTTATCACTCAAGTACTAGTCCCTACTGGGGCTTCTCAGGAGTTAGGCTGTCTCTAATATTAAAACCTTACCTTGTGACAGCTGACTTCAATGTAAATAAAAATGCAAAAGTAGGGAAACATACGGAAACCTATATGAATAAGGTGTCAATATTATTATACTGACTCGAAGAGCAAAGCTGTCTTATCACTTTTACTGGGTGATAATGGTGTAATAATAAAAACAATTCCTGATTTTTGTTCATTTTGCCTCCAAAAAATCAGAATAGGTAGCAACACTTTTTCATATTATGCACCCCAAAATGGTAGCATTAAAAACTTCAACTCATCCTACAAAAAAAAATCCCTCCCATATCTCCATTGGAAGAAAAACTTAAAAATTATAGCTTCCAAAATACAGTCAATAGATCAAATATTTTTTTTTATAAAAAAAACATTTTTGGTGTGTGATAGTAGTAAAACATAAAAACTGTAATATATCTTATCTCACTGTAACCATACTGCTCCGAAGAATAAAAAGACGTCCTATCACTTATACAACTCAGTGAACAGTGTTAAATAAAAGCAGTTCTTGAACTGCTGTTAATTTGCTTATTTTGCCTCCTAAAGATCGCAGTAAGGCCCAGATCACACAAATATTCAGATACTGATGTGGAATTACACAAGTATATTAGAAAGTGTAACACTGTTCTGTGCGGCCCTGTCCTGTGTTTCCCGCTGTGGCTCATGGCTCCCAGTGCCTACGCATGCTATGCTGGTCTCCTGGGAGGGTGTTGGGTGCACACTTCCCACCACTTAAAGGTGCAGCACACTTAATCTGGAAGTGCCTCCAACCTATGGATGAGAGGCAGGCACTGACAGCCTTTTCCATACTCTTTATTTATTTGTTCATTTCCCTGACGCAGGCTTAGCCCTGTACTGTATAGCCCTGCCTCCACTGTATTTGCATAGACACACTTTTCTAGCTGACGTAGGTTATACTGCACTTAAGGCACGGAAGAGCTCAGGAGCATCAGGGCAGACGCCATTGGAGGCCACCTGCCTGTAGAGCACAGAGGAAACTGTGAGAAGAGTGGGGTTAGATGTGTGATCCAGGTCTTCAGTCTGCAAATGGGAGGGGGATCTCTTGCAACAGCTTTTTACTTCATGGTTGTTGTGAGGTGGACAATGGGCAAATCAGGATATTTACAAGAGAGAGTATAATGGGCAAATGTCCAGCTGGCCTTGGACTAATACATTGGGGACCCAGTGAATCCCCCTGTAAATCTCAGCCTCTAGACAAGAAAAAAACAAAGAGAAAATTTGCCAAGCTGGGATGGCTTCTTACCTTTTTGCAAAAATGTATATACTAAGTACCCTGTTATTAAGCACTTGCATTTTATTCATTATTATTCAGGGTATTTTTCATACAATTTTTCTCTTTGTTTTTTTCTCGTCTAGAGGCTGCCATTTACATGCTTGGAACGTTGAATGTTTACTGGGGTTTTTTTGGTACAGCTCAGTTTTTTGGTGTTTTTTGTCTGCTATCTTGCTTTATTGCAAGTTGGGGCGCAGCCCTCCTTATACTTAGGCTGAACAACCAATTGCTTCAAACTTTGCTGTGTATTTAATCTGGGACCCAGCTGACAACGTGTTACCATTCACATTGGAATTTTGACAGACACAAGTCAGGTAATATATAATGGTGTTAACTTTAGTTGGTTAGGGACCGACCCAGATCGGTACACTTTGACGAGGTGGGATGGCTTCTTACCTTTTTGCAAAAATGTATATACTAAGTACCCTGTTATTAAAGGGAACCTGTCATCAGAAATTTTGCTTTAAACCTAAAAGTTTCCCCCTCTGCAGCTCCTGGGCTGCATTCTAGCAAGGTCCCTGTACTTTTTGTGGCCCCTTTTAAACCAAATTAAATACTTTATAAACGTGTACCTTTTGCTATGTAAATTTTGTAAATCGTCCATGGGGGCGGGCTCTCTGCTGACCGTTGCTGTTCCTCCAGCAGATTTATGCCGCCCCCAACGCTAAATTTCATATCTCAGGACGCCGTCCCTGGGCGCCCGTGGTCCCGCGCATGCGCTGTGCAACTGTAGCAGGACTGTGCACTGTGTGCACGTGTGACCGCTGGTGACGTTTTGCGCAGGCACGAGGTTTGTGGCGGCACTGTGAGTGTCATCAGCAAGTGCCGCCCATAACCTCGTGACCGCACTTTCCCCTCTTCCTCCAGCGTTCTGCGCAAGCGCTTGCTGGCCAGATGACCCGACGTCACCTCTTTCCCATCTTGCCCTGCTGCAGGGTAAGATGAGAAGGAGGTGACGTCAGGTCATTTGGCCGGCGAGCGCTTGCGCAGAACGCTGGAGGCAGTGGGGGAAAGCGCGTCCACGAGATTATGGGCGGGCACTTGCGATGCAATCACAGCGCCGCCTATAATCTCGTGCTTGTGACACACGTCACCAGCGATCCTGACGTGGGCGGCACCTCGGGCACAGTGGGCGGCTTCCTGATAGATGAAATGGAGCGTGGGGGGACGGCGTCATGGACGATTTACAAAATTTACATAGCAAAAGGTACAAGTTTATAAAGTATTTAATTTGGTTTAAAAGGGGCCACAAAAAGTACAGGAACCTTGCTAGAATGCAGCCCAGGAGCTGCAGAGGGGGAAACTTTTAGGTTTCAAGCTAAATTTCTGATGACAGGTTCCCTTTAACCCTTTAAGCACTTGCATCTTATTCATTATTATTCAGGGTATTTTTCATACAATTTTTCTCTTTGGTTTTCTCTTTTCTATTTAGACTACTAAGACACACATACATATATATATATATATATGTGTGTGTATATATATATATATATATATGTATATATACATGTGTACACACACACACACACACACACACAAGGCAGCCATGAAATAATCTAAAGAGTTTGGAGCCGTGTGCAGACTGACCCAGTGGACAGAATTGGCTGGAAATTGGTATGTATGCCATGCAAGGCATTGGGAAACGGAAGGCATCTTAATACATTTTTATACCAAAACACCCACCAGGTGAAACAGTGGCGCTGTGCAGTGAGTGAGCAACCCAAAAACCGTGTGCCGATAATTAGAGATGTCACAATTGTTCCACAGACTAGCATAACTGTTCAATATGGCCGCTATCATGCATAGTGATCATGTTCATCCTATGCAGAACATGCTCGACGCTTGCGTGCAACATGTCTGGTGGGATGATGCACTCTTCCGAAATTATGCAGTCTTTGAGGTCAGCCAGGGTGTCAACATTTTCCCGATAAACACGCTCTTTCAAGTGTCCTCAAAACCAGAAATCACAAGGTTTGAGATCGGGTGAACGCGGTGGCCATGCGCTAAGGAAGGAGCGGCTCAAAAATCCTGTCATCGGGAAAATGTGCACTCAGAATGTTCTTCACAAAATTTGTGATGTGAGGCGGTGCTCCATCATGCATGAAGGTGGTCATCTAAAGACACTGCCACTGTTGGAGTTGCGGAACAACCACTGTTTCCACCATTGTCTGGTATCTTGCTGCTGTCACGGAACAGGTAGCAACCCCAATTAGCCTCATTTCTTCATAAAACAACGATCTGAGGATGAATGATGAGGTGAAGCCACACCAAACAGTTGCCTTTGGTGAATGCAGCAGAACCCTCTCAATCGCATGCGGATTTTCGGTAGCCCATATGCGATAGTTATGTGTGTTCACCGTTCCATTCAGGTAAAAATACGCTTTGCCGCACCACAGAACATTCCATGGCCAATTGCCCTCCACTTTCATTCTCGCCAGAATCATGAATGCAAATGTCATGCGAGTATCATTGTCAAAAGGAACAAGTGGTTAATGATGGCGAATTTGACGAATAATGACGGCATGCCAACAAGACCTTTCGGAGAACTTTACACACTGTGCTGTATGGGAGTCCTGCGTGCACTGCTGTTTTTGGCAGGGTTGTTCGTGCCCTGTTCCACAACGGCAGTCGCAATGTCCTCTACAACCTCTCTGCTTACCGGTCGTCACTCGCACCCTGACTGAACACTCAGTAACCCTGTTGCCTCAAAATGTGTCATCATCTGTCTCAGTGAATTGAAAGCCATTGTGTGTGAAGGTCTTTCAAATGACGAGAGGCTCTCACTGCAGCTGTAGCATTCCTGGAATTCTCATAAAGCAACCGCATGATCCGGCAAAGAGACAGGCATCTTGCAGACTGAGTTGCAAGGCGCGCTCACTGTACAGCGCCACTTTTTCACCTGATGGGGACTTTTGGTATAAAAACACTAAGATGTCTTCTGTTTCCCCATGCCTTGAATAGCATACATACCAATTTTCAGCCAATTCTGTCCACTGGGTCAGTCTGCACACGGCTCCAAGCACCTTAGGTTATTTTGTGGCCACCTTGTGTGTGTGTGTGTGTGTGTGTGTGTGTGTGTGTGTGTCTGTGTGTATAACAGTATTGAACTCAGGTTCTTAGAAAACTGTTGATCTTGACAAATTTGAGATAAAATGTACAGCCAATATTAGTAGTATGTGTTCTTTTTTTGTGAATGTTTTAACTTAATTTTACTTCTCATATAAATCAATAAAAACTGAAATCAACAAAGTTCACCTTATGATGCTTGAATTAATCTATTTCTAATAGAAATAATACTAATAAATGTATTTTTTCCTGAAGACTGATGGACCAGAACATGATCTAAAACTGAGCAACATATCATTTTTTTCTGAAAGTTAACATTCAATTTAAAAATCTCATACATGCTTCTAAAAATATTTTTGAAGAACTTGGAAAGGCAGAGTGACATTTCTTTTACAAACAGCAAAAGGCTTTTCTTTCTACATATGTTTATTTATTTCAAGCTAGTGAAGCATTTACTGAGCTTTTATTGCAGGTCCTGAATTTAACACCATTTGCAGAACTATAAAGTACATTCTTGTTAGTGTGAGCATTTACCCCATTGTGTGAGATTTGTGTGACATTTGACTGAAGACTGATAAAGGATTTGCAGTAAATAACACTGTACTTTGCAACAAGGTCCATTAGTCCCAGATTGTCTCTGTTTGTTAACTCTAGCTTATGTCCTATACGCCATTGACTCCAGAAACAAGCATCTTATGGATCTCCTCATTTCATGGCTGCATGTTGGCAAAATGCAATTTCTTGGTTGCATAGCTTCATGAATTTTTTCACCACTATGAGAAACCAATTGATCTGAAAGTAAAAAGAACTGACTTTTTCAAATGCTACTGTACACTATAGACACAGAAGAGCAGACTAATTGGTATTGAAGAAAAACTAGACCAAGTACACTACAACAAAGGCCTTTGAGGAAAACTGGAGTAAGGACTATTCAGAACCACAAAATTAGCACTACCAATCTGGCTAGGCATTAGGAACTAAACATTAAATTAGCAAATATACAAAATTTGACCCATATGACCATGTCATTTTAACAGATTATGCTTAATACTCTATGACCAACTTTGGTGCAGATCCTAGCTGCACCTGTATGCTGGCCTTTTCCTCCACATACAAGCTGACAAGTGAAAAGCAGACTGGACTGTGGTACAGAAAGTACAGAACATGGTTACCGTACCTGCTCTGCCACCTTATTCCAGCCCAATTTTACCCGAATGAGGGAAGCAATTTCTAAAGATTAGTTTGAGGGGTCTCGTGTCCTGATCAGAACACATTTATAATTGCCCCCTAGTACCATGATCAGAGTGGGGAGGTTGATTTTTGCCATTGCACAGAGAATTGACCCTGCGCTGCCCAAATTTCTCATGGATCTAACTTCGGGACACTTGAGAAGCATAAACAGGCCTTTTACACCTACAGAAAGTACTATCACTGTGCAGCATAGTGTAGAGGTCAAAGTCTTTTGGCCAATTTGTTGACAAAGTGGGAAGGCTGCAGAGCTCCTACCCTGTGAAAATTAGAATTGCCTGCAGTTGTAGCCCTGTATACTGGCCTGTTCCTTCCTCCACTTGCAAGCTGACATATCAAAAGCAGACAGGACTGTGGTATTAACATTGAAGTGGCTCATACCAGCAATGATCGCCTGTAAGATGGTGGCTCTGTTACCTGTAGTACAATAAGAATTATTAGCCCGTGTCTGCCTATCTATATACCTCCACCCATGGGTGTGTCTTATATGTTGCACTGGTGTCTGTTTGTTTGAAAGGAGGTCAGTGTCTGGAGGGTATAATACCTCTAGAATGAATCTCTGAGAGAGAAAGAGAGGATTCCCTTGGCCTGACCAGACAAAGTATCTGTGGAGGCTGCTACTTCTCCACTGGGATGCTTCTGGGGAAAGAATATATCTGGAGCTGTGCAGGCTTAATTGCAAGTTAAACAGACTGTGATACTGTGTTTATGTTCTTTGAAGCTGGAAAAGGGCTTGCGTTATATTCCAGGAGAGCAGTTTACGTGTTGCGGAATAAACCTGCTAGACTGTTTAAGTAAAAGTGTTCCTGTCGTAAACTCAAGGAGCATACTGAGTGAGTAACCTGTCCACAGTTGGTGCTAGACTGCAGGCAGCATTCCAGAAAACACATTTATTGGCTGCAGGTGAGGCTGTAGATCCTGGTGGAATTGTGTAGAGCTGTGTGAGCATGGCAGCACATGCAGACGAGATGGAGGAGCTATGAAGGCAGCTGGTGCAGGTTGGTGTGCCACAAAAGGGGTCTGGCAGGTGGAGGTTCCAGGAGAGTCAGCTACAGCAGCCACTTATAGAGCGTCTTAAAGAGGCGGTAATGGACCTGTTTGTGCAATCCTTTCTGAGGCCAGTATGGACATGGTTTGCCCAAGGACATCCCAGGGATGCAGATAAACTGATCAGGTGGGTGGAGAGACACCAGGTGGTTAAAAATCCCCTGAGGAAGCCAGAGAATTTACCCTCTATGTCCTGGAGTATCCGGAAAGAGGGTTACCCAAAAAGGGAGTGGAGTGTCCAAAGGGGCTGCGGTAGTGCCGAAGAACTCAGGTGAGGACATAATCTGGGTCAAATGTCATGGTCCAGGCCAGATAGCAGCCTGATGTTCCCTGATTAGTGAGCAGGTGGACTATAGCTAGGGACAACAGTGTTTGTTCTATGCAGGTCCGGCCTGCAGTATAGACTGTCCATCCAACGTGGTGCGAAAGTGTGTTCCATGAAGTTGAATGGAGAAACTTTGACTGGATTACTAGACTCGGGGAGCTTGGTTACCCTGGTGAGGGTCACACTAGATATTTAAGTGAGTCCTGGAAGGAAGATCAGAGTCAGCTACATTCAAACATTAAAGAATATTCCCAAGAGGTCATTGAGAACAGCCACGGGTATTGACTACCATGAAGTTGTTGTAGTACTGGACTTACTGAATCCAATTATAATAGGCTGAGACGTTGTATTATGTTGAGACTTGTGGGAGAACGGGAAAAATGTCTAGTTGCTCAGATAAGAGATGGAATGGCCCTAAGAAAGCCCCACCACTGTGGGAGGCTGAGGGGGTTCCTTCCAGTGTGTTGCTGGGTAATGAGGAGGGGCTAGAGCCTCCTAAGATCGACAGTCCTGAGTTAGGGGTGATCGGAGAGAATTGTGGGTATGCCCAACTTAGCAATCTCACTGGTAAAGAGGTTACCATTAATATGACCATTGGAAATGGAGTAGCTCCAGAAAAGGGGCCGATGCCTAGTTGAGTGGAGACTTATTGGTCTAGCATACCAGGGGAAGTGATAACACCAATTTAGACTGTGACTAAAATGAAGTTGAAAGAAGCTTCAGTAAAGAGGGCCCAAGCAAAAAGGGCAAATCCTCCTTCTGACGATGGTGATGCAACAGGCGTAGAGAAGTAGAACGAGCTGTACCCTTTAAATGTGCAAAAAAGGTTGCTTACTTTACTGAATAAGTCACATTGACAGTCACTGCCAATGGTTTTGAGGCAGGCAGCGATGAGCTGCAAGAGAAATTAAGAGCTAAAAAACACTATGTAATGATAAAAGCGGCAAAACCAAATCACAGGAAAGGAGTCAACTGAAGAAGTAGTGTAGTTGTCCTCTACAATTTTTGAGCATAATCTGTCAGTGAAGAACACTAGGAGAACAAATTCTGAAGAGCTCTGGTGGAGGAAAAATTCAGAAAGGTCTCAGACAACAGACCAGTGATCCACCCAGCTTTGGGGTGGCTGACAGTGGACATGGTGCCAAGACTCTGGACGGAAAAGAAAGGTATGACACTGACCCGCCCCAGGGCCGTGGGGTACTCGGTTCCGGGTGTTGGTTAATGGGATTATGTCACGGGGGCCTGTGCCCGGTTCCGTGGCCCTGGTGGTCGCTGAAAGTCAATAAATAATAAAAATAAAAAAAAATAAAAATAAAAAAAAATAAATAAATAAAAGTATTTCGTGACGCCACCTACGGTTCCAGTATGGTTACTGAGGCTGCAGGTCAGACCTCTGGGTGATGGTTAGGCAGCCAGTTGTTTACGCTTCCCATAGGTGAAGCGGGGTCCCCAGGGCAGTTTTAGTTTGTGTACTAACACAGATATGGCGGTTTTTCTTCACAGCCTTTTCAACTGTCACTTTAGTGCAGCAGCCTATGGCTTCTCAGATGAAAGAAATAAAGTGCATCACACGAATTCATTAACTCTGACCAGGTTTTACTTGCAGGTGTTATTAAAAATGGGTTCAGTTTCTGATGATACAGTTTTTGGGTAATCTGGGAACAGTTCAGGATCTCTGCACCAGGTCAGTTGTGTGGCCTCCCTGCTGCGCTATGTTTTTCCTTTGTACTAGGCTGCCTGGAGCTATATCTTGTCCCTCTCTCACTGTCTTCACCTGTATGGCAGGCAGTGGGAGCTTCTCTAAGGGGCACTGCTGTACTCACTGCGGTCCCTAAGCTCTGTGTAGCGGCTTTGCCTTCAGGTGCTGCTGCGGCCAGGAGATCTGCAGTCTCCCTGGACCCCGGTCTTTATTGCTGGGCAGATTAGATCCCTCACAATCTCGGACGCCGGTGTCCGATAAGCAGCGCTGTTCCTTGGGGATGAACCGGTCAGGCTCCACCTCCCTAGTCTCTCCTCTTTTGCCTCACTCTTGATCCCTCAGGCGGTCACACAGTTACTTGTGCGGGCTAAGCACTGCCCTCTCCATTTTGATGTCTTCCCTCACTCTCTGCTCGCACAGTCTCCTTTCCTTTTCCAACTGTCAACTGTCTCTCTGACTCCGCCTCCAAACCTGGATTTAAAGGTGACCTCACCTGAACTCGACTTGTAGAGCTCCCCTTCCAGGCTTGGAGTGGAAATGTTGTTTGTGGGATTACCTAATGTGGAGATCCTTCCCTGCCCAGGTACAGGTATATTTGTGGCAACTGAACCCTGGGGTGCCACATTCCCCCTTAGTTAAATTCAGTACTCCTGGACTGGAAACACAAACTTATAAAACATTAGCAACAATAAAGAGTAATACAAAGTCTTAAAAAAATAAAACAGAAAAATGCAGTCCTTCCGCTGCAAAATATGAGTATGGTATATATAAGAAAGTTTTTGACCACTACCAGTTCTGTGGTCCATTGGTCCATAAAAGTTCAAAAAGGTGCAAAAGTTCATGCAAAAAGTCCTGCAGGCTCAACATGCTTGACGGTTACGGATTTACTTAGTTGCAATAAACAAATTAAATAAAATATTTTTACATTTTACTAACTACTACACTTTCTATTTAATATTTTCCTCTCTATAACGGGACGGGGGCTGACCAAAGTTGCTACGGCTAGACCTACGTAATGCCTGTGTCACAACTCGTCGGTGCAGTGTACTGGTACCTAGTGCTGGTGCTATGCGTGCACTATCTACTAGTCTGCATGAGGATCTACGCAATATTGGTATGCGTGAATGTTGTCTTAGGCGGGCTTTGCACGCTGCGACATCAGTAACAATGTGTTACCGATGCTGCAGCGATAGTCCCGCCCCCGTCGCACGTTCGATATATAGTGAAAGATGCCGTAGCGATTATTATCGCTACGGCAGCTTTACACGCACATACCTGCCGTGCGACGTCCCTCTGGCCGGCGACCCGCCTCCTTCCTTAGGGGGCGGGTCGTGAGGTGTCACAGTGACGTCACAAGGCAGGCGGCCAATTGAAGCGGAGGGGCGGAGATGAGCAGGACGTAAACATCCCGCCCACCTCCGTCCTTCTCATTGCAGCCGGCGGCAGGTAAGTTGAAGTTCCTCGCTCCTGCGGCTTCACACACAGCGATGTGTGCTGCCGCAGGAGCGAGGAACAACATCGCACCTGTCGCTGCACCGGCATTATGGAAATGTCGGAGGCTGCAGCGATGATACCATAACGACGCTTTTGCGCTCGTTCATCGTATCAAAAAGGATTTGCACGTTGCGATATCGACTGCGACGCCGGATGTGCGTCACTTTCGATTTGACCCCACCGACATCGCACGTGCAATGTCGCAACGTGCAAAGCCGCCCTTAGTCTTACCATAGGACTGGTAGGATCCCCAATAGCAGGGTTCTCTGGTTCTACTGCGACAGGTAGTTCTTCTGCAACGTTGACCGGTTCTTCCAGTCTTTCTGGGACTTCTACTGGTTGAGCGCCAGTCAATAATTGTATAATTATGGCTCCATTGTACTGAGGCCAACTTTCAGGAAAATCACCAAGTACTGTTCTTATCATCTTCTCTTTCTTTTCCTCTTTAGGTTGAGGTATACAGGGGATTACTTCTTTTTGCTTCAACTGTTCAGGACATTTTTTAAGGTGGTCTCTAGAAACTGCCGCTGACGTTTTTCCCTTATCCTTGCTGATTAAGCAGATTTTGTTGTTGTCAAATTTAGAGGGCAATACTGTGTATGGTTCTGCTTCCCACTGGTCATCAAGCTTATGGGTATTTCTTTTTCTTTTTAGAACCATCTCTCCAGGTATTAAAGGAGCAGCTGGTGCATTCTTGTTATAATCTTTCTTTTGCCTTTCTCTAATTTGGTCTAGGCTTCTTTCTACGCACTCCTGTACCTTTTTGTACTGCTCTTGGCGCTTAGTGTCCCAATCAGCTTCAGGTGAACTGGTTTCAGGAACAACAATTCCCATTTCTAAGTCAACTGGTAACTTCCCGGGTCTTGCTCTCATCAAGTATGCTGGCGTGCAATTGGTGGAACTCACAGGGATGTTGTTGTACATGTCCACTAAATCAGGCAACTTCTCTGGCCACATGCTTCTTTCTTCCAAGGGCAAGGTTTTCAACAGGTCTATAACCACCTGGTTCATTTTCTCACACATGCCATTTGTCTGTGGGTGATTCGGTGTGGTTCGGATTTTCTTACATCCATACAGGTTGCAAAACTCCTGGAACACTTCAGCTTCGAACGCAGAACCTTGATCCGTCAACACCTGTTCCGGGTAGCCATGTGGTCTGCAGAAGTAGGCTTGAAAGGTTCTCGCTGCGGTTCTTGCTGTCAAGTCCTTTACAGGTACTACCACCAGAAACCGGGAATAGTGGTCCACCATAGTGAGGACATACGTATAACCGGATCTACTGGGTGTGAATTTGACATGGTCCAAGGCTACAAGTTCCAGCGGCTGCTTGGTGACAATTGGTTGTAGTGGAGCTCTTTGACTGTCACGATCCTTTCTTCTCAGGTTGCATGGGCCACAGTTTCGGCACCAGTTCTCAATGGTAGTTCTCATGCCAACCCAATAGAATCTGTTGCGTAACAGTACCTCAAGCTTCTTCCACCCGAAGTGTCCTGCTCCATCATGGTACGCCTCCAGCACCATCTGAACATCTCTCTTCGGTACCACTATTTGTCACACCCTCTCATAGGTTCGGGGGTTGATGTAATGTCTGCATAGCCTACCCCTGTAGATGAACAATCTGCTCTTTTCCTTCCACAGGTGCTGCGCTTCCGGTGGGGCATCTGGGCTAAGACTTGAGTCTGGTTGGATTATTAGCTCTTTAACTAGGCGAACAGCCGGATCGCTGTCTTGCGTTTCCGCCCACCCGTGGTAAGGTAACGGGTTCAGCGTGGCCTCTTGGCGTTTACCTTTAACACCTTGGTTACACTGGGATGCACTGTTGCGGTGAAAAGCCGGCAGCTCTATCTCTTCTTGCTCATCCAAGTCTTCTTCTGCATCTGGTAAATGGGGCATTCTCGACAATGCATCAGCGTTAGCGTTTTTGCGGCCTGCCCGATATTTGATGGTGAAGTCATAGTTTGACAACCGGGCCATCCATCGCTGCTCTAGTGTACCTAGCTTTGCGGAGTCCAAGTGAGTAAGCGGGTTGTTATCCGTAAATATGGTAAACTTCGCAGATGCCAGGTAGTGCTTGAATCGTTCAGTGACGGCCCAGACTAAGGCCAGGAATTCCAGCTTGAACGAACTTCTCTCAGTAGGACGGAGCTTCCTGCTTGGAAAGGCAATTACATGTTCTTTGCCATTCTGCACCTGCGACAGCACAGCTCCCAATCCCACATTACTGGCATCTGTGTACAGCACGAATGGCAGATTATAATCAGGGTAGGCCAGGATTTCCTCACCGGTCAGGGCCCACTTCATGTGCTTGAAGGAGTCTTCTTCTTTCTCACCCCATTCAAACGGAGGGCCAGAAGTCTTGCCCTTTTTGGTCTGGCCTACCAGGAGATCTTGCAAAGGCGCCGCTATTTTCGTGAAGTCCTTTATGAACCTCCTGTAGTATGCTACCAGCCCCAAGAACTGACGTACCTCTTTGACGGTTGTTGTTGGCTTTGGCCAGTCTCTGATAGCAGTGACCTTTTCAGGGTCTGGTGCCACACCATCCGCACTGACCACATGCCCAAGATACTGAACCTTCGGCTTCAGCAAATGGCATTTTGAAGGCTTTAGTTTCATACCAAACTTTGACAATGCTTCAAACACCTCGGCCAGGTGCTCCAGATGTTCCTCATACGTCTTGGAATACACAATGACGTCATCAAGATATATCAGTACAGTCTCGAAGTTTCGGTGCCCCAGGCAACACTCCATCAGCCTTTGGAACGTGCCGGGTGCATTGCAGAGTCCAAACGGCATGCTGTTGAACTCACACAGACCCATCGGTGTCGTGAATGTGGTCTTCTCTCGATCTTCTTCTGCCATGGAAACCTGCCAATACCCACTGGTAAGATCTAAGGTGGAAAAGAAATTAACAGCTTTCAGTGCAGCAAGTGATTCCTCAATGCGGGGCAATGGGTAAGCATCCTTGTGTGTTATGCGGTTTATCTGCCTATAGTCAACGCACATCCTCATTGTGCCATCTTTCTTTCTTACCAGGACAAGTGGGGCTGACCAGGGGCTACAACTATCTCTAATAACCCCAGCTTCCTTCATTTCCCGTAACATATCTTTAGCACACTGATAGTGAGCTGGTGGTATAGGCCTGTATCTCTCTTTTATAGGTGAATGGTCTCCCGTGGGTATGCGATGGTGTACCCCTTTTATCCGCCCAAAGTCTAATGGATGCTTACTAAAGACCCGTTCATATTCCTTCACCACCCGATAAACTCCGTGTCTTTGGTAAGAAGGGGTGGAATCAGTGCCGACATGCAGCTTCTGACACCAGTCCTCCAGCTGTCCCTTGGAGCTGTTGTCCTCCGCCTGGTCGGACGGGGTCAAGGGTTCCACTGCCTGAATTGAGTTGTTGTTGACAGTGAACAACTTGGCAACAGTAGCATATCTGGGTAGCTTGACCTCTTCCTCTCCACAGTTTAAAACTCGTACAGGTACCCTCCCTTTGCGTACATCAACTATCCCCCTGGCTGTGAGGACTGTGGGCCTACTATCTGAGTACATGGGCTCTACCATTGCCTGGTAATCCTGCCCTCTGAGGCCTATAGCTGCCCGACACCAAATCATCACTTCACTTCTTGGAGGTAACACAATGGGGAATGGGTCGCTTACCCGTACACTGCCGATTTCTCCACCAGACAACTCTACCTGTTGTCTCTGCAGAAGGGCTTTGATTTCTTTCTGTAGGACCCTCTGCTGCCCGATGTTGACAGTTTCTGCAACCTGCTGGAGCAAGAAAAGAACTTCTCCTAGACAATTTTCAACAACACTAGTACCTAATATCATTGTTGGATTTCTTTCACAACAATCAGTATCCACCACAATAAGTCCTTGGCCCTTTAGCTCCTCCCTCCCTACCTTTATCGTCACCTCCTTGTACCCTACTTGTGATACCGGCTGTCCATTAGCAGCATATATAGTAAGGTCTGGGTCTGGGCGAGTGAGCTCAGAATCGGCCCAAAATCTTTTGTAAAGGATATGCGGGATCGTCGTCACTTGTGAGCCAGTGTCCAATAGAGCAAGTGTGGGAATGCCATCTAGCACGATAGATACGAATGGTCATCCTCCCACATATCTATTGCGCCAGTTCGATGGGCCTCGTTGTTTTATTCCTGGTGGCCGGCCCGCTGCCCCAGGAGTCGCTGGTTTAAAGGACATGACCTGGCAAAGTGGCCCGCCTCGTTATAACGGCGGCAGATAGGTTGCCCTGACGAGTCGTAGTGGTCGTTGGGTCTTCCTCTGGGCGGTGGGTTCCTCCTTTCTCACATGCACGGGATGTCCTCAGGGCTGTCAGCCAACTGGATCCTCTCCGACGACTGTGGTTTCTGCTGGAGTTGCATGGCCTTTAGGAGCATGGCCACATCTTTTGTCAGCTGCTGTACCTGGGAACGCAAGTCATCAGAGGCACCAGGTATTACAGTCTGTCCATTGATTTCTGCTGGAGTTAAGGAAAGGGACGCCACCTCTGAGGGAGAAGTGATGGCTTGCCCCGGTTGAGGTGCGGGGTCTGTAGTCACAGGGACTCGCAGTGCTCTAATGGCCCGGTTCTTCAGAGTTATAAAGTCTAGACTCGGATGCTCCATGACCCATAGACGCAGCTGTGTTTGATGAATTGGTGAATGTAGCCCCTCAAGAAACTGTTCAATTAACATTTTATCTTCCTCTCCTGCACTTTCAGGGTCTACCTGCTTTACAGCCTGCAGCGCCTCCTGAAGGTTCAATGCATAATCCCGTATGCTATCCTGCGGTCTTTGTTTGCAGTTGTAAAACCTCATTCTTAGCTCAGCTACAGTACAGTTTCAAAAGCAGCTTTTAAATTAGCAAATATCTGGGTTATTGTCCTTTTATCTGTATTGAGCCAGGATTTAACCTCTCGCTCTGCTGCACCCGTCAGTTGCCCCAGCAAAACAGACACTTTTTGCTTGTCAGTCATAGAGTATATATCCAGGAAATTGCACATCTTTTCTCTAAATTCAGCTAGAGTATTGGGCTCCCCAGCATATTGCGGTAACCATACCGCCCCTGGGACATACGGCAGAGCAAGCGGCATGATCGGGGCTACAGCTTCAGGTGCTGCAGCTGCTCCAGCGGCATCAGCATCGGCTTGCATCTCCATCCTCACTGTGGCGCAGTTTAGTTTTTCAAATGCTCAAAATGGCAGCAAAGTTCAGTTATTTTTAAACAGTTTTCAAGGCACACGTTACCCAGGGTTACTGGGCCTTGTCCAGATCCTGTTCGTGACGGCAAAAGCTGACCCGCCCCAGGGCTGTGGGGTACTTGGTTCCGGGTATTGGTTAATGGGATTATGACACGGGTGTCTGTGCCCGGTTCCGTGGCCCTGGTGGTCGCTGAAAGTCAATAAATAATAATAAAAAAAAACAAAAAAATAATAAAGAAAAATAAATAAATAAAAGTATTTTGTGACGCCACCTACGGTTCCGGTATGGTTACTGGGGCTGCAGGTCAGACGGTTAGGTAGCCAGTTGTTTACGCTTCCCGTAGGTGAAGCGGGGTCCCCAGGGCAGTTTTAGTAGTACACAGATATGGCGGTTTTTCTTCACAGCCTTTTCAACTGTCACTTTAGTGCAGCAGCCTACAGCTTCTCAGATGAAAGAAATAAAGTGCGTCACACGAATTCATTAACTCTGACCAGGTTTTACTTGCAGGTGTTATTAAAAATGGGTTCAGTTTCTGATGATACAGTTTTTGGGTAATCTGGGAACAGTTCAGGACCTCTGCACCAGGTCAGTTGTGTGGCCTCCCTGCTGCGCTATGTTTCTCCTTCGTACTAGGCTGCCTGGAGCTATATCTTGTCCCTCTCTCACTGTCTTCACCTGTATGGCAGGCAGTGGGAGCTTCTCTAAGGGACACTGCTGTACTCACAAGCTCTGTGTAGCGGCTTTGCCTTCAGGTGCTGCTGCGGCCAGGAGATCTGCAGTCTCCCTGGACCCCGGTCTTTATTGCTGGGCAGATTAGATCCCTCACAATCTCGGATGCCGGTGTCCGATAATCAGCGCTGTTCCTTGGGGATGAACCAGTCAGGCTCCACCTCCCCGGTCTTTCCTCTTTTGCCTCACTCTTGATCCCTCAGGCGGTCACACAGTTACTTGTGCGGGCTAAGCACTGCCCTCTCCATTTTCATGTCTTCCCTCACTCTCTGCTCGCACAGTCTCCTTTTCTTTTCCAACTGTCAACTGTCTCTCTGACTCTGCCTCCAAACCTGGATTTAAAGGTGACCTCACCTGAACTCGACTTGTAGAGCTCCCCTTCCAGGTTTGGAGTGGAAATGTTGTATGTGGGATTACCTAATGTGGAGATCCTTCCCTGCCCAGGTACAGGTATATTTGGGGCAACTGAACCCTGGGGTGCCAAACCACCATGGCAGTAAAGGAAGAAGAATCTGAGAACATTGAAGACTCCAGAGAACCTAAGACTGAAGAGATGGGCTGCGAGAAAACTTCTGATGTCCCAGAGAAACCAGAGGACTTATCAGAAGCTGAGAGCTCATCTGAACCTGCTGATGAAAAAATAGACAGAACTCTGTAGGAGTCTCAAAAAGCAGAGGTCAAGGCTGACTATAAACCCAAAGATTCTGAAGCTGCAGCTAAACCTGAAAAGACAGCAAGTCAAGAGGTAGAGCATTTGGAAGAAGAAGAAGAGGAAGATTTTGAATCTAAGGACAAAAACACGAAGGACCGCGATATGCAGAATGTGAGGTATAGTAAAAGATAAGTTTGAAGATTCAATTAACTGAACGATGGCAGTGAAGGAAAGGGAATCCATTAATCCATTCTGTTGCCAATTGGGGTTCCAACGTGGAAGACAGGACAGTGTAAATGCATGGCTCTGAGGAGAAACTTATCAAAGATGCTCCCAAAGACTTGAGAGAAGCCTGTGCCAGTAAGATAGTGCATGAAAAATGTAAGAAAGCCGTAGTGTGTAAGGTGTACTTTACCTCAGGGGTTAATTGTTTAATTGTACTGTCTACACATGACTAAGCCACCAGAGGCTTAGAACTTGCAAAGCAACTGACCGCAGCGTGCCAGGAAAAGGTTGTAGTTAAAAAAAAAAAAGGTTTAATAGAGCTTGCAATACGTACAGCAATCCAGGAAAATTCTGGTTATCACAGCTATCAAATTCGAAGAAAATGTGAGAATGTTTTGAAATTTTGGAGAAAGTATGGCAGTAGTTAAAGAGGACCAACCACCAGGATTTTCATATCTAAACTAAAGCCAGTGCTATACTGGCACTAATTTGAAAATCTCAAAGGATTCTTAATCATAAAGCATAGGGATCCACATGTGCAACAAAACCATAGAAAAAAACAGTATTTTATCAAGTCTTTTTTTAAAAATTCCCTCCAATAAGTGCATCCTACAGCCTTTAAAAAGTAGGGTATCTGTCACTGAGGAACTAATTATGGTGGTTTGTGCAGGGTAGGAGTGAAAAAGGCCAGAGCTAAAAGGTCTGGCACTGGACAAATATAAGGACAATATATACTTGCCCTATTCTTAATTCCTACATGCCAGCACAGGTTGTGACCCTCTTTTTTTTGTGTCCTTGCTCTACGGAGGTTGTCCCTCAATGTCCCTGTACTGAAACCCCACCACAAAAAAAACCATCACCCTAAAGTGCAATGTGCAAAGTGTGAGTCAGTCCTAGATTACACAGTTCAAAGGTCAAAAAATTAATGTGAATAAAACAGACTAATGTTCCTTATTTGGCAGCCATTTGATAAATAATACTATGAACCAATGATGGTTCCCCTTCCCTGGCTCAAAATACCAAATCACACTCAAAAACGTCCGGTAATGCACTTAATAGTAGCTGTGAAACCTAAATGCACAATTGTATGTATTATTAAGTACTTATCACTGTCCCAGGACTTATCATTGTCCTCAGTACTTATCATTGTCTCAATGTGTTTCTACCCCTTGTTATGTGGTAGTTCATCAGGGGATCAAATCCTCAATTGGAGCGCCACTCTGCCTAGTATCTTGCCACTTCCCATATGAGGTATAGTGTGCCTCAGCCAGGGTAGAGCCTCCAGTGTAGCCCTGTCTACCTCTAAGTCTACCATCGGGATAAGGGACAGCGCAGGGGCGCCAGACTTAGGGTCAGTCTAGATGCCACAGTTCCATTTCCTACCTCATTACATAGGTTGTTATTTATGTAATGAGGTAGTAGATGGATGGAACTGGGGCTTCTAGACTGGCCCTAAGTCTTGGGACCCTGCGCTGCCCTTATCCCGATGGTAGAGTTAAGGTAGTCAGGGTCAAGCCTCCAGCGTAGCCCTGTCTCCTGTCCAGGCCCTAAAAACTAAATCCCCACCACCCAGGGGATTGAACCGGACAGAGCCCAACAATCCACCAACATGGAAACAGACAGGGGCAAACAAAAACCTATACACACCAATAACCTTTACCAGGGGATGACAAAGTAATAATGATAAGAGTACAATGAAAAAAGGAAATAGAAGAAGCCACTTACAATAAAAACAGAATAGCAGCAGCAGTAAGACTCTGCTCCCTGGCTAGCTCCAAGTGAATGAATAACCAGAACAAGTCCAGGAAACAGAGGGCTCATATCTCGGTTAGCAATTTCTTACCTGGCACCAACTGAAGCAGTCTGCTGCTGCAAAAGAAATTGGATTAAGTGCCAACAGGAAAACACCCATTTAAAGTGCATGATGATAAGGTGAGTATTAGCCCTGAACCTGTACCTATTGCGATGTGATCACTGGTGATGTGCACGAGGGGAGATATGTGTCGCTGCGACTATTGCAATCAGTGATGTGAACCCGGATGTAGTACTCCATCACATTAGGTGCTGAGAGGGTTAATTTGTATTACCTGGGCCGGGTTTGTGTGGACAGCTAAAGAGATGGGTGGGATGGCTCTTCACCATATCTCCACCTCGGGGTGTGGTCCCAGAGGTAAAAGCCAGGCCTCTGGTCACACTCATGGTCTTCTGTTTAGCTCTGTATGTTCCTGTGCTGGAGGCAGTAGTGCTGTCTTCTTGTCTATGGATTGTGACTGATGCTAATAAACCAGGTGAAAATCGACACGTGAGGTGTTCCTGCATCCATCCCCTACTGTTGAGAGAGTGGCTCTACCACACTTTACACGTGAGAGGAAGATGGCCCTACAGTGATATGAGCCGAGGTCATAGAGGACCCAATCACAAATCGGCTACAGTAAAAACTCTGAATTGTCCAAACTATTTTAAACAGAATCCAAAAATAAAGGTGAATTGAGTGACTGTTCTTTAGCTAGGGAGAGTGATAGAAAAATTTGCCGACAGAGAGATAATAGAAGACGCTCTTCAAGAAGAGGCCAATAGTAGATATACAAAATGAAGATGTAGAGGATCTTAAAATGAAAAATCTTCTGTCAGCTTGATGCTGAAGGACCCATCTGATAGCCCCTATAGAGTACTTAATAACCCAGAGTCAAACCAGACAGTAGATTTGAGTGTATGTTAATCTCACTACCGCACTAACTGCTGGAGGCGGTCACAGAGCAAGAGGTCTGACAAGGGTGCTTACCTATTAGATGGAATGACACAATTGGAGATTACATCGTTTACTAAAAAGGGTTTGGTGACAGTGACAGACTATAGGCTGCTTTACACGCAGCGACATCGCTAAAGCGATGTCGTTGTGGTCACGGAATTTGTGACGCTCATCCGGCCGCGTTAGCGATGTCGTTGCATGTGACACCTATGTGCGATCAAAAAAGGTCGCAAAATCGTGCAAAATAGTTAATCATTGACATGCTTCCCTATTCCCAAATATTGTTGCAGCTGCAGGTACGATGTTGTTCGTCGTTCCTGCGGCAGCACACATCGCTATGTGTGACACCGCAGGAACGAGGAAACTCGCCTTACCTGCGGCCGCCGGCAATGAGGAAGGAAGGAGGTGGGCGGGATGTTCGTCCCGCTCATCTCCGCCCCTCCGCTTTGATTGGGTGGCCGCTTAGTGACATCGCTGTGACGGCGAACGAACCACCCCCTTAGAAAGGAGGCGGTTCGCCGGTCACAGCAATGTCGCTAGGCAAGTATTTAGTGTGACGGGTCCGAGCGATTTTGTGCGCCACGGGCAGCGATGTGCCCGTGACGAACAAACGATGGGGGCGGGTATGCACGCTAGTGATCTCGCCAGCGAGATCGCAGCATGTAAAGCGGCCTTAAGTCTCGAACTCAAAGTCAACAGAGAAGACTCTCTGTTCTAGTTGGTGCCAAGCACCTTCCGGAAAACTGCTTGAGTTTCCATTTGACTTCCATTATACTCAGTACTTGAGTTGAGCCCGTCTGAGCTTCTGACCTGCTCGTTTCAGGTAGCATGGTAGTGCTACCTCACAGCTACTGTTAACCATTCAAACTAATGTGGTTTTAATGGCAACCAAATCAGACATGAAAGAGTACATTACCAGAATAGAAATGCTATATAAACTGGCAGTAAAATCCCTGAAATATGCTTTGCTCACGACGGGACGACTTTTTTCCCACTGAGGACCCTAACTGATGGATCTTCTAACCAGATGAGTAACAATTTATTATCTATGGTGTAATTTTGCCTATCAGGTTTTTAATATCTTTTCACTTTTGTTTAGATGGTGCACTTTTTGTATAGTGTAGGGTGTACTAGGAACTATTAGGGTTTCCCGTCAGTGAATGGGGGCGCAACAATCCTAGGGCTTCATACCCTCCATTGCTAGGTAGGGACAGGCTTAGGGCCCATTAGAGTCAGCTTTATCCCTGCCCTCTATCTCTTTTTTTGGCTGATTACCTATCGTGGATTACCAGTCCCTTTGCTCATTTACAGTACACTATAAGAGGATATTGCTCTTGGTGTTGTTTTTACCTTATATTAATACTAACAGTTATATGGAGATTGTTCTTTCTGGATATATATATATATATATATATATATATATATATATATATATATATATATATATATATATATATATATATATAGTTTGGATACACCTTCTCATTCAAAGAATTTTCTTTATTTTCATGACTCTGAAAATTGTAGCTTCACATTGAAGGCATCAAAACTATGAATTAACACACGTGGAATGAAATACTTAACAAAAAAGTGTGGAAACAACTGAATATATGTCTTATATTCTAGGTTCTTCAAAGTAGACACCTTTTGCTTTGATTACTACTTTGCACACTCTTGGCATTCTCTTGATGAGCTTCAAGAGGTAGTCACCGGAAATGGTCTTCCAACAGTCTTGAAGGAGTTCCCAGAGATGCTTAGCACTTCTTGGCCCTTTTGCCTTCACTCTGCGGTCCAGCTCACCCCAAACCATCTCAATTGGGTTCAGGTCTGGTGACTGTGGAGGCCAGGTCATCTGGCGTAGCACCCCATCACTCTCCTTCTTAGTCAAATAGCCCTTACACAGCCTGGAGGTGTGTTTGGGGTCATTGTCCTGTTGAAAAATAAATGATGGTCCAACTAAACGCAAACCGGATGGAATAGCATGCCGCTGCAAGATGCTGTGGTAGCCATGCTGGTTCAGTATGCCTTCAATTTTGAATAAATCCCCAATAGTGTCACAGGCAAAGCACCCCCACACCATCACACCTCCTCCTCCATGCTTCACGGTGGAAACCAGGCATGTAGAGTCCATCCGTTCACCTTTTCTGCGTCGCACAAAGACACGGTGGTTGGATCCAAAGATCTCAAATTTGGACTCATCAGACCAAAGCACAGATTTCCACTGGTCTAATGTCCATTCCGTGTGTTCTTTAGCCCAAACAAGTCTCTTCTGCTTTTTGCCTGTCCTTAGCAGTGGTTTCCTAGCAGCTATTTTACCTTGAAGGTCTGCTGCACAAAGTCTCCTCTTAACAGTTGTTCTAGAGATGTGTCTGCTGCTAGAACTGTGTGGCATTGATCTGGTCTCTAATCTGAGCTGCTGTTAACCTGCGATTTCTGAGGCTGGTGACTCGGATAAACGTATCCTCCGCAGCAGAAGTGACTTTTGGTCTTCCTTTCCTGCCTAGGGCGGTCCTCATGTGAGCCAGTTTCTTTGTAGCATTTCATGGTTTTTGCCACTGCACTTGGGGACACTTTCAAAGTTTTCCCAATTTTTTTGACTGACTGACATTCATTTCTTAAAATAATGATGGCCACTCGTTTTTCTTTACTTAGCTGCTTTTTTCTTGCCATAATACAAATTCTAACAGTCTATTCAGTAGGACTATCAGCTGTGTATCCACCAGACTTCTGCACAACACAACTGATGGTCCCAACCTCTTTATAAGGCAAGATATCCAACTTATTAAACCTGACAGGGCACACCTGTGAAGTGAAAACCATTTCCAGTGACTACCTCTTGAAGCTGATCAAGAGAATACCAAGAGTGTGCAAAGCCGTATTCAAAGCAAAAGGTGGCTACTTTGAATAACCTAGAATATAAGACATATTCTCAGTTGTTTCACACTTTTTTGTTAAGTATTTCATTCCACATGTCTCATAGTTTTGATGCCTTCAATGTGAATCTACAATTTTCAGAGTCATGAAAATAAAAAAAACTCATTGAATGAGAAGGTGTGTCCAAACATTTGGTCTGTACTGTGTGTATGTGTATATATATATATATATATATATATATATATATATATATATATATATATATATATATATATATATATGTATTAGCTGTGTCTTTGGTCTTTTATCAGCGGACAGGCTCCCTTTAATGCCATATCTGAGACCAGCATATTCGCCACACAATCTCTACATACAATTTTTCCGAAAGCTGAAATAAACCCTGTGTGATGCTTAAACTACCGTTCAATAACTTGCCAGTCATAAATTGTAATGGAATCTATGCATGCCATAATTGCTGAGGGGTTTTCATCACACCTGCAAAAAAAATTTGATCAAAATGCTAAAATAAAGCCTATGAAATCAACCTCTTCTCCCACAAAAAATAAGCCCTAACATAGCTCAATTGATGGAAAACTGTTTAAATTATTGTCGCTATTGACCACTGCATGTAAGGTGTTAGGGAGCAGATGAAGAAGGCTGACGGTGCTCATTCCCCGCTGTGGTGTCTGCTAGCATTGGTGAGTGTGCGCTGTTAGACAAAAGGAGCCCCAGGATCACAATCCAAGGGTGAAGTCTCACTGTCTTTTCACATCCTAATGGACAGTGGCACATCCTATTAGGACCTGAATGTGTAGCACTCTGACAGGAAGCGGTTAAACTCATCTGACAATTGTTTGTGATGGTGAAAATTAGGCACTTAATCATAATTGTTATTTCTATAGTGCCAATATACTGTACTCCACAGCAGTTAGACATAGTTTAACACATGACAAGAGGTGTGAGGGCCCTTCTCGCAAGCTGACAATCTATGAGCTAATAGGGGTAACACAAAAGGTAAAAATTAAATTCTTCCCATGAAAGGTTCAGCCATCAGTATAATAAATAGAATAATTCAAAAAATGCTGTTTGCCCAGCCAATATATGTACAAGTACAGGTACAAAGAGCTATAGAGTGTGTGAAAGAACAGGAGATAGATTGTCAAAGGAGTTGAGGTGATAAGCCTATCTGAAGAAATGTGTTTCAGGGCATGCTTGAAGCTATGAATACTGGTAATTCATCGGATTGTTTGCAGTAAAGCATTCCGAAAAATTTGTGCAGCACAAGACAAGTCCTGGAGATGAGAGTAGGAGGTACGGATTATAGATTACGTTAATCTTAGGTCATTAGAGGAACAGAGAGGATGCGTAGGGTGGCAAAGAGAGATGATGGAGATGTAGGATGGTGCAGAACTGTGGAGAGCTCTGTGTGTAAGAAAGATAGGTTTACATTGGATTCTGTAACTTCCTTCAACCTTCATCTAATGTGTATGGTGAGCTTGCAGGGAAGCGGTCACGTCCATAAACTCTGTGTACATGCTATTATAAGAGTAATATGGTGATAAATATTTTGTGGGAGAAAATACTTTGAGAATTCTCACACAAATTTATGAAGAACATCCAAGCTTCATGTTAGCGTTGCCCTTGGATGGATGTGAACCCCAGACTCCAGAAAGACCACCATGGAAACTAATGAACCACTGTGCAAATAAGTTTTAAGGGATTAAATGCAAAAATTGTTCCAATTGTGCTGACAAGTCTTGATGAGCACATAGATGGGGCCAAGGATTAGAAAGATTTCAAATGTAATTTGAAGATGGTTAAATTATTGAATTAAAACATTTTCAATTTGTCTAAATGAAAGAAAAATGATTCTTCCATTTTAGTTACTGATTTTTCTTAAGAGTCTCCTACATTTTGTATACATTTTTAAAAACTTTCCTTAAAGGGGTTTTCTGGGAACTGAAAATATTGTCTAAAAAGGTTTACATCATACATTAATAAAAAAATAATCTACCTCTGTGCTGCAGTGATTACATGCACACCAGGGGTGTAATTAGTGTTTGATGAGCCCTGGTGCCAAATTTGGACCTGTCCTTCCCCCCTCTTATATTGGTCAGATGAATGTATATGTATGGATACATTTAGCATTCTCAGTCCTTTAAAGACATACGAGTTCCCCCCAATATGTAGTAATGTCCTCCATCCTGGGCTCCTTTTTCATAAATATGTCCCCCATCCTGGCATATATGTCCCTCATCCTAGTATATATGTTCCCCATTCTAGCCCACATCCTGGTGTATATAACCCAATCCTGGTAAAAATATCCTATCCTGGTATATGTGTCCCCATCCTGGGACCCTGCTAGTATATACTGTCCCCTTCCTGGTATCTACTATCCCCCTCCTGGTATATAGTGCCCCCTTCTGGTATTTACTGTCCCCCTCCTGGGGCTCTCCTGGTGTATACTGTCTCCCTGCTGGGCTAGTCCAGGTATATATTGTCCCATTCCTGGTATCTACTGTTCCCCTTCTGATATATATGTCCCCAACCTGGTAAATATGTCTCCTTTCTGTCTAATGCAAAATCCATTAATATATTATACTCACCATCGCTGGTTCCCATGTCGTGCAGCATCATCCTGTGTAGCCAGCGTACAGTGGCTGCTTTCATCGGTGTTGGTGTCGGTGCTATTGCGTCATTGCCATCCGCCTCCCTCATTCACTGGGACACAAATGAAAGCTGCTGGCTTCTGTTTGGCTGGCAGCATGTGTCACAGTACAGAAACCCCATGGATCTCTGCACTGCGATGCATTTCGGCTGGATGTGCAGCCTCAGATGCACATCCAGCTGAAGCATAGCCTGGGGCTGGCGTGCCACCTGTAACCCTGGGCCCGGTTGCAATCCCTGCGACCGCAATCATTCTGCTCATCACAGAGCACTGGGGTAATGTGGGGTGTATATGCTGAATAATGAGTCTTTTGATATTTTGTGGGTATTTGCTCGCTTTAACAAATTTGTTTCTTTATCTCAATAAAGACTATTAAAATTTGGGACAAAGTGGTATCATTCATTTTCACCACCCTGACTCCACTGAATGACATATGCTTTTCTGTTTTATTCCATTTTCTTGAAGCATACACAAAAAAGGCATCCAAGTCTTAGAAAAAGTAATCAACATATGGCTCCAGACTCAGATCCAATGTGCACTCTTTGATTAGCAGTTCCAAGTTTAGTTAAAAACAAGACACTCATAAAAATAACATGTTTTAGATGCATTTGGTTAGGTTTTTTCTCTCTTAACTCTTTAACGACCATGGCATTAGGTTTAGTGTTAAGGCTAGGGTATAATTGCTACTAGTCCTTATAATGTTAGGTTGATAATTAGAGGTTAAAGGGGTGGTCCACTACTTATTTTTCCAAGCCACATTGATATAATGTTGAGAAACGTCTCTCAAATAGCTTATGTTGCCAATAGTGCCTGTGAGCAGCGCTATTGTGGCCCGCTCATCCTTTTCTCATGACCCCCTCCATGACTTCTGATGTCCGGTGATATCAAGTCAACTTCTAGTTGACCTGACATCAACGCGGCTGGTCCCAGTCTACCTGAGTGACTATCCTGTCGGAGGTATTTTACCGCTCATCACAGCCCCGCATCACAGCCCAGCGTCACAGCCCAGCGTCACAGCCCAGCATCTCCCTGCTCTCTCCTTCACTGCAGAGCACCGCAAGCAGGAACGATGCTAGACTGTGAAGAGCCGTGAAACGCCACCCACAGCCCAGTCAGACACGGGGATGGCCATGGTGATGTCAGGTCAACTGGAAGTTGACGTAATATCACCGGACCTCAGAGGTCATGTGACCCGCCCCAGAGCCGTGAGGTTCTCGTTTCCGGGCGTTGGATAATGGGATTATGTCAAGGGGGCCTGTGCCTGGTCCCGTGGCCCTGGTGATTGCTGAAAGTCAGTAAATAATAATAAAAAAAGAAAATTAAATAAATAATAATAAAAAAAATAAAATAAAAGTATTTCGTGACACCACCTACGGTTCCAGTATGGTTACTGGGGCTGCAGGTCAGACCTCTGGGGTGATGGTTAGGCAGCCAGTTGTTTACACTTCCCGCAGGTGAAGCGGGATCCCCAGGGCAGTTTTAGTAGTGCACAGATATAGCAGTTTTTCTTCACAGCCTTTTCAACTGTCACTTTAGTGCAGCAGCCTATGGCTCCTCAGATGAAAGAAATAAAGTATGTCACACCATTTCATTAATTCTGACCAGGTTTTACTTGCAGGTGTTATTAAAAAGGGGTTCAGTTTCTGATGTGACAGTTTTTGGTGATCTGGGAACAGTTCAGGATCTCTATGCCAGGTTAGTTGTGTGGCCTCCCTGCTGCGCTGTGTCTCTCCTTGGTCCTAGGCTGCCTGGAGCTATACCTTGCCCCTCTCTCACTGTCTTCACCTTTATGGCAGGCATCGGGAGCTTCTCTAAGGGGCACTGCTGTACTCACTGTGGTCCCTAAGCTCTGTGTAGAAGCTTTGCCTTCAGGTGCTGCTGCGGCCAGAAGATCTGTACTCTCCCTAGCCCCCCGTCTTTATTGCTGGGCAGATTAGATCCCTCACAATCTTGGACGCCGGTGTCCGGTAATCAGCGCTGTTCTTTGGGGATGAACCGATCTGGCTCCACCTCCCCAGTCACTCCTCTTTTGCCTCACTTCTGGATTCCTCAGTCTGTTACATAGCTAATCGTGCGGGCTTAACACAGCCCTCTCCATTTTGATGTCTTCCCTCTCCTCGCTCGAGCTCAACTCCAACTGTCAACTGTCTGACTCCGCCTCCAAACCTGGATTTAAAGGGGACTTTACCTGAACTCGGCTTGTAGAACTCCCCTCCAGGCTTGGATTGGAAGTGTTGTTTGTGGGATTACCTGATGTGGAGATCCTTCCCTGCCCCAGGTACAGGTATATTTGTGGCAACTGAACCCTGGGGTGCCACACATGGAGCCCAGGGGGTCACGAGAAAGAGATGAACGGTCCGCAATAGCACCGCTCACAGGCACTATTGGCAAAACAAGGTATTTGAGAGAAGCCTTGTTTCTCAACATTATATCGATGTGGCCATTGAAATAGCTACAATAAATAAAAACGCAATATATATTGTAACACAACCTAAAATTTACAGAAGGGCTGTTATCCCTCAGTTTTCCCAATTTACAGTGAATCTGGACAAAAACACAGATGTCTCTTATTTTCCCCCATAAATTTTGTTTCTAACTGTTTTTTTGTAAGATGAGCTGTTAAAATTAATTGTGGACCATAGAAGACACTTTTTGAGGCAGTTTTCTGATATGTAATGGTCTGGATTTACACAAATGTCTGTTTAATAAAAAAAAATATGTGTTTGATCATGGACAAAAAAAACCCACCCTAATGTGCCTCCTAGGCAGCATTACCGACCCCAGTTCTACCACATTTTGAAGATCCTGCGCTCCTGACATGACTCTAGTGTGGATGAAATCCTTAATTTAATTTTAATCGTCCATTCTTAATGTCCCACAGCATTGGTTCAAAGTAAGGTAATAAAAATGAAGTGTTCTCATTTTAGGGGACAAATTGCTTCCTTACATCATATACAGCAATTAAAATAAATCCCATGATAAGCGACCAACATCCAGAAATCTAATACATGTCCCTTGTACTGTGCATCCAGGCCTTTTTTCCGAATTGCTGTAAAGATATACAATTTGAAGACTTTTTATTAGGGGGTGTTTAAATTTGCAGCACTGCAAATCCTGAAAATGTCCGTTTTCAGACAGTAATTTTAGTGGTGTTTATATTAACCTACTACATAGGTCCTCAGCAAAGACAATATGGTGATTGAATATAATCTTTGAAAACAATGATCTCTAGGCCAAAATTAGGACATTTTTTATAGATAATACTATGTGGTATAAAGCCAAAACAATACTTGATATCATCATCTTGGGAAGGAACGGAATGTGTTTTATATGGTCCAATTTCCAATGGTTTGTAAATCGTTAGATTTGTTAAAATTAACATTATTATCTATGAGAAACATTACATTACATTAGATATATATTTTACAATAAATTCTATCAAAAAGCTGAAAAATATTAGCCCCTTTACAACATATGATATACATTTATTTCATATGTTGTGTCCTTGCCTTTGATGCGGGCTCACAAGCTGAGCCAGCATCCTTTCCAGTAGATGGTGGCTGACATCATGTGCTTCTAACAACCGTGGGTGGAGTAGAGCTCCACCCATGGCTGTTAATCGGTTATATGCCGCTATCAATTCCTGACAGCAATATTAAACACGTGCTGACTGGAGGGCCCACCATTCCGTGTGTCCATCAGCACACCTGTGACATGATCACGGGGTGCCAACGGGTGTTTCCATGTGAGCTGGGCATCTACTGAAGACCGCTGTGCTTGTCATTATGATACTCCTGTAAAAGCCAGCATTTAGATGATCAGACGATTGTAGGTTCAAGTCACCTAAGGGAATTATTAAATACATTAAAAAGTAAAAAAAAAAAAAGTTTTTAAAGTAAAAAAATATACAAATCACCTCCCATTTGCCCCATCAAAAATAAAACACCTTTTTAAAAATACACATATTAGATATTGCTACGTTTGTAAAATATAAAATGAATTTAGCCGATCAGAAATTAATTAAACCAATGTGGAAGAAAAAAATGAAAATTTACCTTTTTCCAAAAACGTGTTGCTTTTGTCCCAAATTGTTAATTTTTGCAAGGGTAACAGGAGAAAATGGATCATGCAATTTGTTGTGCAATTTCTCCCTGAGTACACTGAAAGCCCATATATATTGGTAAACTATTGTTTGGTCACAGGGCATGGAAGGGGCAGCAGCAAATTTTGAATGGTAAAATTGTCTGGAATAGATACCAGTCACCCTAAGGAAACCCCCTCAAGTGACCCCATTTTGGAAACCATATTCTCAAGGAATTAATATAGAGGTGTGGTGAGCACCTAGAACTCACAGGTGCTTCACAGAATTTTTTAACATTAAGTTATGAAAATAAGAAAAAAAAACTTTCCACAAAAATGTTGCTTTAACCCCAAATTGTTCATTTTCAGAAGGGTAACAGGAGAAAGTGAACCATATAATTTGCTGTGCAATTTCTCCTAAATACACCAATACCCCATATGTTGTGGAAAACTACTGTTTGGGTGCATGGCAGGGCTCAGAAGGGAAGGAGTGTCATTTGATTTTTAGACCGCAATATTGGCTGGAATAGATAGTGGTTGCCATGTTGCATTTGTAGAGTCCCTGATGTGCCTAAAAAGAGGAAACCTCTTACAAGTGACCCCATTTTGGAAATTACATCATTCAAGGTATTTGTCTAGAGGTGTGGTGGAATGGTCATGTCACAAGGGCAGAGCCACTGAGGTGCCAGACAATCAGAACCCTCTATATGTGACCACATTTGACAAACTGTGTCCGCCAGTGAATACATCTAGTGATACCATATTTGTATCTTTTTTTATGTTTTGCTCATTTTGGAAATAAAAACTATTTTATAGAAAAAAATAATTATTTTTGAATTGCTATTTTTTGAGAGCTATAACTTTTTTATTTTTCTGCTAATAGAGCTGTTTGGCAACTTGTTTTTTGTGGAACAAGATGATGTTTCCAGCTATACCATTTTTATTTACATTAACCTTTTTGATTGCAGTTTATTCCATTTTTTGTACAGCGACTTTATAAAGAAGGATAATTTTTGGCCATTTTTTTGTATTTTTACCGTGTTCATAGAAGTATTAAATAGTTTAACAGTTTCATACCTAAGGATTTTCTGGACATGGCATTACCAAATATGTTGACTTTTTTGTTTTTATACAAATAGTAGTTTTTTTCTTTTATTTTATAATTTTTTTAACAATTTTGTTTACAATTTTTTTCCTTATTTTCTTAGTTCCTATATGGGACTTGTTCATTACTCTGATCGTTGATATATGCATTGCCATACACCTGTCACTGGTGTAGTGGCAGAAGCCTCTTAAGGGTGCTTTACACGTTGCGACATCGCTAGCCGATGCTAGCGATGCTGAGCGCGATAGCACCCACCCCCATCGTACGGCCGATATGTGGTAATCGCTGCCGTAGGAAACATTATTGCTACGGCAGCGTCACACGCACATACCTGCTCTGCGATGTCGCTGTGACCGGCGAACCGCCTCCTTTCTAAGGGGGCAGTTTGTTCAGTGTCACCGCGACATCACAGCAGCGTCACTGAACCGCCACCCAATAGAAAAGGAAGGGAGGAGATGAGCGGCCGTAACATGCCACCCACCTCCTTCCTTCCTCCTTTTCCGGTGGAGGCAGGTAAGGAGTTGTTTGTCATTCCAGCGGCGTCACACACAGCGATGTGTGATGCCGCAGGAACGACAAACAATATCGTACCTGTCGCTGCAGCGATATTAAGGAAATGAGCGACGTGTCAACGAGCAACGATTTTTCAAGTTTTTGTATTCGTTGATCGTCGCTCATTTGTGTTACATGCTGCGATGTCGAAACACAGGAGGAGAAGGGAGTTTTTTAATGCAAAAATTAGTTTATTTTAAACAAGGAGGGGTTTTGGCAAAAAGACATTTAAAAACAGGTATAGAGGGCAAGAGAGGCAGCAAATAAATATAGATATCACAGTCTATTGCAAAGATGTATACGTGATGGAATAAAACATGGTGTTAAAATGCAGAGAACTTGCTGGAGGTGCAATGATCCTTCATAACATTTATATAGGATGAACGGTCGAAATATAAAGTGCTGAAATGCAAATAGAGATCAAATCATCAGTGCAAATTCATCAGGTTACATGCAAGAACAGTTCTCTGTATAGACTATCTCACATACAGGAGGCATAAGAGCCTATCTTTAAGAGAGTCAGAGCCATTATAGGTTGATAAATACCTTTTAAGAGGAAAGTAAGGGGAAGTACTGATGCCACGTTCGTGCCCAAAGTACAGAGATTACTCCCAACCCACCGACACGGAAGCTCCCTGATGAAGCTGTGAGTTGGGGTGCACTAGCCCCCTCCAAGTGAAACACGTGTCGGTGGTGTCATGAACAGCCGGGGGAGTCACTCAGAAATCCCACCGCTCCCACCAATATGTCAGGAATATGTCACGAAAGGGGGGGTATAGGAAGCGGGAATTACGTCCTTCCTTTCTACCACCCGACAGACAGAGCATGTGACGCGCTCTCTAGCGCCCCTCATATAGTCAGGCCAATTATAGAATTGCCCGACAATAAGCAAGGAGGCCGCTATTCTACTGTGCCGATGCTTGAAGGGCTCCCGGTGAGAGTAGGGTATATGTTCCCCCGACCTCCGCGGACGGAATATATAAAACTGTCCCCAAATTTCAATAGCCACCCCACAATGATCCTTGGCACAAACTCACTGCCACCAACCGATTTACGGTAACTATTAACCGAGCACACAGACTTGGGATTCAAGATCGAGATTACAGAACAGATTAAGTATATATTTTAATCTTCATAAGGCACACTAGAAACTACAATATATACAATATGGAATCTACAGGTTATACATGCCTACAAGTAGTATTCAACCCCCTGCAGATTTAGCAGGTTTACACATTCGGAATTAACTTGGCATTGTGACATTTGGACTGTAGATCAGCCTGGAAGTGTGAAATGCACTGCAGCAAAAAAGAATGTTATTTCTTCTTTTTTTATTTTTTTTTTTAAATTGTGAAAAGTTTATTCAGAGGGTCATTTATTATTCAACCCCTCAAACCACAAGAATTCTGTTTGGTTCCCCTAAAGTATTAAGAAATATTTCAGGCACAAAGAACAATGAGCTTCACATGTTTGGATTAATTATCTCTTTTTCCAGCCTTTTCTGACTAATTAAGACCCTCCCCAAACTTGTGAACAGCACTCATACTTGGTCAACATGGGAAAGACAAAGGAGCATTCCAAGGCCATCAGAGACAAGATCGTGGAGGGTCACAAGGCTGGCAAGGGGTACAAAACCCTTTCCAAGGAGTTGGGCCTACCTGTCTCCACTGTTGGGAGCATCATCCGGAAGTGGAAGGCTTATGGAACTACTGTTAGCCTTCCACGGCCTGGACAGCCTTTGAACGTTTCCACCCGTGCCGAGGCCAGGCTTGTCCGAAGAGTCAAGGCTAACCCAAGGACAACAAGGAAGGAGCTCCGGGAAGATCTCATGGCAGTGGGGACATTGGTTTCAGTCAATACCATAAGTAACGTACTCCAGCGCAATGGTCTCCGTTCCAGACGAGCCCGTAAGGTACCTTTACTTTCAAAGCGTCATGTCAAGGCCCGTCTACAGTTTGCTCATGATCACTTGGAGGACTCTGAGACAGACTGGTTCAATGTTCTCTGGTCTGATGAGACCAAGATCGAGATCTTTGGTGCCAACCACACACGTGACGTTTGGAGACTGGATGGCACTGCATACGACCCCAAGAATACCATCCCTACAGTCAAGCATGGTGGTGGCAGCATCATTCTGTGGGGCTGTTTCTCAGCCAAGGGGCCTGGCCATCTGGTCCGCATCCACGGGAAGATGGATAGCACGGCCTACCTGGAGATTTTGGCCAAGAACCTCCGCTCCTCCATCAAGGATCTTAAGATGGGTCGTCATTTCATCTTCCAACAAGACAACGACCCAAAGCACACAGCCAAGAAAACCAAGGCCTGGTTCAAGAGGGAAAAAATCAAGGTGTTGCAGTGGCCTAGTCAGTCTCCTGACCTTAACCCAATTGAAAACTTATGGAAGGAGCTCAAGATTAAAGTCCACATGAGACACCCAAAGAACCTAGATAACTTGGAGAAGATCTGCATGGAGGAGTGGGCCAAGATAACTCCAGAGACCTGTGCCGGCCTGATCAGATCTTACAAAAGACGATTATTAGCTGTAATTGCAAACAAGGGTTATTCCACAAAATATTAAACCTAGGGGTTGAATAATAATTGACCCACACTTTTATGTTAAAAATTTCTTAAAATTTAACTGAGCAACATAACTTGTTGGTGTGTAAGATTTATGCATCTGTTAATAAATCCTGCTCTTGTTTGAAGTTTGCAGGCTCTAACTTATTTGCATCTTATCAAACCTGCTAAATCTGCAGGGGGTTGAATACTACTTGTAGGCACTGTACATAGGTCAGAGTACAGTTACAAATAAAACAGGGTTTACAAACAGGCATACAGTTCAAGCAGTTACTTTGCGTCTGGCCACAGGTGGGCACTGTTCGACCAGGTTTCCAGGAACTTCCTCACATGTGTTCAGACACAGACCCCCGAGCAAGAACCAACTGAAAATGGCTGCACTGAGGTTATCAACTGGCTACAATCCCTGTCCCCTCCTACCTTAGTGACCTCAGAGGCAAGCACTGCCACTCCCCCTGCCTTGAGTCAAAGTAATATTCCAAAGGGATTTTTGGCCATAACTTTGCCTGGGAACGTCGTAGGCGGACGCCAATGCTCTCATTTTTTCAGTTATGATTTTATCTTCAAAATGAGAGGACACAAGGCTGGTCTGCTGGTTCCCCACTGGCCTGTATCCCGTTTGGGATACTTCCAAAGGTCTTACGCCTATATAAAATATGTGCGGGAGTCGTTAGCCTGCCCCGATGCCATATCTCTGCTCGACATATCCATAGGAAGCACGGCTCACGAGATATTAACAATTTATTACTGGAGCCTCTCTGTCTGGGGCTTCCAGAGCCTGGTAATTAGATAGGAACTTCTGCTACAGTGTCACAGAGGGGGGTCATCCTCTCTCTTTGTGTTCCCAAGCCTCACCTAATTTCCATATCATAGACTTTTTCCTTTGTCACACCACTGCTAAATAGACAGGTTCCTCAGATTCATTAGCATTCTGATTGAAGCTTGACAAGATGGCAGCTATAGGAATATGGCTTCATAGCTCAGAATATATCCCTATGTCCTCACAATTGGATTGGGGGGTAATCTCTGTACTTCGGGCACGAACGCGGCATCAGTACTTCCCCTTACTTTCCTCTTAAAAGGTATTTATCAACCTATGATGGCTCTGACTCTCTTACAGATAGGCTCTTATGCCTCCTGTATGTGAGATAGTCTATACAGAGAACTGTTCTTGCATGTAACCTGATGAATTTGCACTGATGATTTGGTCTCTATTTGCACTTCAGCACTTTATATTTGCACCTCCAGCAGGTTCTCTGCATTTTAACACCATGTTTTATGCCATCACGTATACATCTTTGCAATAGACTGTGATTTCTATATTTATTTGCTGCTTCTCTTGCCCTCTATACCTTTTTTAAATGTCTTTTTGCCAAAACCCCTCCTTGTTTAAAATAAACTAATTTTTGCATTAAAAAAACTCCCTTCTCGTCCTGTGTTTCAATGTTCTATATGGAGTTTATGCTGGCTTCTAAGGGATCTTGACATAGTACCATTTGCCAAATTTTCTAAAATGGTTTTATGGAGATCTGTTCTACTGATGCTGCGATGTCGGTAACGGCGCCGGATGTGCGTCACTAACGACGTGACCTCGATGGTATATCGTTACCGATGTCGCAGCATGTAAAGCACCCTTTAGACCATGCTTGCCATGGCTGGCTGACAAGAAGGTTGTCATGATGACCTCAGGTTGCCATAGCAATGATCGTATCCTTGCGATGACGTCTCAGGGGCGCTGATTGGAAGGGAGAGGGAGCTTCCTCTGGCAGCCTCTCTAATGTTGTGATCTATATCAATCACGGCATTTAGGGATTTATAACAGCCTAGGTCGGTACAGGCACTGCTCCTGGCTGTGAGAGCTGGGTCTCCGTCACATATGTCGAGTTCCCAGCGGCGATGGTTCGGGCACAGCTTCTGTGCGCGCATGATTGCCATGACATACCCATACTTAATAGGTCAGTAACCCCTTCCCAACCATGAGATATGGGTACATCATTTGTCATGAAGGGGTTAAGACCTAGATCCCATCTGTTTTTTCACTCCTATGATAGCTATACACACATTTGGCATTCTTTTAAATAGTTTTATCATGTAGTCACCTGCAATGTCTTTCCAACAGTCTTGAACAAGTTCCCGGAGGTGCTGATGCTTGTTGGCTGCTTTGCCTTCACTCTTTAGGGTGCTTTACTCTCTGCGACATCGCTAACGATATATCGTCAGGGTCATGGTGTTTGTGACGCACATCCGGCGTCGTTAGCGACATCGCAGCGTGTGACAGCTAGGAGCGACGATCAAAAATCGTTGATCGTTGACACATCACTCCATATCATAATGTCGTTGGTGCTTCATTCTGCAGGTTGTTCGTTGTTCCTGCGGCACCACACATGTGCGTGTGACGCTGCCGTAGAGATATTGTTCGCTACGGCAGCAATCACCACATGTCGCACGAATGACGGGAGTGGGTGCTATCGCTAGCGATGTCGCAGCGTGTGAAGCACCTTTTTGTCTAGCTTATCCCAAACCATCTCAGTTGAGCTGAGGTTGGCTGGATAATTGGGGAGACCGGGTCATCTAACACAGCCTCCATCCTCCTCCTTCTTGATCCCATTCCCTTTTAATAAACTGGAGATGTATTTTAAGTCATTGTACTGTAGCAATACTAATAATAGCCACTCTATATGCAAACCAAATTGGATAGAATTTCAATGTGGGATGACGTGGTAGGTATGCTGGGTCAGCGTGCCTTAAATTGGAAAATGATTGACTGTTCTCAATAAGAGAAACAAAATTATATTCTTGTTGTGATACCTTTTAATCGCTAACTGAAAGAAAATAAAATTATGTTACAAAGCAAGCTTTCGAGACATCTCAGGTCCCTTTATCAGGCATGCTGGCATTCCTGATATTATGCCTGATGAAGGGACCTGAGATGTCTTGAAAGCTTGCTTTGTAACATCATTTTATTTTAGTTAGCCATTAAAACTGATCACAATAAGAATATAATGTTGTTTCTCTCACTGAGATCAATCAATCATTTTTCAACTGGCTAACACGGTACCAAAACCTGTTCTCTTGTAACCTAACTTGGAAATAAATTGCCAACAGTATCATCAGCAAAGCACCATCATAACTCTTTTTCCATGCCTGATTGTGGGCACCACATGTAAAAAACCTTCTGCTCACTTTTTCTGTGTCACAAAAACATAGCTTGTGGTATCAAAAATCTTAAATTTTGATTCATCAGACCACAGTATATAGTTCTACTGACTTAATGTCCAGTCCTCGTTTTATTTGACCCAAACAAGTCTTCTTTTTTACGCTCCTAAGCAGTGGCTTATTTGCAGCAATTCGAAACTAAAGAGTAGACTTGCTTCTCACAGTTCCCCCCCAGACTGTTAATGTTGACTGCTACTTTATATCTGTGCATCATTTATGAGAGCTCTTTTGCGATCTTCTGTCAAATTGCGGTTTCTGAGGCTGGTAACTCTAATTAATTTATTTTCTGCAGCAGATGTAATTTTTGGTAATTCTTTCCTAGGGCAGACCTCATGAGAGTCAATTTCACCATAGAGTTTGATGGTTTTCATGACTGCATGTGAGAATTCCTTCAAGGTTCTAGCAATTTTCTGTATTTACTAACCTTCATTTCTTAAAGTAATGATGGACTGATATTTCTTTTTAATTACTTGACTGATTCTTTCCATATTCTGTTAGAACAGTTGTTGTGGAATAGGGCTCAGAACTGCATTGCACTGTGTACCAACACTGTGTACTACCAAACACACCGGATGGTAGCAAAGACTTTTTAAAGTCTAGAGATTCCAAAAATGAACTCTTGACAAGGCATACCTGATCCTTGACTACCTGATGAAGCTACCTGAGTGAATGCCAGGGGGGCTAAAGCTGTCATCATGGTAAAGAGGAATACTTTAAGGAATCATAAGGTTTCCCACCAGCGATCTGACCTGGCAGGGATCGCTGGAGCGTCGCTACATGGTCGCTGGTGAGCTGTCAAACAGGCAGATTACCACAGCGATCAGAGATCAGCCACCAGCCACCAGCGACCTGTGTAACGACGCTGTGCTTGGTAACCATAGTACACATCGGGTTACTAAGCAAAGCGCTTTGCTTATAGTTACCCGATGTGTACCTTGGCTACATGTACAGGGAGCAGGGAGCCGGCTTCGAGAAGCTGCGGATGCTGCTAACCAAGGTAAATATTGGGTAACCAAGCAAAGCCTTTGCTTGGTTACCCGATATGTACCTTGATTACCATCATCCGCAGAAGCCGGCTCCCTGCTCCCTGCACATTCAGATCGTTGCTCTCTCGCTGTCAAACACAGCGATGTGTGCTTCACAGCGGGAGAGCAACAACCAAAAAATGGTCCAGGACATTCAACAACGACCGGCGACCTCACAGCAGGGGCCAGGTCATTTCTTGATGTCACACACAGCGACATCGCTAGCAAGATCGCTGTTGTGTCACAAAAACCGTGACTCAGCAGCGATGTCGCTATTGATGTCGCTTAGTGAGATGTGGCCTTAAGGTTTAAAAGGACTGTGTGAGCACAGAATGACTGTTTAAAAAAAATATAGGTACTCGGTGAATCATGACAGGGCTAATCATTAAGTGCACCCTCCCTCATGCTTGTTTTCCATCTATCTCTGCCCCTATCTCTGGCTACATGAAGCCATAACTGTCAGTCAAAGAAGAGTGGGGCAAAGATAGAAGTAAAACAAGAAGACAGGAAGGTGTACTTAAATGTTTGGCCCCGCCATGACGCATCGAGCACTCGTACTTGGTTTGAACAGTCATTTTGTGCTGACAGAGTCCCTTTAGGACATTTTTTGGGATGTTTCACATGATTCTTTAATCCTTGTTTCCATATTGTGTTTGTGGTTTACTACCTTCAGTCTGAATCTATAATGTTCACATTCCTATGAGAACACGGCAAATCATTGCATAAATGTGTCCAATCTCTTGACCAATACTGTAAAAGAACAAAATAGAATACTTTATAGGAATGTCCTGTTTCGTCTGAAAAAAAATACAATAAATGCATACATTACAATAGGGATTATGGCTTTGAGATGTTCCTTTGTATTACTCGCTTTTGTTTAGTGTTAGTGATTATGTGTTATCTTGGTCTCCAGCATATGTAACAGCAGTATAAAAGTTAGTACCATGTTGTTCTGTCCATAAATAACAGGCAGTGTTGTAAAGCATTAGTTTGACAGTGATGTACATTTTAATGTTTTATTAAGGCAGATTTGTGCCTCGATCTGTTCGCAGCATACCTTTTTATAATGACAGATCACATTTAGCTGGCTGGAGCATTCATTGTGATTAATCATGTGCAGGAGCCTGTTATAGCCGAGTCACAGCTTTGAGGTTGAATGTGATGTCATCCATCAAGATGGGAAACCCTATTGATTACAGAAAATGGCTTACAGGGTCAAACTCATTTTGCTCTGTTTTACTTTTTTTTTGCCTAATTAAATAGTGTGAGCTTAGCAAATACAGCCTGTTGTCTCAAATTAACAAAGATTTGTGATTTTCTGCTGCCGTGCTGTCCAAGTATTTCTTGGAAAGGATCTCATTTTTATATATTTATGCTGGCAAGATGGTGTCAAATTGTGGTTTGAATAATAGGCTGAGCCGAAGATATAAAGGCATGTATCTGCTGGTTGGATATTTAGTAACTTTTATCAGGTTATATCTGATTGGAATTTTGAGTTATGATTGTTTTTATTGTCTTTTTGTAGAGCAACTTGTGTGATTTGGGTCTTTGTCTTGCCGCTTGACTTACGTTGTCTTGAGATTTAACTCATTGACAAATGTCTTGACATTTTCCATTAGAATTTGCTAATAAAATTAAGATTTTATTGTCCTATTAATGTTGGCAACCGTCTTGTTCCAGATGCAGCAAAACAGGCCAAGACCATGAGTCTACTGACCACCTATTTCTCAGATTGTATTACACCATAGAAATATCATACTATGTCTTTTTTCAAACATGATGCTTCTAACTTGAAAAAAACAAACTCTTTTTTTTGTTTCATCTGTTCATAGAACATTGTTCCAATAGCCTGCTGGTATGTCCAAGTTATCTTTACCAATCTGCAAATTAACAGCAATGTTCTTTTTGGAGAACAGTGATTTCTTGAAATCTTGCCATTCGTACCATTATTCTTCAGTGTCCTTCTGATTGTACTCACAAACAGTTTTATTTGCTAATATGAGAAAGTCCTTTAAGTGCTTAGACATTACCTTTCCCTTGTGACCTCACAGACTATAATTCGCTTTTCTTTTGTAGTGATCTTCTTCGGTCGACCACCCCTGGGAAAGTAAATACAGGTGCATATCAATAAATTCGAATATCATCAAAAAGTTAATTTATTTGAGTAATTCAATACAAAAACTGAAACGCATATATTATATAAAATCCAAGGAAGGGATCCAGCATCTAAAGGAGAATGGAAAAGCATTTAAAAAATAGAAAACTTTATTAGATCCATTAAAATGTCCAAAAACCAACACACGAGAGGCACAAAGGAACAGGACAGGGGACAGGGAAAAATCCCCTGTCCTGTTCCTATGTGCCTCTCGTGAGTTGATTTTTGGAAATTTTAATGGCTCTAATAAAGCTTTCAATTTTTTAATCGCTTTTCCATTCTCCTTGAGACACTGGATCCCTTCCTTGGATTTTGTTGTTTCCGCCCAGGTCAGGGCATTTTCTGTGCGTCGGTGGTGGATTGAGGAGTGAAGAAGGGTGAGCTGGAGTACCTCTTTACATTTGCATATATTATATAGAGTCATTACACACAGAGGGATCTATTCCTATATATTATATAGAGACATTACACACAGAGTGATCTATTTTAAGCATTTATTTCTGTTAATGTTGATGACTATGGCTTACAGCCAAAGAAAAGCCAAAAGTCATTATCTCAGAAAATTAGAGCATTATCCAAGACCAACTGAAAAAAATTATTTTAAACTCAGAAATGTTGGCTCTACTGAAAAGTCCGTACAGTAACTGTCTCAATACTTGGTCAGGGCTCCTTTTGCATGAATTACTGCATCAGTGCGGCGTGGCATGGAAGCGATCAGCCTGTGGCACTGCTGAGGTGTTATGGAAGTCCAGGTTGCTTTGATAGCAGCCTTCAGTTTGTCTGCATTGTTGGGTCTGGTGTCTCTCATCTTCCTCTTGATAATACCCCATAGATTGTTTATGGGGTTTAGGTCAGGAGAGTTTGCTGGCCAATCAAGCACAGTGATACTGTGGTTAATAAACCAGGTATTGGTACTTTTGGCATTTTGGACAGGTGCCAAGTCCTCCTGGAAAATTACATTTCCATATCCAAAAATCTTGTCGACAGAGGGAAGCATGAAGTGCTCTAAAATGTCTTGGTAGATGGCTGCACTGAATTTCGTCTTGATAAAACACAATGGATCTATACCAGCAGATGACATGGCTCTCCAAAACCATCACTGATTGTGGAAACTTCACACTAGACCTCAAGCTGCTTGGATTGTGACCTCTCCACTCCAGATATTGGGATCTTGATTTCCAAATCAAATGCAAAATTTACTTTCATCTGAAAATATCACCTTGGACCACTGAGCAACAGTCCAGTCTTTTTCTCCTTGGCCCAGGTAAGATGTTTCTGGAGTTGTCTATTGGTCATGAGTGGCTTGATACAAGGAATGCAACAGATGTAGCCCATGTCCTGGATATGTCTGTATGTGGTGGCTCTTGAAGCACTGACTCCAGCAGCAGTCCACTCCTTGTGAATCTCCCCCAAATTTTTGAATGGCCTTTTCTTAACAATCCTATCAAACCTGCGGTTATCCAGGTTGCTTGTGCACCTTTTTCTACCACACTTTTTCCTTCCACTCAACTTACCATTAATATGCTTGGATACAGCATTCTGTGAACAGCCTGCTTCTTTAGCAATGACCTTTTGTAGCTTACCCTACTTGTGGAGTGTGTCAATGACTGCCTTCCAGACATCTGTCAAGTCAGCAGTCTTTCCCATGGTTGTGTAGCCTAATGAACCAGACTAAGGGACCATTTTAATTGCTTAGGAATCCTTTACAGATGTTTTGTGGTAATTATTCTAATTTTCTGAGTTAATGCCTTTGTGGTTTTCATTGGCTGTAAGCCATAATCATCAACATTAACAGAAATAGACACTTGAAATAGATCACTCTGTAATAACACTATATAATATATGCATTTCACTTTTTATATTAAATTACTGAAATAAATTAACTTTTTGATGATATTCTAACTTATTGAACTGCACCTGTAATGGTATGAATTTCCTCTATTTCTTGTGGATTCTTGGAGTGAAAACTCTTTTTAGAGATAGTTTTGTAACCTTTTTCAGCCTTATCAGTATAAACATCACTTCTCTTGAAGTCTTTAGAAATGTCTTTTGAAATGTCTCTTGATCGTTCCATGATACACTTACAGAATCCTCATGTCTTGTGAAGATCAGATTTTGATAGATTCCTGTTCTTTAAATAAAACACGTCACCAATTTACACATGATTGTTGTCCCATTGACTGAAAACTTCATACTCTAATTTAACCTTCAAGTTGTCTGCTTGGCCAAACGGTTCACATACTTTTACCACTCCCTGACATGTAATATTGGATCATTCTCCTCAATACAAACTATGATTAATCCCTCCCCAAAATTGGATGAACAGTTAGATTCTATTTTGTAGTGCGTTCTCACAAATGGATGTACCGTTACGTCTGATGCAGGAGTTGTGCATGCGCGATCGCTGTCGGGAGCTCGGCTTATGTGACAGCCTCTTCCACCCGATTGGGGCCCTCACAATGTGATCATGGGGATCTGATTGTTGACATGGCAACCTAAGGTCAAGGGACAACCTCCAGGTTATCTGTCTACAGTGGCTTGTTATACCATGCTAAGACCATGGCCTAACAGGTGATCTGATAGAGTCATACTGACAAGTGTAATCCAATACCATGCTTGTACATGGCAATGTATTACAGTAGCGATCAGACTAATGAAAATTAATATCCCATAGGGGTACTAAGTAAAAAAGTAAAGTAAAGGCAAAAGAAGTTACATACATATATATATATATATATATATATATATATATATATATATATATATATATAATAAAATAAGAAACAAAACAAAAATCATTATTTTAACAAACACATATATTTATGTAAAAAGAGAAGTAAACAAAGAGGTGCCATACATATATTTGGAGTTGCCGCATCTTGAACAACCCAATCTGTAAATCTGTTACACTAGTTAACCTCTTTAGTGAAAGAAATGCATAAAAAACATGGCAAATATTAGGCTTTTTCATCAAACCACCAGAAAAAGGTGGAATAAAATGCGATCAAAAAGTCAAATATAAATGAATATGGTATCCCGGAAAAAGTCATCTAGTCTCACAAAAAACTAGCTACCATAAAGCTCTGACAGTGGGAAAATAAAAACACCATAGCTCTCACAATATAGCGATGCAAAATCATTTTTTTTTCTATAAAATTGTTTTAATTGTGTGAAGGAGGCAAAACATATAAATGTGGTATAGCTGTAATCGTACTGACCAGAGGAATGAAGTTGTGTTATCACTTCTACCAAACATTGAACAGCACTTTAAAAACAACTAAAAACAATTTCGGAATTTCTGTTTTTTGTTCATTCTGCCTCCCAAAAATCTGAATAAAAAAACGATAAAAAACGTTACGTGCCCGAAAATGGTACCAATAAAAACGTCAACTCATCATTCAAAAAAATAAGCCCTCACATCACTCTGTCAGCAGAAAAAAAGTAATAGCTCTCAAAATATGGTGATGCAAAAACTTTTTTAAGCATTGTTTTAATCTGTGATAGTTGCCAAACAAAAAAACGGATATAAACGTGTTATCGCTATAATCGCACCGACCAAAGGAATAAAACTGTCTTATCACTTATACCTCACAGTGAATGACATAAAAAATAAAGTAAATTCTTGACTTGCTGTTGATTTGTTTATTCTGCCTCCCAAAGATCGCAGTAAGGCTCAGCTCACATTTATCCTGCGCTCTACACTGAGCACTTACATCAGGGTTTACATGTAAATCTCTGAAATATGGGATTCAGATGGAACCCCGGACTGAACATTCTCTATAATTAGGCAGATATAGATCCTGTGGACTCTCTCTGGCCTAAAATCCTGTGGCGTCCTGCTTCTTAAGAGCTAATATAAGCATGGTTGGCCACAGTTTTTTGTACTTCTGAAAAGACAGACACCACTGTAAAGAAGCCAGATGGAGTCAACAGTAACTCTGCTGCCTCATTATAGTGAATGGATCCCCTGGGGGTGTCATCTGAATCGTGTTGTTCAAAGATTTAGATATAACCGCAAAGTGCTAAGCATAGAACACAGTATAATTGTGATCCAAAATGTCATGTAAAATTTTCCTAATAAAAGCTTCAACTCATTCCACAAAAAAGAAAACAAGCCTCCACTCAGGTCTTTTATTCGGTCAATGGAAATATAGGGGGCTTCCGTTACATAGGTTGAAAAAAGACTCAGGTCTAGTTCAATCTTCACGTTGCTGGTAACACAAAGGCTCTGAAAAAGCAACATGGCTGTCCCCCCCCAAAAACATCACAAAAATTTGCACACCCATATCTAAATGCCGAACTTTTTTCTGAGCCCCACAATATGCCTAAACCACATCTAGCACCCACGTGTTTCATATTTCTATGGTGAGGTCCATTTCATTTACCAGGTGCATGTCTCCAGAAACATGAGTTGGGCACAATCTATGGGCACTACATTGGCATATTTGCAATTTTCACTCAGCAACATCCATTGCTGCTTGTTTCTGTAAAACACCCATGGAGTCAAAATAGTCACTAAACCTGTGGATAAATTCACAGACTGGTGGCATTTCCAAAATAGGGGCAGTTCAGGGGGATTCTGCTCTTCTGCCACATAGGGGCTCTGTATATGCAGCCCGCAAACTATTCTATGAAAATCTGTGCTCCAAGGATCAAATAGTGCTCCTTTCCTCCCTCACAAGTCTCACCATGTGGCTACATATGGGATATATGAGGTATTGCATCTCTTAGCAGAAATTGTGTGATACATTTTGGTGCTATTATTACCCATTTTCCAGTGAAAATGTAAAATCTGGGGCTAAAAATATATATTTTTTTGTGGTAAGTTAATAATTATGTTTTCTTCATTACCCACTGGTATAAAATTCTGTGGCACACCTGTGGGGTCAATATGATCACTGCACCCCTAGACAAATTCATTGAGCGCTGTATTTTGAAAATGAGGTAACCTATGGGGTTCTGATATTCTGGCAACTCAGGGGCTCTGCCAATATGGCATAGCACCAACAAACCATATCAGCAAAATCTGCACTATAATATGGCGCTCCTTCCCTTCTGCACTTTCTACTGTGACTGAAAAGTAGTTCCTGGTACATTTTTATTAGCCATTCCAAATCTTGCAGTTAAAAATATTTTAGTGGTAAAAATGTAATTATTCTTTTTCACCACCCATTGAAATAAAGTCTGTGAGGCATGTGGTTTCAACATATTCGCTGAACTCTTTGAAGTTTGTAAAATGAGATCTCTTATGGGGGAACTGCTTTTCTAGTACGTCTGGGACTCTAGCAATGTGACATTGCATCCGCAAACCATTCCATCAAAATCTGCACTCCACTAAGGCGCTCCTTCCCTTTTGTGTAGGGATAGATGGACCCGGACTGTAAAACTCCAGAGTCGCGTGCTTTCAAAGGTACACAAGTGCTGGGTCCAGAATTCTCAGGGAATTCCGGGTATTGATCCGGATCCAGCACTTGGGTAATACAAAAAAATAAAGGACAAATGAAGGAAACAATAATAAAGCAAGTGGGCAATACTTACTAAGGCTCTGACACCGCTGTAACTGCTTCCGGGCATCTCATTCACTTCCAGGAACGCTCAGTACCATCATTGCATATGCACTACTTTCCCTGCCCACCAGTGTCTGTGATTGGTTGCAGTCAGACATTGCTCCCCACGCTGAGTGACAGCTTGTCTGACGCTTCCAATCATTACTGGTCTATATCATACAGTAAAAATAAATTAAAAAATTGGCATAGGATGCCCCGATATTATGGCACCAAGCACAGATAAAGCATACAGCTACAGGCTGCCGTCCCCGACTTTTCACTTATCTTGGCTGTGTATCAAAATAAGCGGAAGCACATGTGGCTTTTTAAAAATTATTTAAATAAATAATTTTAAAAAATGGTGTGTCGTCTCCTCAATTTTGATACCCAGCTAAGATAAAACCCGACAGCTGGGGGCTGGTATTCTCAGGATGCGGAGATCCATGCTTATTGTGCCCCCCAGCCTAATAATAGAAGCCTGCAGTCGCCAAAGATTGCCACATCCATTAGATGCGATAAGCCCAGCACTTTACCTGACTCTTCCCGATTGCCCTGCTGCGGGGGCAATTGGGGTAATAAGTGGTTAATCGCAGCTCACAGCTGCCACTAAGCCCTAGATTAGTAATGGAACCCCCCACATTAGATCTGACAAATCCGGCACTTTACCTGGCTCATCCCAATTGCTGTGGTATGGTGGTAATTAGGGTAATATAAGTGGTTAATAAGTGAAGGGACTATGGCACCCCCATTACTAATCCTAGAAACTAAAAAAATAAATACAAACACTGAAAAGATACTTTATTTGAAATAAAATACAAAAAAAACACCCTCTTTCACCCCTTTATTAACCTCGAAAACTCCCAGATCCACACGGGGTCCCATGAAATTCCTGGCTCTGCTACATCCTGAAGTTGCAGAGCGCGGGCACAGAACATGACCGCCCACTGCGGCTTCAGGCAGAGACTGACTGAGCCATAGCTATGAGCGGTGATGTCACTGAGTTTATGTGTGGTCACACCCACCTGTGACTGCAGGTAAACTCAACTCAGGTGAACTGATTGAACTCAGTGACCTCACCTCAGGTGAACTAATTTTCGACCAGACCTGCATCTCCTGGCAGAAAACTGTGCTTTTTTGCCAAGAGATGCAGATTTGGTACTGAAATCTGCACCTTCTGGCAAAAAACGCATCAATACCGCATCAAAACAGCATCGCATTTAGATGCATTTTTTAGTAGAAGATACAGATTTGGTGCAGGAATTTAGTGTATAAATTTCAGCACAAATCTGCATCTCTTGGCAAAAAAGCGCACACAAATGGTTTTGACATCATTTTGGTGCTTTTTTCTGCTAGGAGCTGCAAATTTGGTGCAGAAATCTGGCGCAGACATTTTAGCAACAAATTTAATTTTCACAGCGGCCCAATTATATAGAATTATGTGAAGCACTTGTTATTTCAAAGTTCTCACAACATCCCTAGATGAATACCTTGTGGGATATAGTTTCCAAAGTGGGGTCACCATTTGTTGTTTTCTGGCTTCTTACGGTGACATAGCATCTGCAATCTATTCAAGCTAAAATTGCCATCCAAGAGTCAAATGGCGCTCTTTTCCTTACAGCTGTGTACCCAAACAGAAGTCTCTGACCACATGTGGGTTACCTACATACTCAGGAGAAATTGCACAACAAACTGAGGTGTCTTTTTTTCTATTACACCTTACAAAAATGCAAAACTTGGACTAAAGTAACATTTTAAAGTTTGCATTATTTTCTGTTAAATGTCTGAAGGGTTAATACATTTTATGTATGCAGTTTTAAATACCTTGATGGTGCAGTTTTGTAAATAGGGTATTTTTGGAAGGTTTCTGCCTTGATAAGACCTTCAGATTCACTTATAAAGTAAAGTGGCCCGTACAAAAAAAAGGTTTGGTAAATTTCATTGAAAAAAAAAATGAAAAATTGCTTCTAATTTTTAAGCCTTTTAACACCCTAACAAAATAATTAAAAAAAAGATTTAATAAATTATACTGACATAAGGTAGACATATGGTAAATATTATTTATTAAAGGGTGATGTGGGACTTCATTTTTAGAGACATAGTAAAAAAAACAGGCTGGCAGTTGCTAATAGAGGCAACACTGGAGGCCACAGCTCATGAGAAATGGGCTAAGAAGATTCATCAGGAATGCTGCAAAAAGCTGGTGTCTGACTATTCATCTCTAGTGATGAGCAATTACTACCATGCTTGGGTGCTCGGTACTCGTAACAAGCAGTTAGATGCTTGGATGGGCTCGACTCAAGTACCGGGTATACTGGAAGTCAATGGGAAACTCCTGCATTTTTCCAAAAGATTTCCCTAAAAAATGCTTGAATTTCCCATTGGTAGTGCTTACTCATTATTAGGTACAAGCACCAGGCACCTGAGCATGGTAGTGCTCGCTCATCACTAGTTATGAGTACCGGGCACCTGAGCATGGTAGTGCTCACTCATCATCTATTACGAGTACCGAGTATGGTAGTGATCGGTTGTGATGGTGTAATATTGTGGGTTATGTACCATTTTGTGTCGGTTAATGTTTAGGCGTGGTTCACTGTCCATTATTTGTATTGCTTGTGTGTACATTGTATTGTCTGCAGGATTATATTATCCTTGAAGCGCTTCTGTCCCTAGGTATGGGAGAGGGGGCCTGGAATCCACCTAACTTCTTTGCTTATCTGGGGGAATGAGGCAGTCTGTTTGAGAACTTCAAGCAGGAAGCAGGAAGATTGAACATCTTAGGGAAAAGCTGCGGCTCCCCAAAGAGACCTGGACATTTTTCGCTTATTGGATTATATTCATATTTCTAAAGTAATTTTACCTTCTGTATGGTGGAATATGTTATGGACCGTTTGATTTGCTTGGAATAAATGTTTATTGGATTCTTCAGCCATCTCTCGCTCTGTTGATTGTGTGATATGGAAGCAGGACCCTGTCACATCGCCCATCACTAGTTACGAGTACCGAACACCCGAGCATGGTAGTGCTCGCTCATCACTAGTTACAAGTACTGAACACCCGAGCATGATAGTGCTCGCTCATCACTAGTTAAGAGTACCGAACACCCAAGCATGGTAGTGCTCGCTCATCACTAGTTTCAAGTACTGAACATCCGAGCATGATAGTGCTCACTCATCATCAGTTACAAGTATCGAGTATGGTAGTGCTCGCATGTCACTAGTTACGAGTACCGAACATTGAAGCATGGTAGTGCTTGCTCATCATCAGTTATGAGTACAGAGCATGGTAGTGCTCGCTCATCACTAGTTACAAGGAACAAGCATGGCAATGCTCGCTCATAACTAATTACGAGTAGTGAACACTTGAGCATAGAAGTGCTCGCTCATCACAAGTTATGAGAACCGATTATCTGAACATGGTACTGCTCGCTCATCACTAGTTACGAGTACGAATCATGGCAGTACTCGCTCATTACTTATTACAAGTAGCGAACACTTGAGCATAGTATTGCTCCCTCATCACAAGTTTTGAGGTCCGAGCATAATAGTCCTCGCTCATCACAAGTTATGAGGTCCGAGCATGGTAGTGCTCGCTCATCACTAGTTACGAGTACTGAGAATGGTAGTACTAGCTCATTACTAGTTATGAGTACTGAGCACCCGAGCATGGTAGTGCTCGCTCATCACTAGTTATGAGAACCCGAGCATGGTAGTGCTCACTCATCACTAGTTACGAGCAGGGGTGGGATTCAATTTTTTAACAAGAGGTTCTCTGTAAACCCCGCCCATTTGAAAATCACACCCATTCTGTAACCACACCCATTTTGTTAGCCACACCCATTTTCACGCACTTTCCTCAACCAAAAAATACAAGTACTTTAAAGTAAAATCTCCTTCCCCTCCTATACCTTAACTCTCCTGTCCAGTACCAGTTGTTCCAGTCACTGTCAGTCATATTGTATTAAATGATTTTTATAGAGTTTTTAAAAATGTTTGCTAAAGGAGCCCTGCTAAAATTGGAACGGATGACCTTCCCCATACAGATCCCATCTCATTATGGTCTCTTTCCCCTGCAGATCCCATCCCATTATGGCCTCTTTCCCCCTGCAGATCCCATCCCATTATGGCCTCTTTCCCCCTGCAGATCCCATCCCATCTTGGCCCCTTTCCTCTGCAGATCCCATCACATTATGGCATCTTTCCTCATACAGATCTCATCCCATGTGATCTCTTTCCCCCGCAGATCCCATACCATTATGGCCTCTTTCCCCCTGCAGATCCCATCCCATTATGGCCTCTTTCCCCAGCAGATCTCATCACATGTGCTCATTTTCCCCTGCAGATCCTGTCCTCATATAGCTACTTTTCCCATACAGCTCCCATCTTATGTGGCCTCTCCCCATATAGCCACATATAGCTTCCATCTTATATGGCCTCCTCTCCCCATATAGCCACATATAGCTCCCATCTTAATGTGGCCCCTCTCCCTATATAGCGCTCTCATCTTAATGTGGCCCCTCTCCCTATATAGCGCTCCCATCTTATGTGGCCTCTCCCCAAATAGCCAAATATAGCTGCCATCTTAATGCGGCTCCTTTCCCTGCAGATTCGGCTCACTGAGCGCTTACCTCCAGGCACCGGCAGCTTCTCCTGTCTTCCGTCCTCCTCCGCGACTCGTCTCTGCACTCTGACACTGACAGACGGCAGGAGGAGGAGCTACCTCCTCACACTGCCATCACCTCTGCAGCGTCAGCGCGTCGCTGCACACCGGGTCAGGGAGCAGACAGGCTCCACTGTACCCGGAAGTGTGGCACGGAGGTACGGGGATTCATTTGTGCTAGTGTCTTAAACAGACACTAACACAAATGAATACAGGGAAACGGGTCGCCGGAGCAGTTTCTTGCCGGTTCTGAGAACCGGCTGCTATTTTAACAACCGATTCTCCAGAACCGGACAGAACCGGCTGAATCCCACCCCTGGTTACGAGTACTAAGCACTTTAGCATGGTAATGCTCGTTCATCACTAATTACGAGTACTGAGCATTTTAGCATGGCAGTGCTCGTTTATCATTATTTATCACATTTGCAGCAGTTCTTAACAGTCAGAGGTGCTCTACTTAGTGCTAAAGATGCTCATAATGAAGGGGTTAAATTGTGTGGAATTTGGAGAAATCACTTGTTATATTTTTTGGTAGATATATAAATTGTTCTTGTTTGATTTTACTTTACTGCAAACTTCAGAAAGTTTGTAAATTTTCCTATTAAGCCTAATTTGCAATGGGGGGTGGGTGAATAATATTGATTGCAACTGTGTATATACTGAGCTTAAAGAAAGCCAATTACACAAGGCAAGGCTGGATATTCTGTCTACCTTCTTGTCTCTTTCTCCTTATCGTTCTTCCGCTATCAACCACCCACGTAGGACTCGGGCACCTAGACCATCAGCTCATTTACGCTGTGTATTTCTTTGTGTCTGCAGAGAACCTCTTTCTTGAAAGTGTTACTTTCCTGAGCTATTTCTGTTTTGCTGTCCTAAGCAATGAGCAACTTTCTGCATACATAAAATAGTAAAGGGTCATGAAAAACTATGTCTTGCCAAAGGCAGTTCAGAGCTAGACATTGTTATCTTAAAACTATATGTGTTTCCTTTCTCCTGTTAGGAAAAGCCTACATTACCTCTAGCCAAATGTCAGTCTAATTAAAGCAGATCAATCAAATAGAAGAATATCTTGGATTTCTAGTAACTTCATTACTTGTAGTGTTTATTACTGGAGAATATATTTACAAGAGTGTGAGTAGATGTGTGTTCCCTACTAGATTTTACCTATTATTTTATTCTTTGAAGTACATAATAGGGTTTGGTCTTTAACCACTTCATAATCAAGCTATTTTCCGATTTTTTTTTTCTGACTTCCAAGAGCCATAACTCTTTTTATTTTTATAACCACATAACTTGTTTTTTGGCGGGACAAGTTGTACTTTTGAATGATACCATTCATTTTATCATGTGATGCACTGGAAAGCTGGAGAAACAAATCCAAGTGTGTTGAAATTGCAAAACAAGTTCAATTCCACAATTGTTTTTTGTGTTCTTTATTTACCATGTTTACTGTATGGTAAATCTAATCTGGCAGTGTGATTCTCCAGGTCAGTATAATTACACAGATACCAAATATGTATAGTTTTTATTTAAGTTTTGAAAATTTTGAGGGAAGTTTGTTAAAAACCCACAAAACTTTGTTGTGTCAACACTTTCCAAGAGCCGTAACATTTTCGATTTTCAGGATATACAGCTGTGTGAGGTCTTGTTCATAGCGCCATGAGCTGATGTTTTTACTGATACCATTCTGGGTTGGATGCAATATTTTGATCGCTGCTGTTTACCAGATCATTTTATTTTATCTTTTGATAGATCCAACTTTTTATGATGCAGCAATACCAAATATGTGTATTTGTTTAAATTGCTTTTATCTTTAATGGGGCTAAAGGGGTGATTTGAACTTTTATGGGTTTTTTTCATAGTTTTCAAAACATTTTTTGTAAGTTTTTACTGTTTTGTTAGTACTTTAAGGGGAATTAAACCTGTGATAATCTGATATTTTGTATGTATAGTAAAAATCACTCATCATGACAATAACAGGTGTCTTCAACTGATCCCTGGCTGTCATGGAAACACATCAGCACCCCGTAATCACGTCATAGAATTGCACACCTCTTGCCAGCCCTTGTTAAATGCCGCTGTCATAGATTTACAGTGGCACTTAACATGTATACAGCCACATTAACGGCTCCACTCGCTCCTGTTAAGAGAACTTTACAGGCAGCGATATCGCTAGCGATATCGCTAGTGAGCGTACCCGCCCCTGTCGTTTGTGCGTCACGGGCAAATCGCTGACAATATCATTAGGAGCCGTCACATGGACTTACCTGCCTAGCGACGTTGCTGTGGCCGGCGAACCGCCTCCTTTCTAAGGTGGCAGTTCGTGCGGCGTCACTAAGCAGCCGCCCAATAGAAGCGGAAAGGCGGAGATGAGCGGCCGTAACATCCCGCCCACCTCCTTCCTTCCTCATTGCCGGCAGCCGCAGGTAAGCTGTAGTTCTTCTTTCCCGAGGTGTCACACGTAGCGATGTGTGCTGCCTCGGGAACGACGAACAACCTTCGTCTTCAACAATCAACGATTTTTTTAAAATGAATGACTTGTCAACGATGGACAATTTGGTGAGTATTTTCCATCGTTAATGGCCGCTCGTTGGTGTCACATGCAACGACATTGCTAACGATGCCGGATGTTCGTCCCGGAATCCGTGACCCCAGCGATATATCGTTAGATACGTCGTTGCGTATAATGGGGCCTTTAGAGGCAGATGATAACTGAGTAACTCAGATATGGGCTTGGCATGAAAGCTTGCATCAATGTCCGAGACACGACATGGGTCATAACTTTACATCATGTGTCATAAATGGGTTAAGCAAGAAATAATTTAGGAAGTACTCTGACTAAACTGTTTATTGCCTATACCTATGTAAGGGCTCTTCTCCACTTGCATTTACAAATTTACAGCGACACTTGGCTACAAATGTGAGTCTGGTGTCCTGTGTATGTCCTGCGTGTGGTCTGCGTACGGTGTGTGTTTTTTTCCTCACATAGCATCCGTATGACATGCGAGTGTCATGCGAGTGCTATGTGAGTGTTTATGCATACCGTGTCAGACTGGCTACTGGAGGAATCTCCAGTAATACCAGGCCTGGCCGTGGTTACCTGCACTGAACCCCGGAGCTGTCACCTGAGCTCCAGAAATCAGCCTGGTCTGTCTGCAGCTGTGCTGAACTGAACAGCAATCACCGGGGAATCAATCACTCGCCGCTCGCTGTTCAGGCTGCACTCTGGAGCTCAGGTGACAGCTCTGGAGTTCAGTGCATGTAACCGCAGCCAGGACTGGTTTTTACTGGAGATTCCTCCGGTAGCCAGTCTGACGCGGTATGCAAGTGTCAAGGTTCCGTGTGACATGCGTATGCCATCTGTATGACATGCGCATGCCACCCAGATTTAGATTTTTTTCTCGCTCCCATAGGATTGCATGGGGGTGCGAGAGCTGAGACTCGGTGAAATCGCAGCATTATGTCATTTCACCGAGAGCACGAGACGTGCCATAAAACATTTAGCAAGAGGACACGGCCTCATTGATTAACACTGGTGCGAGTGCGATCCGATTTTCTATCGGATCGCACTCGCACATAGAAATCGCAAGTGGAGAAGAGCCCTAAATGTGTATGATGTGTATGTTGTGCAGTGTGAGGGTACGTGCATACTCCAATGGAGGAGTGCTATGTGAGGAAATCTCGCATTGTACTCTTACCAATGTTATTTAATAAGGCAGAACAGATCTGCAATTTTTTTTCTCATGCAGAATTGGCATTTTAAAAAGCATGCTGTGTTTCGCACTGTGTTTCCAATCACGCTCACCCATAGAATGGGTGCTTGTGAAACATTGGGCTACACTCGGATGTCATCAGTCTGATATACGCAGTGACAAGCAATGGAGAAGATGGAGAAATTACAGTAGTTTCTCTCTCTTCTCTGCACCTGGGATCTCACTGCTTTCTATGGGTGAAGAAATACTTCAAAGAAAACTCAAAGAATTGACATGCTGAGGATTTTATAAACGCTGCCCTTCTCAAATGCAGGCAGCAAAATATGTGTTTGCATGAGGTCTTTATAATCTCATAGCTTTTGCTGGTACTGTAAAAAGTAATTTAATTTGCACAAAAAAGCAAAGAAACGCTGCAAAAAGATTACATGTGAACATAGAGAGCTTACAGAGTTTGTGACTTTCACTTGTCTTTTTCTGGGCTTCTGCTAGTTGATTTACCACCACAGACCAAACCACGTGGGGAGCAAACAGTGCAGCAATTGGGCACCAACGCTGCAGCTTTATCTCGCAGACATCTTGCTCTTCTTGCTGTTTGCTTGTTTTCAACACATAATGATGGTGAGGGCTCTCTCACACTGGTGTATGAAAAATTGGTCCCATTCTCATGCAGAAAAGTGAAATCTGTATGTCATCTGAGTGCTGTGCGACTGCGCAATGTTTAATACGCACCCATAGTCTTGTATGGGTGCAATTATGCTGCTGGCATACGCTGCCAAACACAGCATGCTGCGATTTTTTTTTCCTTCAGTCCGATTAGGGCTATGGAAAACATTGTAAATCTGAATTGCCTCATTACTTAACATCGGGCCAAGTACAATGTGAGATTTTCTGGTAACAGCTTTAGTTAAAGGAACAAAGTTATCCAGCACTTCTGTTTTCAATTTAATTGTCCCATAAAGGGGCTAAATGATAGAGGGCTGAAAAGAGACCTTATTGTTTCGCAACTCAGCCTTCTTTAGTAGAGGTAGCTCTGTATCTACAAACCTCTAAGGAAGTGGTCCCTAATAGTGATGAGCAGACCCGGACTGCAGAAAGTCCGGATCCGCATGGTTTCAAACATACCTGAGTGCCGGGCTTGGAGTTCTCAGGTTACTCCGGGTAATGATCCAGATCCGGCAACTCGGGAAATTAAAAAAAAATATATAAAGGAAAAATAAAGAAAATAAAAATCAAACAAGTGCAATATACTTACTGAGTCTCCGTTGCTGCTGTAACTGCTCCCGGGATGCTCATTGTACTTCCAGGGCCGCTCATTATTGCTCATCCATATTCACTGCTTCCCCCACCCACCAGCAGTCTTGGCGTCTGTGATTCGCTGCAGTCAGATGCACCCCCAGCCTGTGTGACAGCGTCTCGGACTGCAACCAATCAAAGACCCTGTCTGTGGTTTTATCGTGGTGTAAAACTAAATACATTTTTTTTAAAAATTGGCATTGGGTCCTCCCATATTATGAAACCCAGTACAGATAAAGCATACAGCTACAGGCTGTAGCTTCAGTACATGCGCTTTTCTTGGCTGTGTATCAAAAGACAAGAAACTGCATGCGGATTTTTTTTTTGGTTTTCTTTTTTTTAATATTTATTTTATTTCGATACCTAGCCAAGATTAAGCCCGACAGCTGGGGGCTGGTATTCTTAGGCTGGGGAGACCCATAGTTATTGGGCACCCCCAGCAAAAAATAGCAGCCTGCAGCCACCCATTATTGTTGCATTCATTTGATGTGATAGTCTTGGAACTTTACCCGGCTCATCCCAATTGCCCTAGTGTGGTGGCAATTGGGGTAATAAGAGGTTAATAACAGCCCACAGCTGCCATTAAGCCCTAGATTAGTAATAGGTGACATCTATGAGACCCCATTACTAATCTGTAAGTGAAAATGAATAAACACAAACACTGAAAAAATCCTTCATTTGAAATAAAATATAAAAAAACACCCTTTCAGTCCTTTATTAATCCCCAAATAAAATATAAAAAAACACCCTTTCAGTCCTTTATTAATCCCCAAATAAAATATAAAAAAACACCCTTTCAGTCCTTTATTAATCCCCAAAACACCCAAGTCATACGTAGTCCACAAGAGGTCCCATGATGATTCCAGCTCTGCAACATCTGATGGCGCAGCACACAGTGACCACCCACTGTGAGCTTCAAGCAGCTACTGAGCAAAAATAAACATGCGGTATGATGCATCTGTTGGCAAAAAAACCCTTGGTCTTCTGCCAAGAGATGCAGGTCAGCTCACCTTGGATCATAGATGGAAGACCGTGGGAACCTGCAGCTGTGACTGCAAATAACCCGAGTGATGTCACCGCTCCTTGCTGCAGCTCAGACAGTCTCTGACTGAAACTCACAGCGGATGGTCACATTCTATTGCCGTGTGCTGTAGCTTCAGATGTAGCAGAGTTTGAATCGTCATGAGACCTTGTGTGGATTACGTTGGACCTGGGTGTTTTGGGCATTAATAAAGGGGTGAAAGAGTGTGTGGGTTTTTTTGTATTTTATTTCAAATAAAGAATTTTTTAGGTGTTTGTGCTTATTTTTTTTTACTTACAGATAAGTAGTAGTGGGGTCTCATCAATGCCTCCCATTAGTAATCTAGGGCTTATTGCCATCTGTGGGATGTTATTAAGCCTTATTACCCTGATTGTCACCGCATCAGGGCAATTGGGATGAGCCAGGTAAGGTTCCAGGATTGTCACATTTAATGGATGGGACAATCCTGGGCAGCGGCAGGCCGCAAATTTTAGGATGGGGGCCCAATAACCATGGGTCTCCACGTCCTGAGAATACCAGCTGTCAGACCTTATCATGGCTGGAAGTACTAAACTTCAGGCGATCGCACGGTTTTTAAAAATGATTTATTTAAACAATTAAAAAAAAAGCCACCCACGATTCCTCTTATTTTGATACACAGCCACGATATGCGCATGGCTGGGAACTGTAGCCTGCAGCCATATGCTTTATCTCTGCTGGGTATTATAATATGGGGGGACCCTTGGCAAATTTTTTTTAATTTATTTAGTTTTGCACCATGATGTGACCTGCAGACGAGGTCTATGATTAATTGCAGTACAACACTCATCACTCAGGAGGTGGGCGTGTCTGATTGCAACCAATTAGAGACATGGGACTGACGGTGGGTGGGGGAAGGAGTGAATATGGGTGAGCAATAATTGGCTGCCCTGGAAGTAGCATGAGTGACCCAAGAACAGTTACAGCCATGCTGAAGACTCGGTAAGTATTGTGCATTTGCTCCAATCCCCCTATCCCTTCTACCACCATCTCTAAGGTCCGGATTCTGGCCCCCATAGACGTATATGGGGATCGGTGTCCAGCCAGATATCCGTGATAAATTCCGGGCAAGAATTTTTTTTTTTTGTTAAATCAGGTCGATCACACTTATCTGCGAGTTTGCCCATCACTAACAATTAGATCAAAAAAACTAAATAAAAATAAACATCCCTCTGAGAAAGCGACATTTATGTATGTGAAACATACGTTGGGGTAGCATCCCGGTGCAACCTTTTGGTAGCAACAACTAGTCCATTCTTAAAATAGGTAAGAGTGAATTGCCATATATTTATGATAAAGTAATATATAGGTGCTGAATTGTTTTGTGCTTCTTGTACTATTGACCATTGTGTCTGTTACTTGTAATGCATTTGGCGTCTGCGCTCATATCAATGTATTTATTTCTTATACCTAATCTTATTGCATGGTGTGTACTGTTTAGTTTACTAAACACTCTTTGTTGTTATCTTATGTATATGGAAATATTTTGTTTACTATGTATGTATTTCTAGTAAAGCAACAATATTAGCTATGAAAACTCCTCTCTTTTTGTTCAAACCCTTAAAGAGAATCTGGCAAAATGTTTTTGCTACTTCATTTAGCAGCATGATGTGGGCAAGGAGATTCTCAAGTGAATGATGTATCACTTACATTACTGGGTGCAGCATTTCTGACACAATTTGAATTTTTAGCTTTAGGGGTGCTTCACACATAGCGAGATCGCTACCGAAATCGCTGCTACGGCACGGTTTTGGTGACGCAACAGTGACCTCATTAGCGATCTCGCTGTGTGTGACACTGAGCAGCGATCTGGCCCCTGCTGCGAGATCGCTGCTCGTTACACACAGCCCTGGTTCGTTTTCTTCAAAGGCGCTCTCCCGCTGTGACACACAGATCGCTGTGTGTGCTGCGAGAGAGCGACGAACTGAAGCGAGCAAGGACCAGGAGCCGGCGTCTGGCAGCTGTGGTAAGCTGTAACCAGGGTAAACATCGGGTAACCAAGGTGGTTACCCGATATTTACCTTAGTTACCAGCCTCCGCAGCTCTCACGCTGCCTGTGCTGCCGGCTCCGGCTCTCTGCACATGTAGCTGCAGTACACATCGGGTTAATTAACCCGATGTGTACTGTAGCTAGGAGAGCAAGGAGCCAGCGCTAAGCAGTGTGCGCGGCTCCCTGCTCTCGCGGTTATGATCGCTGCTTCGGCTGCTGTGTTTGACAGCTAAGCAGCGATCATAACAGCGACTTACAAGGTCGCTGTTACGTCACAGAAAATGGTGACGTAACAGCGACCTCGTTGTCGCTGTCGCTTAGTGTGAACCAGCCCTTAGTCAAATAGCAGGTCCACAGAGCTGACCCTGCCCTACAGTAGGCTCTCTATAGAGATTGTACATAGACACTGAGGTGTCAATCACCGCAGGGGGCATGTCGGACAACATGACATGAGCCAGCTAGACCAAGCTATGTTAATCACAGGATAATAAAGCCATGACTTTAGGTAAACAACAGCATGAAGCCTGATAAGAGAGGGATTGTTGATTTTTGTTTTCTAACCCCTACAGCATGCTGGCTTCAGCTTACGTGGCAAAAACCCGCTGACAGATTCCATTTAATGAGCAGGGATTTAAATTATCAATATACATGTTATACTGAGAATTTACCATAGATTATTTTTCCAATCTGTGTCTAATCCTGCCTTATAATAAATATTCTGCCTGCAGATCTATTGCCATGTTCAATGTGACAGGTTTCCTATAAACGTCTGTGTTAAATTGTAGGCGTGAGCTTGAGAAAAAAAAATCTGTTCCTAAAGGGGAAGGAAACATTGCTTCCTTGCTAGAGTTGAACAAAACAATTTGCATGACCATGGTCCAACTGCCACATCAGTACATAGCACTTAGTACACAGCCACTGCACATCAGTCCACCATGACACATCGGTATACCGTGACATATCAGTCCACCATGGCACATCAGTCCCACCGTGGCACATCAATACCACCGTGGCACATCAGTCCCACTGTGGCACATCAGTCTACCATGGCACATTAGTATACGGTGGCACATCAATACAGCATGGCACATCAGTAGACCATGGCACATCAGTACACCGCAGCCTATCAGTCCATTGTGACACATCAGTATACCATGGCATATCAGTACACTGTGGCACATCAGAACACCATGGCACATTGGTATAGCATGACATATCAGTGCACCATGGCACATCAGTACAGCATGGCACATCCATACACTATGGCACATCAGTAGACCGTGGCACATCAGTAGACCATGGCCCATCAGTCCACTGTGTGACATCAGTACACGGTGGCACATCAGTACACCTTGGCACATTGGTATGGAATGGCACATCAGTACAGCATAACACATCAGTACAGCATGACACATCAGTAAACAGTGACACATCAGTATACTGTGGCAAATCAGTGCAGCATAGCATATCAGTACACTGTGGCACACAGTCCACTGTTGTGCATCACTACACTGTGGCCCATCAGTACACCGTGGCACATCAGTACAGCATGACATATCAGTACGCTGTGGCACATCAGTACACTGTGTCACAGCATTCTACTGTGGCACACCTGTACACCATGGTACATCAATACACCATAGCACATCAGTACATCGCAGTCCAGCAGTCTACCATGGCACATCATTAAACTGTGACAAATCAATACACTGTGGTACATGAGTACACTGTTGCACATCAGTACACCGTGACACATCAGTACACTAAAGCACATCAGTACACCATGGCACATCAGTACACTATGGCACATCAGTACACCATGGCACATCAGTACACCAAAGCACAGAGAATGCCCTACTATCTGCCTCAGGTTGGATGACTCTGCATAGATATGATGGCATGGTTCTATCAAATAGAAGCACCCAGTACGCCTGCAAGTAGGAGGAATGTTTCATATTGCTCTGGTCCAGCAGCCACGTCGATACTCCCTGGTCACTGAATTAGAGCACTGAGTACCTCCTACTACATGCCACCATCTTGTGCTCCTCTTTTGAGTAGCAGACTCCAGATAGTCATGACATTGCAGGTACCTCTCAGAAGAGGCACCCAGGACGCCTGCAAGAAGGAAGAACAATTCATAGGACCCTGGTGCTGGGGCCTTGTTGATATGCTCTGGCAGCCGGTCCAGGGTCCCAAAGATTGTTTTGCTCACCTTTAATCTTTTTAAGTATATTATAAGAATAAAATGCATTTTTTTTTTATCCATTTGAATGAATACATAATTTATATTAACAATTATTTGCGATGTATATGTGAACAATTCTCCTTTTCGGTCTCTAGATATTCCTCCCTCTTTTTACATTTAACATAAATGTATAATGTTTTGAAGCCAAGACTGTTTTTCAAATCATCTGTGTATAATATTACAGGATTTGTGACAAAATAGGCTGATTTAACAAGGGGTTGGCTGAGGCAGCGTTGTATATATCAGCCTCAGGGCAGAAAGGAAAACCTTGTCGCAGTACAAATGTCAGGACAGCCGCCTGTCCATGTGCAGGGGCTCAGATAATTGTCTGCAGACTCACAAGGATGTTTTTTACTATGCATTTTTAATATCGGCACTATTACTTTAACAAGGGAAAAAATGGGTCAGGTCTTGTTATCTATGCAGTGCGTGGGTAGGAATCCTTTGACGAGCTTTCTGGGGAAGCCTCTGACTTGGGAATTGCGCTGAGATTGTAGGAGAACACATAGATTTCTGTCAGTGGCAATGTATAATACAAATAAACCTTTTCACGCCCACTGAAAAGAGAGGCGAGAAAGGTGCGTGATATCTACCAATTAACCAATATCATTGCAAAATTTTAAGGCTAAGGAGCCTACGCATAGCCTACACACTGGAGACAATGTGTTCTTTTTTAATATACTGCATAGTATCAGAAATCATGGCCCAGAAACAGGAATTAATGAATCCTGCCGAGTCCCATATTTTACACTTCAGCGGCTGATTCTGTCTCTGTTACGCTTAACATGTTCATTGCCTGGGCGAAGAAAGCTGCAATGCTCAGTAAATGTAAGGTATTTTTAGGCCTGGTGTAAAAGACTAGACTCAATGATGTCACACACCTACGCTATAGTAGCTTGCAGAAAAGGGCTAATTGGAAATAAATATCAGCTCATCTTACTGAAAGAAATATGAAATTCCACGTTGGAGGGCCTGACGGCATTTCTCAGGCTTCTCCAGTACGTTTGTTATTTGGTTCGGGAAGCATGAATCATGTGACAGGTTTCCCTTTAAAGTCGGGCCACATATGCTAAAAAAACAATACAGTCACATTCAATTTTGCGGCAAAAAGGGAATATTCCTAATATTACGACCCTAAAGAGTAATAACAACCCCATTTTTGTCCCCACAGTTTGGCCTGCTAATTTGCACCATCTTTTTCCTCATAGCAATTAGACTTGACGTATTATGATCCCACAATGAATAAAATAATTGAGGCTCCTTGCGGCCTGTAATAATAATAACAATATTTCTATATCGCCAACATAGTCCGCAGCGCTTTACAATACAGAGGTTCATATACAAACTATCATAAGTAGCAGTTATAGAAGATGCACTAATTCATGCAAAAATAAAGACAACCCTGCTTGTAAGAGCTTACAATCTACAATGGAGTGAGGTGGGGGTGACAAGGATTAAGTACTTATTTATGACGGTTCAGCCATCTCGAATAATTGGGGCATAAATAAAGGCTGCACGAGCCAGTTATCAGCCAATCTGTGTGATGCTTTTGGGTGTAGTGGAGTGTCAGGGAGAAAGTTGTTCTGAGAAACAGTGGAGGGTCTCTATATGAATTGACGTCGATTAGGGAGGGTGATAGGCCACCCTAAAAAGATGTGTTTTTAAGGAGATATCTGAAGCTGTACAAGTTGTGGCTCATCCTAGTTTCTTGGGGTAGAGCATTCCAGAGGATTGATGCAGCTCGGGAGAAGTCTTGGAAACGTGAGTGGGAAGTTCAGATTAGTGTGGCTGTTAGTCGAAAGTCATTTTTTAGAGCATAGAGAATGGCTATGGTGATAGTTAGAGATAAGGGTTGAGATGTAGGGGGGTGCCATGCTGGGAGGGCTTTGTGGGTGAAAACAGGCAATTTAAATTGGATCCCATGATGTATGGGCAGCCAGTGCAATGACTGGCACAGAGCTGAAGCGTCCGAATAATAATTAGCCAGATTAGAAAGTCTACGGAGGGGGACGCCACTTAATAGAGAATTACAATAATTAAGGCAGGAATGGATCAGGGCCACAGTGAGGATTCTTGTTTTATCTATGGTAACAAAGGGGCGGATTCTAGAAAAAGTCTTCAATTGCAGGCGACAAGAGCAGGCGAGAGATTGTATATAATGCCTGTAACGCTATGTGCACACAACTTGTAAACACTGCGTCCTGGACGCAGCATTTCTTCTCCTAAGAAGAAGAGAGTGTTCTCCGTAGCAGACCACAGCTGCCTGTACCCACGATTAGGGTTTGGGGTGCAGTGGATTTTCGCTGTCTTCTCACACTGAGAACACTTGCATCTTTGCAAGCATAAATTGACATGCTGTGGCTCTGAAATCTTCTTTGCATGTCAGTTTACGCTGCGGAACAAAGAAGCACAGTGGGCATAGGATTTCTACAAATCCCATCCACCTTGCTTGTACTTTACAACGCAGCGTTTTGGATGCAACGAGAAAACTGCATGTAAAACTATGCAAATACTGATTGTGTGCACATACCCTAAAAAGAGCTAAGTACATTGGAGCCGACTCCTCAACAGTAGAGATGAGCGAACCTTTGGAAGTTTAGTTCGAAAGGTACAGTTGACCCTGACTTGATCCGAACCTCAATATATGTTAGTAATTGGGCAGGTCGTGTCTCTGTCCACATACAGCCAGCCATAAGCAGAACACTTCCAAAGGAGGGTGGGTGGGGTTTTTCAAATGTTTTGTGTGTGTTCACATTACATCTGATCACACTGATTTTACCCCCACTGCGAGCCGCTCAAACACTGCATGCGTCTGGCACAGGACTGAGCGTCACTCATACCCAAGCACAGCGCTGCTCGCTTGAGTGGTTTGCACTTGTAACTCACTCGAACTTCGAACCCACACTTTGTTTTTGTGGTAGTCGTTTTTTTTAAAACCAAACTTGAACCTCAGGTTTGCTCTTCATCTATAATCAAGAGTGGTGTGGCGCACGCTCGTGTCATTCCTGCTGGAGCACAGAGTGCTGATTTCTTTAACAGTTGCACACCTTTAGATTTATTTGATTTGATTTATTTGATGCATCAACTCTGTGATGTGTGCTTACGTGCACCACACTAGAAATACTCTTCCTTTCAGGGCCCAGAGTACCATTCCTAGTGTACCAAACACTGGGAATTATGATTAATTTGAAGGGAGTGATTTTGCCCATGTCCAGCCCCAGTTCCATTCAGTCCACCAGAAGTGTTTGAAAAGTGAAATCACCAAAGGTAGCAAAAAAATGTTGCCGCAAATACCCTATAAGTTCAAAACTGCTGTGACTTTTCAAATTATTTGTGACACTTTTTTAGTATAAAAGCTTTGACGAATCAGCTCCATTGAGTTTATTCCACTAATCACAAAAGATTTTGATGACTCACAATGCTTTTGTGGCTTTTCCACCCAGACATGTATTGTGTGCTTCAGGTTTAGTAGTGGCATACCATCATGGAGATGGGTCCCACCGCAAGTTCAATGTTTGATGACTACCACTTTGGACTCTTCTTCTCCGAATTGGTATGGTTTACAAGCCCATCATCTCATAGTAGAATTATGTAAATCAAGCTATCACAAATCCTATTAGTAGAGGACATTCACTGTCAAATATGTAACAATCCAATCCTAACAATCCAATAGGTATGAGTTTGGCACGGGTGAGTTGTTTTGTCAATCATTTTAAATTGGGTCTGATATTATGTGTCTGATATTTTGTGCTAATCTGTCAGTAAGTGAGAAGGACGTTGAAAGCTATATTCTGCTTCAATGAGAATCCACTATGTGCATTCTCGCCAATATTTCCAGCAACCCCGTAACTCTTGTTTGGTATGACTTGCTGTAAAGTAATACATTTCGTCTTCTGGAGTTGTGAACAGCTAGGCTACAGACTGGAATTGTGATGTATAATTCACTCCACGTTTTGTCATGTCATGAGCTGTAGATTAGATGTTTCATGCCTACCTGTATGTGGAAACTATTTGTACTTAGAGTGATGCATTGAGTGTTCACATATTAAAATGAGATGAGATGTTCCCCCGCTGATAATATATGCTGTTGGCATCCTCCCTCATAGACAACTGACCACATTAGTATGCTGGATATCTGTGCAGTGCTATTGGATTTTCTGAGTCACCCTAGTTTTCTAATTAATCAACTCAAAGCACACAGGAACTCATTCATCAACCCTAACAAATTGCCGAGAAGCTGGATAACTTGTTTGTAGATCTGGATGGGTACATACAGTATAACAAGCACAAGTCTGTCTAAATGCATGGGGTTTTCTATCTGATGTGGTCATTGTGTAGGAGGTGTTTGCTGTGAACGAATGTTCATCAGCTTCTTATATGAACTGCAGAACAAATTGTGATCCAGAAGTTACTTTCGATGCCTTTGTCTCCTACAATGAATTTTCTGTTTTCTGTCTTAAATTGTGAAATGTAATCCGAGTGAAAGTTCAGACTGGCTCTTTACAATATAAAGATGTTAACAGTTTATTACACTTTCAGTGAAAATATTGTAAGCTATTGGTAGTAGTTGACTAAGCCCAGAGATTGCATTTAATAGGTGTTTGGTTGGTAAAGCATTCGATGGCTCCAAACCACTATCTTAATCTATGGTAAGGATAAGCCTTGTAGATGTAATGGAGCTGACTTTTTCCGTTACCAGTTGTTTTGTACGTATTGAGTAATCAAGGAGATAAATTAGTTTTCCCACATAGTACATTTTTTTCCAAAGTAGATTAGATCAATGTATAATAACTGGAATTCAGACATCGAGAGCATTTTGTTCCTCCCCATTTCATGATCAAGGAAGGTATAGAGAAGTTTGAATGGAGAGGTGGTCAAATTGGAGCTGATGGAAACTACCAAACTGTGTGGTCAGGAGGAACAAAAGACATGGACCATTCAATGGCACGATACATCTACCAATCGATACACGTTTACTGATGTGGATCATTTGTAGAGATGAGCGAGCCTGAGGTTCAGTTTTCAAACTGAACTCAGACTTAAAAAAACAGAGTTCGGGTTCGGATGCTTTACATGCGAACTCAACTCGCACAAACATCGCTGTGCTCGGGTATGCTCGGTTCTCAGCCATATGCGAGCTGCGTGCAGTGTTTGAACGGCTCGCTCTCGGGGTAACAATAACAAGATCGGATGTAGTGGGCAACAAAAAAAAAATTTTGGGAAAAAGTGGAGGTTCAGTTTGATTCCTGCCAGCGAACCTAACCTCCAAAGGTTTCTTCATCTCTAGTCATTTGTTTGCCAGTTAAGAAAGCCAGAAAAAAAGTAAACGATGCGCACTGAGCAATCTATACTAAATCACTCACTACAGTCATGGCCAAAAGTTTTGAGAATAACACCAAAATTATATTTTCACATGATCTGTTGCCCTCTGGTTTTTAATTGTGTTTGTCTGATGTTTACATCACATACAGAAATATAATTGAAATCATATTATGAGTACCAAAAGGTTATATTGACAGTTAGAATGAGTTAATGCAGCAAGTCAATATTTGCAGTGTTGCCCCTTCTTCTTCAGGACCCCTGCAATTCTCCCTGGCATGCTCTCAATCAACTTCTGGATCAAATCCATTCTTGCATAAGCAATGCTTGCATTTTGCCAGAATTTGTTGGTTTTTGTTTGTCCACCCGTCTCTTGATGATTGCCCACAAGTTCTCAATGGGATTAAGATCTGGGGAGTTTCCAGGCCATAGACTCAAAATCTCTATGTTTTGTTCCATGAGCGATTTAGTGATCACCTTTGCTTTATGGCAAGGTGCTCCATCATGCTGGAAAAGGCCTTGTTGGGCACCAAACTGCTCTTGGACAGTTTGGAGAAGTTGCTCTTGGATTACATTCTGGTATCATTCTTTATTCATGGCTGTGTTTTTATGCAAGACTGTGAGTGAGCCGATTCCCTTGGTTGAGAAGCAACCCCACACATGAATCATTTCAGGATGCTTAACAGTTGGCATGAGACAAGACTGGTGGTAGCGCTCACCTCTTCTTCTCCTAATAGGCTGTTTTCCAGATGTCCCAAACAATCGAAAAGGGGGTTCATCTGAGAAAATGACTTTACCCCATTCCTCAGCAGTCCACTCCCTGTACCTTTTGCAGAATATCAGTCTGTCCCTGATGTTTTTTCTGGAGAAAAGTGGCTTCTTTGCTGCCCTCTTTGAAACCAGGCCTTGCTCAAAGAGTCTCCGCCTCACAGTGCGTGCAGAAGCACTCACACCAGCCTGCTGCCATTGCTGAGCTAGCTCGGCACTGCTGGTAGTCCGATCCCGCAGCTGAAACAGTTTTAAGATACGGTCCTAGCGTTTGCTGGTCCTTCTTGGGCACCCTGGAGCCTTTTTGGCAACAATGGAAGCTCTCTCCTTGAAGTTCTTGATGATGCGATAGATTGTTGACTGAGGTGCAATCTTTGTAGCTGCGATACTCTTCCCTGTTAGGCCATTTTTGTGCAGAGCAATGATGGCTGCACGTGTTTCTTTAGAGATAACCATGGTTAACTGAAGAGAAACAATGGTACCAAGCACCAGCCTCCTTTTAAAGTGTCCAGTGGTGTCATTTTTACTTAATCATGACTGATTGATCGCCAGCCCTGTCCTCATCAACACCCACACCTGTATTAATGGAACAATCACTAAAACAATGTTAGCTGCTCCTTTTAAGGCAGGAATGCAATGATGTTGAAATGTGTTTTGGGGGTTAAAGTTCATTTTCTTAGCCAATATTGACTTTGCAAGTAATTGCTGTTAAGCTGATGATTCTTTGACATTCTGGAGTATATGCAAATTGCCATTAGAAAAACTTAAGCAGTAGACTTTGTAAAAATTAATATTTGTAGCATTCTCAAAACTTTTGGCCATGACTGTACAGACAGACTACTATAGTGCACAGCAATATGACTCCTCTTTAAACAGGATGATGCACTACCGAGAACCATGATCTTTGATTCTGCACAAAACATGATTTCACCTGGTAGATGAGCATTTTGCTCATTCATCAGATGATCGGCAGCCTGTTTACTTGATAAGATAATCATGAAACAAGTGTGTTAGCTACACTCAACTCATAAATGCCTCTTTCAGACTCTTGTTCTAGTTGTTCATGAGGGTCTTAACATTGGTACCTCAAACGACTATAGATTTATAACATGTTATGTGGACTGATTTCTATATGATCAGGTCGTGATCCTGTTTTCTTAAAGCAATGCCTCATTCAGTTTTGACTATACCTAAAAAAATTACAAAATCAGTAGACACGCAATCAACCAAGCATACAGCCTTAACAAAAGAGAGTAAATATAAAATATAATAAAGTGCCTAAAATGTAATACATACCTAATCAACACCTAAATTACAGAATCGCAACCTAAAATTGACAAGGAGCGCAGGGTAAATGTGACAAAGAAAAAATGTATAAGTATATTATTTTTTAAATCGTACACATATTAATAAAACTAATAAAAATGGATCACATGACAGGAAAGTGATATCCTCAGGGAGTCATAGGAGATAGCAAGTATGTCAAGCAAATCTCTAATTTAGCCTTAATTGTTGACACCATGTTCTGCGTATCCCTCTAGTTTTTGATGCACGTTTGTGATTAGTGGACCTGGACTGTAAAAGTCCAGATCTGCGTGGTTCCAAATGTACTCGAGTGCCAGGCCTGGAATTCTCAGGGAACTTCGGGTAATGATCCGGGTCTGGCAACTCTGGAAATAAAAAAATAAACAAAGGAAACCAAAAGAAAATAAGAATAAATCAAATGCGTTATCCTTACCGAGTCTCCGGCGCGGCTGTAACTGCTTCCGAGGTCATTCATTCTACTTAAAGGGCTACTCATTAGCTTCATACATATTCACTGCTTCCCCCGCCCACCAGTAGTCCCTGCATCTGTGATTGGTTGCAGTCAGATGTGTCTCCACTCATCTCTAATGACTAATCATTTCTGGCAGAGAAAGAAGCAAATTTGTCTGATAAGATTTATTACAAAGTTGCTTATTATCATGTGTACTATTGATTTATGAAATAAAAATTACCACAACGGTTACATTTTAAGCGACAGAGCTTTAATGAGGATGAGTGTATTATGCCTAAGAGGAATTTACTGTATACATGGTCTTCCTTTGTACATTTTATTCCTTTGTATATTTTATGTCACTTCTAAATGTCTTGTCATCATCCCAAAATATGATGAATCCCATTAAATTTTGCTAAACGATAGCTATCACTCAGCAACATATTATTTGTATTTACGTAGTGATTCATTTGCTTCACGTGTATGGAATGTGAAAGTGGCGAGTCTAGAGCTCTTCCTCTTGCAGGCAATATGCTGTCTTGGCGTAACCTTATGCAAGAACAAGAAATGGCTGTGCTGTTTAGGAAAACTTTGACCTGCCAAATGCTAAATACAATGTGATTCATGTACAGTCAGGCAGAGCCCATCTGCCTTCTTAATCACTAAAAATGATACAGCCTATGCTATGTTATTTGTAGACAGGCGAACACAGTAATAGATTTTTGGCACATTTTACGAAAACCGTGCATTCACTTGAAATCTACTTGAGTTTAAGCCAAGGAGAAAATATTGCAACGTGGAAAATACATTTTGATTCATGTCCAAGGTGTGGGCAATGTGTCAGGACACTGTGAATTAGTCTCGTTCACAAAAATATTACATGCAAAATGGTAAAGTGTGGAAGGTTCAATACAAAGTGAGCTATTTATCGGTCTACCTCATGACCTATCTTTATGAAGGTGATCATAAAAAAATATTGAAATAATTGAATCAGTGTGTAACTAAGAATAGGTAGAGGAAAAATTAGTTTGTAAATTGGGATTTTTTTTTAGAAAAATAGTCAACTTTTCAACTATAATTTTCATTTGCTCATCAACGGAACTTTTATGTTTAATGGAATAGTTTACTAGATAGTTTAAAAAGAGGATTTAAAATCTACACAAACAAACAATAAAACATCAGGTTTGACTACACTTTAAGATGGTTTCCATCAGTACAGCTCCTTGCTGTGTTGTCGTCATAGGACACAGATGTAATAGGTTGAGGTCACCTTCTATTTTCCATCTACCTGAAAAAAGGACACCCACTCAGGAGAAAAGTCACTGCTTGTAATAAAAGTAATCTTTATTTTTGGACAGCCAACTAAAAGAGAACTTGTCATCAGGCTCTAAAGATAACATGTCATCAGGATTTAAAGAGAACCTGTCATCAGGATTTTATACCGCAAACTAATGGCATGTATGTAATGATGCTTTAATTCTCAGTAAATCCATACCTTTCTTGTAGAAATCCCTTTTGCTGTTTTAGAGAAATCCATAGTTGAAATTGGCTACAGGTGCAATAAGGCAGACATTCCACTAACCGCTCTCCTGCCTCTCACCCTATTCCCCGCCTGCTTCCTGTGTCTACATCACTCAGATTTCATATTTCAGTGACCTGTAAGCCAGACATAGGAGCAAGGCTACTGTGGATTTCTTTAAAACAGTAAAAGGGATTTCTACAGGAAAAGTAAGGAGTTTTGTCAGTATTACGCCACATACATGTCATTAGTTTATGTATAGAATCTTAATGACTGGTAATCTTTAAAAAACTTGAGGTAAGGAATAAGGCTGTGTGCGCACATTGCGTTGTGTCCCTGAAGAAGTTTCTGAAGGGATTTGACAGCACATGTGCACGTCAAATCGCTGCAGAAACACTGCATAATGAATGCAGTGTTTCTGCAGAAAAAAAGCCAATTTCATGCGCTCTGGCTGCTAACTCTCCCATAGACAGAGTGGGGGCTGCATCCAAAGTGCACGGAATAAGTGACATGTTGCTTTTTAGAACGCAGTGATTTGGAACAAAATTTTGGCATCCAAATCGCTGCGCTTTCAAACGCAACATGCACATGGATTATGCACAATCTTCATAGATTGTGCAGGGGATGCAGGTCGCATGCATTTACACTGTTGTGCAATACGCAGCGTGAATGGATGAAATTCGGCAACGTGCCAGTGAGCCCTTAGGGAGATACAATAGATAGAAATGTGATAAAAAAAAACAGGCACCAAACATAAAGCTAGATGAACCAGAAATTCAGCAAATATTTGTATATGTACAAATATATATTCATGAGGAAAACTAAGTACAACCTGTTTGAATTCTTTGATTTTATGTACAGTATCAGGATATAAAAATGGAACATCTGGTCTTTAGAATAACATAATATTAGGTAAATACAACCTCAGATGAACAGCAACACATGAGAAATTACACCAAGTCATTATTGATATTATATGAAGATATACAAACATAGTGTGTGGTTGTCATTAGAGATGAGCGATGTTCGAGGTTCGAGGTTCGCCAATTTCATGTTCGAGTGATTTTGGGGGGTGCTCGAGATCGAACTCGAACTCAAGCTTTTTCCTAAAAGCTTGACAGTTCGAGTAACGTGCGAGAACGGTTCTGTCATGATTGACTCCTGGCTCAGCTGGAGCTGAGCCTTTTTTTTGCTTGAGGTGGAACTTGTAATAGGAGACTGTTGTATTCCAACCTCTGCTTTCGTGGACTGTGGTTCCTCCATGAACTTCATTGACTCCAGTCTGGTTTCCAAAGCTAAGATAGGGACAGTTAGGCTAGAGACTCCGGTTCACATTATTGCTATTGATAGGACACCATTGCCACGAAATGTGGTTGAATTTGTCTGTGAGGAATTTTTGCTTAAAGTGGGGTCCCTTCATCAGGAACTTATTTCATGTTATATCATGGATAATCTCCCTGCGGGACTGGTGCTGGGATTCCCCTGGTTGCACATGCATAATCCTGTAATTGACTGGGACTCTCGCGATATTGTTAAATGGGGTCCTAAATGTTCTAATGGTTGTCTTATCACTGTTCAGGTGTCTTCAACTAATCTGGAGGGTATTCCGGAGTACCTGAAGGATTTTGGAGACGTGTTCTCTGAAAAAGAGGCTGAGGTCCTGCCACCCCACCATCCTTAAGATTGTGCTATTAACCTGGTTCCAGGTGCCAAATTACCCAAGGCCCATTTGTATAATCTTTCTGGCCCGGAACGCACTGCCATGAAAAATTACATATCCGATAGTTTACGTAAGGGACACATCCGTCCTTCTCTCTCGCCTGTTGCTGCTGGGTTCTTTTTTTATTAAGAAGAAGGATGGTGGCCTACGCCCTTGCCTCGATTTTCGAGAACTTAATAAGATCACGGTGAGAAATACCTATCCACTTCCACTCATCCCGGACCTCTATAATCAGTTATCTGGAGCTAAATGGTTCTCCAAGCTTGATCTCAGGGGAGCCTATAACCTCATTCGCATTCAGGAAGGGGATGAGTGGAAAACGGCATTTCTTACCTCAGAGGGCCTTTTTGAAAACTTTGTCATGCCTTTCGGCCTTACTAATGCTCCTGCAGTGTTTCAGAATTTTATGAATGATATTTTCTCTGAATTTATTGGCCGTTTTATGGTTGTGTACATATATGATATTTTTGTCTTCTCGTCCAACAAAGAGTCTCATATTGATCATGTACGTACAATACTTCATAGGTTATGGGAGAATTCCCTATTTGTTAAACCTGAAAAATGTACTTTTTGTGTCCAAGAAATCACCTTTCTAGGTTTTATTCTGTCTGCTGATGGTTTTCAGATGGATCCCAGAAAAGTACAAGCCATTTATAATTGGGTGCAACCCAGAGACCTCAAGGGTCTGCAGCGTTTTCTGGGTTTTGCCAATTATTACAGGAAATTTATTGAAGGGTTTTCTCAAGTGGTCAAGCCACTCACGGATCTCACCCGCAAGGGGGCTGATCTTAGGGAGTGGTCACCGCAGGCGATAAAAGCATTTCTGAGGTTAAAGGAATGTTTTATGACTGCTCCTGTACTTGTTCAACCTGACCTTTCTCAGCCATTTATTGTGGAGGTTGATGCTTCAGAGGTGAGTGTGGGGGCGGTGCTCTCCCAAGGACCCGCTACTTTAACTTTTCGTTTAGGTCTTTTAGTTTAAGACCGTGTGCCTTCTTCTCCAAAAACTTTTCTTCTGCTGAGAAGAATTATGATGTGGGGAATCGAGAGTTGTTGGCCATAAAGTTGGCCTTCGAAGAATGGAGGCATTTTTTGGAGGGGGCTGTTCATCGGATCACTGTTATTATGGACCATAAAAACCTGTCTTACATCGAGTCTGCTAAACGGTTGACTCCTAGACAGGCTAGGTGGTCACTTTTTTTTTCCCGTTTTCACTTTTCCATTACTTTTCAGCCCGGTTCTAAGAATGTTAAGGCGGATGCGTTATCTCACAGTTTGGATCCGTTTTCTCCTCCCGAACCTCCTTCCTCCATTCTTCCTCATGGGGTAGTCGTTGCTGTTATATCCTCCGGATTTGAGGCTGAGATTCGTGTTGCACAGGCATTGGCCCCTCCTTCATTGCCCGATGCCAAATTGTTTGTTCCTGTCCAGTTTCGATTACGGGTTCTCCAGGAATTTCATGACTCTGTGCTTGGTGGTCATCCGGGGGTCTCAGCTACTCGTAAGGCTATTGCCAGGTTGTTTTGGTGGCCCTCTATGTACTCCGATGTCGCAGTGTTTGTGTCTGCTTGTGATGCGTGTGCACGTGCTAAAGTTCCCCATAACCGGCCGGCCGGGGAATTAGTGCCCTTACCAATTCCGGATAGGCCCTGGACTCATTTGTCCATGGATTTTATCACTAATTTACCTTTTTCCGCTGGCAAGACTGTTGTTTGGGTGGTGGTGGACAGATTCAGCAAACAGGCGCATTTTGTTCCCTTGTCGGGATTACCTAATGCTGAGACTCTGTCCAAATTGTTTATTGAACAGGTGGTTAGATTGCTTGGCATCCCTGTTAACATTGTGTCCGACAGGGGGGTTCAGTTTGTTTCCAAATTTTGGAGAGCATTTTGTAGACGGCTGGGTATTGAGTTGTCCTTTTCTTCATCTTACCATCCCGAGACCAATGGGCAGACTGAGAGAACTAATTAGTCTTTGGAACAAATTCTGCAGTGTCTGGCTACGTCTCAGCAGGACGATCGGTGTTCCTCACTGCCTATGGCTGAGTTTGCTTTCAATAACCGGGTCCATTAGTCCACGGGTACTACTCCATTTTTTTGTAACTATGGATACCATCCCCATTTCAGTGAATTTTCCAGACTTGATTCTGGGTGTCCTGGGGCTGATTCTGCAGTTCAGCATTTGGAGGAGGTTTGGAGGGAGGTCCGGCATAATGTTGAGGTGCCTTTAGGACGGCAAAAGCGCTCTGCTGACAAGAGACGATCGGTAGGATTTAATTTTCAGGTGGGGAATAAAGTTTGGTTGTCTACCAAAAACATTCGTCTGAGAATTCCTTCCACTAAGTTGGGTCCAAAATTTATTGGTCCGTTTGAGATCATCAAGATTGTCAACCCAGTGGCTTTTCGTCTGCGGTTACTGCAGTCCTTTCGCATTTCTAATGTGTTTCACAAATCTCTGCTCAAGCCTTTTGTTCCTTCTGTTTCCGAATGTCCTCATCTCCCTCCTCCTGTTTCGGTGGATGGTCAGATGGAACACGAGATTGAGCGCATCATCGATTCTTGGTGGGTCCGTAGTTTGATTCAGTACTTGGTACATTGGAGGGGTTACGGACCGGAGGAGCGATCCTGGGTTCCGGCACGATCTGTCCATGCTGACCGACTTACTCGTGCCTTTCATAGAAGGTTTCCTGGGAAACCTGGGGGTCCGGTGGCCCCCCCTTGAGCAGGGGGTACTGTCATGATTGACTCCTGGCTCAGCTGGAGCTGAGCCTTTTTTTTTAGTTTCACTTCTGATGCAAGTCACGTTAGGGGTTAATCCTTTCTGCCTCGTTCTGGAGGTCAGGCTGCTTTATTAGGGCACTGTTTCTCTTGGACTTCGCCAGTGATACTTCTGGCTCTGCTGTGTTCTGCTCTTGAGTGACCTGTTGTCTGCCCTGCCCCCTCCTGACCTCCGTGTTCACCTGACATGTTAACCTCCTCTGTTGTCTGTTTCCATCAGTGTCTCTCCCGCTGTCTCCCTGTTCGTTCCTTATCTGTTTACCTTTATTGTGTCTGGTCTTCCCACTCCCCCTCGATTCTAGGCTCTGATTTCCCGGCTACTGACTATTTGCTTCCCTCTGACTACGTTTAGACTTTGCCCTTGTGTACTTACAAGACCTCATGTTGTGACACGGCTTTCTGACGATTCTACTGCCATCTGGTGGGCTTGACTAGTATTACCTCTGCTAGGGAATTCCCTTCTCATACGTTTCCTCCACTTTTACGCCCCCTAGTGGTTTACCAGCTAACTACCTTCTCAGATAGTTTCAGGAATCCTATCAGTCCCACATTAATGCACTGTACTGCTATTGTACATCTTAGAGTACAGCGTGACAAGTTCGATCACCAAAAGCGTGGCTTTTTACAGCCATGTGTGCAGGGAGCCATCGCTGGCAGCCTGCGGTAAGCTGGTAACCAAGGTAAATATCGGGTATCCGAGGAAAGCACTTTGGTTAGTAACCCGATGTTTACCCTGGCTACGTGTGCAGGGAGCTGACACTAACTCGCTTGGCTCCGCCCCTTCCTGCACTCGGCATGTACACACACAAACTCACACTCACCTGTCCCCAGCCATGCAGTCCCCGACACTGACGTCCTCAGCGCCACCTGTCCCCGCTCGGCTCCACCCACCTCGCACTCCGCCGCCCACACACATGGCCCCACTCGGCTCCACCCACCTCACACTCCGCTGCCCGCACACATGGCCCCGCTCAGCTGGCTCCACCCATCTCGCACTCCGCTGCACACACATTCTTGGCGGCCGGCTATTGTGAATATCAGCTGATCGCTCTCATTAGCCGGCCGCCGGGAGATCATCTGTTCGTTCTTAGCCGCGGTGATGAAGTCCTGCCCTCCCGACGTCAGTGCTGTCACTGTCCTCCATGGCCGCTGCTTGTCACATCTCGTCTCGCAGCCGACCCGAGACTGTCACTAGCGGTGATGTCACGGGCTCCCGCGATACTTGGTTGTGAAAGCGGTGGTCATTGAAGTCAGTGACAGCTCTGCTATCAGGAGTGCAGCGATCACCGCAGGTAATGTACCTCGCTAAGCTCCTGACAGCAGAACTTGTCATGCACTGCAGTGTCCTGGGCTTACCTATTGACATTAGCTAAGGTCACTGCATTGCTCTCCCAGCCAACATGGAACATCCTGTTCTTCATTGACTGGGACATTGACTATGGTATCGATCGTCATGGGAATCCCTTGGATTACACCAGACCTGAATTTGTTTTTCTTTCTAATAAATTGGTGAAAGAGGGAATGTTTTGGGGAGTGTTTTTTCAAATAAAAATTGGTTTGTCATCTATTTTTTTTTTTATTACTGACTGGGTTGGTGATGTTGGGTATCTGATAGACGCGTGACATCACTAACCCCAGGGCTTGATGCCAGGTGACATTACACATCTGGTATTAACCCCATATATTACCCCGTTTGCCACCGCACCAGGGTAACGGGATGAGTTGGGGGAAAAGCACCAGGATTGGCGCATCTAATGGATACGCCACTTCTGGGGCGGCTGCGGTTTGCTATTTTTAGGCTGGGAAGAGTCCAATAACCATGGACCTTCCTAGCCTGAGACTATCAGACCCCAGCTGTCCGCTTTACCTTGACTGGTGATCCAATTTTGGGGGGACCCCCACGTGGTTTTTTTTGTAATTATTTATTTAATTTAAAATAACAGCGTGGGGTGCCCTCAGTTTTGGATTACCAGCCAAGGTGAAGCTGCCAGCTGTGGTCTGCAGGTTGCAGCCATCTGCTTTACCCTAGCTGACTATCAAAAATAGGGGGAACCTGACGTCAATTTTTTTTTTAATTTTTTTTTTTTTTTGCTAAATACAAGGCTAAGCACCCTTTAGGGCCACATGAAAGGCACCAAAGGGTGCAAAATTACAAAATGCAGGAGACTGGGACATTATGTGTCTTTCTGCCATTATAATGACAGAAAAGACTGATATGAAGTGTACAAGCACAGGAAAATCACCAGAGCGCTCTACGCTGTGAAAAGCAGTAGAAAATGGCACTGGAGTGAACATGTGACCGCCTCATGTAGGTTGAAGCTATGGATCCTGGGTAAAATTTATGTATTTTCCCTCCTTCAGTTTTTTTGAAGTACGCAAAAAAAAACAGAAGGCACACGGATGACAAACGGATGACATATGGACCGTATACGGAACGGAAACGGATGCCACACGGATGCATCCATGAAAAAAAACGGACCGTTTTTTGCGGACCGCAAAAACGGATCTCTCGTGTGAATGCAGCCTTTTTCTGATCTGCCGTTTATAAACAGCAGGCAGAAATAAGTGAATAGCGCCCCGTAGTGTCAGAAAATCTCCGGGGTTTCAGGGGGTAGCTGAAACCCTGGGGATCATGATTCAGGCCAGTTTTTCCGGTCCCCGCTCACGTGATCACCGGTATACACCGTATACCGATGATCACGTTACAGTAAATGACAGCGCCGGTAAAAAATTATTTATCTCCCATCTGGCATGAACAAACATGTCAGATGAGAGATAAATCTCCTCCCCAGTCCCCCGCTGTCGCCAAACTGCCCTCCCCCAACCCCCTCCGAGAAATCCAAGATGGCCGCGCGCATAGCAGCGCGCCGGCCGCATTCACCCTCCTCCTCTGATTTCTGTCGCATGTGCCATGACACATGCGACAGAAAACTCCTCCCAAGCCCTGCCAGGTCACCCCCTATAACCCCACCGATGTTCCCCAGTGTCCCACGGTACCTGTGCAGCGTTGATCCCCCGCGGCCCCCTCCTTCACAATAGACGGTGCCGCATGCACAGAGCGGCTGTCAGCTCAGCTTCCTGTGTTCAAACACAGTGAGTGGCGGTAACCATGCATCTGTAAGCTACTGCAATGCCCTGCTCATGAGGTAAGGAACATAGTTGATCAGGAGAGCTATACCACATTTCCAAATGGAGGTATTTGCTTTTATAGTTGCCCTGCTGAACGACTACTAAACATGAGAGTCCGTTATACGCCACAAGAAAGCATGTCTAAATAGCGAGCTCTGTTGTTTAGTATTCATTCAGCTGGATAACTGGACTTAAAGGGGTATTCCATCTCCAAGATCCTATCCCCAATATATAGTAGGTGAAATAGCAATAATATCAGAAAATACTAATATTTGGAAATGTAGAATAGTTCTCCTGATTAGGCATGCCCTTACCTCATGAGCAGGGCATTGCAGCTTTGGTAGCAACCGTTACGACATGGACTCTGCTGCTGTGGACCTGGGGAGAGTGGGTGCAGATTCATTGCACCCACTCTCCTCACATGGAGGGTCTGCACTCCTAGAAAATGGGAGATACATTCCCTGAGCGTGTCCCCCATATTCTAGACGGTCCAGAGTCGTCGTGGGACCCCCTTATTTTTCTTTCCTTAAAATAAATTGGTGAAAGAGGGAATGTTTTGGGGAGTGTTTTTTCAAATACATTTTTTTTTGTCTATTTGTTTTGTTAGTACTGACAGTTTGTGATGTTGGCTATGTGATAGACGCCATGACATCACAAACTGCTGGGCTTGATGTCAGGTGACCTTACAGCTAGTATCAACCCCATTTATTAACCCGTTTGCCACCGCACCAGGGCACGTGATGAGCTGGGGTGAAATGCCAAGATTAGCGCATCTACGCCACTTCTGGGGCGCCTGCGTCCTGTTATTTTTAGGCTGTGAAAAGCCAATAACTATGGACCGCTTTACCTTGGCTGGTGGTCCAATTTGGGGGGTGGGACCCTACTTTTTTTTTGTAATTAATATTATTTATAAAATAATTATAAAAAAGAGCCTGGGGTGACCTCCACATTGAATCACCAACCACGGTAAAGCTGCCAGCTGTGGTTTTCAGGCTACAGCCATCTGCTTTACCCTAGCTGGCTAACAAAAATGGGGGGACCCCACGTAATTTTTTTTTAACTATTTTATTAAATAAAAAAAATTAATGGGCTTCCATGTATTTTGATTGCCAGCCAAGGTAATGAGAGGCAGATGGGGGTAGCAACCCATAGCTGTCTGCTTTATCTGCGCTGAGAATCAAAAATACCGCAGAGCGCTACGTCATTTTTTATACTGATTCATTTTTACAGTACTGTGATGTCAGGCAATTAAAATACAGGGAAGCTTATTTTTTTTTTTAGTTATTTAAATAAATAATTAAAATATATATGGGCTCCTGCTGCATTTTTTTTATTGCTAGCTAAGGGTAATCCAAGCCGCTACTGGCTGCTAACCCCCACTGCTTGGTGTTACCTTCACTGGCAATCCTGGGAAGCATTTTTTATTTTTTTTGCCAAAAAACTAAGAAAAAAAAATGACGTAGGCTTCGCCATATTATTGTTTGCTAGCCAGGTACAACAGGCAGGTACGGGCTGCCCCCAACCCCCAGCTGCCTATTTGTACCCGGCTGGGAACTAAAAATATAGGGAAGCCCTTTTTTTAATTATTTCATGAATTTCATGAAATAATTAAAAAAAAAAACGACGTAGGCTTCGCCCCATTTTTGTGTCCAGCCGGGAAGCACTAGGCAACTGGGGATTGGAATCCGCAGCATAGGTTAGCCCGAGGTTTCTGGGCACCCCCTCTGCTGCGAATTGCAGTCCGCAGCCGCCCCAGAAAATGGCGCTTTCATAGATGCGCCATCATCTGGCGCTGTATCCAACTCTTCCAGCTACCCTGGAGCCGGGTGGCTTACTGGGTAATCATGAGTTAATACTAGCTTTGTTTTACTAGCTAGTATTGAGCCAGAGATTCTTAATGTCAGGCAAGTTTGACCCGGCCATTAAGAATCTCCAATATAGGGTTAAAAAAAACCACCACACAGAGAAAAAATACTTTAATAGAAATAAATACACAGACACATTAGAGACTCCATGTTTATTACTCCTTCTCATCCCTCCACGATCCATGGTCTTCTGTCTGCTTTCTCATTCAACCCATGCAGCTCTGCTACATCAGACAGCACTGCATGGGGGAAGACGCTGTGCTCCGTGCAGTAACCACTCAGTGAGAGTGACCACAGGCTGCCGGCTGTAAGCGGTGGCATCACCACTGAAAGACGGGTTACCATAGCAACGGTGCTCCGATCACGTGATTCCCGATGCCACTATCTACCGGCTGTGACAGCTAGTCCCTGCATGTGGCTGACTCTGTAAAGAGCGTCCACATGCAGGAACGGGTAGTTGACAATGTTCCAGAGCATTTCGCCGGTACACGGACATGCACAAACGAGTACCGCGTACTGCCATGTGACCAGTCTGTAGCCAATGAGATAATAGACACGTGACTGGTTACATGCTATTTTGACGTCACGATAGGTCCTATCATCAGTGCTGGTTACCGGGAAGACGCAGCGATCATCGGAAGGAATTGCATCAGGAGACAGAGCGCAGGACGCATCGCGGGGACCAGTAAGTGTTATGGCAATGTTTATTAACTGTACAGTGCCTACAAGTAGTATTCAACCCCCTGCAGATTTAGCAGGTTTACACATTCGGAATTAACTTGGCATTGTGACATTTGGACTGTAGATCAGCCTGGAAGTGTGAAATGCACTGCAGCAAAAAAGAATGTTATTTCTTTTTTATTTTTTTTTTTAAATTGAGAAAAGTTTATTCAGAGGGTCATTTATTATTCAACCCCTCAAACCACCAGAATTCTGTTTGGTTCCCCTAAAGTATTAAGAAGTATTTCAGGCACAAAGAACAATGAGCTTCACATGTTTGGATTAATTATCTCTTTTTCCAGCCTTTTCTGACTAATTAAGACCCTCCCCAAACTTGTGAACAGCACTCATACATGGTCAACATGGGAAAGACAAAGGAGCATTCCAAGGCCATCAGAGACAAGATCGTGGAGGGTCACAAGGCTGGCAAGGGGTAGAAAACCCTTTCCAAGGAGTTGGGCCTACCTGTCTCCACTGTTGGGAGCATCATCCGGAAGTGGAAGGCTTATGGAACTACTGTTAGCCTTCCACAGCCTGAACAGCCTTTGAAAGTTTCCTCCCGTGCCGAGGCCAGGCTTGTCCGAAGAGTCAAGGCTAACCCAAGGACAACAAGGAAGGAGCTCCGGGAAGATCGCATGGCAGTGGGGACATTGGTTTCAGTCAATACCATAAGTAACGTACTCCACCGCAATGGTCTCCGTTCCAGACGAGCCCGTAAGGTACCTTTACTTTCAAAGCATCATGTCAAGGCTCGTCTACAGTTTGCTCATGATCACTTGGAGGACTCTGAGACAGACTGGTTCAAGGTTCTGTGGTCTGATGAGACCAAGATCGAGATCTTTGGTGCCAACCACACACGTGACGTTTGGAGACTGGATGGCACTGCATATGACCCCAAGAATACCATCCCTACAGTCAAGCATGGTGGTGGCAGCATCATGCTGTGGGGCTGTTTCTCAGCCAAGGGGCCTGGCCATCTGGTCCGCATCCATGGGAAGATGGATAGCACGGCCTACCTGGAGATTTTGGCCAAGAACCTCCGCTCCTCCATCAAGGATCTCAAGATGGGTTGTCATTTCATCTTCCAACAAGACAACGACCCAAAGCACACAGCCAAGAAAACCAAGGCCTGGTTCAAGAGGGAAAAAATCAAGGTGTTGCAGTGGTCTAGTCAGTCTCCTGACCTTAACCCAATTGAAAACTTGTGGAAGGAGCTCAAGATTAATGTCCATATGAGACACCCAAAGAACCTAGATAACTTGGAAAAGATCTGGATGGAGGAGTGGGCCAAGATAACTCCAGAGACCTGTGCCGGCCTGATCAGGTCTTATAAAAGACGATTATTAGCTGTAATTGCAAACAAGGGTTATTCCACACAAAATATTAAACCTAGGGTTGAATAATAATTGACCCACACTTTTATGTTGAAAATTTATTAAAAATTAACTGAGCAACATAACTTGTTGGTTTGTAAGATTTATGCATCTGTTAATAAATCCTGCTCTTATTTGAAGTTTGCAGGCTCTAACCTATTTGCATCTTATCAAACCTGCTAAATCTGCAGGGGGTTGAATACTACTTGTAGGCACTGTATGTGTACATTTATAATGTGTTTTGACATGTTTATGATTGCCTCCCATTGTTTTCAATGGGGTTCGAGAGGTTTCTCTAATGGCTCGCCGAACCGAACTCGAATGCGGCCTCCGTTCGACGAACCGAACCAAACTCTAGCCTCTAGAGGTTCGCTCATCTCTAGTTGTCATGGGTTGAGCTCGATCCTATGAACTCTATTTGTGTGGTCGGCTTCCCTCTCCATTGGACCACAGCATGTTTTCTAATTTTTCATCTGCTGTTAGTTCTCTTGTCTTTCCTTTCCTTTACCTTGCCTTTCTGTTTTATTTCCACTCAGGTGTGTTCAGTTTCTTGTTGCTTTTGCCCCATCACATCTTGGGAGTGGCTATTATTCTTACCATGCACATGCCTCAGTGCTGCTATATTTCAAGGTTGATAAGGATAATCTAGCTGACTTATCACTTTTGTTTTTCCCTGAGGTTTGTTTGTGTGGTTCCCTTCCCAGCATTCTCCCATTCTGTTTAATTTGGGATTTGGAGGGGTTCCACTTAATCTGCAAGTCTTTCAGTTTCTTCTGTCTTCCCTGTATGATTGTGTGAACACATTTTTAGCCCTATGTCTCAATCTCTGCTAGAATACACTTCTTTTATGTTTATTGGTGTTTTGTGTTACGCTTAGTTTATGGCATAGTTAAGGATCCTCGGGGTTAGCCGATGTTGAGTGGGGACACCATTGCATAATTTTAGGGTGCCAATCTCCAAAGTCAGAAAGGGGTAAAACAGGGTCAGATTTAGGGTACTCCTAGTCTGTTAATCTGTGGTCAACTTCTCCTCTGGCTGATTCATCCCCTTGTAAGTGGAAAGGCTCAGTCGTATCACTAAGTTTATTAAAAAGTAAGTACACCTCATGATTCAGTAGTTTATAGAACTACTCTAAGCAGCATTAACGTATAAGTAATCATTTTACTAATTGACTGTATCACTTTCTCATATCATTTTGCTTATGACATTGCCTTATTGCTTGACTCAGTTTCAGCTAAGTTTTAGCATAACACATATGACTATAGAATACTTTAGTATGCAGAGAACTTCTTGGTTGACTAAAGCCCACGTCACATTTAGCGACATACCAGTGATCCCGAAAACGATGCGACCTGATAAGGATCGCTGATAAGTCGCTGTGAGGTCGCTGGTGAGATGTCACACAGTCTGACCTTACCAACGACGCAGTAACGATACAGGTCGCAATAGCAACCTGTATAACGGTCTCTGCTGTCATTGGGACTCTGTCACACAGTGTCAAAGATAGCGATGCGACCTGCCCAGCAGGATATCGCCTTTGAAGAAAATGGTCCAGGAAATTCAGCAACAACCGGCGACCTCACAGCAGGGGCCAGATCGTTGCTGGATGTCACACACAGCGACATCGCTAGCAAGATTGCTGTTGCGTCACAAAACCCGTGACTCAGCAGCGATGTCGCTAGCAATGTTGATTAGTGAGACGTGGCCTAAGTGACTGAAAGGTGCCCAGGTCCTGTGATTGAAAAACAAATCAAATTATCACCCATCCACCACTGTTTGTTAGTACGAAGTGTTTGGGCTGTTATGCTCTGTTTGATTTTCATGCTGTAGGGCATTATGGCCAAACATCTCCACTTGCAACTTCGCAAACTTTAGCCCTGCTGCTATGTTTTTTTAGCGCATTCTTTTTTAATATATCTGAGCATTGCAAGGTATAAGCTTGTGGTCAATTTGTTGTGGTAAATCTGCTGGAAATATTGAATATTTTCAATATATTTGAATAATCTTTCTTACTCTAAAATAATGGATACCAAGACTCCAAATTGTTTGGAAATGGCCTTCACAAACTGATGAGCAGCAACAATTGCTTCTCTAAGATCATTTCTGATGTCTTTCAGTGCCATTGTGTTAAAGGGAATCTGTCAGCAGGTTTTTGCTAGCTTATCTGAGAGCAGCATGATGTAGGCCAGGGTTCCCCAACTCCAGTCCTCGAGGGCCGCCAACAGTGCATGTTTTCAGGATTTCCTTAGCATTGCATGGGTGTTGGAATTATCAACTGTGCAGGTGATTAAATTATCACATGTGCAATACTAAGGAAATCCTGAAAACATGCACTGTTGGCGGCCCTTGAGGACTGGAATTAGGGACCCATGATGTAGGCGGAGGACCTGAGTTCGGTGATGTATCACTTAGATTGCTGGGTGTCGCCGTTTTGACACAAGCCAAGATTTTCTGCATGTAGCAGTGCTGGGAGAGCTTTCCCCACCCACACCAAGGTTTCAGTGTACATTTCCATAAACTAAAGCTGATAATCACAGAAGGGGTCGGAGTCGGACTACAGCTCACATGCTTCTCAGACCTACTAATGATGAGGCTAACAGGCTTAACCCCTTCACCCCGTTTTACATTTTCGTTTTTTCCTCCCCTTCTTCCGAGAGCCATAACTTTTTTATGTTTCCATCAATATTGCCATATGAGGGCTCATTTTTGGCAAGACGAGTTCAACTTTTGAATTAAATCATTAGCTTTACCATATAGTGTACTGGAAAATGGTAATAAAAAAAATCCATGTGTGGTGAAATTGAAAAAAAAAAGTGCAATTTCACAATTGTTTTGTATTTTATTTACCACATTCATTATATGATAAAACTGATGTACCTGTATGATGCCTCATGTCAGTATGAGTTTGTAAATATCAAACATGTATACTTTTACTTTTATCTAAGTGAGAAAAAGAATCAGAAATTTGTTAAAAAAAAATAAAAAGAATACTGTTTTTATCGCCATTTTCCGAGACCCGTATCATTTTCATTTTTTGGGTTTTGGGTTTTTGGGATGGCTTATTTTTTGCTTCTTGAGCTGACATTTTTAATTATTCTATTTTTGTGTAGGTTGGATATTTTGATCGCCTGAAATTGCATTTTAAACAAATATTTCAGTGACCACAAAATGTAATTTTGGCATTTGGAATTTTTTTTTCTCGCTATGCCGTGTACCGATCATATTATTTTATTTTAGATTTTGATAGATCGAGCATTTCAGAATTCTGTGATACCAAATAAGTGTATTTTTTTAAATTATTTCTTTTATTTTCAATGGGACGAAAGGGGGGTGGGATTTAAACTTTTAGGGTTTTTTACTTTTTCATAGTTTTTTTTACATTTTTGACACAGCCTGATCGCCTATGAATTTCTGCTGATCAGAGCAGCATCGCTCTGATCAGCAGAAATACTCATCTCCTGTGAGTGTCGGTGCTCTATTGGTGCTCACAGGAAGTGAGTCATGACAGCATCAGGGGTCATCAGCTGACCGCGCGCTACCATAGCAACACATTGGCATCCTATGATCGTGTCACGGGGCTGCTGCTGGTGGCCGCGAACGGTGCGATTACCGCTGCGGCCCTATTAAATCTTGCTGCCAGTGCTTGACAGCGCAATCTAAGACATTAAACAGGCGAGGGTGGATCTCTGATCCACTTGTGCCTATTAGCCACACATGTTTTCTGATCAGGTCAGCAGACATTTGCGGGGAATATCGCAGGCTCGCCACCAGAGCCTGTGGTAACCGGAGGGAAGCGACCAACGACATATCAGTATGTATTTGGTTGTAAAAAGGTTAAATTAGCAGTGCAGGTAAACAAAACACACTTTCAGATAAAAGGCACAGGGCTGAATTATCGCAGTTTGGGTGTGCTTATTTTTTTCACACACAACCCCTGCATTTTGGCCTAGCATTTGTCAAAAAATGATCAAGTGTCATATGTTGTTGTTCATCTGAGAATGTTTTTACCCAATTTAAAATCTTTAGAGAACAAAGTGTTTTTTATGTCCTGATATATAAAACCATAGAGTTCAAAGAGGGAGTAATAGCTTTTCTCATGACTTCATGAGTTCATGAAGTAAGGGTTACTTCTAAGGTCAGGTTAAGACATATAATGTAGAAGTTGGAGTAGTAAATAGAGAACAGTTGGTAAAGTACCATGGTGTGAAAGACCTGCCTTTAGATGGTAAAAATTAATCAGATTTTTTTTTAGAGAGAGCATTCCAGAGAGATTCAGATTACAAAGGATATTCATCTTTGATTTCTTGCAGAATGTAGACATAGGCATGAGTGATCTTACCTATGTGTGACCGGTGAGGTAACACAGGGCGCTGGCCGCCAGAAAAAAGTGAGGGGCGCCGTTGGGAGATAGCACAACTGTTTCACATGCTGCTCTTGCTCCCATCATTGTGCGTTTACTGTCTCATTCGGTCATTCAGCCTGCCGGAGAGGCGTGTGCTCGCAGGAATACATTTCCTGAGGAAGTTGTTGTGCCCCGTGAGGACGTCCTGTTTCAGTTTTAGCCTTTGCCTGACAGTCATGAGTGATGCAGGCTCACGAGAAGGACCCGCATTGTGGCAGCTGCGTGAATAATGGTATAGATTGTGTAGGCTCACTACTTAGCAGGGACATGGGGAGGGATGTGATGGGAGATGGAGAGGGGCCACATTACTGCAGCTCACACAACAAAATATATGTGCTGTTGTTATAAAGTGGGGGAAAACTGAATATGCTGAAGCTTGAGATGATGAAAGTCAATAGACTAGGCTCTTATGGGTGGACATATTTCTTGAAGACCCTAGAAAAAAAGAGGCTAACAGATTGTGAAATTGAAGGAAGTGTCAAGTTCAGTCAACGAAGCCTGATGATATGGGGTTGTTTCACAGCCAAAGTCATTGGATACTTGACCAGGATCAATGGTGGTCTCAATGCTGAGGTGTATGTGAGTATACATACCCAAGTAAGTTGACCAGTATGCACCAACATTGGGAACGTGTAGAATAGACCAGGGATTGGATTTCAAGTGAGATATGCTTGATTCTGATCTAGAGAATGCTCAAAAATATTAAGGTAGTGTTAAAAGCAAAAGGTGGATTTACAAAATACTAACAAAATAATAAAAATTGAAATTTAGATTTAAGGAGCAAAATAGTAACAATGCAGTGACATGACAAAAATCTGCAAAACCAGTCATATGCTAAATAATTGCAACTCAAATTTATATAAGTATGAGATAGCTAAGATGATTGTCTATAAAATGAAGAAAATCTCATGCTCAAAGCTGTAATGGATGATGAGATATGGAGCCTGAAAGTCAAACGTTCAAAACATTGTTACCATTTTGCTTGACACTATATGTGTACCTGTATACATGGGTAAGTTGGTTCTGGTGCTGTATTCCTGTACTGTTGGCAGTTCTGGTGCTATATTAATGTACTGATGGTGGTTATGGTAATGTAATCAAATATTGATGGTTGTTCTGGGGATATAGTCATATACTCATGGTGGTTATGGGTATGTATGCATGTACTGACGGTGGTTCTTATGTTATGTGTGCATGTACTATTGTGAGGTCTGATGATGTATTCATGTTCTGCTGTGATGATGATTCTTTGAGCTACAATAAGTTGAACCTATCATTGTAAAGTGTAAAGAGACCTCACATGTTTAAGGCACTACTCCAGCATTTTTTTTATCTCACCACTGAAGTCCAGCTTTAAATGTAAGTCCCCTGTCCCTTTTCTTATACTCACCTTCCACAGTTTTCATTTTTGTTCCAGTGCTGCTCTGGTCAGTCTCCTGTGATTAGTGACCTGCCAGCAGCTCCAGCGTTTCATGGTGCTCACAGGAGATCGCAATTCAATGCATATCTATGAAAATCATGTTCTGGCTATTATAGAATTTCCTTGAGACCTTGTGAAATGCAGTTGAAACCAAACGCTTACATACACTATCTCAAAAGACACATATGCATGTTTTTATCACTATCTGACATGAAATCCGAATAAACTTTTCCCGTTTTAGGTCAATTAGGAACCAAAATTATTTATATTTGCCAAATTCTGTAATGGCGTGAGAGAGAGAATGTTTTAAGGCATTTTTATTACTTTATGCAAAGTGAAAAGTTTACATACACTAAAGGCTGCTTTACACACTGTGACATTGCTAGCGATGTTGCTAGCGTTCGCACCCGCCCCCGTCGTTTGTGTGTCACGGGCAAATCACTGCCCGTGGCGCACAACATCGCTAGTACTCGTCACACATACTTACCTGCCTAACGACGTCGCTGTGGCCGGCGAACTGTCTCTTTTCTAAGGGGGCGGTTCGTGCGGCATCACTGCGACGTCACACGGCAGGCGTCCAATTGAAGCGAGGGGGCGGAGAGCAGCCACAGGAAAGTCACGCCCACCTCATTGCCGGAGGATGCAGGTACGGTGTTGTTCGTCGTTCCTGGGTTGTCACACGTAGAGATGTGTGCTACCTCAGAAACAATGAACAACCTGCGTCCAGCACCAGCAATGATATTTGGGATTTGAACGACGTGTCAACGATCAACGATAAGGTGAGTATTTTTGATCGTTGGCGATCGCTCGTACATCACGATCCCCCAAACCACTACCCAAAATATTTCAGACTTTCTTAAATCCAACAGTCTCCCTACAGTTAATAAGCTACAGCTACAAGAACGTAATACTCCCCTTTCCCAGGAGGAAATAATGAACATGATTAAGTCATATAAATCTCAATTGGTGCCATGGCCGGACGGCCTGCCTAACGAATATTATAAAATGTGTGCCCCAACATGTATCTCCAGCATATTGTTCTGTAATATTGTAGGTGTGTTTTTTATTCTAAGTTTTAATTCATGTGTAGTATGTCCTACGTATGTCCTACAGACCAAAAGTTTGGACACACCTTCTCATTCAAAGAGTTTTTTTTATTTTCATGACTCTGAAAATTGTAGATTCACATTGAAGGCTTCAAAACTATGAATTAAAACATGTGCAGTGAAATACTTAAAAAAGTGTGAAACAACTGAAAATATGTCTTATATTCTAGGTTCTTCAAAGTAGCCACCTTTTGCTTTGATTACTGCTTTGCACACTCTTGGCATTCTGTTGATGAGCTTCAAGAGCTAGTCACCGAAATGGTCTTTCAACAGTCTTGAAGGAGTTCCCAGAGATGCTTAGCACTTGTTGGCCCTTTTGCCTTCACTCTGCAGTCCAGCTCACCCCAAACCATCTCGTTTGGGTTCAGGTCTGGTGACTGTGGAGGCCAGGTCATCTGGCGTAGCACCCCATCACTCTCCTTCTTAGTCAAATAGCCCTTGCAGAGCCTGGAGGTGTGTTTTGGGTCATTGTCCTGTTGAAAAATAAATGATGGTCCAACTAAACACAAACCGGATGAAATAGCATGCTGCTGCAAGATGCTATGGTAGCCATGCTGGTTTAGTATGCCTTCAATTTTGAATAAATTCCCAACAGTGTCACCAGTAAAGCACCCCTACACCATCACAGCTCCTTCTCCATGCTTCACGGTGGGAACCAGGCATGTAAAGTCCATCCATTCACCTTTTCTACAAAGACATGGTGGTTGGATCTAAAGATCTCAAATTTGGACTCATCAGACCAAACCACAGATTTCCACTGGTCTAATTTCCATTCTTTGTGTTCTTTAGCCCAAACAAGTTTCTTCTGCTTGTTGCCTGTCCTTAGCAGTGGTTTCCTAGCAGCTATTTTACCATTAAGGCCTGCTGCACAAAGTCTCCTCTTAATAGTTTTTCTAGAGATGAGAAGGTGTGTCCAAACTTTTGGTCTGTACTGTATATTATCTGACTCTGACATCTAACGCAATAAATGAATCCTTTACTATGAAATGTTATGTGATTCTTTATGGTGAAGAGTCCTTCCATTATTTTAAAGGTATACGTTGGATTTTTGTTTCCAATGGACTGGAACATTTGGCATTTTATACATGAAAAAAACACATTTGAATGGACAATCTATGCTGTTGTTAACTGTTTGGCACATAATGGCAGTTTGAACGGCAGCTCTGTTTGGGGCATAGAAATAAAAAAAAATACTGGACAGGGAGTAATTATATATAGCAACTACTGTATCTAGAGTGGGAAGTCAATGGATTTTCCAGTGTAACTTTCTCAATCCAATGGGTTTAAATAGTAAAATTGAACTGTTTGCATTTGATAGGTAACTAACCCGTAGGGGTAGGAATTAGATTAGGATTAGGTCATTTATACTCATCTATAAAACATCATTCAGCACTTGTAAGTAGAGATGAGCGGACCTGTGGAAGTTCAGTTTGGTGGGTGCAGACGGACTTTTGAAAAAGTTTGGTTTGGTACCTGGACACTGGGTCACTTATTGGGCAGCTCAGGTCTCCGCCCTCATGAAGCCAGCCATAAACAAATCACTTCTACGGGCAGGTTGGCGGAGTTTTTCCATTTTTTTAGTTGCACACTACGTCCGATCACACTGTTGTTACCCCCCAGTGTGAGCCGATGAAACACTGCAAGTGGCTCACACTGGTTTGAGCACTGAGTGTACCCGAGCACAGTGATGCTCATTTGAGTAGTTTGCATATGTAAAGCAACCAATCTCCGAATGTGAACTGTTTTGTTTATTTTCAAAAGTCTGTGTTCGGTACGAACTCCCAACCTTGAGTTTGCTCATCTCTACTTGTAAACGGTAATCCCCAATGAATGAGTTACCTGAAAAACGCATAGGTTACTTGCAACTTTTTTTGCTGATGGGTAATCCAATAACAGATGACATCACATTTTCTGCTACTGGCAGTTTCCTCCTATTTTTTAAGTGTTGGTATCAGCACTATGGGCTGGACCGCTGAAAACATGACACCACGGATCTATGACCTACCCGTTCTATTCTGGAGTCTACAACATCATATGCAGCAGTGTTTTATACGTATATTGGATCTGCATGGGCTTCTCTTTTTACCAATAAAGTAAATATCTTCTCATTTTGTTGGCCTCCATGTAAACTCCATGCATCTCATCTCATTCACACAGGTAGACATTGTGTCTACCGTGATTTTCATTCATACAATCTTCATATGCATGTTATATTCACATTATAGTGGATGCACAGTACTATATAGCGCATGAATACCCATCTCATTTTTGTTCTAAAATCTCCTTTTCGCTATTTTGGTTATATATTTTTATGGATAATTGATGGATATAAACTCAACCAAAATTCTATACAATTTTTAAAAAAAAACTCCTTTTCACCTCCAAAGGAACGAAACGTTTTCTATCCTATTATCTGAAAGCAAAATAAGTTTGAATTGTAATGAACTAATTAAGCAACATCAGCATTGGAAAAGCCAGTAAGGTTAAAATATTCTGCCACCGAGTCTTATGAGCCTTCCCATTGCATGGACTCACTTGTTATATATTTCTAATGTAAATTTCTGTGTATTAATACTTTTCTCGAGCTGTGTTCGTTTGTGTGTATTATTTTTGCATGTTGATCAAATGCTTCCATTCACTTAAGCTCCAGCCATCAGTCAGATGATAATTTCAAGCAGCTTTGACGCACATCTCAAAAGAAAGGTCAGCCTGTGGAATATTTTAAGTCTCAATGGCAATTTAAACAGAGCTTTGTGAAAGGAAATACTTTGTGATGCATTTTCAGAACTAAGCAAACATCCCTTGATTATTGGTTTTCTGATGTTGTTTAGCTCTATAATTAAGTTTCAGAGATACATCAGGTTGCTCAGGATAGAGCGGTAACGATTGATTAGGCCTTACATAGCTTTTGCGTCACTTTTTTTATTTGCAAATTATGTGCTAAATGTTTACCACTGGGTGAAATATTGACTGATTGCAACTGCCACAAAGTTCATTCTAGGCCCTTGATGCTCATGTATTGTTACATTTCCTTTATGCATAATACATGTTATTTTATATTAGCGCAAAATTGATGTTAAAGCCTTAAAGGGAACCCGTCAGGTCCCATATGCGTTCTGACTAGTGATGAGCGAGCATGCTTGTAACTACTCGGTACTCGCACGAGTATCGCTGTACTCGGGCTGCTCGGCGGGGACCGAGTAATCTCGCGATACTCGTGCTGTACTCGTGGTCTTCATTTCTGCATGTTGGCGCTCTTTTGAGAGCCAGCCCTCATGCAGGGATTGGATGGCAGACCACTGCAATGCCACAGCCCTGTTAGTTGTGGAATTGCAGTGATTGGCCGGCCTGCACAGCGTGACCGAGCCTTTATACCGGCCGGCGCGCTGTGCTCTGCTCACAGCTATCCAGACAGTCAGTGCAGGGAGAGTGTCGCTGATTCAGGGAAAGCTTTGCGGCCCTTTATAGCTTTTTCAGTTGCAGGGCTGCAAACAGTGTGACCAAAAGTCCTTCTCAGGACTATTCTAGTTGTATACAGGCAGGCAGGGTATAGCCAGGTCGGAGTACAGCAGCAGAGTCCTTCTCAGGACTATTGTTGCTATATACAGGCAGGGTATAGCCAGGTCTGAATACAGGCTAGTGACCAGAAGAGTCCTTGTCAGGACTATTGTACCAGTATACAGGCAGGCAGGCAGGCAGGGTAGTGGTGACCGTATACCAGCCTTCATCATATCTGGGGCTGGTGTACACAGTGTAAAACAGTCCAGATAGTGTCTGACTTGTCTGTAATTATCGCTCCCCAAAAAAACCTGTTAGGTTCTTATTGCGTCCGTGCTTGGTTTTTAAAACCGCACGTGTGTGCCTGTTGGTGGCAGCGTACAGGTGCACTTGTGTGCAATTTCCACAAACTTTGATATAACGCACAAGTAGTGAATATACACGTCAGCAGTGCACAGCATTGCAAAATGCGCAAGGGCATTGGCAAGGAACAAGGAAGTGGACGTGATGGTGGTGCAGGCAGAGGCCGAGGTCGTGGGCAAGCTCTAATTTCGCCACAACAAAGGGCCACATCTAGTCGCTCGCACGTCCTGTCCCAAATTCTTGGGGACCGCAGCAGTACACCGCTCTTGAACCAAGACCAGTGTCAACAGGTTGTTAGTTGGATAGCAGATAATGCTTCCAGTCAGATTGGCACCACCACAAACACTCTGTCTTCCACACGGTCAAGTGTCAGTAGCCGTGATACTGCACCGCACATTTCTGAACCTGATCCTCCTTCCTACCACCAGGCTGAGTACACGTCCTCCTCGGACATTAATGATCCCACACTTGGACACTCGGAAGAGCTGTTCACGTTTCCATTCACACATTCTGGCCTCTCGCCAGCTCATATTGAAGTGGGTCATGAGGAGATCGTCTGTACAGATGGCCAAATATTTGAGCAGCCACGTTCTCACGAAGTTGGCAACGTGTCTCAACAAGTGGTGGACGATGATGAGACACAATTGTCAGGAAGTCAGGAGGAGGAGCAGGGTGCGGAAGAGGAAGACGACGTGGTGGATGATCCAGTAACTGACCCAACCTGGCAGGAGGATATGCAGAGTGAGGACAGCAGTGCACAGGGGGAGGGAGGCGTAGCATCACAACATGCAGTAAGAAGCAGGGTGGTGGCCCCAGGCAGAAGTCAGGCAACCGTTCCCCGGAACAACACGACGACACAAGGTGCCTGTACAAATGTTAGGTCTTCCCGAGTCTGGCAGTTTTTTAAGTTGGATCCAGATGATTCAAAAAAGGCCATTTGCAACACCTGCCGTGCCAGCATCAGCAGGGGTACCAAAACTAGCAGCCTGACCACCACCAGCATGATCAGGCACATGTCAGCCAAGCACCCGACTTTGTGGGAAGTACAACAGAGTCGAGGAGCAGTGCTTGCTGATGTCACTGCTACGTCTTCGCTGGTTGTGCATGCGAGCCAATCCCCTGTCCATGCTGCCCGCGAACAAGCCTCCTCCACTCCTGCACCTGCAGTTGCCTACGCAAAAAGAACACCATCATCAAGCACGTCCTTGTCCCAGCGCAGCGTTCAGTTATCCATTCAGCAAACCTTTCAACGCAGGCGCAAATACACTGCCAACACCCCACATGCCACAGTTCTAAATGCTAACATTTCGCGACTGCTTGCGCTGGAAATGTTGCCTTTTAGGCTGGTGGAGACAGAAGCATTCCGTGACCTGATGGCGGCAGCTGTCCCACGTTACTCGGTCCCCAGCCGCCACTATTTCTCCCGGTGTGCCGTCCCCGCGTTGCATAACCACGTGTCACAAAACATCACACGTGCCCTGAACAACGCTGTTTCACCCAAGGTCCACCTAACCACAGACACGTGGACAAGTGCTTGTGGGCAAGGCCGCTACATCTCATTGACGGCACACTGGGTTAATATTGTGGAAGCTGGGACCCAGTCTGAGCGAGGGACGGAACACGTCCTTCCCACACCAAGGTTTGCAGGCCCTACCTCAGTCAGTGTTTCACCCACACTCTACAGCTCCGGAATGTCATGCTCTTCAGCCTCCTCCTCCTCCTGCGCATCCTCATCCACTGTGCCCTCCACACCAGTCACAAACTGGAAGCACTGCAGCACTGCCTCGGCGAAGCGGCAACAGGCTGTGCTGAAGCTAATCTGCATAGGTGACAAACCCCACAATGCAGAAGAGCTGTGGACAGCTCTGAAACAGCAGGCAGATCACTGGCTCACACCTCTGAACCTAAAGCCAGGAAAGGTCGTGTGTGACAATGGCCGGAACCTGGTGGCGGCTTTGAGGCGAGGCCAGCTGACACATGTTCCATGCGTGGCCCATGTGCTCAACCTCGTGGTTCAGCGGTTTCTAAAGTCATACCCAGAGCTGTCTGATCTGCTGGTAAAAGTTCGCCGCCTGTCTGCACATTTTCGAAAGTCACCTACTGCTTCAGCCGGCCTTGCCGGCTTTCAGCGCAGTTTGCATCTTCCGGCTCACAGACTGGTGTGTGATGTCACCACGCGTTGGAATTCAACTCTGCACATGTTGGTCAGGATATGTGAGCAGAAGAGGGCAGTTGTTGAGTACCTGCATCACCTAAGCCGTCGGGAAATGGGTCAAACTCCACACATAACACCTGAGGAGTGGAGATGGATGTCAGACCTATGTACCATCCTCCAAAACTTTGAGGACTCCACCAAGATGGTGAGTGGTGATGACGCCATTATTAGCGTCACCATACCGCTACTCTGCCTTCTAAAACGGTCTCTGCTGAAAAACAAACATGATGCATTGCAGGCGGAGCGCGATGAGTTGCAGCAAGAAACAGTAGTGGGTGTGGGTGATAACACACAGCCCAGCCTCGTCTCATCACAACGTGCAGTGGAGGACTATGACGAGGAGGAGGATGAAGACATGGAGCAACTCTCCGGCCAAATTGAGGATATGACATGCACACCAGTCATATCCTCGGTTCAGCGTGGCTGGCCAGAGGACAGGGTAGATGAGGAGGAGGAGGAGGAGGAGGAGGAGGAGGAGGACAGCATGTTCAGTCATCTTGTTGGTCAGGCTACTGAAGTCCTGGCTGTTAAGAGTCTGGCGCACATGGCTGACTTTATGGTAAGCTGCCTGTCTCGTGACCCTCGCGTTAAGAACATCTTGGCCAACAATCATTCCTGGTTGGTAACACTGTTAGACCCACGCTACAAGGAGAACTTTTTGTCTCTTATTCCCGTGGAGGAGAGGTCAACCAAAATGCAGCAGTTCCGGAAGGCCATAGTCACGGAAGTAGGCAAAGCATTCCCCTCACAAAACGCTAGCGGCATAGGTCAGGAATCGGTGGACAACCGAGGCGTACAGCCGAGAGAGGCACAAGTCCAATCCGCCAGAGGTAGGGGAACAGTCTTTAAGATGTGGGACAGTTTTCTCAGCCCCTCACGTACCACAGCCCCTGAGGTGCGGGGTAGTGCCACAAGAAATCCTAAGTTTGCCCAGATGCTGAAGGAGTACCTTGCAGATCGAACAACTGTACTCCGACATTCCTCTGTGCCTTACAATTATTGGGTATCCAAGCTGGACACGTGGCATGAATTGGCTCTCTACGCCTTGGAAGTTCTGGCCTGCCCTGCTGCTAGCGTTTTGTCAGAGCGTGTTTTTAGTGCCGCAGGTGGAATCATTACAGATAAACGCACCCGCCTGTCAACTGAAAATGCTGACAGGCTGACTCTGATCAAGATGAACAAGGGTTGGATTGGGCCAGACTTCACCACACCACCAGCAAATGAGAGCGGAATTTAAAGTTTGCCATGTACCTCCACTCACCCATGGGTACACACTTCTGGACTTTGGATAATCGCTGGACTGCTCCTCCTTCTCCTCATGCGCCACCATGATGATGACCGTTACAAATTGCAATACTTAGGCCTTTGTTTCAGGTATACCCCCAGTGGTAAATTTTTTCGCCCATTCTTTGCAGAATGGACATTACAACGACAGGAGACCCGCTCCTTTGCAATGGGAACAATGTTTTGAGGCCCTCATGCACGTCTCTACCCAGGGACAACGTGGAGCCTCCCAATTTTTGGCTGCCCTGCCTAAGGGCTATACTACAATAGACTCACTTCCTTACAATGGGCACTTCAGGTTTACAGGCCATCATGCACGTCTCTATCCAGGGACAACGTGGAGCCTCCCAATTTTTGGCTGCCCTGGCAAAGGGCTATACTAAAATAGACCCACTTCCTTACAATGGGCACTTCAGGTTTACAGGCCATCATGCACGTCTCTATCCAGGGACAATGTGGAGCCTCCCAATTTTTGGCTGCCCTGCCTAAGGGCTATACTACAATAGACCCACTTCCTTACAATGGGCACTTCAGGTTTACAGGCCATCATGCACGTCTCTATCCAGGGACAATGTGGAGCCTCCCAATTTTTGGCTGCCCTGCCTAAGGGCTATACTACAATAGACCCACTTCCTTACAATGGGCACTTCAGGTTTACAGGCCATCATGCACGTCTCTATCCAGGGACAATGTGGAGCCTCCCAATTTTTGGCTGCCCTGCCTAAGGGCTATACTACAATAGACCCACTTCCTTACAATGGGCACTTCAGGTTTACAGGCCATCATGCACGTCTCTATCCAGGGACAACGTGGAGCCTCCCAATTTTTGGCTGCCCTGGCAAAGGGCTATACTAAAATAGACCCACTTCCTTACAATGGGCACTTCAGGTTTACAGGCCATCATGCACGTCTCTATCCAGGGACAATGTGGAGCCTCCCAATTTTTGGCTGCCCTGCCTAAGGGCTATACTACAATAGACCCACTTCCTTACAATGGGCACTTCAGGTTTACAGGCCATCATGCACGTCTCTATCCAGGGACAATGTGGAGCCTCCCAATTTTTGGCTGCCCTGCCTAAGGGCTATACTACAATAGACCCACTTCCTTACAATGGGCACTTCAGGTTTACAGGCCCTCATGCACGTCTGTATGCAGGGGCATTGGTGAACCTCACAATTTTGGACTGCCCTGGCAAAGGAAAATACTACAAAGACTCACTTCCTCAAAATGGGCACATTAGACTCAAGAGGCCTTCATGTACGTCTCTTCTCAGGGACATCGGAGTGCCACACAATGTTTTCACGTAAAATCTTTCATGTATTAATCTCAAAAAGTAACATACACCAGCTCTATCTCACTATTGGGTATGTGCCCTTAACATTTCCGCCATGAAAAATCATTTTGGGGTCATTTTGGGAGGTTTTCTGGTGAGTCCGTAAAAATGGCGTAAAACGCGGACAAAATTGTTCACAGCTGTGACTTTTCAGTGATAAATGCTTCAAGGGGTCTTCCCCATGCTGTTGCCATGTCATTTGAGCACTCTTCTGAGACTTTTGTGACATTTTTAGGGTTTCTCCATGCTGCCGGGGGGTCATTTCACAAAAATACTCGGGTCTCCCATAGGATAACATTGGGCTCGTTGCTCGGCCCGAGTACACGAGTATCTTGGGAGGCTCGGCCCGAGCTTCGAGCACCCGAGCTTTTTAGTACTCGCTCATCACTAGTTCTGACCTATAAGCAGGGTGATGTGTGGCCTAGAAACCCCTTCTTACCCATGCCTGTGTTGTAATATTGTGTAATATGAATGTATAAAAAAATGTTATAACTTACATGTTCCCTATGTAAATAGGAGAGGGTCTAGTCCCCTGGGCGTTGCATCGCCCCGTGGGCGTTTTCCTGCTTTCTGTGGTATGTGGGTGTGATACCATGGATTTACATGAGCGGCATCACCATCAGCTCCTTGAGATCCCGCACGTGCACACTTGCCATTCCCGTAGGCTTGTTAACCGGGTGCTTGCTTCACAGCTTCAGACGCGCTCTGTGCATGGTCGGAACCACAGGAGTCTTCTGAGCATGTGCAGAGCACATCTGAAGACAACAAGCAAGCACTGGGATAACAAGGCTGCAGGAATTGCTTGTGTCTGATTTTTGGACTGATGATCCCATTGTTCTCCCTGACATACCAACATATCAGTCAGCGGCTAGAGATTATTATTATTATTATTTATTATGATAGCGCCATCAAGTCCATGGCGCTTTACATGTGAAAGGGGTATACATAATAGGGCAAGTACAATAATCATAAACAATACAAGACACAGACAGGTACAGGAGGATAGAGATTACACGAGCACTTGACCGGTCAAGTGCTTTTGTGTATGGGAATGGCGACTGAGATGGCTGATGGCTGAACGATCGTGAGAAGTATCGTTCAGCCAACAGCCAACTAATGTGCCTGACCAGCTTTAAAATACTGCTTCCAAGTAGAGTATATTCACAAAATGAAAGTAAAGCATGTAAAATATAACTGTAGACATAGGGAAATCTGTATCGATTTTCCAGAAGGTTACAATTTTTCTGGAGTTGTCCCACTGTATGCCATATTCTGAAATGGAATTTAGTATTCATATTTAGATTATAATTAAGTGAACTCCTGGCCATGGTGTATGGATGTGCTTGGCCATCATTTGTGATTTATTGAAGTCACTTTTTTTTTTTATTGTCTTGTAGTATTAGCTGAAGTTTTGTGCGACAAATTCTTCCAAATGGCAAGTTGGTATTTTTGACCTGCCGTACTTGCTGCTAGTAAGTTAATGATGTCACTAAGTGAAATATCATGCTCCCATCTCATCCATCATGTGTGATGTAGTAAGGAGCACTAAAGTAAAACATCAATGTCAATCAAGATGAGAAATAAATTTTTCTGCAATATCTGGAATTTTGTTTTATTTAAACTCATTGTTTTTTTCCCCTATCATTTATATCTTTCACATCTGGACAGTTATACGCACATCATGAGTTAGTAAGAATGTCTTCATCACAGCCGTCACAGTTTTCCATAGCAACAGACCATTCTTTGACGTTCCTCCTGCTTAGCAGAAAACATTGCTGGGAATGACGTTCTCTTGAACCCAGGCATTCACAACATTTTCTTGTCCAAGGGCTACATTGCCATATTGAACCTATCTCCCAAAGGCTACATTTTTTTTAAAGGTGTACTTACATTAATACTTCACCAGAACCACCATCAACACTTTAATTTCTTAATAACTTAGAAAGTGTGTGTGTGTGTGTGTGTGTGTGTGTATATCTATCTATCTATCTATCTATCTATATATATATATATATATATATATATATATATATATACTATATATATCACCTAGGTCTCCCTCCATTTGATGTGAGCTCGTGTGTCAAGCTCACATGCTTCCCCACACATGTCAGCATAATCTGATCAGCTGCTGTGCAGCCAAAAGGAGCAGGTGATCTCCGATCCACCCACATCTGTTAACCCGTTAGATTGCGCTGTCAAACTCTGACAGCACGACCTAATGCACTTGGATGGGGATTGTGCTGTTTGCCACCACCATCGGGGGCCCCGTGACATGATCACCAGGTGCCAATGGGTAGTCATTACAGCGCAGGGTCAGCAGATGACCCCTGTTGCTGTCATAACTCACTTCCTGTGAATACTGGCAGAGCAACGGCGCTCACAGGAGATCATCATTTCTGCTGATCAGAGCGATGCTGAAGCATTGCCACAGGACCAGGGCAATCGGGATGAGCCAGGAAAAGCTCCACAATTGGTGCATCTAATAGATGCACCAATTGTGCGGCGGCTGTGGGCTGCTATTTTTAGGCTTGAAAGGGCCCAATAACCATGGAACTTCCCAGCTTGAGAGTCCTTTATCTTGGCTTGTTATCAAAAATGGACAGGAGCCCAAGTCACTTTTTAAAATAATTTATTTAAATAATTTAAATACCAACATCTGTTTTTCATAACCAGCCAAGATAAAGCACAAAGCTGGGGGCTGCAGCCCACAGCTGTCTTCTTTACCTGCACTGGTTGTCACAAATAGATGGGGACTGCACGTCAAAGTTGCATCATACTCTAGCATCATTGTTCCTAGAAGCTACCTTTGTTTTAAAGATGCATCTAGGCATCTTCCCCATGCTGTACCCATTCAAGTTCAGCACTTTTCCATCAATTTCATCATTTTTACAGACCCACCAGACATCCTGAAAGGGTCCACCAGAAAAAAATGTATTTGAGTTTTCCTTTGACATGCATTAGATTCATTATTCATGACAAATACACAAATAGTATGAAATGTTCAAAATGAATAATCCGAACCCAAATATTTCACTATTCACCCATCATTTACAGTGACATGACAAGAATAAGAATCTGCATAACTAATCATGTTAAATTGTTGCAAGTCAAATATATGTATGAGATAGCCAAGATGCTAGTCTAAAAATGATGGTAGTCTCATGTTGGAAGCTATAGTGGATGGTAAGATATGATGCCTGAAAGTTAAAAGTACTGATGAACGAACCCGAACAGTAAATTTTGGTGTCCGTACCAAAAACAGACTTTTGACTATACGTTCAGTTCCTGTTCGGGTTTGTCACCCTAATAAAGCTTGTTGAAAGGTTACAGAGCAGCCAATCAGCAAGCTTTTAGGCTGTGGGCACTTCTGGAGCCATCACAGCCATACCAAATATTGGCATCGCTGTGATTGGCCAGGGAAATCAGGAAAAGGAAGCAAAATGGTTAAAGCAGGACATACTTACCAGTATCCGTTGTGCGGCTGTAACACTGCTTCCGGGTCTGCTGATTATCCCTCATGCATATTTATTATTTCTCCTGTCCACTGTCTGTAACAGTGTCTGTGATTGGCTGCAGTCAGACTGCTGGCATCTGTGATTGGTTGCCCTCACAAAGGCTGTTTTTCTGCCTGAGTAAAGTGTAAAAATAAATAAAAATTATGTAGGATGTCCCGTATATAGATAACAGGTCAGATAAAGCATATGGCTACAGGCTGCAGCCCCTAGCCGTGCGCGATACCATAGCTGTGTATCAAAAATTAGGAACCCTTTTAAAATTATTTAAATAAATATGTTTTTAAATAATTTTTAAAAATGATGTGCGGTCCCCCCTTGATTTGATACCCAAATAAGATTAAAACCAACAGCTGGAGACTAGTATTCTCAGGCTAGGGAGTTCCATGGTTATTGCCCCCCAGCCTAAAAATAGCAGCCTGTAGCTGCCCAGAATTGTCACATCCATTAGATGCGACAACGCCAGCACTTTACCCGACTTATCCTGATTGCCCTGCTGCGGTGGCAATTGGGGTAATATAACTTGTTAATGACATCTCACAACTGCCACTAAGACTAAGATTAGTAACGAGTAGGGTCTATGAGACCCCCATTACTAATCCTGTAAGTAAAAAGAAATAAACACAAGAACTGAAAAAAAAGATTTGTTTAAAAACAATTACAAAAAAACACCTTTTTCCTCCAATTTATTAACCCTTCAAACACGCAGGTCTAAAGTAATCCACACGAGAACCCATGATGATCCTGGCTCTGCTACATCCTGAAGTTCCAGCTCGCAGGCACAGAACATGACTGCCCTCTGTAGCTTCAGGCAGAGACTGTCTGAGCTTCAGCTGTGAGCAATACTTCACCTGACCGCAGGTGTACTGACTTCAGGGGAACTGATTGAACAGTGATATCACCTCAGGTGAACTGAGTTCAATCAGACCTGCATATTATCCTGGCAGAAAACCTTGTTTTGGCCAAGAGATGCAGATTTGGTGTGTAAATTTATATACCAAATTCCTTCACCAAATCTGCATCTTCTGGCAAAAAATGTGGTCTTCTGCCAGGAGATGCAAATTTGGTGCTGAAATGTCTGCACCAGATTTCTGCAACAAATTTGTATCTCCTGGCAGAAAACCACACCAAAACGGCATCAAAACTGTTTTTGTACATTTTTTTTGCTGTAAGATGCAGATTTGGTACTGGAATTTATACATCAATTTCCGGCACCAAATGTGCATCCTATGGCAAAAAATTGCATCAATACCACATAAAAACTGCATCACTTTTTGATGCCTTTTTTTTTGCCAGAAGATGCAGAATTGGTGTAGGAATATAGTGTATACATTTAAGCATCAAACATGCATCTGGACCCAAAAAAACATGGTTTCTGCAGGAGATACAGGTCTGTGCACCCGGTTCACGTGAGGTGAGGTTACGAAGTTCAATGAGGCCACCTCAGGTCAGTTTACGTACGGTCACAGGTGGGGTACAGGAACCTCCAACTGTTACCGCAGATAAACTTATAGATGTCACGACTCACAGCTGCGGCACAGTCAGTCTCTGCCTGAAGCCACACCGTGCGATCATGTTCTGTGCCGTCACCCTGTGACTTCAGTGTGTTGGAGAGTTGGGATCATGGTGGGACCTTGTGTGGATTATGTTGCAACTGGATGTTTGAGGTTAATAAATGGAAGAAAGAGTGTGTATTTTGTTGTATTTTATTTCAAATAAAGGAATATTTGGTATCTGTGTTTATTTCTTTTCATTTACAGTATTAGTAATGGAAGAGGTCTCGTAGATGCCTTCCATTACTAAACTTGATTGCCACTTCACCAGGGCAATTGAGATGAGCGGGTAAAGTTTTGGGATTGTAGCATTTAATGGATGCGACAATTCTGTGAGGCTGCAGGCTGCTATTTTTAGGATGGGGGGGCCCAATAACCATGGGCCTCCCCAGCCTGAGAATACCAGCTCCAACTGTTGGCTTTATCATGACTGGGTATAAAAATTGCAAAATTGGGGGGACCACATACTGTTTTTTAAAGTTATTTATTCATTTAAATAATTGAACAAAAAATCCGCATACGGTCCCTCTTATTTTGATACACAGCCAAGATAGGCACACACCTAGGGGCTGCAGCCTGTAAATACATGCTTTATCAGTGCTGTGTATCACAGTATGGGGGGACCATGCACCAATTTTTTATTTCTTTTTATACAACTATAGAGACACAGACAGTGTGTGTGATTCCAAGCAATCACACAATCTGTCACACACACTGGGGCGCAGACTGATTGCAACCAATCACAGATTGTGTGTTTTTAGTTTATTTGAAGGTATTCCTAGTAAAGGTTATATCTTAACTAATTTACTCCACTATACACTGTATATGTTTAATCCCAATGGTGGGTTCTGTCAAAATGCCTATTTAAGATACTTATATACAGTCCCCTCCTGCATTACATATGTACATTGTTCCACTATGTACTGCCCAATCCTGAAGTATCAATCCTTTAAGCGTTTCTATACCCAGACCCATTCTACGGTACATTGCTCTTCTGAGCCTCTTCTGTAGAGCTCCATACTACAGTATCTCACTCCTTTTAACCCCTCTATATGCAACCCGTATCTTAGAGTACATCACTCCTTTTAGCCCCGTTCCTCTATATTAAGCTACAAACTGCAGTATATCGCTCCTTTCAGCACTGTATACACAGACCCATTCCACAATATATCACTCCTTTCAGCCAATCTATATAAAGCATCATCTTACAGTATATCACTCTGTACAGTCCCATCCAGTAGTTCATCGTGCCACTCAGCACCTCTATATATAGTACTATCCTGAAGTACTTTGAGCCTCTCCGCTCCTGCATACAGCCCATTACTGCAGTGTATCACTTTTCTAAACCCAAAGATAAACAGCTCTATCCTGCAGTCATCACTCATTTCAGCACTTTTTTATGCTGCCCTATTTTGCAGTACATCTTATGTTTTAGCCTCTTCTATTCACAGTCCCATTCTATAGTATAGAACTCACTTTAGCCCCCGCGATACACTTCCCCAACCTTCAGTACATAACTCCTCTCAACCCCTCTATACACAGCCCCATCCATCAGTATATCAAGAATTTCAACCCTCTCTATACACAGTCCCATCCTTCAGTAATCATGTCTTTCAGCCCCCTCTATACCCATCACCATCCTAAATTGTATTGTTCCTTTCAGCCCCTGTATCCAGCTATATCTTGCAGACTATCACCCGTTTTATCCCTCTATACAAATCTTCATTTTGCAGTATATCACTCCTTTCAGCCCCTTCTATACACATCACCATCTTTCATTGTATTGTTCAATTCAGCCCCTCTCTACAGCCCCATTTTGCAGTGTATCACTCTTTTTTTATCCCTTTATACAAAGATTCATCCTGCAGTATATCACTACTTTCAGCCCCCCTCTATAAACAGCTTCATCCTGGAGTATTTACTCTTTTCAGCACCCACTATACACAGCCCCATCTTGAAGCGTATTGCTTCTTTCAGCTCCTATATACAACCTAATCTCTTTTTAGCCCTTTATGCACAGCTCCGTCCTGCATAAAATGCACATTTTAGCCCCTCTATACACAGTCCCATCATGCAGTGTATCACTGCTGTTAGCTTATTTATATACAGCCATAAATGGAATGGACAAGCAGAAATGATAAACGGACATGTGTGTGAACAAAGCCTAATATGTTATGTCTCCCTTTTTCTAACCAATTTTTCTTTTTAATGCACCAATAATAAAAGGGAAATAACTTGCCATACAGGTTTTATTAAAATGTTGTTTTTAGCAGTACTTAAAAGGAAATTTGTATACCTGGTTCTAGAAAACAGCAAAAAAGTTCTTATGCAGACATGTTAAGAAATGCTTCATTAACATGTACATCCTTACATATTATTTTTTTTCATGGCGTACACAAAAATCCGTAACAAAATCTAAGATTTTTTTTTCAAAGCATGTTACTGAACAGTTAAAAAAACCCCATTGAAATGCATTGTAGATGTGAGGAGCAAAAGAAGAGTAGATGCCCGGGAGGTCATAATGAAGGATTGTGGGTGGGCTCATATACAAGTGATTATCTGAATCTAAAAAGAAATTGTTACACCAAAACAAAATCAGAACAACCCACAAATGATATATAAGTTATGTGGTTACATATAAAAAATACAATGATAATGGGACTATATGCCATGGTAAGGATGCTGATGCCTGTGTAAATGGAAGAAAGTGTTTGGAAAATGTAAGAATATGGTGAAGTTAAATTAAAATGTGATGAAAATGTAACATATTTTATATAGTTGTGTGCAAAAAAATAATATAAAAGACATAAACAAACCAATAAAACATTAAGGGAACAATTCATTGAAGCATAATTCTTCATTCACATCTGCTGGGGCCACTGCCTATGGTTTGTAAATCTGGAGTGATTTATCCTGGAGTAAATAGGGTGTAGGATTGATCCCCTTGATATCCAGTGGTACCTTAGATACGCCATATACCTGAATCCCATAGTACATACAGAAATTGATCAGAGAAATATGCGACCATGCACAACACTAAAAGGTATATGGTGTAAAATAATAAATATATGTTCCAAAAAAATAAGTGTGTGGGTCCTATGGATATAGCTGACCTACGGTAGCAGAGACTAGGCACCGAAATATAGAACAAAAAATTGTAAGGAGAACCGATTTGGTCAAAAAAGTATAACAAATTTTATTATTAAAATGAATGCCAACTGGCAGAGAGCTAAAAACAGGGGCATCACATGTGTAAATATTGAACAGGTAGAGACAGGTATCAATGTACAGGTATAAGGATACTAGACCTGATGGTTTATAAAGGAAAAAAAATCAGGTATACAAAGCCATGTCAAGTTAACATAGTTATTCACAGTAATGTCAATGGTAAATATACACTAATAAACCATCAGGAATCTGTTTAATAAAAGAGGGGGTAATGATGAACACATATATAACCAGCCAATGAGGGTGTTAAAAGCAAAACCATATGTATTGTTGTCAACTTTAACATTAGTATATGCAGAAATGAGAGCTGTGGTATGCTGTGTAAATGGATGTTAAGGAGGTATGCATATACAGCTCAAAGAAATTATTAATATGGCCTATTATGCAAACATAGAGACATATGTGTCCACATAAATAGGGGAGTAGTGGTGATAAGAAAAGGTTGTTTTACCTGGATACAAGAAGACCTGTGTTCACATGTGACGCCAGCCCCGACGTGCACGTTTCGGTGTCACCTTCGTCAGGTATTAACTTGATATGGCTTTGTATACCTGAATTTTTTTCCTTTGTAAACCATCAGGTCTAGTATCCTTATACCTGTACATTGAAACCTGTCCTTACCTGTTCAATATTTACACATGTGATGCCCCTGTTTTTAGCTCTCTGCCAGTTGGCATTCATTTTAATAATAAAATTTGTTATACTTTTTGACCAAATCGGTTCTCCTTAGAATTTTTTGTTCTATATTTCTGAATCCCATAGTACCTACCTTGGTGGCATTCCAGAAAATGTTCAGCCACTAGAGTAAAGACCGCTTTACATGCTGCAATATTGCTAGCGATGTCGCTAGCAATCGCACCCGCCCCCGTCGTGCGTGCGTCACAGGCAAATCGCTGCCCGTGGCGAACAATATCGCTAGTACGTGTCACACGCACAGACCTTCCTAACGATGTCGCTGTGACCGGCAAACAAACTCTTTTTTTAAGGGGAAGGTTTGTGCAGCGTCACAGCGATGCCACCAATAGAAGCGGAGGGGCGGAGACCGCATTAACGTCACTCCCACCTCATTGCCGGAGGATGCAGGAACGCACGCTGTTGTTCGTCGTTCCCGGGGTGTCACACGTAGCGATGTGTGCTGCCTCAGGAACGACAAACAACCTGCGTCCAAAATGAGCAATAGATATTTGGGAAAGGAACGACGTGTCAACAATCAACGATTTTTGCCGCTTTTTGGATAGTTAGCGGTCGCTCGTAGGTGTCACACGCAACGACAATGCTAACGACGCCGGATGTGCGTCACAAATTTCGTGACACCAGCGATATCTCGTTAGCGATATCATTGCGTGTAATGGGGCCTTAAGTGTTTTTCCTTTTTGGCAATGTGCTGCACAGAGGATGGTGGAGAGATGTTTCTGGATCCTATTCCTATTCTGGATCTTATTCCTTAGCTCTTGTGTTATATGTCCAACTTACACAATAAAGCAAGGACAAAACATACACCACGCATTGGCATTTACAATTGATGTAATGTTTTTAATCCTTAATTGGACATGTCTTTATAATGTTGAATGGTAATTATGGAGGTTAGAACTCGCAAACATTAAGACACCACAAAGTTAAGACACCATAGAAAAATAATCCAGCACCAGAAAAAGATGACTTCATCAAAAAATAAAATTTAACTTTTATTGGATCCCATATTAAAATCCATAAACAGGCATATTAAAAATCCTGAAAACCTGACATGTTTCAGATCTAACAAATTTGATCCTTACTCATAGGTGACCTGGACTAGTGTAAAGATTGCTTTACACGCAACGACATCGCTAACGAGATATCGCTGGAGTCACGGAATTCGTGACGCACATCCGGCCTCGTTAGCGACATTGTTGCGTGTGACACGTACGAGCGACTGCTAACGATCTCACTTACCTCAAATATCGTTGATCATTGACACGTCGTTCATTTTCCAAATGTCGTTTAACTTCTGGGATGCAGGTTGTTCGTCGTTTGTGAGGCAGCACACATAGCTACGTGTGACACCCCAGGAATGATGAACAACAGCGTTCCTGCGTCCTCCGGTAATTAGGTGGGAGTGTCGATAATGCGGCTATTCTCCGTCCCTCCGCTTCTATTGGTGGGTCGCTGTGTGACGTCGTTGTGACACCGCACGAACCTCCCCCTTAGAAAAGAGGTTGTTCGCCGGCCACAGCGACGTCGTTAGTAAGGTATGTGCGTGTGACGCGCAGTACCGATATTGTCTGTCATGGACAGAAATTTGCCCATGACGCATAAACGACGGTGGCGGGTGTAATCGCTAGCGACATCACTAGCGATGTCGCTGCGTGTAATGCGTCCTTGAGAGACATAATATAGCTTTCATTTAGAGGAAGGAAAATCCCACAACATGAGCCCTAGAAAATCAATCAATTAATTCAAAATAGTTAGGAAAACATGGTACTTAATTCACATTAGTTCACAGACTCACCTATCATATATCATTCTAGTATAGAAACTGGCTTATAGTTCATGAAAACATATAAGGTCAAATATTAATCATATATTTTTCAATAGTATAGTTGTAAATATATATATATATCCTTTAAGTCAAATACATATCTAAACAGATCATGTAAATCATTACGGGTATACAGACCATATGGGGCTCTGGCTTGAAGTTGCAATATCCAGTGAGCTTCTCTAGTTCTCACTGTTTTCAGCCAGTCACCATCTCTAGTTGGGATCGGGACATATTCAATACCTATAACTTGTAAAGTGTCTGTATTTCCCCCGTGAATATCTTTGAAGTGTCTTGACAGCATAGACAATGATTTAGTAGTAGATATTGATGCCGCTCCTGATACTTGTTCTCCAATTTTTCTTTTTAAAGTTCTGATCGTGCATCCAACATAATATTTACCGCATGATATGCATGTTGCTAGATATATTATATGTGCCATTGAACAATTAATAAAAAATTTTTTCCTGCATTGTCAAAAAAATCTTTACTTTTTTCATATATTTACACAGCCCACATGTGCTTACACCACATTTATAATAAGATCCTGTTATATGGAGCCATGTAGGTGTTTTTTCTTTGCTGGATTATTTTTCTATGGTGTCTGAAGCTACTTACCTCCGGGAGTCCAAGTCCTGGCTGTCTCCGTGCATCAGTGATCAAGGAATACTATGGATAAGACGGTAGTCTGAATTTTTTAAAAAAATCATTTTTCATGTTACCACACAGTTAAGACCCCGTATTAGGGCTTTTCGGTTCAATCTCTAAAAAACTGCAGCTTAAAATTGGGGAATAATTTCAGCTTAAAATTTCCAAGACTTGACATGTCCCACCATCGACAATACATACTATCATCAAAGATTTAGAAAGTCGGGAGAAATCCATGTGCACAAGCACAAGGTTGATGGTCAATATTGGATACTGATGATCTATAAGCCTTCAGATGGGGCATTAAAAACAGGCATTTTTCGGTAGGGCAAATCAATACATTGGGCTCAGAAATACTTACTTCTAAAAATTATTGTCTGTGAACACAGTTCATCATGCAATCCAAAAATGCAAATTAGAGATCTATCAGAAGAACTCATTGTGTAGCACAATCCATAGATGTTGCCATCGTCTGCTGAATCTCATTTATAATGGACTGAGAAACAAAGGAAAACTGTTCTGTGGTCAGACAAATCAAAATTTTTTATAGAAACCTTGGATGCTGTATCTTGTGGACTAAGAGAGGGACCATCCAGCTTGTTATCAGCACAGATCAAGGCTTGCATCTCTTATGGAATGGGGTAACACTGGTGCCTATGACAAGGGCAGCTTATACATATTCAAAGGTGCAATCAATTCTAAGCATTATACAACATATGCTCTCATCCAGACAATGTCTGTTTCATAAATATTGTTTTCATCAAATGGAAATAATGCGGGCTCATGATCCCAAATACTGTTTAATCCCAATAAACTACATTAGCCAAGAAAAAGGCAAAAATTGCCAAGAAAAATGTAAAATAGATATTCTTTATTAGATCATATGAAATGTAAAAACTACATATAAAATGTAATGAACCGGTCACCTTCCTTCCAGACCTTTCACCAATAGAAAGCATTTGGTTCATTATGACTGAAAAATACTGCAAATCATCAAAAGAAATACCCCTATTATTAATAATTTAGATATACTTTCAAAATTGCTTTTATAGTTTGTACATGAAGACAAACAAATACAAAAGTTCTTAACGTTTCCCAACATATCTAAGTTGTCCTATACGACAAGTACGTGACTCTTCGCTCCATTTGTTTTCACATGTTCTAGATTTGTCATGGTTTTTTGTGTTTTTAATTTTTTTTATGCAATTTTTTTTTTACTCATAAATCATTGTAAGATATACAAAACTTACAAACATAATTCACAAGAAATTGTTGAAAATATTATAACAGAAAAGTGTGAAATGAACTTTAGAGGGTCATAATGTGAAATGGGAGGCGAAGCCTATAAGAAGGAATGTCTATGTGCCTGCTTTTTGCTTACTCAGATCTATAGTTATCTCTTGTTTTGTTAGCACCTTACTCAGACGAATTTTATTTGTTCCGTTGGACCAAGCAGTAATATCTTTAAAGTGGTAGTTAAAGGATAAATCCATTTTCCCTCCAGTTTTTTCTTTTCGCTAGAACTGAGCCATTAGGGCAGCAAGTGACAGAAGATCCTATTTTAGTATCATCTATCACCTTGGTTAATGTTTTGCTGGGCATAAATCATATAATGTGAGGTTGCATAGCGACAATTTAGTTCGCTGTGCATTCTATTTTTGTAACTTTATTTAAAACTGAAATATAACTTGCTGTACCTGAAACCCCAAGTGAGCCAGTTATTGGAGTGTAAGAAACCTCTGACGTCAGAGCAGTTATTTATTCCACTGGAGACCATTAGCAATGCATTACCCTTTGGCACTTTTGTTTTCAGAAGCCTAGTTAAAATTTTATGAATGGTTTTCGCCAATTATTATTTATTTTTAGCACTAGAAGAGCAAGTAGCTTGTGTATGTGTGAGTTTATAAATAATACGTATTATACAGAAGACATTTATATACATGAAAGACTTGCAAAAAATATGGATTGGCGTAGTATTGTGAGATTTTTACTATGTAATAATTGTATTCTTTCTGCACATTTTACATTGTTGCAATTAAAATTTAATTCCGCTGGATTCCATCTTGTCAGGAAGCGTTGGAGATTTTCACATCTTATATAATACATATTTTCATTTTTGCTAATTTTTTCACTCTTCTTCCCATGAGGTCTCAGAATACCCATGTACAGCAATTTAAGCCCTTTTTTTGCTAAGTCATTGTATTTTATCTACTCTTGCGATAAGGCATGCTTCTTTTTTAACCCTTACAGCTATATCCAGTTTTAAAAGGATTATTTCACAATGGAAACACCTTTGTTTTTTACATTATTGTCAAACATCTGATTTGGCAAAGAAATTTCCCACCTTATACTCTTTACCTTTAGCGGACATGGTAATACATGGGACCAATCAAAGGTCGGCCAAAACCTCTGTTTGCTAGTCTCTTTCTGCTGTAGCTTGTATGTAATTGCATCCTACGTTTGTAATTACAGTAGACCCACAAGGCACAACCCAAGGACGTAACGAAAATAGGTGCAGGGGTTGCAATCTCATCCAGGCAATGGAGTCTAGGGGGCCCCAAAGTTCCTTTTTCCTATATGAAAAGACCAATGGTATTAAAGATTTGCAAAAATTGGGGGTTCCGCTGGAGCTTTTGCATTAGGGCCTTCATGCTTCAAGTTACACCACTGGCACAACCCCAATGCATAGTGCCTCACACTTTTAATAAAATATGCCCCAAAAAGGGTCAGTTTATAACTGCTCATGTTGTACTGTTTGTATTAGTCCTGTATATCTAAACAAGGGTTTTATACTAAAGCTGGTGCAAATACAGTATATTTGTAGGATCCAGTCCATCGCCATGTCCATGATCTGTGGCCATTGGTTGGGAATCCTGAGAACTGCCACCTGGCTGTTCTTTTGATTAGCTGATCTAGCGAGATGCACATGTATTGATGCACTAGGCCACCTAATCAAAATATGAGCTGCAGATGATGCCATGTAGGAGTTGATTCTCAGGGCTCCTGTACAGCAGCCACAGATTACTGACATGGCTGATGGACTAGCAGTGTGTGCAAATCATTTTGCAGGACCTGGTCCATCAGCCAGGACAGTAATCTCTGGCTGCTGTGTGGGAGCCCTGAGAACTGCCTCCTACCTGACCGCATCTAGCCTGGTGCTTTGCAAATTGTTCCTCATGCCGCAAAGATGCCGTCATTCCAATCAAAAGACTAACCACAGATGCCAGGAGGTAGTTCTCAGGACTCACATCCAGTGGCCACATATTACTGCTATGCCCAATGGACCAAGTCCTACAAACTGTTTTGCACACACTGCCAGTCCATTGGCCGTGTCAGTAATCTGTGGTTGCTGTACGGGAGCTCTGAAAACCACCATCATCCTCACAGCATTTGCATTTCTTATTTTGATTTGGCGGCGTAGTGTGTTGATATATATGTCATGCCAGACTAGCTAATCAAAAGAACAGCTAAGCGCCAATTCTCAGCACTCACGTCCAGTGGCCGCAGAGCACTGATGTGGCTGATGGTCTGAATCCTGCTAACTGATTCGCAGAAACTCTAGATTGTACCCAAAACTAGTTCACAGTTTTTATATTGTACCTTATTTTCCAGCGTATAGGACAACTGGGTGTATAAGATGACCCCCAACTTTTCCAGTTAAAATATAGAGTTTGGGATATACCATATATAATCGAGTATAAGCTGACCTGAGTAATGTGCCCATTGTTTAGTAATGTCCCCTGCAGTAATGTGCCCATTGTTTAGTAGTGTCCCCTGCAGTAATGAGCCCATTGTTTAGTAATGTCCCCTGCAGTATTGTGCTTATTGTTTAGTAATGTCCCCTGCAGTAATGTGTCCATTGTTTAGTAAAGTACCCATCAGTAATGATCCCATTGTTTAGTAATGTCCTCCTACTGGTCCCCTTCTTGTCCCCTATTATGCCGTTGCTTACACACAATAAACATTCTCAACTTTTCTCCGTTTCCGCGGTGACCTCAGCTGCTTCTTGTAGACCACAAGGCACATAGACCCCTCCGTGATAGCGTCCGATGCACGGGGCTGCTGTCTGCCGTCATGGTTTTACTGCAGTTGAATGCTTTGCGGTGCTGTAAAGCATTCAATTGCAGTAAAGCGCTGACAGCAGCGGCCCTGTGTATGGGATGCGATCATAGAGGAGTGCTTCTTGCGGACCAAGGGCCCATAGACCCCTCCATGATCGCGTCCTGTACACGGGGACGCCGCCGTTGCTGTTAGTGCTTTACTGCAGTTAAATGCTTTACGGCACTGCAAAGCATTCAACTGCAGTAAAGCCATGATGGCAGCGGCGGCGGACCCATGTACAGGACGCTTTCACGGAGGGGTCTATGGGCCTGCAGTCTGCCAGAAGAAGCTGGAGGCACCGCGGGAACGGAGGAGAGGTGAGAATAATGTTTATTGTGTGTAAACAATGGCATAATAGGGGACAAGAAGGGAACCGGTAGGAGGGCAATACTAAACAATGGTTTCATGCAGCACCGTGCACCGCCGTATAAGACGACACACCACTTTTGAGAAGATTTTCAGTGGTTAAAAAGTCGTATTATACACCGGAAAATATGGCATTTCATATGGTAACATCTCTACCTAGGCCTATTCTGCATAATTCTAGAAGAGTCGTTACACCAGTGCCTGGATCTGTTGGCCGTTCTTGTGAGTGATTCCAGAAACACCTGCAGCTTTTTAATAATTATTTACTTTTGTACTGATGTTGTGACTTCAAACAACAATATAAGTGAGTAGCTTGACTCTGTTCCACCATTTCGAACACCATACAGTGTCACCATATGAGACACTCTGGCTTTGATTTTAATGGCTTTCTACCAAAGTTCAGTCATGTTGAAAATCTGTTAAGTGTCATGACTAAAAAACCTCACCAATATTATACTCCCCTATGTTGTAATATTGGTCTAGTAAAATTTTAATGTGGAATTCCCAAATTTTTGTAAGTCTCTAATTAAGCCTTTGACAATTTCAAATTTATTATAAGATATTAAAAATTACCCACACCAAGGTGTTCAAGCAAACATAAACAAACAGGAATAATCAATGATAAATGAGACAATTGGGGTGCACAGAAAAGGGGGAATTGCTTGCCCCATAAAGGTGCTACCTTCTGTGACCTACCTGTCAGTGGAGGTCAGCACCCTAAGTTGCAATGTGGTGCCCCCACTCTCCATCGACTGCCCCAACCATCACCCAACGCATCCCTGCCAGAAAAAAGTGCAAATCTAATTTATAAAGCTGAATGTGTGTGTGTGTGTCCGGGATTGGCATCTGCACCATCGCAGCTACAGCCACAAAATTTTGCACACTCACACGTCTTGACCCCAAGAGCGTCATAGGCTATGAGGCGAACTTTTAGCCCCGCGCGTTCCAATTTACCAATCAATTTTGCCCCTATCTACATAATGGGGAAAAAGTTAAACGAAAAGTGTATCCACACTGTCGCATTTACAATCACGAAATTTTGCACAGACACCTCATGTGACCCAGGGAACCTCATAGACTATGTTTTGACAGGAAAATTTAACCTCGCGCTTTACAGTTACTTTCCAAAAAACATGCCTCCATTAAAGTAAATGGAGCCTGGAACTACAGGTTATTAGTAGGAGCTGTGATTGGTTGCTATAGGAAAAAAAGACATTCACATTATAATGGCCGCTTTACACGCTCTGATTTCGCTAGAGATATCACTAGCGTGCGTACCCGCCCCCATCGTTTGTGCGTCACGGGCATATCGCTGCCCGTAGCGCACAAAATCGTGCGGACCCGTCACACATACTTACCTGCATAGCGATGTCACTGTGACTGGCGTACCGCCTCCTTTCTAACGGGGCGGTTCGTTCGGTGTCACAGCGACGTCACTAAGCAGCTGCCCAATCAAAACGGAGGAGCGGAGATGAACGGGACGAACATCCCGCCCAACTCCTTCATTCCTCATTGCTGGCGGGACGCAGGTAAGGTGAGGTTTTTTGTTCCTGCGGTGTCACACATAGCGATGTGTGCTGTCGCAGGAACGACGAACAACATCGTACCTGCAGCAGCAATGATAATTGAGATTAGGGAGGATGTCAACGCTTAGCGATTTTGAACGTTTTTGCAACGATTCAAAATCGCTAATAGGTGTCACACACAATGACATCGCTTACGCGGCCGGATGTGTGTCACAAAATCCATGACCCCAACGAAACGGCCTTAAGAAGCTTATATGTGAGGTAATAAGATGTCGGTGGGGAGATGGATAGAGAGAGACAGACAGAGACAGACAGAGACAGAAAGGGAAAGAGACAGAGGGAGACAAACGGTGAAAGAGACAGACAGAAACAGACCTGGAAAGAAACAGACCTGGAAAGAGACAGATGGGGAAAGAGACAGAGAGACATGCAGACAGGGACAGAGACAGGCAGACAGGGAAGGAGGAGACAGCCAGAGAGACAGACAAAGATAGATGGGGAAAGACACAGACCTTGATATAAACAGATGTAGAAAGAGACAGAGAAATAGAGACAGACAATGAAAGAGACAGACAGAGACAGGCAGACAGGGAAAGAGACAGACAGGAAAAAACACAAAGAGACAGGGAGACAGACGGGGAAAGAGACAGACCTGGGAAAGAGACAGACCTGGAAAGAGACAAATGGGGAAAGAAACAGAGGGATAGAGACATACAAAGAAAGAGACAGACAGAGACAGGCAGATGGGGAAAGAGACGGAGAAAGACAGACGGAGAAAGAGACAGATGTGGAAAGAGACAGATGGGGAAAGAGACACGAGGAAAGAGGCAGACCTGGAAAGAGACAGACCTGGAAAGAGACACCTGAAAAGAGACAGACGGGGAAAGAGACAGATGGGGAAAGAGACAGATGGGGAAAGAGACAGACCTGGAAAGAGACAGACCTGGAAAGAGACAGACGGAGCACATTACTTGGTCAATTTAGTTAAATCTGTGTGGAATATCTGCAGTGTTGAAATATATGTTGTGAAATGCTTCTATTAGCTTAGTTTTTGCCTTTTAATAATTACATTTCTATCTATTTGTTTTCTGTTTTTTGTATGCACAATACATTTTTGTTAATACATTCTATTTTGTTAACAGCAGTTATTACACAGTTGTTAACAGCAGTCAGACACCACCACAGCTGCTGCTCTCTCATATGGTGAGCTACAATTTTCTCACTCCCCTAGACTTGACAACAGATCAGGTGGAGGTGTTGGTCTGCTGCTTTCCCCAAGCTGCACTTTTCGGGTCATCCCGCCTGTTCCCTCACTTATCTTCACTTCTTTTGAGGCCCACACTGTCAGGCTTTACAAACCCTTCTCTCTGCAAGTAGTAGTTGTGTATCGCCCTGCAGGCCCAACCAGCCAGCTCTTGGATCATTTTGCCACCTGGCTTCCACATTTTTTAGCCTGTAAACTCTCCACTCTTGTCATGGGGGACTTTAATATCCCTATTGATGATCCCCTCCCCCCAGCTGCCACTCATCTTTTATCTCTAACCTCCTCTCTTGGTCTTGCACAACTAACTAACTCTCCTACACATGAAGGTGGGAATGCGCTGGACCTGGTTTTCTCCCGCCTCTGCTCAGTGAATGATTTTACGAACTCCCCTCTCCCATTCTCTGACCACAACCTTCTTTCATTCTTGGTCAAGAGCTGTCAACCCACTCAGGACACCCCCACTTACCTCCCATATAGGAATATACGCGCCATTAACACCCAGAAATTTCTGAAGAAGTTGCAGTCATCACTGGCCCCAATATCCTCCCTCTCATTTCCTGACTCTGCTGTAAAACATTCTAATGAAACCTTACAGAGCGCCCTGGATGAAGCTGCTCCCGCTACACACAGAGCAACTCGGCGCAGATGGCAGCAGCCCTGGCACACATTGCAAGCATGCTTTCTCCAGCGGTGTTCCAGGTGTGCTGAACGTCTGTGGAGAAAATCCAAGCTAGCCGAAGATTTCATCCATTTTAAGTTTATGCTCAAAACATACAATGCTGCCCTTCACCTCTTCAAACAAGAGTACTTTAACACCCTCATCACCTCTCTAACCAACAATCCTAAATGACTCTATGATACTTTCCATTCCCTCCTCGGACCAAGAGTTCTGGCCCCAACCACCAACCTCAGCGCAGATGACCTAGCCAATTATTTTAAAGAAAAAATTGACCATATACGCCAGGAAATTTCCTCACAGCCTCATAACACCACACATTGTCTGCCCTCCTACACTTCATCTAGCTCACTTTCACATTTTGATCCAGTCACAGAACAAGAAGTCACCAGGCTCCTCGCATCTTGTTGCCCTACTACCTGCACCAGTGACCCTATTCCATCACATCTCCTTAAATCTGTCACCCCAGCTGTCCCCACTCATCTAACTAAAATATTCAATCTCTCTCTCTCCTCTGGTGTCTTTCCCTCCTCCTTAAAACATGCCAGCATACACCCATTACTTAAAAAAACATCCCTGGACCAAAATTTTGCCGCTAACTACAGACCTGTCTCTAATCTCCCATTCATCTCAAAACTCCTGGAACGCCTGGTCGACTCCCGTCTAATCCGCTATCTGTCAGATAATTCTCTCCTCGACCCTCTACAATCCGGTTTCTGCTGCTTACATTCTACTGAAACTACTCTTACTAAAGTCTCTAATGATTTACTAACAGCTAAATCTAATGATCACTACTCCCTGCTGATCCTCCTGGATCTCTCTGCTGCATTCGATACTGTGGATCACCAGCTCCTCCTCAGTATGCTCTGCTCCATCGGGCTCAAGGACACCATTCTTTCTTGGTTCTCCTCTTACCTCTTTGACCGCTCATTCACTGTATCCTTTGCCGGATCCTCTTCCTCTCCTCTTCCCCTTACGGTCGGGGTTCATCAGGGTTCAGTCCTTGGCCCCCTCCTTTTCTCTCTATACACAGCCCCTATTGGACAAACCATCAGCAAATTGGGTCTCCAGTACCATCTCTATGCTGATGACACCCAACTGTACACATCTGCTCCTGACATCACCCCTGCACTATTACAAAATACCACCGATTGTCTGTCCGCTGTCTCTAACATCATGTCCTCCCTCTATCTAAAACTGAACCTGTCAAAAACTGAACTTCTTCTGTTTCCTCCCTCTCCTAACCTTCCGAAACCCAATATTACCATTTCTGTGTGTGGCTCTACCATTACGCCCCAGCAGCACGCCCGCTGTCTTGGGGTTATATTTGACTCCGATCTCTCCTTCACTCCCCACATTTGTTCACTTGCTTGTTCTTGTCAATTCCACCTCAAAAACATCTCGAGAATTCGACCTTTTCTTACCGTTGACTCTGGCTTTACACGCTACGATATCGCTAAAGCGATCTCATTGAGGTCACGGAATTTGTGACGCACATCCGGCCGCTTTAGCGATGTCGTTGTGTGTGACACCTATGAGCGATTTTGAATCATCACAAAAACGTTCAAAATTGCTCATTGGTGACATCTCCCCTATTCCCAATTATCGTTGCTGCTGCAGTAACGATGTTGTTTGTCGTTCCTGCGGCAGCACACATCGCTATGTGTGATGCCGCTGGAACGACAAACATCTCCTTATGTGCGTCCACCGGAAAAGGAGGAAGGAAGGAGGTGGGCGGGATGTTCCGGCCGCTCATCTCCTCCCCTTCTTTTCTATTGGACGGCGGTTCAGTGACGCTGCTGTGACGTCGCTGTGATGCTGAACGAACCGCCCCCTTAAATAGGAGGTGGTTCGCCGGTCACAGAGACGTCGCTGCACAGGTTTGTGCATTTGACGCTGCTGTAGCGATAATGTTCGCTACGGCAGCGATCACCACATATCGGCCGTACGACGGGGGCGGGTGCTATCGCACGCGACATCGCTAGCCGATGCTAGCGATGTCGCAGCGTGTAAAGCACCCCTTACTGTCGCTCTCATTCATTCTCGCCTGGATTATTGTAATTCTTTACTAATTGGTCTCCCTGTTACTAAACTCTCCCCTCTCCAATCCATTCTGAATGCCGCAGCCAGGATAATTTTCCTCTGCAACCGCTTCACTGATGCCTCTGCTCTTTGCCAGTCATTTCACTGGTTGCCTATCCACTACAGAATCCAACATAAACTTATCACTCTCACTCACAAAGCTCTTCATGATTCTGCACCACCCTACATCTCCTCCCTCATCTCTGTCTAACACCCAACCCGTGCCCTCCGTTCTGCTAATGACCTAAGACTGACATCCTCAACAATTCGAAACTCTCACTCCCGTCTTCAAGATTTCTCCCGAGCTGTGCCTATGCTCTGGAACACACTACGAAGAGCAATCCGATTAATTCCCAACATCCACACCTTTAAGCAGGCCCTAAAAACTCTTTTCTTTAGACTAGCCTATCACCTCAGTGCCCTGATCTAATCTAGTCCCTTTCTGCCCTTCCCAAAAATTTACTTCCAATTTTTGTCCCCTGTACCTGTATAAATTCTCGCCAATGACGGGTTCATGCAGCTACTTTTGAATCCCCTAATAAATCGATGGCTGGACCATATATAACAAGCTTTTCTCCCCCCCATTCACCTTTTCTGCCTCTCCTATTTCCTCATAGACTGTAAGCTTACGAGCAGGGCCCTCACTCCTCCTGGTATCTCAATTTTGTTATTTTGTATTTTCTCATATTGTCTGTACATGTCCCCTCTGAATTGTAAAGCACTGCGGAATATGTTGGCGCTATAGAAATAAAACTTATTATTATATTATTAACCCGGGCGAAGCCGGGTAGTACAGCTAGTGCAAAATAAAGTGCACAGTGCTAAAAGTGCTATATTGAAAGCTGGCAAGTTCCGTGCAAATATCTGGCATAAATTGATATATAGAGGATACTCATCACTCTCCCAATGGTGTCCGCATCCAAGCTTTGCCTCAACACATTTCCCTGCTATTGGTTCTTCAGGAGGCTGGATATGGAAGCCGGATATTCTGCCGGCTGCAGTATGATACCTATTCTTGTATTGCAATATCAAACCATAGATGGGTGTAACAAAGTCCCGGGCAAATGGTCTACCAGCATAATAGCTGGTCGCTGATGCATAAGGGTAATGTGTGATGGCGGCCACAGTTGCCACATTTAAATACCTTCCATCCCTAATAGAAACCACACCCACATAGATAAACACACCCAGGAAATGCACCTGTTGAATATAGCTCCCTCCTCGTCCCCACGGGAAAAATTAATACCTGTATGCGGGATAAAGGCTGGGTGCTGCCATGTGATGCAAGCATGTGTCCCGAGCGCATTCCACCACCCACACTGCTGGTGAAAAGCAAGCCGTGATACTGTACAATGACATCAAAATGCGCATGCGCGCTGGCAGTATGTCCCGAATGCGTTCCACCGTCCATGCTTCTGGTGGAATGCAAACAGTGACCCTGTACGATGACCCCCAATACACGCATGCATGCTGATCATGCGTTCCACTACTGATCTTAGCAATGAAGATACAGAGAGACTGTGCACGTGCGCTGCACGGAAGGTGTACGTTCCAGAGGTGGAACACAAGGCCACGTCCCTGAGTAGAAGGGGTATATCTGAGTCTCACGCATGCATGATTGTCATGCACTCCAACGTCAAAGGTGATAGTTTGTGTTTATCTATGTGAGGGTGATTTCTATTAGGGATGGAAGATATTTAAATGTGGCAACTGTGGCCGCGATCACACAATATACTTATGCATCAGCGACCAGCTATTATGCTGGAGTACTGTTAATGGGAAGTCCACCTGCAGTAGTCGCCCCCAGGGACATCATACCACCTTCATGGACACCACAGGGTCTTATTTTGCGTACATACAGTATATGGCAACAGGTATGTCAGTTTTATATACAGTATATAGGAGTCGTGACGCAACTCACGGTTTGCGGTCAGGGATATGGGTGACCGCCAATGCAAATTTAACGAGTGTCTGGGGCTGATGGAGTCTGCTGTCGGATGGTGTGGCCTCCCGTGAGTGAGGCTGGCCCAAGGGGCTCGGGTGTGTAGAACAACAGGTCCCAGAATAACTCAGGCTCAGTCCGGAAAGTCTTTCAACTTGTTTTACTCACTTTTGCTTTTATCGTGAGGTAACCCTGGCGATGCTGAGATAAACCAGGTGGAACCAGGAACTCTTTCAGGCCGATCTGAGGGTAACCATTAACTCGCCTTCCTAGCACTTCTTGTTTCGGATAACCCCTGACTTGAAGTACCCTGGGGTCTATCCAGGGAAGTCGCTACTGCCTTTTTTCCCCTTTTTGGCCCGTTTGCCGGCAGAATGGATTAGGTGAGATGGCTTCTTGCTCTGTCTCCTTATGGGCCCCCGTGTTGCAGCTGAGGCTCGGACTCTGTATGGTTGGTGAGGTACATCTAGTCCCCTCATCGGCAGGTTTAGCAGATGAATAAATGGATGTCTACTCTAGGGACCTGTTCCCTGTGCGTGCCTAGTCACCAGCAGTCCCCGTACTCGACTGCCTCTCTTCAGGTGTCTTTCTGACTGACTCTCTGGTAACCGTACTCCCCCGCTAACGGCTACTCCACGTGCAGGGTCTGACTCGCCTGTGCGCGTGTCTGCGTCTCCTATCAACCGCGCTTACTGCTACCAGACTTGCTCACTCCACTCCTTTTTTGACAGCCTCTGCAGCTTAGCTCCCAGCCCCTCCACTACACCCCTTGATAAGAATTGAAGGCCTCTAGGGATTGGCCAATGGTCCCATCTAATGGTGTGGGAGACCTGGTTGCTATGTGTCTGTGCGTACACACCTCATTCTCGCCTTTGGAATTACCTGTAAGCACTGTCCCAGCATGGGTGCAGTACTCAGTGGTGCCTGACCAGGTCAGGGGCGCCACATTCCCCCTTGGTTATCAAGAGCACGTCCTGGGGCTGCAAAGACAAGAAAATTAAATACAACCTTTCCCACACAGGGGAGTTATTTACATTTAAACATACCAGATACCATACAACCACCACCCACAAGTCCTGGTCCCACCCAGAAACTTCCAGGAGGCAGGTCACCGATCCCTTTGGTGACCAAGTCTGGGCCATCTGTATCCCAGACCTTTCCTCCAATCTTCCTCTCCTGAGGAGGGTGGTGTAGGGTAGGCCCCATAAACAGGTGTACCAGCTTCTTTGTGTTGGAGAGCAGGCCCCATAAACAGGCGTGCCCTCTTGGTGGTGCAGAGCCATGCCCCATAAACAGGCACACTCTGAGGGTTGGTACCACTGAGGTAACTTTTTACACTGCGAGAGTTTGTGGCTATAGCCAGTTCATAGCCTGTGGTCCATTTTTAAGGTGCACGTAACCAGATGCTAAAGAATATTTTAAAAAAAGTTCTCGCAAAAGTCCTTGCGGGCACATTTTCTTGAACGTTACCTAATTTTCAGAAAAACTTTTAAACATTTTAAACTAAACAGATTCTCTATAAAGACATTTTAGACTTACTTCCTTCTAAACTACACTTTCTCTATACCGTATTGGGAGCTGACCAAGATTGCTGCGGTTTGACCTACGCAGTGCTATGCTGTCACCTGTCTGAGGTTGTGTCCTCCCACCCGGTGTATGTGTCTCAATGTGAGTGATGGGTGTACTGGGTGCTAACACTTGTGTATGTTCTTCTGATTCAGCAACACCCGGCTCTGTTAGGCTCTGAACAGGTTCTTCTTGTCCTCTAACTTCTTCTCTGGGTTGAGGGAAGGTGATCACTGGAATTACAATGGCTCCATTGTATTGAGGCCAACTTGCAGGGAAATCTCCAAGCACAGTATGGATCATCTTCTCTCTTGGTTCTTCGACTGACTAAGAGTTGGGGACTTCCTCAGGGGTTCTTAGCTGTTCAGGGCACCTCTTAAGGTGGTCTCTGGAAACCACAGCTGTCGTCCTTCCTCCATCTTTGCTGATGAGGCATGTCTTCTCACGGCTAAGTGTTGACGGTAACACGGTGTAGGGTTCTGCTTCCCAGTGGTTGTCGAGTTTGTGATTTCTTCTCTTTCTCTTGAGGACCACTTCTCCAGGCATCAAAGGTGCAGCAGGTGCATTTTGATTGTAGCCTTTTTTTAGTCTCTCCCACTGCTGAGTCAAGCTTCGCTCCACACACTCTTGTACTGTCATGTAGTGGGCCTGGCGGGTGGAATCCCAGTCGGCACCTTGTAGAGGGTCTTCGAGGGTCTCAATTCCCATTTACAGATCCACTGGCAGTCTTCCCGGTCTGGCACTCATCAGGTATGCCGGTGTGCAGTTCGTGGAACTTACGGGGATATTGTTATTCATGTCCACCAGGTCAGGCAGCTTCTCTGGCCACTGGCACCTTTCTTCTAGTGGTAGAGTTTTCAGGAGGTTGAGAACAATGTGATTCATCTTCTCGCACAGGCCATTGGTCTGAGGATGGTAAGGTGTGGTACGGATCTTCTTGCAGCCATAAAGGTTACAAAACTCCCTGAACACCTCAGCTTCAAAGGCTGGGCCTTAGTCAGTGAGCACTTGGTCTGGATAGCCATGTTGTCTACAGAAATGGGCTTGGAAAGCTCTGGCTGCAGTCTGTCCTGTCAAGTCCTTGACTGGTACTACCACCAGGAACCTGGAGTAATGATCAACCATGGTGAGGGCATAGGTGGGCCTCAGTCTCTACACCACTTCTCCAGGGTAGCTCTCATGCCCACCCAGTAGAATCTTTCTTTAAGGAGTGCCTACAGTTTCTTCCAACCAAAGCGGCCTGCGCCATTGTGATAGGCTTCCAGCACCATCCGAGCATCCTTCTGTGGCACAATCACCTGCCACATCTTCTCATGCGTCTTCGGGTCAATGATGCTCCTGTAGAGTTTGTCTTGGTGGATAAATAATCAACCCCTCTCTCTCCACAGGTGCTGTTCCTCAGGCATGGCTTCTGAATCAAGGCTGGCGCCAGGTTGAGTGATCAGCTTCTTTACCAAGCCAACCGCTGGATCATTCTCTTGAGTCTCCCCCCAGTTGTAGTGAGGTAGCGGATTCAATATCGCTTCTTGGTGGCTGGTGTGTGACTGCTGGAACTGGTTGGCTTCATGGTGATGGAACGCTGGCAGCTTGATCTATTCAAGGTCATCTACATCTTCACCCTCGTCGGCTAAGTGAGGCATCTTTGACAAAGCATCTGCGTTGCCATTCTTGTGACCGGCTCGATACTTGACAGTAAAATGCTAATTTGCTAGTTGAGCTGCCCAACGTTGCGCCATGGCACCCAATTTAGCAGTATCCAAGTGGGTTAGGGGGTTGTTATCTGTGAAGACGGTGAATTGGGTGGCTGCCAGGTAGTGCTTGAATCACTCTGTGATAGCCCAGACCATGACCAGGAATTCTAAATTAGCTATAATTTTCTGGGTTTCTTTCAGAAGGCCAGAGCTTCCTGCTGGCGTAAGCGATCACATGTTCCTTGCCTTTCTGCACCTGTGAAAGCACTGCTCCCAGCCCCACATTGCTGGCATCGGTATACAACACAAATGGTAGACTGTAATCAGGGTAGGCTAGAATCTCTTCACCCGTCAGGGCCCTTTCATTTGTCTGAAGGAGTGTTCTTCTGCTTCTCCCCAGTTAAACGGTGGGCCGTAGGTCTTTCCCTTCTTTGCTTGGCCTACCAGGAGCTCTTGCAAAGGCGCCACCATCTTCGTATAGCCCTTGATGAACCTTCTGTAGTAGCCCACCAGGCCAAGAAACTGACGTACCTCCCGGACGGTGGTGAGTTTGGGCCATTTCTGGATGACTGTGACCTTCTCTGGGTCTGGTGCTACTCCTTCCGCACTGACCACATGACCTAGGTATTGGACCTTCGGCTTTAGTAAATGGCACTTGGATGGCTTCAGCTTCATCCCATATCGGGATAGTGCTTCAAAGACTTCAGCCAGGTGTTTCAAGTGGTCCTCATAGGTCTTGGAGTACACAATGACGTCATCCAGGTAGAGCAGGACGGTCTCAAAGTTGAGGTGTCGCAAGCAGTACTCCATCATCCTCTGGAAGGTCCCGGGGGCGTTGCAAAGTCCAAATAGCATGCTGTTGAACTCACGGAGGCCCATGGGGGTGGTGAAGGCAGTCTTCTCCCGATCTGCTTCTGCTACAGATACTTGCCAGTAGCCACTAGTGAGATCTAAGGTAGAAAAATAGTTAGAGGCCTTTAGGGCAGCGAGGGATTCCTCTATCCGTGGCAAGGGATAGGCATCCTTGTGTGTTATCTGATTTATCCGTCTATAGTCCACACACATCCTCATTGTGCCATCCTTCTTTTTTACCAGGACCAGGGGAGCTGCCCAAGGGCTGCAACTGTCCCTAATGACTCCTGCCTCTTTCTTGTCCTTCAGCATGTCTTTAGCTCACTGGTAATGGGCTGGTGGTATAGGCCTATGTCTTTCCTTAATGGGAGGATGAGTGCCTGTGGGTATGTAATGTTGCACCCCTTTGATCCTACCAAAGTCTAGTGGGTTCTTACTAAAAACCTGCTCGTATTCCTGCATGACCCGGTGAACCCCTTGTGTCTGGTAAGTAGGGGTAGAGTCAGTTCCCACATGGAGTTGTTGGCACCAGTCCTTGCGTCAGCTTGCGTCAGGGGACCTACAGGTTGTATAGCGTTGTTTGGGCAAGTAAACAGTTTGGCAATGGTAGCGTATATCTTGGTAGTTTAGCTTCCTCCTTCCCACAGTTCAGCACTCGTACAGGTACCCCTCCCTTGTGTACGTCAGCTACCCCTCTGACTGTCAGGATTATGGGCCAGTGTTCTGAATGAGTGGGTTCTACTACAGCCTGGTAATCCCGTCCTCTCAGACCTACCGCTGCTCTGCACCACATCATCATCTCGCTCCGTGGGAGTATCACAATGGGGTTAGCATCTATCACCCGTACATTACCAATTTCACCGCCATTCTGGTTTAGCTGTTGCTTCCGCAGAATGACTCTGATCTCTCTTTGCAGGGCTTTCCGTTGTCCGCCCTCAACACCCTCAGCAATCTGGTGAAGCAACACTAACACTTTTCCTAGGCAATTCTCAATGACATTAGTGCCTAAAATCATTTGTGGGTTCCTTTCCTTAACATCATTATCTACAACAATCAGTTCTTGTCCCTTCATTTCCTGCCTCCCCACCTTTATTGTTACCTCTTTGACCCCAATCTGGTCTATAGGTTGTCCTTTAGCTGCATAGATGGTAAGGTCAGGGTCCAGTCGTCGGAGATCTTTGTCTGACCAAAACCTGCGATAAAGGACATACGGGATTGTTGTTACCTGGGAGCCGGTGTCCAATAATACTAAGGTTGGGATCCCGTTGAGGGTGATGGACAGGACCGGTCTTCCACTTACATACTAATCATGGAAGTCAGCTTGGCCCCGTTTTCTTAATCCTGAGGGCTGGGCCTTGGCCCCAGGTTTGGCCCATTTAAAGGACAGACCCTCGCATAATGGCCTGCTTCCTGGCAACAACGGCAGATGGGTTGTCTGAACGAGTCATAGCGATTGCTGCTCCTCTCTCGGGATGAGGGACCTCTTCTCCCTCGCATCCAGGGGACGTTCTCTAGGCTGTCAGCTAGCAGGATCCTATGAGGGGTTTTGGACTCTGGTGGAAGTTGCATTTGCTTTCAGAAACCGTGCGACGTCCTTACTGAGTTTTTGTACTTGGGAGGACAGGGTATCTGTGATTTTGGCTGAGGTGATGAGTCCTTCTGCGGCTACTAGGGCCTGCGAGGAGGATTCTGCTCCGACAGTCGGGGTGCTGGTAGGCAATGCTGGTTGGATGGGATATGTTTAAATGGGGGGTTGAAGTGCTTTCATGGCCCTGTCTTTCAGAATGGCAAAGTCCACATCACTGTGTTCCAGGCACCACATCCTCATCTGTTTTCTATCCTCAGAGGAGTGCAGGCCCTGCAAGAACTGTTCTGTCATCATCCTGTTTCCCTCCTGATCACTGACAGGGTCCACGAGCTTGAGAGCTTGAGGGCATAGTCTCTTATGCTGTCTTGGGGCTTCTAGCGGCAGTTATAGAAGCCCATTCTCAGCTCTGCCTCTGTGCGGTTCTCAAAGGCTGCTTTCAATTTGGCAAAAATGGTGTCCACAAAGCCCCGGTCATCACTGGTCCAGGCTTCAGCTGCCAGTTCTGCTGCTCCAGTCAGTTGCCCCAGCACCACTGCGGCCCTCTGCTTGCCGGTTATTGCGTACATGTCCAGCAGGGTGCCAATCTTCTTTTTGAATGCAGTCAGGGTGTCCGCCTTGCCAGCGTATTGGGGCAGCCATGTCACCCCTGGGACGTACGGTAAGGAGATCGGTATGATTGGGGAGATTCCAGGTAGCGCAGCTGCGGCCGCCGCAGCGGAGTTAGGCGCCGCAGCATTCACCGCGCTGGGGCCAGGCATTGCTTGGGCTGCGTCACCCTGGCTGGGGGTAATAGTACTCCTGGCGTCCATCTTCCCTTCGAGTCCTTTTCAGGTCACCTCCTCCTCTCGCGGGGTCAGAGTGCTCCGGGGATTCTGGGACAGCCACTCCTCTCCATGGGCGGTTACCTTTTCTTCTGCGCGGGCTGCAGCTTTTAAAATTGCGCGCTTTTAACGGTGACAAAATGGCGGCGGTTCAAATTTTTCAATCGGACCGCTGAGGCACACTGTCACCTGTCTAAACAGGTCTAGTCCTTGATCCTGTTTGTGACAGCAAATGTGAAGCCCACCTGCAGTAGTCGCCCCAGGAACATCATTCCACCTTCATGGACAGCACAGGGTCTTCTTTTGGGTATATATATGGCAACAGGTATGTCAGTTTTATATATATAGGAGTCGTAACGCCACTCACGGTTTGCGGTCAGGGATATGGGTGACCGCCACTGCAAAGTTAATGAACATCTGGGGCTGATGGAGTCTGCAGTCGGATGGTGTGGCCTCCCGTGAGTGAGGCTGGCCCCAGGGGCTCGGGTGTGTAGAACAACAGGTCCCAGAATAACTCAGGCTCAGTCCGGAAAGTCTTTCAACTTGTTTTACTCACTTTTGCTGTTATCGTGAGGTAACCCGGGCAATGCTGAGATAAACCAGGTGGAACCAGGAACTCCTTCAGGCCGATCTGAGGGTAACCATTAACTTGCCTTCCTAGCACTTCTTGTTTCGGATAACCCCTGATTTGAAGTACCGAGGGGTCTATCCAGGGTAGTCGCAACTGCCTTTTCTCCCCTTTTTGGCCCGTTTGCCGCTAGCGTGGACCAGGTGAGATGGCTTCTGGCTCTGTCTCCTTATGGGTCCCCATGTTGCTGCTGAGGCTCGGACTCTGTATGGTTGGTGAGGTACCTCTAGTTCCCTCACCGGCAGGTTTAGCAGATAAATAAATAGACGTCTATTTTAGGGACCTGTTCCCCATGCGTGCCTAGTCACCAGCAGTCCCCGTACTCGACTGCCTCTCTTCAGGTGTCTTTCTGACTGACTCTCTGGTAACCGTTCTCCCCCGCTAACGGTTACTCCACGTGCAGTGTCTGACTCGCATCTGCGTCTCCTAGCAACCGCGCTCACTGCTACCAGACTTGCTCACTCCACTCCTTTTCTGACAGCCTCTGCAGCTTAGCTCCCAGCCCCTCCACTACACCCTTGATAAGAATTGAAGGCCAGACCCCTCTAAGGACTGCCTAAAGCGGGCTTTACATGCTACAATATATCTTACGATGTGTCGGCGGGGTCACATCGTAAGTGACGCACATCCGGCATCGTAAGTTATATTGTAGCGTGTGACAGCTACATGCGATTGCGATTAAAAGTTAAAACGTTCATTGCATGCACATCGTTCAATTACTAAAAATTGAACGTGAGATTGTTCAATGTTCCCGAGGTAGCACACATGGCAGTGTGTGACACCCCGGGAATGATGAACAGATCTTACCTGCGTCCCGCGGCTCCCGCCGGCAATGCGGAAGGATGGAGGTGGGCGGGATGTTTACATCCCGCTCATCTCCGCCCCCCCGCTTCTATTGGCCGGCTGCCGCGTGACGTCGAACGTCCCTCTCACTCCAGGAAGTGGACGTTCGCCGCCAACATCGAGGTTGTATGGAAGGGTAAGTACGTGTGACAGCAAATAATCGTTTGTGCAACACGTTCAACAAATTGAACGTGCCGCACATACGATGGGGGCGGTTACGATCGCATACGATATCGTATGCTTAATCGTAACATGTAAAGCAGGCTTAAGGGTCCCATCTAATGGTGTGGGAGACCTGGTTGCTATGTGTCTGTGCGTACACACCTCATTCTGGCCTTTGGAATTACCTGGAAGCACTGTCCCAGCATGGGTGCAGTACTCAGTGGTGCCTGACCAGGTCAGGGGCACCACATTATCAATAGGCTATTTGTCTGGGACTTTGTTACACCCTTCTATTGTCTGATATTGCAATACAAGAATAGGTATCATACTGTCTTATACTCCGGTGGTGTTTTAGCGGAGGGGGGGCAGTGGTGGTGGATCAGGGTTACAGGAGGTAGGGTCAGTGCTGAAGTAGGGAGATGGTGCAGGTGCTGCACTGGGGGCTGTGCTTTCTGCAAGTGCCGTACTGGTTGTGTAGAGCAGGGTGGTTTGGCGGGTGTCACAGATGCTCTGTGGGTGGTGCGGGCTTTAAAGTAATGGCACCTGAAGTTGGCGCGTGCCCAGATTGTGCACTAGGCTCAATGACAAGCCAAGATCTTATCTGCGCACCATTTTCCTTAAGACCGCTGCTGGGAGATCAATGGGCCGGAAACAGCGCATGTGCAGATATGATCTTGAGCCGAGAGCTCCATCTTTGCATGTGCCGACTCCGTGCTTCATTATTTGAAGCCCGCACTGCCAACAGAGCATCTCACGGGCCGCACAGCTCTGCAGCACACAGCCCCCACCACAGCTAGCACAGCGCCCCACAGTCAGCACAGCACCCCACAGCCAGCGTAGCGCTCATTTTCCACCTCCTGGTAAGCTACATTCGCATTATAAAACATGTGTCTCAATTTTCCTCCAAAGTTTTTGTGAGGAAAAGTGCGCGTCTTATAATCCAAAAAATACAGTATAAAAAAATGACTCCTTCCTGCTGGAGCTACTTTTGGCTTTGGCTCAGAAGACAGTATTAAAAATTGCTGTTGAATTTTTCCCAAAAGTACTGAGTGAAGCCACAGTTAAATATTCCCAATGATGTTTCTTAAGGGTCAGTTTAGAAAGTAACCTTTGCCCATATAAAAAAAAATAAAATCTATTATATTGTATGTATGTAGAAGATAAGATTGTGAAACCCCTTAGAATGTATGAGGAGATATGTTGGAGTCCTCCACAATCCACTAATAAAATTCATACCTAAGTCTTCTATTTAGGTCCTCATTAACTGAATATATGTTAACAGGCAGCAGGGTTGTTGCAAGGAATGAGTTTCATTGGAACGTACTTAGTGTCACTTTATTCTACATGCTTGCTTATGACTCACTATGAATGTGGTGACCCTGATTTTGATTCTTCAGGCTTGAGGATGAGAGTCTAGCAATTCATTTGGCATACTTGTATACGCCTATGCTTTTAAGATATTTTAAGCTACTCAACATATATATTTGTAGGCACAAAGTACGTAGTTGCAAACATTTTCAGACAATTTCCAGAAATGATTATGCTTCCAATTAAGGTTATCGAGACAGTTGCTTTTGGAAAGACTTACTGTCTAAAAAAAAAGAATTTTTCTTGGATATAATGGAAAATTATTGGTATTTAACATTGCTTAAGCTAGAATAATAGATTTAGTGGTAGACCCTGTTCACATTTCATTTCACATGAATGTTGATCCCATACCTTGGAAAAGCACCTGGCAGACACACCAAATGTATCCATAATTACTAGTAATGAGCAAATAGTAACTATTTGTGTTCAGGTTATTAGCAATGAATCCCAAAGTACTATTCCGGTATTCATCATGACCTAGGAACCTAATGAAAGTCAATGAGGAAATGGAGCATTTTCCTTGTCATGATGAATACTGGAATAGTCCTGGTATTCGGTAAGAATAATCCGAACACCAATAGTTACTATTCACTCATCACTAATAATGATCAATTCTTCCATCATATGCCAAAAGACTATTTGTGGTATACACATTGGCCATTTTTCACAGTATAGCAAACCATGGTCTTCAGCACAATGTAAAATCCCTATCAGTATATCTTTGGAGTGTGGGAGGAAACCGGAGTACCCTAAGGAAACACTATAAAAGTGGATGTAGTGTTGCTAGAAATATTGACATTTCTAACTTTTTGTAAATCAATTTAAATTTATTATGGTACAAGACGTTTAGAGTGTTTTTCCTGTGGAGGCCCCTGGTATATACTTTACTACCTGGTATGTAATCCCAGTATTTCTTGTGATGACTTGACATACAGTACTTTTGCAAAATCCCTAATTATGTACTGTGAGACTGTGACCGGGGTTATCTATGACGGCCGGTATGTCTCGCCCCGGCTGTGCTCCCTCCATGATAGAAAGTAAATCCACTCCAGGGTTAATGCTGTTTCCCTACAGGCTGAAGGAAGGGTTAAATGGAAACAGGAACGAGGGCAGGTGTGCCGGGTGTGAGGGAGTGAACAGAACTTCCTGAGCTCTCTGCTGGAGAGGCACATGTATATTGTTGTGGACTTTTGTTTTGGATTAAACCGTGTGCTGTGAACCTTAATGCCTGGATCCCGTGTCTTCTGCTGCGCAGCCGACCGTGCTACCTCACATATGGTGGAGAATGCGGGCATGACAGCCGGTGAGGTGTAGCATCCATCCCTGGTGACCCAGCAGCACATGTCCTGGATTCGAGCGGCTATACTACAGCCCAAACCCGGCGACGCCATGGAGGACATACTAAGGCAGCAGCAACAGACTAATGCACAGCTGCAAGAGGCTAATGCACAGCAACAAGAGGCTAATGCACAGCAGCAACAGACCAATGCACACCTGCTCCGGGCGTTGGAACGTCAGCAGCAATCCTTACAAGCGCAGGAAAAAGGGCACCAAGAACAGATGGTTCTCCTGGCCAAGTCGATCCGTGCCGGACCGGCAGCAACAACCCCGGGACCGGGTGACGACGGCAGCGTCCGGAAAGCAGTGAGACAAGCGTTGCAAAAGATGACCCCGGGGGATGATGTGGAAGCGTTCCTGGCGGTGTTTGAGCGGGTGGCCGAGCGGGAAAAGCTGCCGACCCCCCAGTGGGCTGAGGTATTGTCGCCCTATCTGACGGGGGAACCCCAAAAAGCGTACCTGGACCTCGGTACCGAGGACGCCATTGACTATGTGACCCTGAAAGCCGAAATACTGGCTCGGTTGGGGGTGAATACCTATGTACGGGCTCAGCGGGTAAATCAGTGGTTCTATGAGGAAGCCAAACCCGTACGCTCCCAGGCCTATGACTTGTTGCATCTTGTAAAAAAGTGGTTGCAGCCTGACACTCTGAGCCCGGCGCAAATGGTGGAAAGGGTAGTAGTGGATCGTTTTGTGCGCACTTTACCCGTCACCGTTCAACGGTGGGTAGGACAGGGTGACCCGAGTACCCTGGACCAATTAGTGTCCCTGGTAGAGCGGCATGTGGCTACGCAGGACTTGATACGGGACACTGAGACTTTGCGTACCGCTCGTCGGTCCGGCCCCTCCAAGCCTAGGGCCAAGGACCCACCGCTGACAACGGTGCAGGAGTCCCCTACCGTCCCGTCTGAGGCCGCACCCACCATTCCTGAGGTCCGGAAGGTTCTGTACCCTAAACGACAACCCGTCAAAGGGGTTTCCGTCCCCATTAGATGTTGGTGGTGCCAGCGGGTGGGACATATGGAAGCCCAGTGTCCACTCACCACGGAGCCCATGGATTGTGGGGTTACCCGGCGGGGTTCAATGTATGCTCAGGTGGTGTGTACCGCTGACCTGGTCTCCCCAGATACTGAGCCCCACTTGTGCCAAATACAGGTGAATGGATGTCCGGTTACAGGATTGTTGGATTCCGGAAGCTTAGTGACCCTGGTGCGATCCACCTTGAGGGCTAAAGTAAAGGCCACAGGACGTACCGTGGGGGTGGTTTGCATACATGGGGACCGCCGAGACTATCCCACGGGGATTGTCACCATCACAGCACCTTGCGGTCAGGTGCAACATGAGGTGGGACTTCTTAACACTCTTCCCTATGACGTGATCCTAGGAAGGGATCTGCCCTATTTTTGGACTTTATGGAAGGGACCCCCTAAGTCTCCTCAGATATTGGTCAGTCCGGGACCTGAGCCCTACAATCCTGAATCCGGGACACCTGCCGTAGGGGTCCCCATTATAGGGACAGAATGTGAACCCGATAGGTCGCCCCTAGAGGTATTGGCAGGAGAGGCTGAGACGGTCGAACCCATCCCGGAGTTGGAGGCGTCCCCGGATACGTTTGGGACAGCCCAACTCCAGGACCCTACATTAATACATGCCCGGAGTCGGGTGACAGTAATTGACGGGGTGGCACAGCTGCCCGGTGCCCAGGTAAGGTACCCCCATTTCGCTCTTAAGCAGGATTTACTCTACCGGGTAGATGAAATACGGGGCGTGGGGGTAGAGCAGTTGGTGGTGCCCCAGCCGCATCGCCGGCGGGTCCTCGACTTGGCTCATAAACACCTGATGAGTGGCCACCTAGGGGTCAAGAAAACGCAGGAGCGAATATTGCAAAGGTTCTATTGGCCCGGGGTCTTTGGGGAGGTAAAACGGTTCTGCGAAACCTGCCCGGAGTGTCAGCTTACCGCACCCCTGACCCATTTTCGCAGTCCGTTGGTACCGTTACCCATTATAGAAGTCCCTTTTGAACGGATAGGGATGGATCTGGTGGGGCCCCTCGTAAAGTCCGCTCGAGGGCACCAACACATCCTAGTGATCGTTGACTATGCCACCCGGTACCCCGAGGCGATACCTCTCAGACATACTGCAGCAAAGCTTATAGCTCGGGAGTTGTTTGCTGTGTTCTGCCAGGTGGGGTTGCCCAAGGAGATCCTTACGGATCAGGGGACCCCATTCATGTCTAAAGTGACCAAAGAGCTATGCCGGCTACTCCAGATCAAGCAGTTGCGTACGTCTGTGTATCATCCTCAAACGGACGGTTTAGTCGAGCGTTTCAATAAAACCCTGAAAACCATGCTCAAAAGGGTGATTTCAAAAGACGGGAAAGACTGGGATATGATGCTTCCCTATTTGATGTTTGCCATCCGTGAGGTGTCACAGGCATCCACGGGGTTTTCGCCTTTTGAATTGTTATACGGGTGACATCCCCGGGGATTGTTGGACCTGGCAAAGGAAACATGGGAGCAAGAGCCCACCCCCCATAAAAGTGTGATTGAACACATTTTGGGTATGCAGAACCGCATAAGCGCGGTCATGCCAATTGTGAAGGAGCATTTACAGGAGGCTCAGGCCGCGCAAAGCGGCCGCTACAATAGACAAGCCACCGTGTGGACCTTTAAACCCGGGGATCGGGTGTTGGTATTAATCCCCACGGCGGAGAGTAAATTCCTGGCTCAGTGGCAAGGCCCCTACGAGATAAAGGAAAGAGTCGGGGTGGTTAACTATAAAGTATTGCAGCCCGGTAGGCAGAAACCTGAACAAATATACCATGTCAACCTATTAAAACCTTGGCAGGAACGGGAAAGCCTGATGGCTGTTTTTTCCCCATCTCCCTCCTCTTCGGGTCGTTCACCTCCGGCTCCAGCGACCTCCGGAGAGGATGAACCGGAAGTAAGGATTGGAGAAGCCCTCACTAAGACACAGAGGCGAGAGGCCAGACGGCTGGTTCAGCAGAACCCCGATGTCTTCTCCGAGCTGCCCGGTAGGACCAGTCTGATACGACATGATATTGTCACCGAGCCCCACCTGAAGGTACGCCTGAAGTCATACCGGGTACCGGAGGCTCGACGACAAGCCATATCGGAGGAAGTACAGACAATGTTACGCCTGGGGGTCATCGAAAAATCCCGGAGTGAATGGGCTAGTCCGATTGTCCTAATACCAAAACCCGATGGCTCCTTAAGGTTCTGCAATGACTTTAGGAGATTGAACGAAATATCCAAGTTCGATCTCTACCCCATGCCCCGGGTGGATGAGCTGATTGATAGGTTGGGACAGGCGCGATATTTTACCACGCTCGACCTGACCAAGGGGTACTGGCAGGTGCCACTGACGGAGTCCGCCAAGGAGAAAACCGCTTTTGTTACGCCGGAGGGTCTCTTCCACTATGTTGTCTTGCCTTTTGGGTTACATGGCGCTCCGGCCACGTTCCAGAGGTTGATGGACTTAGTGCTGGAACCCCACCAGGCGTATGCATCAGCGTATTTTGATGACATCATTATTTACAGCTCTGATTGGCAGACCCACTTGGGACAGGTACAAGCGGTGGTGGACGCGCTTCGAACAGCCGGATTGACAGCCAATCCCAAGAAATGTGCGTTGGGACTCACGGAAGCCCGCTACTTGGGCTACGTGATAGGCCAAGGAGTGATTAAGCCCCAAATTAACAAGGTTGAGGCGATCCAGAAGTGGCCTAGACCCCTGACCACGAAGCAGGTTAGGGCCTTCCTGGGTATCGTGGGGTACTACAGGAGGTTTGTAAAGGATTTTGCGGGACTATCAGCCCCCTTGACGGACCTTCTCAAAGGCAAGAAGTCCGTCATGGTGCGCTGGACTCCGCAGGCCGAGGACTCCTTCCGGGCCCTGAAGGGGGTCCTGTGCGAACAGCCCGTTCTTGTACACCCTGATTTCCGGAAGGAGTTCATAGTACAGACTGACGCCTCAGAGGTCGGCCTGGGGGCAGTGTTGTCTCAGGTGGTTCAGGGGGAGGAACACCCCATCATCTTTTTAAGTAGGAAGCTCACCCCTCCCGAGCGGAATTATAGCGTAGTGGAGAAGGAGTGCCTGGCGATCAAGTGGGCCTTGGAGTCCCTACGCTATTACCTGCTGGGACGGCAGTTTCGCTTGGTGACGGATCACTCTCCACTGGTCTGGATGAGGTCCGCCAAGGAACGGAATGCCCGGGTTACCCGGTGGTTCCTTTCTCTGCAGAACTTCCGGTTTACGGTTGAACACCAGGCCGGTAGGTTGCAGGGCAACGCCGATGCCTTGTCCCGCGGCCCGTGTTTGATGGCGAGAGTTCAACCCCGCACGATTGAACTGAGGGGGGGGTATGTGAGACTGTGACCGGGGTTATCTATGACGGCCGGTATGTCTCGCCCCGGCTGTGCTCCCTCCATGATAGAAAGTAAATCCACTCCAGGGTTAATGCTGTTTCCCTACAGGCTGAAGGAAGGGTTAAATGGAAACAGGAACGAGGGCAGGTGTGCCGGGTGTGAGGGAGTGAACAGAACTTCCTGAGCTCTCTGCTGGAGAGGCACATGTATATTGTTGTGGACTTTTGTTTTGGATTAAACCGTGTGCTGTGAACCTTAATGCCTGGATCCCGTGTCTTCTGCTGCGCAGCCGACCGTGCTACCTCACAGTACATATATCTTATTGCTACTTGTTTTGGGTCTAATATTATTATTGAATTGTGATTAGGATTCGATTGCTTTTATACGGGATTACTGATATATATAATGTTGGGTGTCTACAAGAGATTTCTACAAGATGGTTTCTACTCCGTTCTCTTTGGCTTTCATTATATGTGCTTCTATTATGCATATTTATTCTATGTAAAGCACTTTGCACCTTCTTTCTCTTTGTAATTGGTATATGAAATACTATAAATTTGAAAGCAATAACTCCTTGTCCTCCTGTTATTATATCAGCCAGGTATTATTGACTCTAAACGTTTGCGGCTTTTCAGAGAAAAACATACTTTAATAGCTGCTGGAGACCAAGCTATGTGGCAGATGGGGTGCTCATAAATTGGTTAGTTTGTACTCTAAGTACTTTTATTTTTTAACATATTTTGTGTATCAGTTATGTATTTCCAATTTCATATATTCAATGCTTACATATTATAGCATTTCAGAGTGTAGCTATATTTTATTGATTATACTGTAGACTAGTCAGACAGGCAGGTTCCCGGTGGCTTGAAGAAGCTGCAACGGACCCTTCTGTCTGACTAGTCTGCCGTACAGTTAAGTCCCCACCAGCTATTAAACTATGTTTTCTGCTGTTTCAAGCTGTAAGATTTAATAAGTAAGCTAAAAATATCTTTGAAAGGAATCTGACTTTAGAAAATCACCTATTAATCTGATCGCTTGCGCTTGAAGGCAATTACAATTACTTCATTTTGTGGTTTTGCCATAGCTATAAGTTAAGAAGTTGATTGAGTGTGAGTGAAACCATTACTTTGAGTCATCAGGGCAGTTGAACATCTTGGCCAAGTCATTAAGTCATTTTTGAAAAGACGCCCATTTCCTTTGATCACTTTCACCTGGTGATGTCAGTATAGATGTCTTTGAAATGCAGTTCATGGAGTTGTAGGGTACAGGCTCAGGACACCCCTATAATTCCAGTGAGCCAAGATATATACAGCTCAGTCTCATCAAACTCACTGTGTATGATGTGAAAAAAGCCTGCACTGACGTCAGCAGGCCAGAGCAATCAAAAAGAATGGGTGAGTTTTCAAAAGATTGATCAGTGGCTACATCAGGAAACCATAACTCCTTAATGATTCGAAATAGCAGTTTTACATTGAAAGAGCTAAGTTTTAAATGATACACTGACAAGTAAAAGGGAACAATGTTTTGAACTTTTGACTTTCGGGTTCCATATCTCATCATGTTTTATAACTTTGAACATGAGACTACTTGTTACGATCCGGCACCGCCGATGCCGGAAATGGTCTGCTGCGGTTTCTAATCTGCCTGGCTGCTTGCCTCAGATTCTGCCAGTGCCTCTGGTGGTTCAGCTGGCTGCTCTGGCTTCTGTGTCTAAGTGTGGCATTCCGGTTACTGAGCATGCATGGCCTGAATCTCCCTCGCCAGATTCTAAGATCCGAGAGTACCCCATGGCGCAGGTGCAGGCTGTATCACCATTGCTGGGTGCTAAGTCTCGAGATGCTTCTACGAAGCATGCTCAGGTTGTTTGTGACTATCCAGAGGCTAAAGGCTACTTTACACACTGCGATATCGGTCCCGATATCGCTAGTGTGGGTACCCGCCCCCATCTGTTGCGCGACACGGGCAAATCGCTGCCCGTGCCGCACAACATCGCCCAGACCCGTCACACATACTTACCTGCCCGGTGACGTTGCTGTGACCGGTGAACCACCTCCTTTCTAAGGGGGCAGTCCGTGCGGCGTCACAGCGACGTCACTGAGCGGCCGCCCAATAGAAGCGGAGGGGCGGAGCTGAGCGGGACGTAACATCCCGCCCACCTCCTTCCTTCCGCATAGCGGCTGGGAGGCAGATAAGGAGAGCTTCCTCGTTCCTGCGGCGTCACACATAGCGATGTGTGCTGCCGCAGGAGCGACGAACTACATCGTTACTGCTGCAGTAACGATAATCGAGAATGGACCCCCATGTCACCGATGAGCGATTTTGCACGTTTTTGCAACGATGCAAAATCGCTCATCGGTGTCACACGCAGCAACATCGCTAATGCGGCCGGATGTGCGTCACAAATTCCGTGACCCCAACGACTCTGCATTAGCGATGTCGCAGCGTGTAAAGCCCCCTTAAGTGTAGAAATATGCTCTCTGAGCATGTGCGGGCAGTTTCCACGCTCTCTGAGGCTAAGTCCAGAAAGGACTCTACTGAGCATGTCAATGATGTGGTAGGTCCTGATTGGCTCTTCTATGTCAGTTGCCCTGCTGACTTGTCAGTTGCTGATTTGCCGCTGGACGCTCACCTTCAGGACTATTGGACTTGGTCATCTGATGATGACTGACGCCCTAGTTTGGGATGGTGCTGTCATTGTTTGGGGCGGTGCTGAGATTATTTAAGTCTCCTGCCAGCGCACATCAGGCGCACTTATCAAATGTTGTTACCTCATGATTGTAGATATCTGGCTGGACACCATTGTTTTGACCTGAGTCTGTGAGAGGGCAACTCCACGCCGTAGACAGGTCACCTAGGCAGGTACTGCTCATGCGGTGGCCTTCTGCTGCAAGAGATTCTCCGCACCTTATGCGGGCCGCTTAGGCAGGTTAGCTTTAGACGCGGTCTGTTCTAAGCACAGTGTGTTCAAGGTTGTCTATGGACGTTCCCTTTGTGTGCATGCGTGTTAGACGTGTCACACTCCACTGCCACTTCAGAGTCACTGGTTAGGCATGTGTTCTGAGTGTTGATATGTGCATGGGGTTTTACTCTAAGTTGTTGAGTTGCGTGGCCTCTGTGAGTTTAACATTGGTTACGGCGACTATCTTTTATATCTTCTATCATTTAATTTTCATAACCTCTGTGACGTGAACACAGGTTATTACTACCCACTATATACTACTATGTGCCGTCAACACAGCCTAATGGGTTTACATTTATTTTTACCTCTAAGCTGTTGTGGCCGCCTTGCCCTCAGGGCTACTAGCAGCAGTATACCATCTCTGCATGGTGGACCACGGGTTGTGATTGAAGTCATGATATTTCCCTTCAATCCGCTAGCCCCCGTAGCACTACCATTTGATAGACAATAATCTTGGCTATTTCAAACATAAATTTGACAATTTGACTTTCAACTATTTATCATATAATTAGTTATGCAGATTCTTGTCATGTTACTGCATTGTTATTCTTTTGCTCCTAAAATCTAAATTTACATTTCTCTGCGCCTCATTGGGGGACTCAGGACCATGGGTGTTATGCTGCCTATCCATAGAAGGACACTAAGTAGATGCAAAAAGCATTAGCTCCTCCTCTGCAGTATACACCCCCTGGCCGGGCCAGGCAACCTCAGTTTTAGCTTAGTGTCTGTAGGAGGCACATCCTTTCAAGGTTTTGTTATTTTTTGAGGGCGACGGTTTCCCTTAGGGACCGATCTCCCAATACCACCAAAGGGCGGGAACGCGGAGTGTTGCCTCCACATACCCCCTCCTGCGACGCTGGATCCTGGGCTGCCTTTTACTGGACGACGGGTCCCACAGACACCGATTTTCCAGAGCCCAGGGCAGAGGCACAATTCCTCAGCCCCTCTTTGCAGGCTCTGAGTTGATACATTGCACCTGTGTGGCCGGGCACAGCAGGCTGACTCTGCTATTTCCACTGCCTTGACTGAGGCAGTGTTAAGGTGAGATCCCCCTGACTGGTTTCCCAGACAGAGGGAGAAAGACGGTGCAGGGAAGGCTCCCAGGACTGCTGATTTTACAGTCTTTATTCCCACCATAGCTGCGTGCTGGCTGGAGGAGGGGAAAGTCCCTTGCTGATTGCAGGGAATCCTGCAGAGATAATCTAATGGTGGCGGGGGAGGGCTCCCAGGGCTCATAAACTCAGTGTTTATTCCCTCTAGCTGCGTGCTGGCTGGAGGAGGGGGAGTCCCTTGCTGATTGCAGGGACTCCTACAGAGATAATCTACTGGTAGCTGTGTGCTGACTGGAGGGAGGGGGAGAAAAACTGTCACAGAAGCTCCCTTCCCGCCGTTTTTTACTGCCGACAGCAGGGGGGCACACTGACTTCTTCTTGGCGCTCTCTTAGCGCTAAGCCCCAACCCGCAGGCCGCGATAAGCCTCGCCTTCCCAGGAAAACGCGCGAAGATCTCCACAGAGACTCCTTCCTGAGGACGCAGGGCCATCGGCTGTTTCTCGTGAGGTACACCGAAGCAAATACAATCCTTGCTTCCCACTGCTTCACTTGTAGCTCTGCATATCATTGCTCCCCCTCCTGGCATACTCCTATTAGGAACATGCAGGACTCTAAGGGTACTAAGAGTGCTAAGGCTCACATAGTCTATTATTCAGCCTGCACTGCCTGCCACGCTGAGCTACCATGTAAACACACCTCTTCTCTCTGTGAGTCCTGTGCCCCTATAGCCCCCAAGACCCCCCCGCCACCACCGCCGCAACCATCAGCCCAGAGCCTAGGGCTCCCAGCCCACCGGAATGGGCACAGTTTCTGTCCCAATCCATGGAAAAACTGTCACAGAACCTGGTGCTGGCTATGAAATGTCGTCCGCCACACCCTTCTGGGCCCCTGGACGGAACGGAGCCTGAGATTACCCCTATGGAGGATTTTTCTGAGGTAATCCGGGCCCATGCTTCACCGGTTGTAGAGATCAGGAAAAGAGCACACGGCCGGGTGACTCCAGCACTCTCTCATGGCCCCCATGGCTCTCCCTCGGGAGCACACAGGGCAGACTCTCCCACACACTCCACGGCTTCTGAAGAGCTGGAGGAGGGAGAATGCTGTTTGTACCAGGATGATTCCTTGGTTTCACCCTCCCCAGATGATCAAACAATAGACTCCCTTATAGCAGCAATCAACCAAACTCTGCATGTGGAGGATCCCCCATCCACTACCACTGACCATGTGGTCTCCTTTAAGAGGGCAAGGAAACCCCAAAAGGTTTTTGCTGATCACCCAGAGTTTCAGGATATCCTGACAAAGCAAAGGGAGAAGCCTGACAAGTGCTTCGGTAACCGTAAACTCATGGAGTCCCGGTACCCTTTTGCCTCACCTGCCCCTAAGGGCTGGGCCGATTCGCCCTCGGTCGACCCCCCAGTCTCTCACCTTGCTACAAAAACACTCCTGTCTTTACCCGATGATTCCTCCATCAAGGACCCGACAGACAGACAGGTGGAGCACCTCGCCCGCTCTGCCTTTGAGGCTGCGGGTTGCTCCCTCTCGCCCTCCTTTGCCTCTGTGTGGGTCGCAAAGGCGATCTTGGTCTGGGCAGAATCCCTTAACACTTCGCTTGAGGAATCCCAGTTCCCTCATACCGTCACAGAGGTAACAGCTACAAATTGCCGCTGTGGCAGTGTCCCTCATGCAGGCCTCCATTGATGCTGCTACCTGCGCAGCTTTTGCCACCTCAAATGCCGTAGCCATCCGTAGAGCTCTCTGGCTCCGACAATGGCGAGCGGACTCTGCTTCCAAGACGTCTCTCACGAGCCTTCCCTTTTTTCCAGACCGATTGTTTGGCAAACGTCTGGACAAGCTCATTTCTGACGCCACTGGAGGAAAAAGTACCTCCCCAGCTGAAGTCCAGGACGACCTTAACCAGATGTCCACAGTCCTCGTTCCGCTCCTTTCGGAACTCATCTGGTTGGTCGACATCCCGCTCTGCCCGCCACTAGCCGCGCACTGCGCAGGGACCGACCTTCTCAGCTCTCCCCGAAACCCACTTCGTCATGGCAGCCTAGACCAAAACAGTCCAGGACTAGGGAGACTTGTCCACGACGTATCCCCCCTCATGACTCCTTTGGCGCCCCGGAAGACACACTCATTGTAGGAGGTCGACTGCGGGTTTTTCAACACATCTGGGCTGCCGGCTCAGACGAAAAATGGGTGCAAGACCTTGTGTACCTTGTGCAAGACCTTGTGCAAGACCGGTTATCACATAGAATTTCGGACCAGACCCCTGAGTCGGTTCCTTTTCTCAAACCCCCCAAAGACTCGAAAACGATGTGAGCCTTTTTTCTCAGCAATCCACTCGCTCCAAACAGCAGGAGTGATAATACCCGTCCCGGATGACGAGAAGTTCAGAGGTTTTTATTCCCACCTCTTTGTGGTCCCCAAAAAGGATGGGTCAGTTCGACCCATCCTGGACCTCAAACACCTGAACAAACATGTGCACGTACGGAGATTCAGAATGGAGTCCCTAAGGTCCATTATTGCATCCATGGTCGAAGGGGAATTCCTCGCCTCCATAGATATCAAGGACGCGTACCTGCACATACCCATCGTTCCAGATCACCAAACGTTCCTCCGCTTCACAGTTCAGGACTCCCATTTTCAATTCGTAGCCCTACCCTTCAGTCTTGCCACTGCACCAAGGGTCTTCACCAAAGTCATGGCGGCCGCCATGAGCGTCCTTCACGCCAGGGGAGTAGTCGTTCTCCCTTACTTGGACGACCTCCTCATCAAGGCCCCTCCTTCCGTGACTGCTCAACCAGCGTACAGATCACCATGGACACCCTATCCCGCTTAGGGTGGCTACTGAATCTAGACAAATCATCCCCGGTCCCAGCACGATCCATCACCTTTCTGGGCATGTCCCTGGACACCCGTCGGGGCTTGATCTATCTCCCTCAGGACAAGGCGATCACTCTTCGACAAGCTGTACACTGCCTTCTACGTCCTCCGTCTCGCTCCATTCAATTCAGGATGAAGGTGCTCGGCAGGATGGTGGCGGCTATGGAGGCAGTACCTTTTGCTCAACTGCACCTCCGCCCACTGCAGCTAGCCCTTCTAGCTGCCTGGGACAAGAGCCCCTTCTCCCTGGACAAACATCTTCACCTGACGCCTTCAGTCAGGTATGCACTCCGCTGGTGGCTTCGGTCCTCATCCCTATCGAAGGGGAGATCTTTTCTCCCAGTGAACTGGCTGGTCCTGACCACGGACGCCAGCCTTCTAGGCTGGGGAGGAGTGTACCGGTACCACACTGCTCAAGGACGTTTGACGCCCCAGGAGTCTTCCCTACCCATAAACATCCTGGAAATCCGCGCGATCTTCCTAGCGCTCAGGGCATTCTGCCCTCAGCTAGCGGGTCGTCAGATTTGAGTCCAATCGGACAATGCGACAGCTGTAGCCTATATCAATCGGCAGGGGGGCACCCGCAGCAAAGAGGCTTATCTCGAGGCCCACAAGATTCTCAGCTGGGCCGAATCGACGGGGTCAGTGATATCAGTGGCACACATACCGGGGGTAGAGAACTGGACAGCAGACTTTCTAAGTCGCCAAGGCCTAGCCGCTGGAGAATGGTCTCTCCACCCAGAAGTGTTTCTACACATCTGCACTCACTGGGGCACACCAGACGTGGATCTAATGGCCTCAAGGTTGAACGCAAAGGTACCCCCGTTCATAGCCAGGTCACGTAACCCGCAGTCCATCGGCACAGTTTCTCTAGCCTGCTCCTGGCACCACTTCCGCCTGCCTTACATATTTCCACCTCTACCCCTGCTGCCGCGGGTAATCAGGAAGATCAAGGCAGAGGGAGTCCCAGTGATACTGATAGCACCGGACTGGCCCAGGCGCGCCTGGTACGCCGAATTAATACAAATGCTCGCAGAGGTATCGTGGCGCCTTCCAGACATCCCAGACTTGCTGACCCAAGGGCCCATTTCCCATCAGAACTCCAGAGCCCTGAAGTTGACGGCATGGCCATTGAGACCTGGGTATTAACAAGAGCAGGATTCTCCCCCGCGGTTATCTCCACCATGATCAGTGCCCAAAAGCCTGCGTCATCCCGCATTTACCACCGTATGTGGAAAATCTTCTTTTCATGGTGCAGGGAAACTAACGTCCAGCCTATGCCTCTGGCCATCACCAAAATTCTCGGCTTTCTGCAGTCTGGCTTGCAAGCGGGGTTGGCTCTCAGTTCCCTTAAAGGGCAGGTCTCAGCGCTCTCAATCTTCTACTAATGCCGCCTGGCTCAAAAACCGCAAGTCAAGACCTTTCTCCAGGGCGTTTCCCATCTAGTTCCCCCGTATAAATGGCCGCTGGACCAATGAGACCTCAATCTCGTTCTGGACGGTCTCCAGAGGTCTCCCTTTGAACCTCTCAAGGAATCCTCCCTTGCTCTTCTGTCCTGGAAGGTAACATTCCTGGTGGCAATTACGTCCATCAGACGGGTTTCGGAGCTGGCAGCACTCTCTTGCCGCGAGCCTTTTCTGATCTTTCACCAGGACAAGGTGGTTCTGCGCCCCCTTCCGGTTTTTCTTCCAAAGGTTCCTACCCTGTTTCATTTGAATGAGGACATTGTTCTGCCTTCCTTTTGTCCACACCCAGTTCATAGGGTGGAAAGGTCTCTGCATTTGTTAGACCTCGTCAGAGCTCTCAGATATTACATATCCAGGACAGCCCCCTTTAGGAAGACGGACTCTTTGTTCGTCATTCCTGAGGGGCCTAAGAAGGGACAGGCAGCTTCAAAGGCAACTCTGGCTCGCTGGATTCACTCTGCGATCCAGGAAGTCTACCGCTTGCAACTCAAGCCCATTCCTAGTGGGCTGCGGGCTCATTCCACGCGAGCAGTTGGCACTTCGTGGGCCATTCTAGATCAGGCTTCAGTGGAACAGGTGTGTCAGGCTGCGACCTGGTCTAGCCTACATACTTTTTCAAAGCATTACAGAGTCCATACCCAGGTTTCAGCTGAGGCAAAGCTGGGTAGTAAAATTCTGCAAACGGCAGTAGAGCACCTCTCTCAGCAGGTGCTCCAGACTGTCTGGGACTGGTTCCTAGTCCTTGGGTTGTGTTGTCTTCGTTTATTTTTCCCACCCATGGACTGCTTTAGGATGTCCCATGGTCCTGTGTCCCCCAATGAGGCGTCCCCAATGAGGCATCAGAGAAAAACGGATTTTTGTGTACTCACCGTAAAATCGTTTTCTTTTAGCCATCATTGGGGAACACAGCACCCACCCTGTTGTCCTGTTGGGCCTTGGTTCTCTCAGTACCTTATTTGGTTATGACTCTTTTTTTCTCATGTTCCTCCATTGAGATAAGTTTTTACTATTTTTTTTCTCCTACTGCTTGTGTACTAAAACTGAGGTTGCCTGGCCCGGCCAGGGGGTGTATACTGCAGAGGAGGAGCTAATGCTTTTTGCATCTACTTAGTGTCCTCCTATGGATAGGCAGCATAACACCCATGGTCCTGTGTCCCCCAATGATGGCTAAGTGAAAACGATTTTACGGTGAGTACACAAAAATCCGTTTTTTTATTGGTTTGTTAGTATTTTTTAAATCCATCTTTGGCTTTCAACATTGCCTTAATCCTTACGGGCATTCCTCTAACAGATTCAAGCAAGTCTCTACCGAAATCTGATCCTAGATCTCTTTGACACATTCCCAATGTTCGTACATACTGGTCGACTCATTTGGGTATGTATATAGCTATTTCTTCAACTCTACACACAAGTGTTGAATTGGGTTGAGGTCTGGGGACTGTGGAGTCCAATCCAGCTACTCTACTTCATTGTCATTGAACCATTTCTTCGCCAATCTTGATGTATGCTTGGGGTGGTCACTGTACTGCTGGAACAATATGCTGTCCTTTTCATACCCATAGTACATGAGTGTACAAAGTAAATCATATTGTAGGATACTCACATATAGCTCAGCATTGAGACCACCCGATTCAGGTCAAGTATCCAACGCCTTTGGCTGTGGAACAACCCCAAATCATCAGGCTTCTTCCATCAAACTTGAACGTTTCTTCAATTTCTCGATGTTTTCTCCCTTGTTTCTTCCAGGCTCATTTGCATCCATCAGAGCCTAGTCTATTGACTTTTGTCTCATTGCTCCGAATAACCCATTTCCTATCTTCTACTTTCCACTTTTCATACTTTTTTTACAAAATCGAGCCGTCACTTATTATGATGATATTAAAGTCAAGAGTTCTTCACCTTTATTTGGACCACCATTCCAGACTTGTCTAACGTGTGTTGCATGGTGCTTGCATGGATGTCTGTTTTCTCACTATTACGAGGTCTTGTGAGGCACCTCCTCTCCCCTGTTTATTGCACCAGAACTGCTAGATCTTGTGATGAGCCGAGTTGTTGTCTCCAATATTTTGCATGGATGTCTACCTCTTGGCTTTTCAATGGATGGCTGGACTTCATTTTGTATTCTTCCAACTGTCATGGCACTCATATGATGCAGTTTGGCAATTTTCTTGGCCGAGAGACCGCTATCAATGTTCTGGATGATGCAGTTTTTCTTTTCTTGGGAAATCTTCTTAATGGCTGCTTATTCATTTGAACCAGTGATCTTTCGCTTGAGAATCAACCCAAGAACACACTGAGCTATTAGGGAATGTGAGAACAGGCTTTAGTTTGTAGTATAGAAGAAAAATATTTAGTTTTTTAATATTTTAGTTCATTTTAAAAGGGTTGTACAGATTTTGAAAAATATGTATCTATTATTGCTGGTCTACTTCCATGAAGTGAATAGGGGTCAATCTGTAATTCCACATACAATGTGTGGACATTTGTGACACTAAAGGCCCCGTCACACTAAGCAACATCGTTAGCAACATCGCTGCTAACGAACAACTTTTGTGACGTAGCAGCGATGTTGCTAGTGATGTCGCTGTGTGTGACATCCAGCAACAACCTGGCCCCTGCTGTGAGGTCGTTGGTTGTTGCTGAATGTCCTGGGCCATTTTTTAGTTGTTGCTGTCCCGCTGTGAAGCACAGATCGCTGTGTGTGACAGCGAGACAGCAACAACTAAATGTGCAGGCTGCAGGAGCCGGCGTCTGCGGAGACTGGTAACCACAGTAAACATCGGGTAACCAAGAAGCCCTGTCCTTGGTTACCCGATATTTACCTTTGTTACCAGCCTCCGCCGCTCTCACTGTCAGTGCCGGCTCCTGCTCTGTGCACATGTAGCTGCAGGACACATCGGGTTAATTAACCCGATGTGTGCTGTAGCTAGGAGAGCAGGGAGCCAGCGCTAAGCATTGTGCGCTGCTCCCTGCTCTGTGCACATGTAGCTGCAGCACACATCGGGTAATTAACCCGATGTGTGCTATAACTAGGAGAGCAGGGAGCCAGCGCTTAGTGTGCGCTGCTCCCTGCTCTCTGCATGTGTAGCTCCGTGCGCTGGTAACCAAGGTAAATATCAGGTTGGTTACCCGATATTTACCTTAGTTACCAAGCGCAGCATCTTCCACGTGGCGCTGGGGGCTGGTCACTGGTTGCTGGTGAGCTCACCAGCAACTCGTGTAGCGACGCTCCAGCGATCCCTGCCAGGTCAGGTTGCTGGTGGGATCGCTGGAGCGTCGCAGTGTGACATCTCACCAGCAACCTCCTAGCAACTTACCAGCGATCCCTATCGTTGTTGGGATCGCTGGTAAGTTGTTTAGTGTGACTGGACCTTTATTGTGGAAGAGAGAAGCCATATTTTTCTAATCTTTCACAATAAAGTAAAACCTTTAACGTCCTTAATGTTATCTACTATTATCTCTTTGTAAAACTACATTTAACTAATTTTTAATTGATGTCTTTGCCTTTTATTAGTCTATTCTTCATGAAAATGGTACTGCAGTTCAGTTCTCCAGTAGACATAAGTTGACCCCATACATAAAAAGGGTTTTGTTATTAAAACCATGAAGCTGTTTTTCTGACTTTAAACGATAGAGCAGAGAAGTTATTCCATCAAAAAGGACTTTGAAGCACAAAATGTATGTATTTACCCTTGTGAATGATCCTCTTGTTTTATGGGTCCCACCATATAGAGGTTTAAATATATAGAAGATCTACAATGGCTGATTTATCATAAGACAGAGGCATTTGTGATTTTAACAGATTGCAGATCTGAGTGGATATATCCTACAGATATAGGATAAGAAAAGGACAATTGATGTCCCTACAGACTTACGATAGATCATAGTTTAGAAATAAGTGGTGTTTCTCCAGCTGGTGAAGAAGTCATGGCAGCCTGTGTCTTGAATGGTGTGTTGGCAGTTTTTAGTCTACGAATACCAGACTATTCTTGGAAACATTTATTTGATGATTCAATGAAGACTTTAATCGTAGTCTATGAAGATGTATTAAGCTGTTCTCCACTGTAATTAATCATGTAACGTTTAGAGAGACAGAAGTGTTTGATAGAACAAGTGTTACTCTTATCTTCTAGTGTGCCATGCGTGATAATCCTTGCTCTGCTTCATTATCATTCCTCGGCATATTTTGCTACAGACAGTTGAACTTTTATTTCAGGAAATACAGTTGGTTAAGAAAGACGTTTAGTATCTCGACTTCTTTTATGCAATTGAATATCACTGAGTTGCATTCATTGTGGACAGACTGCGTTGCCACTGGCTATGATGAGTTTTGGTAGTCTGTCACTCTGGACAGTTTTCTACTGACAGCTTAATTTGTAAGCCTGTTTTCTGTTTCTTGAGCTCCAAAGTTATTAAAGTTCAAACTGTGGTTCTTCCGTCTCATTGGTGACTTCCTTCCTAATTTTTAGTTTTGCAAATATAATTAATGTCAGATTTTGGAATATTGAAGGCAGTATACATACCATGCTTTCTGCTATATTTGTCACCATCATGGTGTGAAAACCCAAAACATCTTCAAATGTAACAAACGTTTAACTTGACATTTGGCACATCAAATGAAAGGTTATGTGAAATGAAGTTTTGCTCAAAACTCTGTCATGGCGGCAGCAGCTGGTCATTCATGGTTAGACTAGTAAGAGTTAATCTCTGCTAGCCTGCTGATTACCCCTGGGATTACATGTTGTTTGAAATTTATCACATTTACTCCTCACCTTTTTAAGATGGTAGAATCTGTTTGCCCATGCCAACTATAGTTTATTGCTGTGTTGGTTTGTGTGCTGTTGTGACCCAGTCATGCTGGTGATTATATTATGTGGTGCTTGGAGTTGTTGTGGAGTTCTCCCGTTTTCTTGTTGTTTCCTCTATGCTTTTATTTTCCTCCTTAACTGTTATTGTCTTATACCTTTGTATGAGCGTTCTGTGAGGTAGAGTTTTGGTTCCCCTGTTTGTCTATCTGTGTTGGTTTCATCACACTCATGTCCTGGGGTAGGGGGGTTGGAATAAGATCAGGGCTGGTAAGGAGAAGGGTCAGCAAGGCGGCTCAGACATCCTCATCTTCAAAGGTAACTCTGAGATAAGAGATAGCTAGAGTTCCCCTTGTCTAGGAGCCCCAGTTCCCTGTTTTCCCCAATCATTGTGACAGAATACACGGAACCTGTTATTTAGAAAAATGCCATTAACACTAGAAGTCCCAGAAATTTCGAGCTCCCCCCTGAAGTCCCGAAAGAGGGTCAAATGACATACAATAAACTGAATAGAACTAACTAGAAACTAAATGGCTAAACTCAATGCAAAACAACAACCTCCTGTGGTGCCACAATAATGGTCTTAATTACAGAACCAAAGACTGTGATTATAGCAAGTTAGCTAAAATCCTTCGGGTCATTCGACCCGTCTCTGGGTTCCAAAGGTAGAAATGTTAAATGACCCCTCTCTGGGACTTCTAGTGTTAACCTTCAGATAAGGGTTACTCTGCTGGTTCATAGTGCTCTGATGCCATGTGCAGTGGCATGGAAACGTTTAGGCACCCCTGGCCAAAATTACTGTTATTATGCACAGTTAACTTTAACAGAAAAAATATCAAGGTACGGGTAGGGTACAAAGGTAGGCTCACAAAATTCTCAAACCCTTATAAAAATAGAAATTTTATTAATAATCATTAACCTCATAACGACGGCCGTGCGACTTAAAGCGGCGGCAAAACAGGGTACTTATTCTGTTCCGCCGCTTTAAAGCGGCGGCCCGAAAAAACCCTGTAGCGCCCCCCAGCTACCAAAAATCTCGGGGGTTTCAGTTACTGAGGGTAGCTGAGACCCCCCCAGATTATGAATCGGGGTGTTTTTTTTGGACCCCGATCATGTGATCGGTGGTATACACCGTATACCGACGAACACATGAAGAAAAAAAAATGGCCGGTAAAACTGATTTCTTTTTCATCTGACATGATCAAACATGTCAATGAGAAAGAAATCTAAACCCCTAGTGCCCCCAAAGCCCCCGGTACTGGAGAGTCCCCACCCACCCCTACCCCCCCTCAGGAGCAGTCAAAATGGCGCCGAAGCGCACAGAAAACTGCCGCCGGCGCCGGCTCTGCATTCATTTCCCTCCGATCTGAAATGATCAAACATTTCAGATCGGAGGGAAATGTCCTCCCCCTGACCCCTCCTCCAGTCCACCGGAGCCTTCTCGTCCACCGGAGCCCCTCCGGTTCTCCAGAGCCGTCCCCCTTCCCCCCTCCGGAGCATGCAAGATTGCGGCGCGCGGCCGCATTCATTCTGCTCTTTCTGCCACATGTGACGCGTCACATGCGGCAGAAAAGTCGTCCCCAGGTCCCCCGGTCAGCCCTCGGTCAGCCCCGGTCAGCCCCATTACCTACCTGCTGCTCCGTCCCCGCGATCACTCCGCCTCCTAGAAAGCTGGCGGCGCATGCGCAGACAGCGGCTGTCAGCTGGATCCTTGCAAGCAGGGACGCTGACCTCGATGCTGCGCTGTGGACCGGGGGAAAGTGAGTGCAGTAATCTGCAGCCACACTCCTCACATGGAGAGCCTGCTGTTCTAGAATATGGGGGGTACGTTCTGTGAGCGTGCTCCTCATATTCTGGAATGAGGTTACTGCAGGTCACTCTGCCCTAGGTTGGACCGGGGCAGTGTGAGTGCAGTTTCTCAGATTACTGCACCCACACTGCTCATGGAGAGCTTGCTCTTCCAGAAAATGGGGGATACGTTCCCTGAACGTGCCCCCCATATTCTAGAAGGTCCAGAGTCGCCGAGGGACCTCCAAAATGGATTACAGCGACCGAAATTTCTTTATTTTCAATAAATTGGTGAAAAAGGAATGTTTCGGGAGTTTTTTTTTCAAATTTTTTTTTTTGTCTTTATTTTTTCTATTACTGACTGGGTTAGTGATGTCGGGTATCTGTTTAGATGCCGTGACATCACTAACCCCAGGGCTTGATGACAGGTGACATTACAGCTGGTATCAACCCCGTATATTACCCCGTTTGCCACCGCACCAGGGCGCGGGATGAGCTGGAGCGAAGCGCCAGGATTGGCGCATCCAATGGATGCGCCACTTCTGGAGCGGCTGCGGCCTGCTATTTTTAGGCTGGGAAGAGTCCAATAACCATGGCTCTTCCCACCCTGAGAATATCAGACCACAGCTGTCCGCTTCACCTTGGCTGGTGATCTAATTTGGGGGGGACCCCACGTTTTGTTTTTTTTTAAAAAAAAACGCCTGGGGAGCCCTCCAAATTGATCACCAGCCAAGGTGAAGCTGTCAGCTGTGGTTTGCAGGCTACAGCTGTCTGCTTTACCCTAGCTGGCTATCAAAAATAGGGGGGACCCCACGTCGTTTATTTTAATTATTAATTTTTTGGGGGGCTAAATACAAGGCTAGGCACCCTTTAGTGCCACATGAAAGGCACTAAAGGGCGCCAGCTTAGAATATGCAGGGGGGTGGGACGTTATATATGTTTGTCATCTATCCATTCATCCATTGTAGCATTTTAGGCTATGTGCCCACAATCAGGGTTTGCAGCGTTTTGGGCACAGAGTGTTTTCCCTGCATCCATAGCGCTGCATTGTGCAGTAGAAGCACAGTGGAAGGATTTTTACAAATTCTTGGCCCAATGTGCTTCTTTTCTCCGCAGCATAAACCGACCTGTGGTGCAGCTTCCCGAGCCTCAGCATGTCAATTTATGCTGCGGAGACAAGAGTGTTCTCTACAGGTAGCATAGAGCTCCACAGCAGCCTGAACCCAAATCGTGGGCATGGGCAGCTGCATTCTCCCGTGGACAACACTGACATCTCTGCAGGAAGGCTGGCACTGTGTACTAGACACCGTGTCGCTGGATCATGGCCACATAGCCTAAAAGTGAGAAATTTGTTGCTACAGCAACATTTTTGTGAAGTACCTGTGGATTCAAAATGCTTACTATACTCCTGAATAAAATCCAGTTTCCAAAATGGGGTCACTTGTGGGGGGTTTCTGCTGTATAGGTACCCAAGGGGCCCTGCTAATGTGACATGGTGCCCGCAATTTATTTAAACTTTTCCAGAATTCAAATGGTGCTCCTTCCATTCCAAGCCCTCCCATTTATCCAAACAGAGGTTTTTGGCCACATGTGGGGTATCCCTGTGCTCATAAGACATTGGATAACAACCTGTGGGGTCCACGGTTTGTTGTTGCCTCTTGAAAAAGTAAGAAATATGATGCTAAAGCAACATTTTTGTGAAAAAAATGAAAATTTTCAATATGGCAACCTAAGCTTATCAAATTCTGTGAAGTACTCTTGGATTCAAACTGCTCAATATACACCTACATAAAAGCCTTGAGGTGTCTTGTTTCCAGAATGAGGTCACTTGTGGGAAACCTTCACTGTTTAGGCACCTTAGGGGCTTTCCAAATGCAACATAACGTCCGCTAATGATTCCAGCCAATTGTGCAGTCAAATGGCGCTCCTTCCCTTCCGAGCCCTGCTGTGCACCCAAACAGTTGATTTTCACCACACATAAGGTATCTGTTACGGGGGGATCGGCAGATTAGGACTAGGGGGTATATATCCTAATCGCCAGTCGGGGCCCACCGTGCTCCAGATGACAAAGGAGCTGCTGGCACCTGAGGGTTAGGCGGAGACTATAGAGCTGGACTGCTCTGAGAGAACCCAGGAACTCTGGGAACCGGTCACGTGTGTTGGGACACGTCAGACCGGACGACAACCCGATTAACGTTTTGGTGCACCTAGCGCTACACCAACCACGTGTGCAGGAAACACGTCAGGCCGGGTGGTAACCAGGTAGCGTTGACCGGAAGACCGCCATGAAAGCGCCCTGTCGGCCACGTGTGTAGGACACGTCAGGCCGAGCGGTCCTCCGATTAGCGTTTCTTGCCACCTCTCGACTGGCCACGTGTGTGTAGGACACGTCAGGCCAGATGGGTACACCAGTAGCGTTGACCGGGAAGCCGAGGAAAATAAGGAACACCCTGTTAACTCCACAGGGGTCCTGGAGTACGCTGTCCGTGCGCGTAGGGGGCACAACCGGACAGGTGGCGCAGCAGGTGCGTTGTCCGTGTGCGTAGGGGGCACAATCGGACAGGTGGTGCAGCAGGGGCGTTGTCCGTGTGCGTAGGGGGCACAATCAGACAGGTGGCGCAGCAGGTGCGTTGTCCGTGTGCGTAGGGGGCACAATCGGACAGGAAGCACAGCAGCCGCAGCCCAGTTAACGCCACTGGGCTGCTATAGCAAGACTGGAACGGCAGGAGGGAAGCACGGCACCTGACCCTGATGTGCCGAGCCACGAATCTTGGCGTGACAGGCACCGTTCGCCTAACCCTACCTACCGCCTCCCAACATAGGCTTATGCCGCAATGAAGCTCTAACATGGAGGTGTGCTCTGACTGAGCAAAAGTGAAGACTGCGCACCTCCATGTTGTCTCCAGCCCCTTTTATAACCTGGGTCCGCCCCAAACCCAGGGTGGAACCACCAAGGTCCAATAGCAGAGTGCCATCTCATCAGTGACGTCACATGCGACCTATCCGGAACTGCCACGTCATTGATGACCTCATGGCAGCCACGCCCCAAACACTTCACCAGTCATCGTCTGACGACCAATACTGAGGTGCCAGATCATAGGGGCGGGCCTCTGCGAGCCAGTCCGGAGTTGCCACGTCATCAGGACACCTGACACCCTCTGCCCTATCAGGGCCTGCCACCTCACGGACATGCTCAGTGAGGTCCTTACCGGACCTAGCCTCTGGTGCACTAAGTGGCTGAGCATGCCCAGTAGCCTGAGCAACAGGCTCAGAAAGCAGACTATCAGTTTGAGCATGCTCAGTAGGCACATCCCAGCACTTAGACACAGCACGAAGTCCAAGTACCTGTGCAAAGAGGCTGTTAGGGTTAATTGTGGGAGCATGCTCAGTAGCCTGACCTGAGGACTTAGTCTTAGACATAACACAATCAGGCTGAGCATGCTCACTAGGCAAAACACTGGGCTTAAACTCTGGCTGGGGTAAATCGGCGCACGCATGCGCACTAGCCGCCTCTCCACACTTAGGCGTGGTGGAAGGAACAGCCAACTGGACGACCCGAGGCACGGCCAAGAACGGCAGCCGGCGCCTGGGCGCAACAGGAACCGCAGCAGGTTGCTTGCGGCTATGGCAGCGCCGGTTCGTAACAGTACCCCCCCTTCTAGCGGCCCTCCCACTCGAATGGTCTATAGTCGCCACAGATACCACTGAGCGACGGGCGGAAGATGGAGACATGCAGTGGGAGCTACAAGACTCGCTCCACCGCGTAATCACCCCAGATGACCAGTCGATATGTGGGGAATGTTGCTTCAACCAAGGAATACCCAGCAGAATATCATCTGCACCCTTAGGGAGAACCAGAAATGAAATGGTCTCCCTATGCCCAGATGACATGGCAAGGGTAATGGGCACTGTCCGCTGGTGAATTACCTTGGGCAACAAGGACTCATCCAATACATGGACTCTCACTGGCCTTGGCATTTGCACCAGTGGGATGGCATGCCGCCGGGCAAAAGAGGAGGAGATGAAACTATCCCCAGCACCTGTGTCCACACTTGCCCTTGTGGACCATGTTGACCCCTTAAAGGAAATGGACGCTGGAAACGTCACCCTAATGGATGACGCAGAGTCCAATCTACCTTCAGCTATGGTCACCAATCGCGGTCGCTTACCCTGACGCTTTGGGCAACGGTTGGCATAATGACCATACTGCCCACAAGCGAAACAGGAAATGCCCTTGCGACTCGAAGACCTAGCAACACCAACCCTAGCGATGTCCATAGGGACAGAGATGTCCTCTAAGGGAGGTGCAGTAGGAGAGACCACTACAGTGGCTGAACGGCCCTCTGACCTGCGCTCCAGCTGACGTTCGGAGGTCCGCAGGTCAATGCGGGTAGCCAGAGTCATGAGGCCCTCAAGGGTAGTTGGTACCTCACGCGACGCTAATGCGTCCTTCACGTGCGAGGCTAATCCCCTCCAGAACAGTGGAATGAGAGTCCTCTCTGACCACCCCAGTTCTGCAGCAAGTGTCCTGAAACTCACAGCATATTGACTTGAGGAGGTACGCCCCTGCTCCAAAGTCAGTAGCTGTAGGGCCGAGTCGTGAGTGACCTGAGGCCCCAGGAACACTTGTCGCAAGGACTCCAAAAACTCCTTAGAGTCCTGTACTACGGGGTCGTTCCTCTCCCATAATGGTGTAGCCCACTCCAGTGCTCTATCAGAGAGCAAGGAGATGATAAACCCCACCTTCGACCTCTCTGTAGGAAACCGTGCAGCCAACAGCTCTAGATGGACTGAGCACTGGTTCACGAATCCCCTACATGCCTTGCTGTTCCCCGTAAACTTGTTGGGCAGCGAGAGGTGGGGGAGGGTTGGAGTAGGCTTGGTGACTGACACCATTGCAGCCGCTTAAGCCACCACATCATCCATATTAGCAGCAAGAGCAGACTTCTCCAGAGCCCTCACTCTGGCATCAAGCTGCAGCATGAACTGACGTAGCTGCTCTATCTCCGCCATGCCAGCCAGACCCTGGCGCAGTCTTACTGTTACGGGGGGATCGGCAGATTAGGACCAGGGGGTATATATCCTAATCGCCAGTCGGGGCCCACCGTGCTCCAGATGACAAAGGAGCTGCTGGCACCTGAGGGTTAGGCGGAGACTATAGAGCTGGACTGCTCTGAGAGAACCCAGGAACTCTGGGAACCGGTCACGTGTGTTGGGACACGTCAGACCGGACGACAACCCGATTAACGTTTTGGTGCACCTAGCGCTACACCAACCACGTGTGCAGGAAACACGTCAGGCCGGGTGGTAACCAGGTAGCGTTGACCGGAAGACCGCCACGAAAGCGCCCTGTCGGCCACGTGTGTAGGACACGTCAGGCCGAGCGGTCCTCCGATTAGCGTTTCTTGCCACCTCTCGACTGGCCACGTGTGTGTAGGACACGTCAGGCCAGATGGGTACACCAGTAGCGTTGACCGGGAAGCCGAGGAAAATAAGGAACACCCTGTTAACTCCACAGGGGTCCTGGAGTACGCTGTCCGTGCGCGTAGGGGGCACAACCGGACAGGTGGCGCAGCAGGTGCGTTGTCCGTGTGTGTAGGGGGCACAATCGGACAGGTGGTGCAGCAGGGGCGTTGTCCGTGTGCGTAGGGGGCACAATCAGACAGGTGGCGCAGCAGGTGCGTTGTCCGTGTGCGTAGGGGGCACAATCGGACAGGAAGCACAGCAGCCGCAGCCCAGTTAATGCCACTGGGCTGCTATAGCAAGACTGGAACGGCAGGAGGGAAGCACGGCACCTGACCCTGATGTGCCGAGCCACGAATCTTGGCGTGACAGGCACCGTTCGCCTAACCCTACCTACCGCCTCCCAACATAGGCTTATGCCGCAATGAAGCTCTAACATGGAGGTGTGCTCTGACTGAGCAAAAGTGAAGACTGCGCACCTCCATGTTGTCTCCAGCCCCTTTTATAACCTGGGTCCGCCCCAAACCCAGGGTGGAACCACCAAGGTCCAATAGCAGAGTGCCATGTCATCAGTGACGTCAAATGCGACCTATCCGGAACTGCCACGTCATTGATGACCTCATGGCAGCCACGCCCCAAACACTTCACCAGTCATCGTCTGACGACCAATACTGAGGTGCCAGATCATAGGGGCGGGCCTCTGCGAGCCAGTCCGGAGTTGCCACGTCATCAGGACACCTGACACCCTCTGCCCTATCAGGGCCTGCCACCTCACGGACATGCTCAGTGAGGTCCTTACCGGACCTAGCCTCTGGTGCACTAAGTGGCTGAGCATGCCCAGTAGCCTGAGCAACAGGCTCAGAAAGCAGACTATCAGTTTGAGCATGCTCAGTAGGCACATCCCAGCACTTAGACACAGCACGAAGTCCAAGTACCTGTGCAAAGAGGCTGTTAGGGTTAATTGTGGGATCATGCTCAGTAGCCTGAACTGAGGACTTAGTCTCAGACATAACACAATCAGGCTGAGCATGCTCACTAGGCAAAACACCGGGCTTAAACTCTGGCTGGGGTAAATCGGCGCACGCATGCGCACTAGCCGCCTCTCCACACTTAGGCGTGGTGGAAGGAACAGCCAACTGGACGACCCGAGGCACGGCCAAGAACGGCAGCCGGCGCCTGGGCGCAACAGGAACCGCAGCAGGTTGCTTGCGGCTATGGCAGCGCCGGTTCATAACAGTATCAGCATACTCAGGAGAAATTGCACAATATATTTTATGCTGATTTTTTTTCCTTTTAGACTTGTAAAAAAAAAAGCTACCTGGTTGAAGTAACAATTTTGTGGTAAAAATGTATTTTTTTATTTTCATGGCTCAACATTATAAACTTCTGTGAAGCACCTGAGGGTTCAGGGTACTCACCAAACATCTAGATAAATTCCTTCAGGGGTCTATTTTCCAAAATGGGGCCACATGTTGGGGAGCTTCACTGTATAGACACCTCAGGGGCTCTCCTAATGCAACATGGCGTCCGCTATTGATTCCAGCCAATTTTGCAGTCAAATGGCGCTCCTTCCCTTCCGAGCCCTGTCATGCGCCCAAACAGTTGATTTCCACCACATATAAGGTATCACCAAACTCAGGAGAAATTGCACAATAAATTTCATGGTGATTTTTTTCCTGTTACCCTTGTGAAAAAAGCTACCTGGTTGAAATAACAATTTTGTGGTAAAATTTTATTTTTTTTATTTTCATGGCTCAACGTTATAAAATTCTGTGAAGCACCTGGGGGTTCAGGGTACTCACCAAACATCTAGATAAATTCCTTGAGGGGCCTAGTTTCCAAAATGGGGTCACTTGTGCGGGGTTTCTGCTGTTTAGGTACCTTAGGGGACCTCCAAATGCGACATGGTGCCCGCAATCTTTTTCAGCCAAATTTCCTTTCCAAAATTCAAATATTGCTCCTTTCGTTCCAAGCCCTCCCATTTATCCAAACAAAGGTTTCAGACCACATGTGAGGTATCACCACGCTCATAAAAAAGTGGTTAACAAACCTTGAGGTCAAATTTTTGGAATTACCTCTTGAAAAAGTGAGAAATTGATGCTAAAGCAACATTTTTGAGAAAATTATTAAAATTTTCAATATGACAACGTAACGTTAACAAAATCTGTGAAGTACCTGTGGATCTAAAATGCTCACTATACCCCTAGATAGAAGCCTTGAGGGGTCTAGTTTCCAAAATGGCATCACTTGTGAGGGGTTTCTTCTGTTTAGGTACCTTAGCGGACCTGTAAATGCAACATGGTGCCCGCAATCTATTTCAGCCAAATTTGCTTTCCAAAATTCAAATATTGCTCCTTCTGTTCCGAGCCCTCCCATTTGTCCAAACAGAGGTTTCTGACCACATGTGGGGTATCGGCACGCTCATAAGAAAGTGGGGAACAAGTTTTGGGGTCCATTTTGTTGTGTTATTTCTTCTAAAAGTGAATAAATTTGGGTTAGAGCAACATTTTTAGGTAAAATTTAATTTTTGCTTTTTTTCATTCCGCATTGCTTTTGTTCATGTGAAGCACCTGAAGGGTTAATAAACTTCTTGAATGTGGTTTTGAGTACTTTGGTGGGTGCAGTTTTTAGAATGGTGTCACTTTTGGGTATTTTCTGTCATCTAGGCCTCTCAAAGTCACTTCAAATGTGATGTGGTCCCTAAAAAAATGGTTTTGTAAATTTTGATGTAAAAATGAGAAATCGCTGATAAAATTTGAACCTCTCTAACTTCCTAACAAAAAAATATTTTGTTTCCAAAATTGTGCTGATATAAAGTAGACAAGTGGGAAATGTTATTTATTAACTATTTGGTGTCACAGAAATCTCTAGTTTAACGGTATAAAAATTCAAAAGTTGAAAATTGCTAAATTTTCAAAATTTTTGCCAAAATTCTATTTTTTTCATAAATAAACGCAAAAAATATTGTCCTAAATTTGGTACTAACATTAAGTCCAATATGTGATGAAAAAACAATCTCAAAATCACCAGGATCCGTTGAAGCGTTACAGAGTAATAACCTCATGAAGTGACACTGGTCAGAATTGCAAAATTTGGTCTGGTCATTAAGGTGATAATTAGCTCCGTCACTAAGGGGTTAAAAGAACCCCATATACACACAAACAATTGACAGGGTCAGATAACCCCTCAAATGGTAAATACAAATACCAAATGGACGGTTAGGGAAAAAAGGGGGGGGGGTTGAGGAAAACTCAGATGACCCTCAGTGATACCAGTGTCCCTACCTAACAACGGAGGGTATGACACCTTAAGTTACCGGGCACTCGCGTTCCGCGTCGACTAGCCCTTTTCCTCACCCTAAGATAAGGAGGGAGGGAGGAGGAAGGGGGATAGGAGAAGAAACCGTCCCAAATTGATAAGAGAGGGGTATTAGAGTCTGGGGAATGTATATAATATAATTTAGTTACGTCCGTTACATTCCTGACCCAAGGAAATTTAAGATTTACAACCACATAAAAAGATGAAAAGGATATGTACTGCACAAATCAGCTCATATGTTAATCTGTGATATTTAAATGTATCACAGAAATGAGCCACCACAATCCTTATGTATATGTAACAGGACTGGGTAAATAGCAGACAAAATTTCTACCACCAAAAGACATTCAATGTCCTTACAATTGGTGCTAGTAGTCCCCGTTGTAAATGCTCATTGGAAAAACAACAAAGGACAAAAAGGGGATTAGAAAATAGTCACTTCCCTGAAATAGCAGGTCTTTTTCCCTAACCGTCCCTTTGGCATTTGTATTAACCATTTAAGTAGTTATCTGACCCTGTAAATTGTTTGTGTGTATATGGAGTTCTTTTAATGATTATTAATAAAATTTGTATTTTTATAAGGGTTTGAGAATTTTGGGAGCCTATTATGCACAGTTAAGCAAGTTGTAGACTAAATGATCTCTAGAACGGCATAAAGTTAAAGATGATACATTTCCATTGTATTTTAGGCAAAACATTTCTTTTTATTTTCATCTTTTACATTTTTAAAGGAACAAAAAAGTAAAATGGGCTGATGCAAGTTTGGGCACCCTGCATGGTTAGTACCTTGTGGTACCCCCTTTAGTAAGTATCACAGGCAGCTTGTAAACACTTTTGTAGCCAGCCAAGAGTCTTTCAGTTCTTGTTTGAGGGATTTTCACCCTGGGTTGTCTTGCATGCACTGCTCTTTTGAGGTCTAACCACAGAGTTTCAATGATGTTCATATCAGGGGACTGTGAGGGCCATTGTAAAACCTTCACCTTTTGAGGTCGTCTATTGTGGATTTTAACGTGTGTTTAGGATCATTATCCATTTGTAGAAGCCATCTATTCAACTTCAACTTTTTACAGATGGTGTTATGTTTCCATCAATAATTTGTTGAAATTTAATTGAATCCATTTTTCCCTCTACCCATGAAATGTTGCACTTGCCATTGGCTGTAACCTAACTCCAAAGCATAATTGATACAATGCCCCCCATGTTTGATACAGCCCCTCTGCTGCCTTCGTTCTGTGAATGAAAGGTCACTGCTAACATTTCAAATAGAGGAGGCAGCTCATTGACAGACCGGAGGCAGCGGAGGGGACGGGGAATCACAGACAGGGAGGAGATGACCCAGTGTACAGTCCGGACCCTGTACACCAAAATATAAGTAGCAAAAAGCTAAAATGTTGATTAAAGAAGAACCACAAAGTGGATTTCTTCCCCCAAGGTATCAATTTAATCACAATTACAGCACCATTATAGCCATGTCTTTACTTTACATTATCGTGTTGATAGTTTGTCCTTAAAAAACTTGAAAAACTAGACAATTTACAATGTTTGTTAACTATTTGCTTTTATCTGAACATGTAGGGAAATACTAGGGACATCCATAATGGACTGAGGATGCCACGTCATTTATTTTAGGGTGATAAGAACCTCTGTGGTTAGTTAGGGGTTTATAATTAGGAGACAACATGGATGCCTCTGAATATATATTGCCAAGTGTTTGATTGAGAACTGAATAATTCAAGGATTATGGTTACAGTATTTTGCAGTCTATAAGTTACTATAAAACCCTGGAATTTTTATAAATGGTATATGCCAAGTCTGAGATTTATATAGCTGTATTACAATGGATTTGAACTCCATTTAACATCTTTATATGCTAGTTTATTTGCCCTTAAAGGATTTGTCCAGTCTAAGGTAGAAAGTTTGCAGTGGCTCTATGTGACTGCAAACTGCTGAATCTTGACAGTGTGCAGGACGCACGTTGTAACGATTTTTCGATATTTCCGTTGTGAGTGAGCAGTCTCATGACTACAAGTATGTGATAGATTTGGGCTCAAGGAGGGGAGGGTAATTTTGGGTTTGTGCATTTTTGTGAAAGCCCAATGCATCTAAAATTTAAATATCTCTTAATTAAAGGTTTCACCATTTTTTTCCATAGCTTCTCTGTTGATCTGTAGCTATATGGTAATACACAAGTTTTGTGTTGCCTGAGCTTAGAGCCTTATGCTCAGATGAACATATGCATAAATTGTCTGCTTTTAACTGAGAAAAAACAGACAATTTTTCATTCATATAGTCATCTGTATACACTCCTCCATATGCCCTACTTACACACAAATGACGCAGGCAAGATTTCAGCAAAGATAATACAGATGAGAGCAAGCCACCTGCTTGAAACAAGAGCTAGAATGAACAGAATAATATCACCAGCAGCAGGATGGAAGGCGAGCTCCTGCTGGGTCCAAAAGGGGGAGAGATGAAAATCCAGCAGAGAAGCTATCTATTGCAATTAATTCTGACAGCAGAAACACTATAAAGTCAGGGAGCATTCTGCGCAGCCAGACGCTGTGACCGTCTATTGCCAGAAATCGCATGACTGTGTCACCGGTAACACACCCATGACAACAGATCAAAGTAGTACAAGTTACAACTTTTATACATGCATACCATCCGTCCATGTGTACAAATGTTCATGTCATCTATAACATGAGGGCCGATTGATCAATGCTTTTTGTGGTATAAAAGGTTTGCAAAGCCTTTCCAGACATATTCCTAGTAGACATGTCCAGCATCACGCAATGTACTAGTATTGAGCAAGGACGGTCATGTCTAGTCGGCACTTAACTTCATGTATGAAAATCACATATTTGCTGTAACCGGAGAATCCTGACATCCTGTCACATTAAGAGATTACAGACTTTAACCCCAAGCATGAAAACCCCCTTTAAACACTAACCAAAATGTCACTGCACGCTTAATAAATACATGCTTTCTTTTCTGTTTATTTGAAACCAGGTATAATATCCAGCCATTATTGGGAAGATTCAGTGAATGCGAGAATCTACTTCTCTCTGTGGGTGTCCAACCTGGGGAAATCGATGGCGTTCTTATTGATGCGGGGTGCTCATCCATGCAGTTTGACATGCCTGAAAGGGGCTTTTCACTGAGTAAGGATGGCCCCTTAGACATGAGAATGGACCATAGCAGGTAAGTAGTTTTTAACCCATAAAAAACAGTAATAAAGTTTGTATTTGCTGTATATTGCTGCTTTGTTTCTCTTGCTTTTATTTACCCTGTAATTTACTTGTATTTTTTTCATTGCATTTTTGATGCTGCATTTTTATCTCATTTTTTGTCTCTGCTTGGTGTGTCATCCTTTAAATAAAGCCCTTTTGTTTTTGAAACTTCCTGATCCTGACATTGTGATGCCCCAGGGGCTGTGGGGTACCCGATCCCAGGCGTACGGTGTGCAGTGGGAACAGGCGTAGTTGCGGCCGTGGCTGGTACCGAGGCCATTGGGGTGCCAGCCATCAGAAAAAAGGGGTGAAAAATAAAAGTAAAAGGGAAATAAAAAAATGAAAGAGTTCTCGACTACGCCACTTGGGGTGTGCGGCCAGATTATTGAGGCCGCCGCTGTAGGGTCCTGATGGAGTAGTTCAGCTTATCTGTTTTGGGCCCTCCACAAGCAGGGCTAGGCCCCAGCAGTGGATGGGGAAGGGGCAATGAATGGGGGACAGTCAGTATATGTGCAGAGGCGCAAAGGAAACAGTCCACACCGGTATTGCAGTTTCAACTTGCCTTTACTGACCTGGTACCTGGACCCGCTGGTGCCGGTTACAGGTGTTCCCGCTCCCCTTGTTCTCTGTGCCAGCTGTGACCTGGGTTGGCTGTCCTCCGTGCACACTTGTTGATTGGCTCCCGTGGCCTAGAGTTGCTTGGGAGTCCCTTCTCCTCAGTCTTGGTCCTATTGCAGGCAGCCTGGACTATTTAAGGGGTTCAGTTCCCGGTCCCCTCTTCACTGCTGATGCTTCAGACTCTTTGGGTTGGCGATGGACCCTGGAGGTCTTCTCGCCTGGCAGAATTAACAGTTGATCATAAAGTGTCCCGCTGTCCTAGGGTCTGCACCCCGCCTTGTGCTGAGTCCTGTGAGCCTTGGTCGGACTACTGTGCAGCAGGATTGCTAGTCCTCTATTAATAATCTCCTGCTGATAAAACTCTAATTAAGTGACACATTCCTGGAATCGGGATCTCTGCCCCTACATTATGCTGCTCTCAGATTAGGTAGAAAATAACCTGGTGACAGATTCCCTTTAAATATTCCTTTTGTCACATCACTTGCTAAGACATTTTTCCAATGGTATGTCCAGTATGCATCCTAAGGAATTCTACAAATGCACATCAGAAATATACAAAATTTGTTGTGTCCCATCAAATACACAGGAAGCTGCCTGTACCACTCTCATTGTAGGATAATTGTCAAGCCAATTTATAAAGCCCAAATCACATCAGAAATAATGTGGAAGAAAAGTGCAGAAAGAGCACAACGAGCAGACAGCGGCAGTCAAAGTCCAATTATAAAGTTTTGTTGAGGAAAGAAGCTCCCCCTCCCACTTTTCCTTCGTATGCTGAGAACAGAGAGTGTGTAGTAACTGTTATCTTAAATTCCTCCTCCAGTACGTAGGCTGCAAAATAACAAAAATAGTCAGTCGACCAAGTTTTATTCCCATAAGTACATGAGAGAAATCAACCTAGTGACTAATAAAGAGATTGTGGTAGATACAAATTTAACCCTCTCACTATATTTTGTTGGGAAAATACCTTTCACCCTTATGATTCATCTTCCAGGATTTCACTTTAGTGCAGAGATCATGGTACCTGGGCTGCTTTTGTGCAAAATCAAGAACCCTCAATGGTATAACATGAAAAAATGTATTTCACCAATGCATTATGGCTCCAGACTAGCACCTTTCTCAAGGTAAAAAAACCCCAATAATATTAGTTTGTTTTACCTTTGAAAAGGAGCCAGTTAACTTAGCACCTTCCATTCTAACTATTTATTGCATTGGAGGATAATGAAATAAATGTTTTCCTCTACACTGTTCCCCAAGATGAAAACCAGCCTCTGACAATAAGGACATGTCCTTTTGATACATTGGAAAACTTCTTTAAAGCACCACTCTATTATTTTAAATGTAAACCACTTGTCATATAGTTACCTTACAGCCTTTACCGATGCTGCTATTGTCCCGCAGCGCTATCTTATGACTGTAACTTCTGACTGTTCAGAACTCAGAAGTTACATCACAATGTCTCAATGCGTCTCTATGAGAGCCAGAACAAGGCTTTCATAGACTTGTATTAAGTTGAGACCTCCGGTGCGCTCCACGAAATACTAGAGCTGCTGGCAGGTCCCAAATCACAGGAGACTGACTGGAGTTATGCCGGAAACAGATTAAGACAGCAGCAGGTGAGTATAAGACTGGATCAGGGAACGTAGATTTAAAGCACCACTCCGGCGGTGCAAAAACCACCCATCTAGAGTGGTACTTTTAAGACGCCCTCCCAAGAATTATTTTTTTTTACAAATCTGTGTATATGTACTGTTTATAGTATGTAGTGGCAATTTGTTAATGTACTCATCACCATCTTCTTCGGGATCCAGGACTCTCTCTCTTGCCCTCCAAACTCTTTCCGGGACCTAGCGCCCTCTCTCCACCCTCTCTCTGGAATTCAGTATACTCCCTCGCCCTCTCTCCCCATCCTGCCTCCAGGTTCCAGACCCCTCTCCCTTGCCCTCTCTCCACCCTCTCTCCGAGATCCAGCACCCTCTCCCTCGCCCTCTCTCTGGAATCCAGTGCCATCTCCCTTGCACTCTCTCCACCCTCTCTCCTGGATCCAGCACCCTCACCATATCTCCACCCTGTCTCCAGTATCCATCACCCTCTTCCTTGCCCTCTCTCCAAACTCTCTCTGGGAAAGACTGCCCTCTCTCTCGCCCCTTTCTCCAGGATCCAGCACCCTCTTCCTTGCCCTCTCTCCAAACTCTCTCCAGGATCTAGCACCCTCTCCCTTGCCCTCTCTCCGAGTTCCAGTGCCCTCTCTCTCTCCAGGATCCAGCACCCTCTCCCTTGCCCTCTGTCCACCCTCTCTCCAAGATCCAGCACCCTCTCGTTCGCCCTTTCTCCACCCTCTCTCCGGGATCCAGTGTCTTCTCCCTTGCTTTTTCTCCACCCTCTCTCCGAGATCCAATGCCCTCTCTACACCCTTTCTTCAGGATCCTGCACCCTCTCCCTTGCCCTCTCTGCAAACTCTCTCTGGGATCTAAAGTCCTCTCCCTTGCCCTCTCACCACCCTCTCTCCGGGATCCAGCACCCTCTCCCTCTCTCCACCCTCTCTCCGGGATCCAGCGCCCTCTCCCTCGCACTCTCTCCACCCGGTGTCTGACATACAGCACCCTCTCCCTTGCCCTCTCTCCACCCTCTCTCCAGGATCCAGTGCCCTCTCTGTCACCCTTTCTCCACCCTCTCTCCTGGATCTAGCGCCCTCTTCCTTGCCCTCTATCCACTCTGTCTCTAGGATCCAGCACTCTCTCCCTTTCCCTCTCTACAAACCCTCTGCGGAATTTACTGCCCTCTCCCTCACCCTCTCTCTCACCCTTTCTTTACCCTTTCTCCAGGATCCAGCACCCACTCCCTTGCCCCCTCTCTGAACTCTCTCCAGGATCCGGCGTCCTCTCCCTCGCACTCTTTCCACCCTCTCTCCGTGATGAAGCTCTCTCACTCTCTCGCCCACTTTCTACCTTTTCTCTGAGATCAAACAGTCTCTCCATCACCCTCCCTCTACTCTGTCTCCGTGATCCAGCGCACTCGCCCTCACTCTACCCTCTCTCTGGGATCCAGAATCCTCTCCTTCACCCTCTTTCTACCCTCTTTCTGGGATACAGTGCCCAATCCCTCTTTCCACCCTCTCTCTGGGATACGGTGCAGTCTCTCCATCCTCTTTCCGGGATGAAGCACCCTCCCCCTTGCCCTCTCTCCACACGCTCTTCAGGCTCCTCCTCCCTCTCCATCACATTTTCTGCACCCTCTCTCCGGGATCCAACACCCTCTCTCTCGCACTCTCTCCAAACTCTGCCTAAGGGATCCAGTACCCTCTCTCTCGCCCTCACTCCTGCCTCTCTCCAGGATCCAGCGCCCTCTCCCTTGCCCTATCTCCATACTATTTCCGGGATCCAGCACCTTCGTCCTCTCTACATCCTCTTTTCAGGATCCAACGTCCTCTCCCTTGCCTTAGCTCCACTGTCTCTGCGGGATCCAGCAGCCTCTTACTCACCCTCTTTCCACCCTTTCTCCGGGATCCAGTGCCTTCTCCCTTGCCCTTTCTCCACCCTCTCTTTGGGATCCAGTGCCCTCTCCTTTGCCCTCTTTCCACCCTCTCTCTGGGATCCAGTGCCCGCTTCCTTGCCTTCCCTTCTCCCTCTCTCCTTGATCCAGAATCCTCTCCCTTGCTTTTTCTCCACGCTCTCTGTGGGAACTAGCACCCTCTGCCTCGCCCTTTCTCCACGCTCTTTCTGGGAACTAGCACCCTCTGCCTCGCCCTTTCTCCACGCTCTCTGTGGGAACTAGCACCCTCTGCCTCGCCCTTTCTCCACGCTCTTTCTGGGAACTAGCGGCCTCATCCTTTATCCACCCTGTCTCCAGGATCCAGCGCCCTCTCCATTACCCTCTCTCCACCTTCTTTTCGGGATCCAGTGACCTCTCCCTCTCCCCAGCCTCTCTCCTGAATCCAGCGATCTCTCCTTTCCCTCAGGATCTCAGTGATTTCACGGCTCTACAGACTCCCTGGGTTCACTGCGCTCTTCGTTATCTGTAAGTGGCTTTTACAATGTAAGTCTATATAGCGCCAGAAAAAAGCTCTATAGATTTACATATTAAAAGAGACTTTGAGCTCACACATATAGTTAGCCAGATAGGCTGAAGAGCAATGGCATCACTGAGAAAAGGAGCAGAATATTGCTTGATCTCAGGAGTTGACAGCGATGAGGTGAGTATATCAACACACACACATGTAATATTTTACAATTGTGTACATGGTTCTTGGAGAAACAGCATAAAATATGAGGGCAGCAAGCAATATATATTTTGATTAAATGCCTTCATAGTAGCACTTTCAAGGGTTCTGGTCGACACCAAAGTTAAAGGGAACCAATCACCAAGATTTTCATATATAACCTAAAGCCAGTGCTATACTGGCACTATCAGCCTGATTATATACATACCTGTAGTGGTCAGTTCGGATGTTTAGGTTTTGAAACCTAAGAAAGTAAAGTTTATAAAATTAGCTGCTTGTTGAGTAACAGCAGCTGAGGAGCAGATAATATATTCATAGTTATCCCCTCCCTCTGTTAGAATTAGCATAAGTATTCTACAAATGATTCACTTTATCTGTTGCAGGACCTGTGTGAGGTCATACCCATGTGACCAAAAGGGGTGGGGCCTCAGCCAACAAATCTGGATACCAGGTCACATGGGTATGACCTCAGCACAGGTCCTGCAACAGACAAAGTGAATCATTTCTATAATAATAATGCTAATTCTAACAGGGGAAGGGGATAACTCTGAATACCCCCAGATATTATCTGATTCTCAGCTGCTGTCACTCAAGAAGATGATGAGGTTATAAACTTTACTTTTTTGGATTTCAAAACCTAAACATCCGAGCTGACCACTACAGGTATGTAGAGACTCAGCCTGATAGTGCCAGTATAGCACTGGCTTTAGGTTATATACAAAAATCCTGGTGATTGGTTCCCTGTAATAATACATTCATCTAATAACAAGATGAACTCAGTTCCTACATGGGAAAGCACAGAGCAGTGGCCATTGGAGAAATACGTCCCTCTCTATGGTCCGTTTATGGCCCAGGATATACGGGGTTATATAGTGAACTTCACCAGCACCAAACTTTTTCTCGGCTGGTTTGTGCTGTTCCAGCTGAGTTTTCCTCCGTGAAGCCATTTCTTATTGCTCTTTTTTGACCATGTAAGAGTGCTGCTATTGTTATTTTAATTTTTGGCACTGCATTGTTTCTCGATATACTATAATGCAACTGGTTTCCCTGCATCACCATGGAAAGCACTGATATAATGAGTTCTTCCAATAGTATAGAGAACATGGACTGCTGCATCTGGCAAACTGAACTCTGCTATGTCTTTATTAATGGTTGTTTTCAATTCCACTATGTAAAAATGTTTCCAGAAAAAGAAACTAAAAGTAGGTGGATCAGAGGGTAGCATCTATTTCTGATATTCAGGACGGTTGCCTTGAGTTATTTTAAACCCTCGGAGGCACACCTATGCAGAGTAAGAGTGTTTTCTGTACATTTTTGCTTTCTTATGTCTCTGTGCTATGAAGCTTCACCTCTTGTCAATGAAAACTAACGTCAGGGAACTAATTGGCTCTCCTTGTGCGTAGGTATCCTGACATGCCCACCGCTGCTGATGTTGTGAATGCTTTAGATCAACAGGCGCTTGCGTCTATCCTGAAAACATACGGGGAGGAGAAACACGCCAAGAAAATAGCTTCAGCTATCGTACAGGCACGTAGCATATACCCCATCACCAGAACTCAGCAGCTCGCAAGCATTGTTGCAGGTACTCTCATTAATTCTGTACTGTGTCTGAAAAAAAAATTAATCCCTAACGTCCCCGAGGGATCTATTTGTCCTTGAAATCATTCAAGATTTAATCCTTTCTATTCCTCTTTGATGTCAACCATGCTCTTGATTCGTTATTATATTTTGATTATATATTTTTAGGTCCATTTTGGGGGGTTTTCATGGTGGTGGACATCTTTCACTGATCAATTAGAATTGTTTGTAGAATTATCTAACATAGAAACAGAAGATGCATCCATAACAGCAGATGGGGATTTTTATCACTATGGCTGCTCAGAAGTCACATTTGCACTCGTGGCTCAGCCTTGTCATTGTTTGCCTGATTCGTGATTTATCATGAAAAAAGGCTAAAGCTGTTCAAGGGCTGAGTTACGTTTTCACGTGTTTATTAGAACTGTGGGGGTAGAAGAAGATTTAATAATAAATTATGTTTGTGTTCATGGTTAGATAATATTGGGATATATACAGTTAGGTCCAGAAATATTTGGACAGTGACACAATTTTCGCGAGTTGGGCCCTGCATGCCACCACATTGGATTTGAAATGAAACCTCTACAACAGAATTCAAGTGCAGATTGTAACGTTTAATTTGAAGGTTTGAACAAAAATATCTGATAGAAATTGCAGGAATTGTACACATTTCTTTACAAACACTCCACATTTTAGGAGGTCAAAAGTAATTGGACAAATAAACCAAACCCAAACAAAATATTTTTATTTTCAATATTTTGTTGCGAATCCTTTGGAGGCAATCACTGCCTTAAGTCTGGAACCCATGGACATCACCAAACGCTGGGTTTCCTCCTTCTTAATGCTTTGCCAGGCCTTTACAGCCGCAGCCTTCAGGTCTTGCTTGTTTGTGGGTCTTTCCGTCTTAAGTCTGGATTTGAGCAAGTGAAATGCATGCTCAATTGGGTTAAGATCTGGTGATTGACTTGGCCATTGCAGAATGTTCCACTTTTTTGCACTCATGAACTCCTGGGTAGCTTTGGCTGTATGCTTGGGGTCATTGTCCATCTGTACTATGAAGCGCCGTCCGATCAACTTTGCGGCATTTGGCTGAATCTGGGCTGAAAGTATATCCCGGTACACTTCAGAATTCATCCGGCTACTCTTGTCTGCTGTTATGTCATCAATAAACACAAGTGACCCAGTGCCATTGAAAGCCATGCATGCCCATGCCATCACGTTGCCTCCACCATGTTTTACAGAGGATGTGGTGTGCCTTGGATCATGTGCCATTCCCTTTCTTCTCCAAACTTTTTTCTTCCCATCATTCTGGTACAGGTTGATCTTTGTCTCATCTGTCCATAGAATACTTTTCCAGAACTGAGCTGGCTTCATGAGGTGTTTTTCAGCAAATTTAACTCTGGGCTGTCTATTTTTGGAATTGATGAATGGTTTGCATCTAGATGTGAACCCTTTGTATTTACTTTCATGGAGTCTTCTCTTTACTGTTGACTTAGAGACAGATACACCTACTTCACTGAGAGTGTTCTGGACTTCAGTTGATGTTGTGAACGGGTTCTTCTTCACCAAAGAAAGTATGCGGCGATCATCCACCACTGTTGTCATCCGTGGACGCCCAGGCCTTTTTGAGTTCCCAAGCTCACCAGTCAATTCCTTTTTTCTCAGAATGTACCCGACTGTTGATTTTGCTACTCCAAGCATGTCTGCTATCTCTCTGATGGATTTTTTCTTTTTTTTCAGCCCCAGGATGTTCTGCTTCACCTCAATTGAGAGTTCCTTAGACCGCATGTTGTCTGGTCACAGCAACAGCTTCCAAATGCAAAACCACACACCTGTAATCAACCCCAGACCTTTTAATTACTTCATTGATTACAGGTTAACGAGGGAGACGCCTACAGAGTTAATTGCAGCCCTTAGAGTCCCTTGTTCAATTACTTTTGGTCCCTTGAAAAAGAGGAGGCTATGCATTACAGAGCTATGATTCCTAAACCCTTTCTTCGATTTGGATGTGAAAACTCTCATATTGCAGCTGGGAGTGTGCACTTTCAGCCCATATTATATATATATATAATTGTATTTCTGAACATGTTTTTGTAAACAGCTAAAATAACAAAACTTGTGTCACTGTCCAAATATTTCTGGCCCTGACTGTGTGTATATATATATATATATATATATATATATATATATATATATATATATGTATATTTATAGATACACATAATGAACCATAACTGTATTAAATTCCATCATTGGCATATATTATACTCAATGCCGATATTGACTCAATGACTTAAAGAGAGCCTGTCCGGTGCTTTTTGGCACTAAAGCCTCCACCAATATCATACTGTTATGCTCTTGTGCTCTCCAAAACTGTGGTTATTACACTAATTAGATGCCTAATTTTGATATAAAACAAGAGCATATTACATAGAAGCCATATGTAAAATATCTGTTAGCAGTCATGGAGTTTAAGACACTGCACAGACAAGTCAAGACCATGCCCAAATCCTACGCAATCTGGCTTGATTGTTGTCTTCGAGTAAGGCTATGTGCACACAGTGCGTTTTTCGCGGCGTTTTTGCGAGTTTTTCGGGTGCGTTTTTGGCCTCAAAACTGCAGGACTTTGCTTCCCCAGCAAAGTCTGAGTATTCATTTTTGCTGTTTGCACACAGCGGTTTTTTTTTTCAGCTGCGTTTTTGTGGTGCCACAAAAACGCAGCATGTCAATTATTCCCGCGTTATACACTGCGCTTTTCATCCATTGAGTTCAATGGGATGTTGAAACACGCAATGAGAAACGCAAATAGCTGCGTTTTGGTGCGTTTTGAAGACCAAAAACGCAGCTATAAACGCAGGAGGTGGGTAGTAAAGTGACGTGTACAGGAAGAGGATTCCTTCTGTCAGTATATACAGAAGCGTGAATCCTCCCGGTACCGTCTCCGCCGCTTCCACCTCCCGTCCTGTGCATGTATGCTGCCGTGCGACGCCATGTACAGGCAGGAGGTGGAAGCGCCTGCGAAAACAAAAGTTAACAGTAGAAAAAAAAAAAAGTTATACTCACCTGTCTGAAGACTAGTGCCATGCCCGCTCCCATCTCCTCTCACGGTATCGCCACCCCCGCTCCGGCTGTGTGCAGACGGCCGGGAAACCTCCGATGGATGCAGGACCTGGCGATGGATTACCTGATGCAGTCACTTGACGCATCAGGTGATCGTAAGTATCGCGGTGACGCGGGCGCCCGGCCGGTATCAGCGGATGCGTCAGGAGACTTCATCCCTGATTACCAGCAGCTGCTGCAGCGATCGGACGGGATCAGACTCCTGCCCCATCGCTGCAGGAGCTGCCGGTAATCAGCACATAAGTGAGTATTATTTTTTTTTTTTTTTTTTTTGCACCGATGCATCAGCTGATTGTATAATCGGCTTTTATACAATCATCTGATGTGTGATGGGATTCAGGCACTTGATCCTGGCACATCATCTGATCGCTTTGCCTTCCAGCAAACCGATCAGATGATATTGGATCCGGATTGGACGGCGCGGGACCCTGACCCAGGATTACTGCGGAGGGGGGGTTCTTTATTTCAATAAAGATGGAGTCACTAATTGTGTTGTGTTTTATTTCTAATAAAAATATTTTTCTGTGTGTTGTGTTTTTTTTTATCTTTACTAGAAATTCATGGTGGCCATGTCTAATATTGGCTTGACACCATGAATTTCGGGCTTAGGGCCAGCTATACAGCTAGCCCTAACCCCATTATTACCCAGCGAGCCACCCCGCATCAGGGCAGCTGGAAGAGTTGGATACAGCGCCAGAAGATGGCGCTTCTATGAAAGAGCCATTTTCTGGGGTGGCTGCGGACTGCAATTCACAGCGGGGGTGCCCAGAAAGCATGGGCACCCTGCACTGTGAATTCCAATCCCCAGCTGCCTAGTTGTACCCGGCTGGACTCAAAAATTGGGCGAAGCTCACGTCATTTTTTTTTAAAATTATTTCATGAAATTCAAGAAATAATTTTAAAAAAAAGGGCTTCCCTATATTTTTGGTTCCCAGCCGGGTACAAATAGGCAGCTGGGGGTTGGGGGCAGCCCGTACCTGCCTGCTGTACCCGGCTAGCATACAAAAATATGGCGAAGCCCACGTCATTTTTTTTGTTTGGGGGGAAAAGAAATCCTGCATACAGTCCTGGAAGGAGGATGCTGAGCCTTGTAGGTCTGCTCCCCCTGACTCTCCCTCAAGCATATAGTCCTGGATGGAGCATGCTGAGCCTTGTAGTTCTGCAGCTGCTGTCTGCTCTCCTGCATACACTATTGGATGGAGTATGCTGAGCCTTGTAGTTCTGCAGCTGTCTGCTCTTCTGCATACACTAGTGGAGAATGAAGAACACATTGAAGAAGGAAATGACATCAGACCTTTTTTTTTGTTCACTGATAAAAAACGCATAAAGACGCAGTGAGCAAAAACGCAGCAAAACGCAGCAAAAAACGCACCAAATTGCGGCAAAACGCGTGCGTTTTTTGCCGCGTTTTTTTGACGCAGGTGCGTTTTTGTGCGTTTTTAGCGGCCAAAAACGCACAAAAACGCAGCGTCAAAAAGACGCAGTGTGCGCACATAGCCTAAAGGTGTTGGGATTACGTAATCTGTTGTTTAAGAATGTCAATTAGGCCAGAATAGGCAAGATAAAATGAAGCTTGTTGGGTAAAAGAAACCAAAACAATATTAACCTATAGATATGGGGTTAATCTGCAGGTTAATAGCATTATGAAGCTGCCTGTTTCCCTGCACATAGAGCCCTGCTGCTGGGAGGAATGGAAATGTATTCCTCCTGGCAGTCTAATGCTTTCAGTCACAGAGATGGGCCAGCGTGCCTTAAGTCATCACTCAGTGCATATTGAGCAGCAGCTATAACCGCCACCCTGGCACTGACAGCCGACTCAGCATTAGAGCTGGCTATGAGTCCAGAGTTTTCCCTGGGGGTGTGTACTTCTTCTACCTGTATGATGCTTTTTAATCATAAGCAGACAGCAGTACTCAAAGGCAAGAAGAACATGCCCCACCATAGCTTAGAACAAGTTTCTAAGGTGTGAGATATATCACTGACAGCTATGATCTCCTGGTCTAACCTCCTTCATGAGTCAGTGTTAGAGGAGGGGCAGTACAGCTGAGTTTTATGTCACATGCAAACCTTTCTAAAACTGTAAAGGGGAAAAAAGCGCAATAGGGTCTTACCCGGTATGAGGGTGGACAGACAAGACAAAGAAGCACTCACCTGGTGAGGTTGTGCCTGTCACAACCCCTTATGATAGCTTGTGAGTGCCCGGTGGTTTAGCTGCAGCCCCGGGAGAGGAATTTTGTATCACACAGGTAAAAGAGAAGACCGGGTTTATGCCGCGCTAAAAAACACTGATGCGTGTAAATTAAAAGATTTCCTTTTTATTGGACAGTTCCTACGCGTTTCAGAGACATCCGTCTCCTTCCTCAGGAAAATAAATCATCTGTTGATTTCTTTTCCTGAGGAAGGAGACGGATGTCTCTGAAACGCGTAGGAACTGTCCAATAAAAAGGAAATCTTTTAATTTACATGCATCAGTGGTTTTTAGCGCGGCATAAACCCGGTCTTCTCTTCTACCTGTGTGATGCAAACCTCTCTGTGAGTTCTCCACTTCTTCTTATACAGTCAACTCTCCTGCATTGGCCCTCCCCATATTACCTGTCCATATGTTTGTCAGTCTGTTGTGCTCAACGTATAATTGCTCAATGTTAAGATCTGTGCAGGGTCTCATTACATTTCGTACAGGAATAGTCCAGAACAGACAGGTTACTTATTTGTGAAATGTAATGACAGCCCTGAGCTCATTGCAGAGTGATTATAAGTTGCTTGAGCACAGCAGACATTAATGTAATACTGACACTCAATAATAAGGAGAGATGATAGAAGGGTTTGTAATGAGACACAGCTAAACTCAGCTGCACTACCCCTCCCCCTACACTGACTCATGTGGGAGATTAGAATCGGAGATCAGGGCTGTCTGTGATTATATGACTTACACTGAGAAATCTGCTCCAAGCTATAGTGGGGGTGCTTTTTTTCTCTTTGAGTGCTGCTGTCTGTTTATGCTTGGACAGTATCCTACAGGGAGAAAAAGTGAATGTTGTCTGATAACACCCACTTGAATTTAAAATAAAAAATAGTTAAGAAATTAGGCGCCAGACTTTGTCTGCTAATATTTCGTTTTATTCAATGCTTTATTCAACTCTGCAGCCATTATTACATCCTATGTCCAGTTGAGCATGAAAATTTTGGTAAAATATCCTCTTTAAACTATTTTTTTTTTCAATCAAAATTAAGCATTTGTATTAGTTGGGCTAAAGGGGGCTTTACACGCTGCGACATCGCTAATGCGGAGTCATTGCGGTCACAGAATTGGTGACGCACATCCGGCCGCATTGGCGATGTTGTTGCGTGTGACACCGATGAGCGATTTTGCATCGTCGCAAAAACGTGCAAAATCGCTCATCGGTGACATTTAGGTCCATTCTCAATTATCGTTACTGCAGCAGTAAAGAAGTTGTTCCTCGTTGCTGCGGCAGCACACATCGCTATGTGTGACGCCGCAGCAACGAGGAAGCTCTCCTTTCCTGCCTCCCGGCCGCTATGAGGAAGGAAGAAGGTGGGCGGGATGTTACGTCCCGCTCATCTCCGCCCCTCCACTTCTATTGGGCGGCCGCTCAGTGACGTCGCTGTGATGCCGCACGGACCGCCCCCTTAGAAAGAAGGCGGTTCACTGGTCTGGGCGATGTTGTGCGGCATGGGCAGCAATTTGCCCGTGTCACACAACAGATGGGGGCGGGTACCCACGCTGACGATATCTGTACCGATATCGCAGCGTGTAAAGCCCGCTTTAGAAGCACTTCTTTAAATACAACTACTCTACACATACCCCTACCTGTACTAAATTGTCTTACGATGCCTATAAAAGTCTTTGGGCACATCTTGTACTTTAATTTGCTACAATTTCATACAAAGGCAGAAGGAGCAATATTTATTTTTTTAATTTATGTTAAGTTTCACCAGATACTGTATTACGCAGCTAAAAACAGAGCTACAACCCACAATGAGGTATATGGGGTAAAGAATTCTTCTCAGGAATTATAATAGTTGTATAGCTTGGAGAAGTAAAATCTAACTTACTTTTAATAGGTACCTTAAAACATATTTCTGGCATATGAACTCACAAAGGATACACAATAAAGTGCAAGTGCTAAACCATCAGTGTAAATAAAGTGCCACATAAAAGAAAAGAGTAGATCTCACCCAAAGTGTAGTTGAGACGAAACTTTCAATACGTAACAGGAACGGAAGCATAAAAAATGGAGATAGGTATTTATACCCTGTTGTGCTCCATTATTGTTTCCATCCTGACAAGGGCAGAACCCAAGTGTAACAATATCTAACCCAAGAAAAGTTGGCCCTTCTGACTTGTTTCCTCCTTAAGAGGAATAAATCTTCAGGAGAGTATGCAATAAAGATAATAGGGGAAAAAATGTGATCAATTTGCAATGGCAAAGCTCTCAGATTCGCATGGTGCTGCATAACCTGTGAAAATTAAAATCGGTATCAGGCGCCATGTTATAATGGTTGGTTTACATACCATGTGAAGAACGGTGTCTTACATCATTTCCTAGACAAAAAGACTAACGGTTCTCCCTAACATTCAGTTTGAACAGGTTCAGAATAGGTTTCCAATATTATGAAACTTGACTTGATGTGGCTACTGGGCAGATATAGAAATGGCCATTTTTTATGCTTAATATGTCATTTTTTTCTTAGATTTCCTTTAGCAGTATTGCATGTCTAAATTCTTACATTCATGGTTTGCATGCTTTAGTATTATATAGTACAACTGTCTTTTTGTCATTATAGGTCATGTTCAGTTATGCATGATAGGGAGTGCTGTTAGTCTTTTTGTCTGGATTAAGGGGTCATGCCTTCTTACTGTGTAACCCGACTTCATTAGTTACAGGTGATTTTATTCTCTAGTAGCAGTTTCCTACATGCCCATACACATGGAGGTTTTTAAACTTGGAGTGAGGCTTCAGTTCAGTGTAGGTACCCAGTATTCTCAGATTGCCTTGACGTGGCTATTGGGCACATACAAAAATGGCCATTTTTGTATGCTAAATATCTCATTTTTTCTTAGGTTTCCTTTAGCAGTAATGCATATCTATATTCTTACATTCATGGTTTGCATGCATTAGCATTAGAGTCCACCTGTCTTTTTTTCATTACATTATTTCCTATCTATGAGATACTTGTCAGATCTAGTCGTTGAACGTAAGCTCCACAGTGGTGAGTGGTTTTGTTGTTAACCATTTTTTTGTCTTTGGTCTTTGTATTTCTACCTTTCATCACTTCCTTTTCACGTTAGTTTTTTAGTGTTATTTCAGACAGTGTGCAGTGTGACTGAGCTTCTGTTTTTTCTGTCTGTCTAAATCTCTGTTTTCCCTTACACTTCTGCCCCTTCCTTCCCTGCGAGGTGAGGGGGCATATTTGCTTTATTTCGGAGTATAGCAAGGCATGAGACTCAGGCATCTTCACCATCAGGGGTAATCATGAGGACAGGGATAGCCTAGGGTCCAGTAGTGTGAGGGACATTTTAGGAGCCACTTGTCCCTTGCTATTCTACAGTCATATGATGACAGCTTTACGGTTATATAAAAATAATTTATTTACACTGATAGTTTAGTCCTTGTACTTTATTGCCTATCCTTTGTGAGTTTACATGCCAGACATATGTTTTAAGGTATCTACTAAAAGTTATGTATTACACAGCTAGCCTCTCCTGGAAGCAATGCAATATAACAGAGCCACATATTGGAACATAGAGTGACTATGAGTATAAAGTACCGAGTAGTGATGAGTGAGTATCAACATGCTCGGGTGCTTGGTAGTCGTAATGAGCAGTCGGATGCTCGCATGGGCATGACTCGAGTACCCAAGTATAAAGGAAGTGAATGGGGACTCAACCATTTTTACAGAAGATTTCTCTAAAAAATGTTTGAATCTTCTCAGTGACTTCCATTATACTTGGGTGCCCGAGTTGCGCCCATTCGAGCATTCAACTGCTTTTGACTAGTTCTGAGCACCGGAGCATGGTAGTGCTTGCTCATCACTGGTACCGGTCCATGTGGATGACATATGCCACCAAAATGACCCTTTTGCGCTTGACTCTGCCATATGCATGAATCCTAAATTAAAACATACCTGTTAGGACATATTCAAATGATCAGATAACTAATTTGTGCTATCCATTTTAAGCTGAACGTCATATATTGAATTCTAAACCGTCAAAACAAACCGTAAAAACATAGAACAGAATATGTAAAGATGTAATGGAATTTACATGCAGATTCCATTAAAAAAGTAGATGTGGGAATAGTTTTATTCAAGTTTTGTTTTTTATGCTTTTATGAGAAGTTCTGTTGTCTGAATATGCTTTTAATGCTAAACTTGTGGAAAAATTCACTTTTTCAGCTTATGCATATGGTATGTCAGATTTTCAGAGATTGTTCTTTTTGTGATTTCCTCTTTGACTGAAATGCCTATTCTGCACATGTCTATAATTCAGGGCAGCATTTATGCATCTTGTGTCCCTTTAGGCAAGAACTCCGTATCTGTCTTTTTAATCCTCATGGGAATATTAAGTTCTGGATCCCATATGAATGTGCCCACTAAGATTTGCTGAACCATGCACAGTTGCTCCTAAAAGTACAAGTATAACCAACAGAAGCTTCACAACTTTCTGATATCCAGCAATACATGTATAGTGCAGGTCAGGTGTGGGTGTATGAAGTGAGTTAAGGAGGTGAACCTGCACCATACTGGAGAGATGCCAGCTGTGTTATACAGCCAGAATCTGATTTTAACTGCAAACCTGTGCTCTGATCGCTATACACCTAATCTCCAATTTCTGCTGTTAACCCATTAAAGAAAATTTGTCAGCAGGATCAACCCTCCTAGATCTAAATCCGGCATTAAGATGAGGTAGAAGACTTGTTAGAAAACTCAGGATGATTTTTTTGGTGTCTTTCTCTACTTGCTTCCTTAGTCTGCTCATCACTCTCTCCTCTTCATAGAGTTTAATAGGTTATGTAAACTGACACCATAGTGAGCTTACAGTCCATTTTATTTTGAGAAATAAAGAGTTTAGCTATTCTTTCAGAATGCATGATAAGTCCAGGAGGCAGGGGGAGGGGACCAGTTGTCCAATAAGTGGGAAAGGAAGCAGATTACATTACAAAGTTTATTATATTCATGTGTTTTGTTGATTTATGCAAAAATAGTGAAAGTACAGTTCCCATTTAAAGATTGGTCTTTGCACAATCTGAAATACCATACTTTTCCATATATAGACTTATGTTCTGTGCAATCAGAGGTTTACAGTTCAGTAGAGGTTGTTGGTACAAATGGAATTTTACCTATCATGCCGTAATGATCTGAGAATGTGAAAAAGATTATTATTGGGTAAGGGCTACACTTACAGTAAATCCAATACACACTGCAATATTAACTAACCTGTACTACAGATGCAATATCTCTACTTACCATTATTTTTTTTAAGCTTACCACTATATGAAAAGATAGATAATACTAAAAAATTTAAATAATAACATATTTCTTTATTTTTTGCTGTCAAAATTGTCCTCTAAAAATCGAAAACCATGTCTGCAGAGATTCGGCTCAGTATAAACCATCTAAAACCAGTGTGAGATCATTAGATGGAGCATTCCAATTGTTATAACTCTTAATCCAAAAGAAATGTACATCATTAAAAGAGGGAAATGAAAATTAATTGAATGGTAACAATTAAGAGGTATATTACAGGACTATTGGTTATAGTTATTACCCTTTAAAGTAACTATTATTGACTGGATTCCATTTATCTTAATATACAATTTTAAGTGAATGTTCATCTATGGTCACAATATGTTTTTTTAAATCTTAAATATTTGTGATGTAATGTGCATACATAATGTATTTATGAAAAGATTTCAGTTCAATTTTTCACATACAGAGCTCACAATTCCTTGAATACTGTAGGTATAGCTACATAATAAAAACATACCGGCAGCCAACACTATTGGAAGCCTACTAAACACTTTGTATTGTTCCTGCTTATGCATTGACCCCTGACTTTACAGTTGGTAACCCAGGCATAAACGATTATAAAGGCAGAGCATTTAGCGCTTAAAAATACCATTGTGCTGCTTGTTCAAGGAAGTTCTAGAAATGTAAGAAGTTTCCAAATGTACATGATGAATAGTTGGCGTCCAGTGACCTTACCACTGTGAGTCATAAGAATTCAATTCTATTATCAATATACACTCTATGGCCGTGTTGTGACTGTAGATCTTTTGGTGTGTCTGAAATGGATATACCCATTTATTAAAAGGGGTATTCTGAATTTGGCAATATTGAGCAAGAGGGGAGTAAACAATATTTTAACATTATCTATTAACAATTTGGGCACCATTTTTTTATCGATCATGAGCCATGGAGACTGGATGGATGAATAATCTGTAGGAGCCTAGATAGATCCACCAGCATCTTTGCCACCATTATCTTCATTGTATCAAGCCATTGGTTTGCTGGTCTTCCTCTTTGCCTTATTCTATCTAGTCTTCCAACCATGATATCCTACTCCGGTGAGTATGATGTGTCCAAAAGTAGACAAGCTTGATGATTCTCGCTTGTAATGACATTTATGGCTTGATTTGTTCAAAAATTGTTTTGTTTGTTTTTCTTGCCACTCATGGTATTGATAACATAATTCCCCAGCACCACATTTCAAAAGCGTCAATTGGCCACCATATCCTGTCTTTATGTATTCATGACATTAACATGTTTCTAAAGATACCCTACAAATAAGAACTCTGAGGAGTTTGCAAACGACCTACAAAGAGTCATCTGGATGCAGCTATTAAGACTGTAGGACTCATTTCCACTAACGCGCCTCATCAGAATTGAATGATGTCCTCCATCCCATTACATTCAGGTAGTAACTGGTACATACAGTGCACATGTCACATCTGGGAATATGGCCGAATAGCTCATGCATAACATTTCAAGCTGGATTAAAATTAACTACTGACATGGAGAGTTTGTCAGTTAGCTTAAAGCGCATGATTGCAAAGTTATTTTTCTTACTCCTCACATTATAAATGGTCATTTTAGAAACAATAAAATCAAGTCTGCCAAGCTATGGTGGTACAAATGGTGCCCAAGCCTGACGATGACTTCCCTGTAACTGTAATACTATAAATATATTAAGTCCACTGATTGAGAGTAAGCCTTCTTTTCCACTGTTTCTTGTTCACTACGGCAGCATTTCTGAAAAGCTTTCACTGTCTTCATGAATTTCTTTAAATGAAATGAAAAGTTTGGGCTAAATCTGCTTCTGCACAGCATACGTCAGCACCTTCAATTACCTGCTGAACAAAGTCAATGGTCAGGTGTAGACCACAGTTTTCATTGGTTATCGGTGAGTCATAGTCTTAATTGCTATGCCTTGCGACCGTATGCTTCCTCTCTTGTCATTATAAACCCCTCAGCTCATCTCATGGAACATGCTGTGTTTTTAAATGTGTCTACTTGGGTGTTGCTGGTTGAGTTTGATCAGCTACCTTTTAACTCTTCCACGACACATACTACTGTATCTCTATTTGTTGGCTAAGGTACTTACAACAAGGATGTGATTATCTGCATGGTTTATTTGTTTAATAATTAGTGTCTGTCCCTGTTGTCTTCCCAGATGTGATCTTTGTGATGCAGTTTGAACAAGTTTTCAAATTAGCGTAATGGGAAAACAATTTGCAACGTCAAAGTTGATCAGTTTGAAAAAGTACTAATTAATCGCACTGTGGTCACCAATGTCTTAACAACCATTGATTAATAGGAATGGGATTCGGTTTCCATCTCATTATCCTGTTGTAAATATGCTGTTGATTACAAGCATATATTTGTAATTAAACGTTTAAAAATTCTGGTATAAGGACTTACTGTAAGTCGATGGAGTTGTTTTAGCTCAGTAAATATAATTTAATATAGAGCACTCATAAGGTTAATTCTTACTCATTTAGGCCCAGTTCAGACCATGTCTGTTCCTTCATTCCGGACTCCTTTTTAGGCTACTGGATGAATCCCCTAAAAACAAGATTTATACTTTCCCCAAATGGAACCATTCACTTCAATTAGACAAACACAGAAAAAGAAAATACTAATTTTAGCTTTGACCTTTTTTCGCCAGTGTTATTTTAGCTTGAGTCAATAATGTAGTACAAACCGTTCAAGAGAAAAAGGTGGCACTCACCGTTCTAATTAAAACCTTTATGTCATATAGTTAAAAGCCTGCATACAGAGGGATGCAGCCTGGATGATGGCCATTTTACCCTAACAAGTACTACTGCTGATGATATGCATGTGTAAAATGGTGCCAGATCATTTCTTCACTGTATGTAGTTTCAAATTGTAGTTTCAAATTTCTAATGTAGTTTCACTATGCTATTGTGTTCATCTAAAAATACAGAAAACTAAAGAAAAAAAAGTAATTTGGAGTACTATATTGCATATTTAGAATTAGTTTGCCTAATTAAAGTAATACGGTGATTCATTAATATTGGCGAAACGCAGACCAGTCATTCCTTAAGAGGTGCAAACCACTTTATAAATTTAGCACACCTTCTGAGTGGTATGCATTTCTTTGTGCTTCTCTAGAAATACTGCAGGCTGCAATAGTGTTTGTGGCTTACAAAATGCTGGCCTTTATAATTAATTGAATGGGCAGGTGTGGTAACGCTGTGTCCAGCCCCCGATCCTCCCCAGCTCTGCTCATTTCCGCTGAGCTGCTTCAAACTGGCATTGAAATGCCAAAACTCACCAACATTTTGTACAACTCCGCATTGAGCGAAATGTTTTTTTGACATGAAAGCTTTGAGTTGGCCCCAGTTACTCTATCAGGGGTGTGTCTGAATCCTCTTTTTTTCTGAATTTAGATGAAAGCAGCATACGGATTCAGGAACCTCGCTAAGATGTTGTGTGACCCCGGCCTTCAATTGCTTTTCAGATTGCATCACTTCATTAGTCTTACCCCACATATGGATTATGCTGTACTGTTCAAAGGTTTTAGGCAGGGTTAGAAAATACTGTGCAGGAAGAATGCTTTAACAATAGGTGTTAATAGTTTTTTTTAACAGTTAAAATGAAAAGTGAATGAACAAAAGAGAAATCTCAATTAAATCAATATTTAATGTTTTCAAAGCAGCATGAACTTATAGGTACACTCACACAAAGACAAGGATTTTATAGTTTTTAGCCAGGCACATGAGTAACCAATTACCGTATTTTTCACTTTATAATGCACTTTGCACAATGCACAAATTTTGGGAGAAAGTAGGTGGTGCATCTTTTAACCCGAATATACGGGGTGTGTGTGTGTGTGTGTGTGTGTGTGTATATATATATATATATATATATATATATATATATATACTGCAGGGTCCGCTCTGGAGCGGTTGTGGGGGCTGGTGAAGCTGCGGGAGTGAGCCTTTGATCTCCTGCTCCCGCTCATATAATATGCACAGCCGCTGTCCATCGCCATGGTGCTGAAACCGCACCGCGGCGATGGGCTGGGGGTGTGGCGCATATTATATGTGCCTGTGCTCGCCTTTGATGTCACATGCCTCCCCTGTGTTAGATATTGCCCCCATGCTGCTGCACATAGTAAAATAAAACACTCTTTACTCACCTCCTCCAGCGCTGATCTCCCGGTGTCTCTGCTGCTGCTGTCTGTGATCAGGCACGCAGAGATGAGATCACTCTGCCGTGCCGATCACATGACCGGCGCCGAGAATCAGGAAGTGGAGGAAGCCGAAGCTCACAAGCACAGAGGGAGACACGAGGAGGGACAGTGCTGAGAAGGTAAGGAAAGAGTGTTTTATTTTACTAAAAGCAGCAGCTTGGGGCTATATCTAACACAGGGTGATGTGTTTCAGCCACAGGGGGCCGTGTGCAGCAATAGTGGGCCATATGTCAGCCACAGGGGTCCGTGTGCAGCAATAGAGGGCCGTGTGCAGCAATAATTGGCTGTGTGCCAGCCACAGGGGGCCGTGTGCAGCAATAGTGGGCCATGTGCCAGCCACAAGGGGCTGTACACAGCAATAGTGGGCCGTGTGCTATCCACAGGGGGCCGTATGCAGCAATAGTGGGCCATGTGCCAGCCACAGTGGGCCATGTGCCAGCCACAGGGGGCCGTGTGCCAGCCATAGGGGACATGTGGCATCACTGGGGGACATGTGCCAGCACAAGGGGGCTATATTCATTATAAGGTGGCCATATCCAGATTAAGGGGGCTAATTTTAGGATGGGGGCTATGAGGGACATATACCCTATATGATTTGTTAGACTGAGACTGGCATTATAAGACGGACCCCATTTATTAAAAAATTCTCTATTCCTTCACCAAATTTGGGGGTGAGTCTTATAATCAGGTGCATCTTAGAAAGATAAAAATACGGTATATCAAACAGGTGATAATGATCAATATTTCCATATCTAGGTTCAATCACCACCATTAAGTTAAACAGAGCTAGCTGTGTTAGGAGGCTTAAACACTGGATAAAGAACAGCCAAACCTTGCCACACATTGTGAAAGACAATTTCATGTCATAAGTCATACAGTTAGGTCCAGAAATATTTGGACAGTGACACAAGTTTTGTTATTTTAGCTGTTTACAAAAACATGTTCAGAAATACAATTATATATATAATATGGGCTGAAAGTGCACACTCCCAGCTGCAATATGAGAGTTTTCACATCCAAATCGGGGAAAGGGTTTAGGAATCATAGCTCTGTAATGCATAGCCTCCTCTTTTTCAAGGGACCAAAAGTAATTGGACAAGGGACTCTAAGGGCTGCAATTAACTCTGAAGGCGTCTCCCTCGTTAACCTGTAATCAATGAAGTAGTTAAAAGGTCTGGGGTTGATTACAGGTGTGTGGTTTTGCATTTGGAAGCTGTTGCTGTGACCAGACAACATGCGGTCTAAGGAGCTCTCAATTGAGGTGAAGCAGAACATCCTGAGGCTCAAAAAAAAGAAAAAATCCATCAGAGAGATAGCAGACATGCTTGGAGTAGCAAAATCAACAGTCGGGTACATTCTGAGAAAAAAGGAATTGACTGGTGAGCTTGGGAACTCAAAATGGCCTGGGCGTCCACGGATGACAACAGTGGTGGATGATCGCCGCATACTTTCTTTGGTGAAGAAGAACCCGTTCACAACATCAACTGAAGTCCAGAACACTCTCAGTGAAGTAGGTGTATCTGTCTCTAAGTCAACAGTAAAGAGAAGACTCCATGAAAGTAAATACAAAGGGTTCACATCTAGATGCAAACCATTCATCAATTCCAAAAATAGACAGGCCAGAGTTAAATTTGCTGAAAAACACCTCATGAAGCCAGCTCAGTTCTGGAAAAGTATTCTATGGACAGATGAGACAAAGATCAACCTGTACCAGAATGATGGGAAGAAAAAAGTTTGGAGAAGAAAGGGAACGGCACATGATCCAAGGCACACCACATCCTCTGTAAAACATGGTGGAGGCAACGTGGTGGCATGGGCATGCATGGCTTTCAATGGCACTGGGTCACTTGTGTTTATTGATGACATAACAGCAGACAAGAGTAGCCGGATGAATTCTGAAGTGTACCGGGATATACTTTCAGCCCAGATTCAGCCAAATGCCGCAAAGTTGATCGGACGGCGCTTCATAGTACAGATGGACAATGACCCCAAGCATACAGCCAAAGCTACCCAGGAGTTCATGAGTGCAAAAAAGTGGAACCTTCTGCAATGGCCAAGTCAATCACCAGATCTTAACCCAATTGAGCATGCATTTCACTTTTTCAAATCCAGACTTAAGACGGAAAGACCCACAAACAAGCAAGACCTGAAGGCTGTGGCTGTAAAGGCCTGGGAAAGCATTAAGAAGGAGGAAACCCAGCGTTTGGTGATGTCCATGGGTTCCAGACTTAAGGCAGTGATTGCCTCCAAAGGATTCGCAACAAAATATTGAAAATAAAAATATTTTGTTTGGGTTTGGTTTATTTGTCCAATTACTTTTGACCTCCTAAAATGTGGAGTGTTTGTAAAGAAATGTGTACAATTCCTACAATTTCTATCAGATATTTTTGTTCAAACCTTCAAATTACACGTTACAATCTGCACTTGAATTCTGTTGTAGAGATTTCATTTCAAATCCAATGTGGTGGCATGCAGAGCCCAACTCGCGAAAATTGTGTCACTGTCCAAATATTTCTGGACCTAACTGTACATCATGGAAGACTAAAGGGGGCTTTACACGCTACGATATCGTTAATGTTTTATCGTCGGGGTCACGTCGTTAGTGACGCACATCTGGCGTCATTAACGGTATCGCAGCATGTAACACTTAGCAGCGACCTTAAACGTCCTCCAAAGTAGTGAAAATCGTTCACCATGGAGAGGTCATCCTAAAACCAAAAATTGTTAATGGTTGTTTATAGTAGTTGTTCCTCGTTCCTGCGGCAGCACACATCGCTATGTGTGACACCGCAGGAGCGAGGAACATCTCCTTACCTGCGTCCCGCCTGCAATGAGGAAGCAAGGAGGTGGGCGGGATGTTCGTCCCACTCATCTCCGCCCCTCTGCTTTGATTGGCCGGCCGCTTATTGACGTCGCGGTGACGTCGCTCTGACGCCGAACGCACCTCCCCCTTGAGGGAGGGATTGTTCGGCAGTCACAGCGACGCCGCCGACCAGGTAAGTGCGTGTGACGCTGCCATAGCGATAATGTTTGCTGCGGCAGCGATCATACAATATCGCATGCATGACGGGGGCGGATGCTTTTGCATACGATATCGCTAGCAATTGCTAGAAATATCGTAGCGTGTAAAGCCCGCTTTAGAATAGCAGCAAGACACAAGGTAGTGATACTGCATCAGCAAGGTCTCTCCCAGACAGAGATTTTATGTTTAATCTTTCATTATTAAAGTAAACAAGAGAATTTACAGGAAGAAAAAAAAAGAAGATTCAAATACGTGATTACTTCATGTCAACTTACAGAGAGTATAAGCCACATCCTAACTAACACCCCCTCTCTTACTAACCATCATAAGACACGCATATAACATGTAACCACCTTTTATAATACAGACAATCTCCTTCCAAAGGAGAACTACACCTCAAACAAAGCGAGGCTACTGCCGAAAACAAAAAAGAAAATGAAAAAATGTGAAGATTTAACGAGAACCAGAGAGAAAGGAAGATAGCAAGGGGGAAATATAAGGAAAAGAGAAGGAAAAGTGGGAGAGAAGAGCAACAGAAAGAGAGGTAGGGAAGGCATGGTAGGGATTACTTCCCCAGTACTCGGGCCGCTACATTGGACTAACGTAACACGCGTCATGCGTTACCAATAAAATTCTGAAATGGTAGGGAATCAAGAGCCAGGGTCCAGGGTGTCCAGATCCTAAGAAATGTATCCACTGAGTCATTGGTTTCTGCCGTTAGGGACTCCATCCTGTGGATGATGGCCATCTCAGCATACCACTCCCTCACAGATGGCACCCCAGTCGATCTCCAGTATCTCGGGATCACCATGCGTGCCGCCGTAAGACAGTATCTCAGAAGGCCCGCTTTCTGTGATTTAAGCGATCCCGGGAGAATTGAAAGCAATGCCATCTGACGGGAACCCACCAACGGAACCCACCAACTGCTCTCCGCAAATCACAGCGTATGCTTTGAACACGGACTTCCAGAAAGGTTGTATCAATGGGCAGTCCCACCAGATATGCAGCATTGTCCCCGTTCCCCTTCTGCACCTCCAGCAGCTATCTGAGACCCCGGGAAACCAGAGACAAGAGATGCCCGGGAGAATTTTCCCGCAAAAACAATTGTTCAAATTTTGTGGGCTGAGCCGCAAAAAGCCCAAGGCGTGAAATTCAAGACTTCTGATTTATTACAGTTAACTTTAAAGTTGCTTATATGTCCGAAGCTCTTAATTTCCTTAACCATGGCGGGAAAGGATATGTGGGGCTGTGTAATGTATAGGAGGAGGTCATCTGCATATAATGCCGCTTTACAATGATGCTCTCCCACCTCTATCCCTTTTATATCTGGGTTCTGTCTAATGGCTAAAGCCAAATGCTCCATTACGAGAACAAATAGGAGGGGGGATAAGGGACAACCCTGTCTGGTACCATTTTTTATGGTAATTGGCACAGACAAGGACCCATTTACCTTTATTCTGGCAGTCGGTGTACTATAAAGGGAGGCCACTCCTCTAAGGAACCTGTCACTTATCCCCACCTGTCTCAAAGATGCCAACATGAAACTCCAGCTGACCCGGTCGAAGGCTTTCTCCGCATCTATGGAAAGTAAACACATAGGTAGTGCCTTTGCCTTCGCCCGAGCCAGCAGAAGAAACGTCTTATTCGTGTTGTCTCTTGCCTCTCGGCCCCCCAGAAAACCCACCTGGTCCGTGTGTATCACTTTTTGAAGCAAAGGTGCCAGTCTATTGGCGAGAGCTTTT